>NC_133168.1:9752500-10457500 GCF_040802235.1 Manis javanica | reverse complement strand
CATCCCATTTAAATTTGCAAGGGTTCTGTCTCCTCAACTTTGCCCTATCGCCCTAAAGAATTGCTTTTGTGCTTAGAAAAATTTCTGTATTTTTATGTTCTCTTCTTTAGAACCATACATGCAGACAAAACATTTTTCAAAAACTATCTTCCTGGAAATGATAATGCAATATTTCCTAAAGCACAATGTGTCATGTATAAAAACAATTTACGACTGAATTAGTTTGTACATTGTTTCTTAAAGTGCACCAAAGTAAATAGCAATGACCTTTAAAATGTCTCTAACCCCCTTGGGTTATATATTTAAATAAAAGTAAATATTTATCTACTGAGATGTAAAAGTGGTTTTTGGCTCCAGTATGATGGCGTTAAGCAGCAGTGTCTTCCAGAAAAAAAAAACTAACTGATAAACTCAACTTAGCAGCATACAAAACACCTGGAGTTCAATGTAACTGCAGGCTCAGTAAAGCACAATCCTGATTCCTCCTTCAAAAATAAAACCAATCAAAGAAAAAAAAAGCCATCTTCCCACCCTAAATTGAGGATGTGTTGCTTGAACCCTGGAGGTAACATCTGTGATTACGTCCCTATGTGTATTCTTGGTAAGAGAATTATAACCACCATTCTTTCTTTACACTGCATACACACCCTTACACACAGACCCTATAAAGAAAACAAGTGTAAGTGGAGAGCCATGTGAAAGAAAATTCAAAGTCAGGTAGAGAATGACTGTGGCCCAAAACGTCAGGCCATGCCGGTATTCACACCACCGTCCGATGTTCCCCACACACGTAGACGGCGCTGGGGCGTATCCGTCGCCTTGTGTTACCAGGGAGCCGTGGCAAAAACTTAAAGGACTTAGGCATCATGTCCAGGCAGGCGTCATGGAATTTCTTGATCCTCCAGTAGTAAATCAGCGGGTTCAATGCAGACTTGAGGTAGCAGAGCCAGAGCAGCCAGGTGCTAATCTCAAAAAAGTTGTGCTTGTAGTAAAAGTGCTTGCTGAACGTTGCCACAAGGCTGTAAGTGGTGAATGGGGCCCAGCAGACAATGAAGACCGCAAAGAGAATCAGGATGGTGGTGAAGGCACGCGTTTTAAAGCCCATGTCAATGCTCATCTGGAAGGGTCTCTGTAGGCTCATGAGACCCAGTTTGCTGGCCTGGCTGAGACATATACCCTCAGGGTAGCTATGGATCCTCAAGGCATTGTGCCGAAGGGTGTTGAGGATGCCCATAAATGAATACAGTATCACCAGGAAGGGTATGAAGAAAGAAATGAGAGAAATCAAAATCACATAAGCTTGGTAACCTGGATTGGTTGTGTACCCAAACACGCACTGGGGGGCTCTGGAAGGAATCTGCAGATCGGGGTTTCCTACAGCCAAAGGAAAAGCTATGCAAAAAGAAGTTGCCCAGGAAACTGCGATCAGAGCCTTAGCCCTGTAGGGGTTCAGCTTATCCTGCCTCTGGACTATAATAAGGAATCTATCAATGCTAATGATGAGCAGGATGGCTACTCCCTCTATCACAAACAACCAGAAAAACATAGCAGATACCCTACAGAAGAACTTCCCAAAAATCCACCTGGTCGTAAGAATAGTCACCAAGGCAAAGGGCATGTTCAGCACTGCAAGCAACATGTCTGCAAATGCCAGGCTGGCAAGGAGGATGTTAATGGCAGAACGCATGGCAGCTTTTTGGTAAACCATGAGGCAAACAACCAAGTTCCCAAGAAAAGACACAAACAGTATAAATATCATTATAGCAGAAAGGATGATCTGGAGAGGCAAGTTTAGGCTCTTAAAAGCTGCTGGTGTTGGGGGTACAGCTGTGCTATTCACCCCCAAGGAACTCATCCCAGTGGGAGTCGTGGTTTCAAGACCGTATCTAAGCAGTGGACCGATGCCAGGGTGTTGGAATGGTGGAGGGAGCGTGATATTCACGTATGTGTTTTCATAGACTACGAATGTTGTGTTGGTTGTCCCAGTATGGGACACAGTCAACACTTCTGAGAAGACCATGGTTTCAGTAGGACGGAAGGTGCCAGCAGAGAAGTGGGTGTTCTTCAAGCATTTCAACACATAGCAGCAGTATCATGTTGCACTGATGAGCTTGGAAACGCATTCTGGAAAACGGACGAAGAGTTCCCTCTTCCATGGGAGTCCTTTTGCCTAAGAACAAGGCCAAAACACAAAAAGTCAATGAGCAATGGGCTTTGTGAATAACATTTGTCTTCTTACCTTTCATCATGAAGGATGTTTTGCTCTTTTAAACTCTTTAAGAATACTTAGGTCTCTAGCTTAGTCAGCACCTCCTTCCATTATATTTAGTCAACCATGATGGAAATATCATGACATTCACATACAAAATGAAAGTAAAAAGAATCAAAATGTACTACTGCCTCAAAGGTAAGAGCTATAACCTTATGGTTAATTTTTCTTTTAAACTTCCAGTAGCAGCATATAAAACATTAATACATATTTGATTATCTAGTTCTCCTGAGAATACTAATGTGTTTCTTATTAGTTCTTTGGTACAGGTTCATATTCCATTTTTACATTAGCGCAGAACTACTGGGCCATGAACTCAAGTTTCCTATTTAATCAAGATAATCACATACTTTTGTTCTACCACCCTTAGAAGTAGGTACTAGTTTATTTTCTGAAACAGTTTCCCAGCTTTCTATTTTTTTATGTCTCCTCCCAGATAACCCACCACAAAGCATACTGAAGAAGTTATTCAAAAGAAGAAAAATGATATGTAAAATGTCTCGGCCATATTTTCAAGACTGTTTTCTAAAGCCTTCTGCTCATCATTCTCTCTTCGTTCCCATGTCCACCCATTTCCGTCCTTTATGGTCAAATACATAGACTTCTGCCTTCTCAGTTTCTTCTCCCTAAAACTGACTTTATCATATATTAGCAACTTGAAAGAAGATATCAACCAAATAATAAAGATGGAGATTCTAAAGGAGATCACTGGAAAAATATTCAGGTGTAGACAATCTATTCCAGAAAATTTACAGATATTTGGTTTTCTTGCCCCAAAAAGTTTATCACCTTTCTCTTATCCTTTTCCCCAACTTCTTACCAATTAGTGCAACTCTGTAGAGTTTTCTGTAAGGGACTTACTCTACTATCTTACTAACCCACTTTTGTGTGGTGCATTCTTCCTTCCATCTTTCATGAGAACTCTTAAATAAATTCCTTTAATAAATCTCAAAGACTGGGAAGAATATAAATGCATGGAAGGTTAAATCCAGCACTGTAGCCAAATCACAACTCTCTACCATTCGTGTATCTATAATCCCTCTTTGTTATCCAGGGCTGCCTCTGTAAATAAGGAGAATATTAATCTGTTTGTTCAAAATGTTGATTTTACTATTCACTCTCACTTTCATAGCTTAATTTCTTTGCCCCTACTAGATTTTATCCATCCTCACATATTCTCTTTGAAATGCGAAACATACCTGGGTAAGATGCCACATTAAGCCAATGACTCTCAAGCTTTATTAACCACAAAGGGTCAATGGGTAGGGGGAAGTGGTAGTTGGAGAGTTTTACACCAAAATCACCGTAAGACTCTTTAGAACTACCACTAAATATACATACAAGTAGGAATGAAGACATTGCTTGCTACATAAATCAGCTTCAATACAAGTCTAAGTCTAGAGGAAAATTATAAATAGGTGGATGCATATCTTATGCCTAATGTAACAGCCATAATTGTGCTTGACCCAGTAAATACACATATATCTATCCTGAAGTAGTTCACACTTTATTTTTTATTAATTTATTGAAGTATAATTAACATATAACATTAATTTAGTCTCAGTTGTAAACATAATAATGATTCAATAATTGAATACACTGTAAAAAGAATCACCACAATAAGTCTTGTTAAAAACACCACCATGCAGAACTACAATAAAAATTTTCTTGTGAGAATTTTTAAGATCTACTCTTATACTAACTTTCAAACATGCAAACAGTATTATTATTATTAACAATAGTTGCCATGTTGCATGAGTCCCATGAATTATTAATTTTATAACTGGAAGTATGTACCTTTTGACCCCCTTCACCAATTTCACCCACTTGCACCCCCCACCTCTGACAACCACTCATCTGTTCATCAATCTGTATCTATGAACTTGGTTGTTTTTTGGGATGGTGGAAGTTTATTTGTTTTCTTTCTTAAGATTCCACATATGAGAGAGACCACATGGTATTTGTCTTTGTCTGACTTGTTTCACTTCGCAAAATGTCCTCAAGGTCCATCCATGTTGTTGCAAATGTCAAGATTTCATTCTTTTTTATGGATCAATAATATTCCACTGTATATATACCACAATTTCTTTATCCATTCTTCCATTGAGGAGTATTTTGGTAGTAGTTACCACTGCAAATAATGCTGCAATGAACATAGGGGTGCAGATATCTTTTCAAGTTAGTGTTTTCATTTTCTTCAGAAAAATACCTAAAAGTCAATTGTTGGATAATATGGTACCTCTATTTTTTATTTTTATGGAGGAACCACCATACTGTTTTCCACAGTGGCTGCACCAATTTACTTTCCGAATAACAGTGCACACGGGTACCCTTTCCTCCACATCCTCACCAACATTTCTTATTTCTTGTCTTTTTGATAATAGCCACTCTAACAGGTGTGAGGTGGTATCTCTTTGCGGGTTTGGTTTACATTCCCTTAGTGACTAGTGATATTAAGCATCTCTTCATGTACCTTTTGGCCATATACACATCTTCTTTAGAAGAAGGTCTACTGAGATCTGCCCATTTTTAAATAGCACTGTTTGTCTTTTTTCTATTGAACTGTATGAGTTCTTTACAAATTTTGGATATTAACCTGTATCAAATATATGATTACAAATATTTTCTCCCATTCAGTAAGTTGCCTTCTCATTGTACTGATGGCTATACTTTAAAACATTTAGTTTCCTTGATCATGTTGAGTAACAAAAACAAAAAATAGAATGGCACCAAAGCAAAATCAGCATTTAAAAGATGCTTTTTAGGTTGACATAAATACATACAAAGTCATAATATTAAGTCTCCTGTTACTATAAAAGCTTCTTACTCAACTCATTCAATTATTTATTCATCGAATATCTATTCAAAAACCCAGTAAGTGCCAGGCACCAGAGAAACAGTAAAGAACAAATGGTGCCTGGATTTCTGGTTACACAAGGCAGACTGACCATAGACCCTGCATCTCAAAATCACACTGAAATGAGAGTAAAGGGGCTTTTTAAACAAAATGTACAACCTAAAAAACAAGAGGTATGAAAGAGACACACCAATAGGTAAGGTTTCTTTTTTTAATGATTTAAGGCAAAAAGCAGATGGTGGTGTAGAAACTGACTGAACAGAACAGATTCTTTATCCTCAGTGCTTCCAGGAAGAAGCTGACACCCTGCAGATCCTCAGAGAAGCTCTGGGTTCGGGGGCACCTGTTACCCCAGAAAGGGTGGGTGGGGCTAAAAACTGGAAAGCGCAATGAAAAACCTGTATACAGAGCCACTGGAACCCCACTCCACACCCAGATGTCTGTCCTTCCTTTGAGCAACCACATGAAAGCACATACTTCCAGTCCAGCAGCCCAACTCTATGGCATAATGGAACCAGTAAGCACCAAACTAGAGAAAAATCAGTATAGGGCTGAAAACACTGGGACTGAGTGAATGTCTGCCCATTCCACATGAGAACCTAGTGCCCGAGTGCCAGCAGCCAGGCATATGCTACCCATGCAGGACCAAAGGGCTTCCCTCTTCCAGTAACTTATAAACTCTAGATGAAAAAATTCTAGATATTAACATTTGGAGGTACCCCAAGAAAATACCAGCTTGGTGCAGAGTCACCCTATATACTGAAGCCCACCCACCGTCAAGCCCACCCCATGTACTCGGAACTTTTAATCAGCTTTTTGGTACGTACTTATAGTCAATTTCCCTCACACATGAGTCTACAAAGGGATTAAACAAAAAGTAATTTTGTAGTTAAACATAAGGACAAGAAGCAGACATTATAATATCAGGGAGTATAGCATGCATGGACTTATTACCGCCTTTGCCCCGGGTATCTGCACCACACATTTCACTGACTACACTCCTGGCTCACCAGAATGTAATTATTCTCCGACCCTCTTCCTTTTCTTACTGAGAAGCATAAAAACCAAAGCCGTCCTTCTGAATGTTCAAAGTAATTAATTATGTTAAAGGATTCTTTCCTCTCAACACTTCTCATCAAATACCATTGTCACTTCAAGTTTCGCTTGAATTTTCCATAAGTTGAAATAAAAGCTTTATACTTAAAATTTATATTTCCAAAAGAAATGGGACAGTTAGCAACATGAGAACCAGAAAATTAGCTTCAGTCAGTAATATTTGCCTAACAGTCCTAAGGTGAAACCCAAGGTACCTGAGTCTTTGTTTGGCATTCAGTGAAGAGTCTCACATTTTCTAAGTAAGAAAAACTTTATAAACTATGTGTGAATGTGTGCATATATGTATCTTATTTTTTATTTTTAAAATAACTGTCTATTTTTTCACTCGCTCCACCAGCTAGATTTTATACCAAAAGTATTATATTTTGAAAGATCAAATTTATCAGCTGTGTTTTTATCTCAGAGTCCTATCTTTGTCCTCCTGTCCCTTTCTAGAATGGTTACTTTCTGATGTCCCCAAATATCCCTTTCCTACCATCTTGGAGATCCTCCTTTCTGCCTTCGGCCCCTGACTTCCATATTTCCTCGGCCTTCTGTCATCCACTTCACTGATTCCATTGTTTACTTCTTTCTTTTCCACAGACTGTTTCTCCAATTGCTTATGCACAAGGGAAGTACATTTTTGAGGCCCTGTATGTTTGAATAAGTCATTATTCTGTTTGTGTTAATTATCTTGGTTTAGAATGCTCAGTTGAAAATAATTTTCTCTGAGAATTTTGAAGGTGTTGTTCTACATCAGTGGGTCTCAAAGTTAAGGGTACATTAGAATCACGTGGAACACCTGTTAAAATACAGACTGCTGAGCCCCACCCCTTGCACCTAATTCTGTAATCTGTGGTGGGTCCCACAATTTGCAGGAAGGAAAAAAGGTAAATTGAGGATTTTAAATGGTAAACTCAAAGATTAGATGAGGAATTTTCAAGCTTCTTTAACCACCATGAAATAAATTTTTATATTCTATAGCTCCAGAGATGAGATTTCTGAAAACTAAACTAAAGTCCATTCCTGTGAGTAGCTATATTGAGATGAAAATTAGATTCACAACCTTAATAGCATCTCTTCTGTTTAAGTCAAGGCATTGATTGGGAAGGAGCAGAGGCTGAAAAATTGGGGTGGGGAGATATGGGGACTCTGATGGAGCTGAGAACTTTGTTCTGCAGAGTCTTCCTTGCAAATAGAAATAGTCTTTCCTCCCCCATCTAATGAGGTTAGTTTCTCCTTACCTGAACAATCAGTAAGGGCCTCACCTAAGGTAATTCTTTGCAAGGGACTTCTGCTCTTCATAAGGACTCTGCCTCCCCGCCTCTATTTGGTAGCTCTGTTTCTAGACCTACAACCAGACTCAAGTCCCAGAAGAATCCCAAAGATGAAATACAAAATGTGACCTAGAAAGAAGAACCATTCACTTCAAAAGAAATTCAGATTTTTCCCATTTTACATAGACAGAAACCAGGAAATACATATGAAAATGGATTCAGAGGGTAGGCATTGTGTGAGGTTAGTAGGAATATAATATTTGATCAGATCAAATTTATTGACATAGGTATACTAAACAAATTCTAGATCCTCTGTGTTAGCTCAAGTGGTTGAAAATGGCTCTAGCAGTTTAGTTTGACTGAAGCCTGGTTTCAAAGGTCACTTTATGGTGACATGACACTGAAATCCCGGGTATAGAGGAAGCTATCCAAAGACTAGGAAGGCTGAACTGGATTTTCCATGTAAGACCTGCTCACCCACCTCTAATGGTGTAACATGGTAGGACCCAGAGGGCACTGCCTTCACCAGGACTTTGAGAGACACACCAGTTGAGAGGCCAGTAGCCTCCTTGAAGATCTCTGCAAGGTGTTCTCTGCAGATGAGCAGTGACAATGGGCAATGCTGCCATCCGAGAAGTGGGTTCCTGAATTGAATGGGGATGACAGTATCCCTGGGTCCAGGGGCTGTGGGACAGAACTTAACCAGAGATGAGGTGAGCATAGTTACCATGTTATCAGGCAACAAAGCAAAAGCTAAAATCAGAACAGTCTGACCTGCAAGAGGTCGTTGGTATTTGACCATGGTGTCTCTAAGAGGGAAACAGGGACAAACCCATAAAGTCCTACTTGATCTGTATGAACAGCAAGGCTAAAAAATAGAAAGATATGTGACCCACATCAATATCCAAATTTGAGCGAGGACACAGACCTAGAGCCCCATGAGTAAAAGAAAGCCAGGTTCCCTTGATGAAGGAACTTGCTGGTCAGCCATAAAAAGGTACACTGCTAATCTTCCTCCCGGCCTTCCTCAAAAACCTGAACTCCCCCAATTACCAGAGGAACTATACATGGAGGAAGGAGAAATAATCAGTTTTGTGGAAGCTCTGAACTGATAATCATTCCTGGAGACCCCAAAGGGTACTACTGTGTTCCACCTTTCAAGAGTAAAGGCTTATGGAGATCAAGTGATTAATAGACGTTGGGCTCACTTCAACTCCTGCTCATCCCAGAATTCATGCCATCATTATTTTCCCAGTTCTGAAATGCAGTGTTGGAAGAGACATACGTTGAGCAACTACAGGATCTCTCATTGGTTCCCTGGTGGGTGGAGTAAACTCTAACAGTAAGAAAGGTCGAGTGCACACTCTTAGAACTACCTCTACCTATGAAGATACTCAACCAAAAGCATCACTTCTTTCCTATAGAGATTGCAGAAATTAGGGTCACATCAAGGACTTCAAGGATGAAGGTAATTATTATTCCTTCACATCCACATTCAACTTGCCTATTTGGCCTTCTGGAGAACAGGTGGATTTTGTGAATGCAGATGCTATACCAGATGTGACTTTGTTGCTGGAGTTCACCAGTCCATTCTCTGACATCTGGTACACAGCTATTGATCTGGAAAATTAACGGTATTGATTTTTTTTCTTTATACATGGTAGTAAAGACCACCTGAGCAGTTTGTCTCCAGCTGGCACCCTACTGGGTGCCTAGCAAGTCCTACTTGATCCACCTCAGGGCTCTCTCAACAATCCAGCACACTTTCAAAATCCAGTCCATAAGGACCACTATTGCTTCTTGATTCCATGGAATGTCATGCTTTCCATTTTGTGCTAACTGAGCAATAAGTACTAACTACCCTGTACACCTTGATAAGATACATGTATTCCAGAGGGTGGGGAAAGATTCCTATAAAATTTCAAAAGCCTGCCATCTTTGTAAATTGTCTAGGGGTTTTGCGTTATGTCAAGATATCTCTTCCAAGATAGCTGGCTCCTCCTACCACTCATAGTCACAACACCTAGTAGGCTTTTTTGGGTTTTGAAGGCATCAAATACTTTATTAGGGTATGTTATTCTGACCTATTTGTCAAATACCTAGGAAAAGCCACCAGGTTTGAGAGGAACATTTAATAAAAGAAGGCTCAGCAACAGGCCCAGGCTGCCGTGGAAGCTGTTCTGCCCCTTGGGCCCTGTGACCCAACAGATTCACTGGTGTTTCAAGTCTCTGGGGTAGACAGGGATTCTGTGCAGCATTTGACAGGCCCACCGTGGTGAATCCCAACACAGACCTTTAGGATTTTAGAACAGAGCTACGTAAAATAAGCCCTCCGTTAGTATTGGCTGGCCAGCCAAGGCCACAAAGTTGGGTGTATGCAGCGCACTTCAACCTTAAGTGGGA
The DNA here is from genome assembly GCF_040802235.1 of Manis javanica. Classification (NCBI taxonomy): domain Eukaryota; kingdom Metazoa; phylum Chordata; class Mammalia; order Pholidota; family Manidae; genus Manis; species Manis javanica. The sequence continues at coordinate 10,447,599 of NC_133168.1, read as the reverse complement.
GAAGTATATATATACGAACTCAGGCCTGGCAGGTACTTAGGTAACATGAGCAAGTGGCTCAGATTCCGGCAACTCCTATTCTTGATGCATTGATTCTCTCTTCAAACTTTGCCTGTGGCATTACTGAGAAGAATTACTTCTGACCAACTGAAGAAGAAAAATTCAGGCCTGATTCAGAGATGGTTCTGTATACCATACTGGTGCTGCCCAAGAGTAAGAGCTGTGGTACTGCAGTCCTACTCAGGAGCCCTGAAGGACATGGAAAAGGGAAAACCTCCCAGTGGGGAAAACTTTGAACAGCATGCTGGATTGTTCATTTTGAAGGAGACATGCCAGAAGTACAGATCGACACTCATCCACGGACAGGAGCTGATGGTTTGGCTGGCTGGTCAGGTAAATGCTCACCAAACAGCAACCACAAAAAGAAGGGGCTAAACAATCAGGTAAATAAGATGGCCCATACTACAAAGGTCAATCAACCTCTTTCTCCACTCTTGTTCTTCCCCAAAACGTTCGTGAACAAAGTTAAAGAAACTGAAGAGGACACAAATAAATGGAAAGACATTCTGTGTTCATGGAGTGGAAGCATTAATATTGTTAAAATACCCATATTACCCAAGGTGATCTATGGATTCAGTGTACTCCCTATTAAAAGACAGATAAAAACCCACATATAGGGTGGTTCTAGGAATTAAACGAGACAGGTGGAAGTGGTTATACAATACAAAGTGCCATCAAAATACAATATATTATAACCATGATCTTGTTACAGTGCTTCAACTATTTTATGCAATCAATATATCTACTGTACCCATTGGGGAAAGTATAAAGTGTTTCAAGTTTTTGGAGGATACACTGGAAGTACTTTTCAGTATTAAAAATAAATAGTTTAAAATTGTCCAGAATTCTGTATTACAGAAATAACAGCAGAAACACGCAGATAAGGGTATTTATTGCAGCATTATTTCAGAGTGAAAAACTAGACCCCTTTGAAAGGCTCATCAATAATAATTAAATGAATTATAGTAACACACACTAGAGAATATCATGCAGCTATCACAAACCACAAATAAATCTATAATACTGACACCAGAGAACACTCATCATACAACAAATGAAAAAAATGAACTTGCAGAATGACATACAACTAGTACTAAAGTTGTGTATGTATATAGACATATGCACATATGTGTATATGTGTATGTATGTGTGTGTATATATGTGTATATATATATACACACACACACACATGTATATGTATATGTTTAGACAGACAGGTAGAAGAATATACACCAAATGGACAAAAATGATTTCCTCTTCAGTGTGAAAGTAAGTGTGCAAAATACAATTTCCTTATTTACTTCATTTTTTGTAGAATTTTTTTTCACATTAAACGCAAGCCTTCATTAATCAGCCACTCTTTCCCTCACCTTCTTCCTGTATAAAAGTCCTTGAGGATGCAGGCTGCAGCCTGTCTTCTTTGGAACCTATCAGGCCTAAAAGCTGTGTACTCTACTGATGTTTAAAAACGCAGAAACTATAGCACCCGTTACCCATGAAGAAGGTGAGCAGCAAACCATCCAGTTTGTGGATCCTCTCGACAAATGGGCCCAGCAAATGGCCAGGTACAGACTTCTCAGGGCCCCCATCAGAGGCCCCCCACTATCTGGGTCCTAGCTGACTGGGACCACTGAGATCAGCCCTCCAATGATTAGCCTTGAGTCCCCTGAGCCCAGGCTGCTGGGAAGGGCCAAACAGCAACACTCCGGAATACCCGCCGCTCCACGACTCTCCTGTCCCTCAAGCAGCCAAGTAAACACGTAACTGGCTGCCGGTAACGGCCAAGAGAGGACTAAAGGAAAAAACCAAGTGTTCTGGCAAATTCATTACTAACACAGTGGAACAAAACCAGGTGAGAGTGTGAAATACCAGCCTTACTTAGACTGTCTGATTTTGTCCTAAAGTTTAAGTCTAAAGGAAAGGGAAAGCTCAAGAGAGAGGCTTTCTGCGGGCTCTTGTCGGTGTGCTGAGCATCTCTTCCCCATTCTGCGTCAGAGGCTGTGCTAGAGAGAAGTGGTGAAGCCTTCTCTGATGTCTGCCAAACTTTTAGCCAAGAAGAATTTTACTTGGTCCCAAAGTCTTCCTGCCTCTACCCCCATCTTCCCTCTCACTCAGTTCAAAAACAAAAAAAATTGAAAAATAAGAGGAAAGATATGTACACATGAACCCATATTCTTTATATTAGGGTCTTACTACAGGTCTAGAAATTCTAATTAGTAAAGGGGATGGTAGACAACACACCAGGGTGGAAGCAAATATACTCCAAGGAAACGAGTTTTGTTGTGAAGTAGGTAGAAATAGAAATAAAGAACCGGTCATTTCACCTCAGCAGTAGCCCAAATTTCAACTTTATATTATTAAAAAAAAAAGCAATCATTTTCATTGGACAGCCTGCTTTCTAACTAAAAAGAAGAGTCCATAAATAAATTTGACCTTGATAGCAATGTCTTTATTTTTCAGCTGAAATCTATTGTTTTTGGTTTATCCATAGGAAGAGTAGAAGGAGGCTTTGAACAAACTAATCAAAAAGGGAACATGCAACAATCAAGTGAGAGGCTGGGGTAGGAGGGGGCTAGTTTAAAGTTAGTTTTATAAAGAGAAAACTGTCATTGAATAAAAATTTCACTTATTTTCAAGGTGTATCTAACTTAAAACTCAATAAAACTAAAGGGGGACAAATGCTGTCTGCACATTTTTAATATGAACCAAAGCAGTGGTCTATTTATAACACTGTTCTATCCCCAGTGTATTTCTAATTTCAAACAGAATATTCAGAAAAAACAAATTTTTCTCACTAATGTTCAAAGGAACACTTAGTTCTCCCATGGACATTTTTAAAATTAGATTATTAAGCATGAGGACTTATTTGCATTCATCTTACTTTCCCCACAACTACTGAGAAATTAAACTAAATGTCAGCAAGGGCTCTGTTTCAGAGGAGAATATTCTAAGTGACCTCTGATGACAATTAAAACTGAAACTCAAGTAGCAAGAAAGGTTAGCATTTAATAGAAGAGTAACTTAATTATAATTAAAAACTGGAAAAATGTGTTTTTTAAGTGGCTAAGAGGTGGTTAACCTTCTGAAAACCTTTCTAGAAATACAAAGAGCACAAGAAATGACAAGCCCCATGGTGACAGGTTTTGTTCCCATTCCTTTTGTCTCTTATTTCTATTTCTTATTCTTTGGTTCTCATTCACTAGGTCGTTGTTCTGCTGAGAACCTTGACCTGCCTTGAGACTCTTACTGGAAAATGCAGGCCAACAGAATTTCATCAGCCTTTTTGAAATAGCTCCCAGAGATTCATTACTTACCTGCCCTTGATGTTTCTCACAATGGTGTTGGACTAAAAATTCAATATTTGGAAAGAAATACCCAGTCTTATTAGTAGATGTTGAACCTGGAATCTTAAAACAAATCATAAGCCTGCCTAGATTTATAACTGCTATGAACCTGATTATCTCCTTTATCACCTGTAAACTAGCTGGACTGGACAAGGATGAAAACAAGTCTTGTTTTGTACACCTGAGGGAGGGTACATGGGTATTCACGTTGAAATCCTCACGCTAATTAAAAGAAATATAATTTAGTCTTACTTTGAGAAATACACATAGAAAAAGAAAAAGGTTTAAAAGTTTGGTTCTTTTCTTCTCATGTCACAAGGAATTTCCTCCCTGCCCTGCTTATGTATGTAGGTACCTGACAAGTGTGTTTCAATGGCCCAGACCTTCCTTCTGTGCTCCAGCCTCATGCATCCAATTGCTCATTTAACATTTCCACTTGGGTCTCTCAAAAGCACCTCAAACTCTGCAAGTCCAGTTAAACTTATGGGGATGTGCCTCCCCCTGTAAGCTACCCCACACCAGTTCCCACACTGTTACTAGGTTATACAAGCCAGAAACCTCAGAGTCACCCTGACATCTTCCTCCCTCTGATATAACTCATGCCTTCCCCCAAGAACTGTCCATTTTAACTCCCATGTCGTTCCTATCAGGTCACTTCTCTCCAACTCTTCCAAACCACCAACAGCTCTCATGAGGCAGGAATGTTTGTCTGGCTAATTCACAACTGGATTCCCAACACCAATGACTATGCCTACCACATAGTTGGTGCTCAGTAAGCATTTGCTCAGTGAATACACAGACTCCTGCTAACTGTTCACCCATCTCCATTCCCCATTTACCCTGTGAATTCTGACTCTTCCATTAGTATGGGAATTTTCTCTGCCCCCTAACCTGCAACATATTGAGAAGGTAAGAGCGGTTGAAGACTGAGATAGCGTCACTGCGAGGCACCGTGTAGAAGGCAAGGGTGTAGCAGAGGAGGTGCTTGGTAGAGCAAGAGGGCTGCCATCAGCCCCAGAAATGGTGAAGGAACCGGAGGAGAACAAGGGGGTACAGGTGGTGCCGGAGGCACCAACCCCTGCTCTATTGAATTCCTGCCCAGTTGTAGTCAAGAAAATAAAGATGCGACAGCCGTGGTTTCCTCCAGAAGAGGTGCAGCAGAAGAGGGGGTCTGGGAGCACCCCAGCCGTGGTTTCCTCCAGAAGAGGTGCAGCAGAAGAGGGGGTCTGGGAGTACCCCATGCTCTGCCCCTGCTCACAGGCAGAGCTGGTAGATTTGGGCTCCCAGTTTCAGCGGACCCCCTTGGAGTCCATATAAGCCTGGCTTCTGTGCCTTTGGGATGTAGGGGTGGATGGGATCATTCTGTCTGGCTCAGAGATAGGAAAGCTGGCCTCCCTGACAAATATCCTGCCTTAGGGCAGTTGACCACAGAGTACACACCAGACCCCAAGGAATCATTCACTTCTCAAGTGGGTAATGGCCACATTTCACACTTTATGGCCCAAACACAGTGACTTACCATCTCCCCCCCTCCCCCCACAGAATGGCAGACGTACACTGAATTTCAACAGGTGTTAAAGGAGTTGGGCATGAAAAAATGCCATTTATAACCCAGTAAATTATGGCCCAGATGAGGAGATATTTATGGTGGGATGAGGGATATGATGCCGCAAATGGCTCCCTTGTCCCTCTTTGGGCCTTTAGTGGCCATTCTTGCCCCTCACTTAAGGCAACCCATAAATGAAGTTACCCGTACTGGGAAGATCTGGGAGAGGCTGAAGCAATGCAGGCATGGAGGGGAGTATGGTTAGCTACGGAGAGGAAGGGCTTAAGGAGCCCCAGAAGGTCATGAGAACCCAGATGTGAGCTGGTTTGTCAAAGGCAGGAGCAAAGAGAAATTGGATGGGAAGTCAAATAAAATCGTACTGGAGCTGTGGCAGCAGCTGAAGCTGGAGCAGCAGTTTCAGTTGTTGGGGACCAAGAAACAGAGGCTGGAGACAAAGCCACACATCCAGCCTGTGTGCCTGCAAGACTTCCTGGTGGGGAGTGAGCCAGCCTCACCTGAACCCACACAGGAAGCTGATTAGGCCACGAGGATTGACTGAGGGGAGGGTCTAGGCACTTGCCTTGGGGTACCCAGTGGGGAACAGACACCACATGTTGAAATATCAATTCATTGGTCCCCAATGAACGTGCATGCCTTGGCTCTGGTGGACACAGGAGCTGAATGCTCACTGATTTATGGCAACCATGAGAAGTTTCCTTGGACCCCGGATATTATAGATGGATATGGGCATAAGGTTCACTGGAACAAGCCAGAATCCCACTGGCAATAGGGCATCTACCCTCAAAGGAGTATACTGTGTATATCCCTCCCATCCCTGAATATATTTTTAGGATAGATATCCTGCAGGGCCTGGGGTTGCAGACCACTGCAGGTGAGTTCTGACTGAGGGTACATGTGGTGAAGGCAGTTCTGAGGGGACATGCTAAGCACCCAGCCATAACTTTGCCTGTGCCTCAGCAAGGGACTAATACCAAACAATATGAATTGCCTGGAGGTCATAAAGAAATGCTTGGAGAAACCTTCCAGGAACTGGAGAGGGTGGGTACACCATAGTCCTTTTAATTCCCTGGTGTGGCCAGTAAAAAGCTGGATGGCTCTTGCAAATGACTGTGGATTACACAACACTGAATAGAGACATATTCCCTTTGCATGCTGTCATCCCCTCTATTGCAGGTCTTATGGACACCTTTAGTCATGAACAAGGAACATATCATTATGTCGTGGATCTTGCTAATAACTTCTTTTCCACTGACATACCAATGAATGGCAGGAAGAATTTGCATTAGAGCCATTAGTAGCAGAGAGCCTTTATTGGGAGGGAAAAAGCCCTGTATCTGAAGATGCATGGTACACAGATGGCTACAGCCGTGGACAGCCCCTAAAATGGAGGGCCATAGATTTCCATCCTAAGACTGAGACGGTATAGATGGAAGATGGTGAGGGGAAGAGCAGTCAATGGGCAGAGTTGCAGGCAGTGTGGCTTGTGACCGCCCAGGAGCCCTCCCCACTAACTGTCTGCACTGATGGCTGGGATGTCTATCAAGGCTTAATTCTGTGGCTACCAACATGGTACCATGCCAACTGGATGGTTGGTAACTGACCCCTTTGGGGGCAAGTTGTAAGACTTATGGACCTCTGGTCAGATTAAAACAGTTACAGTATATCATATAAAAGGTCATTTGCCACTGGCATTCCTAGGAAATGATGCAGATGAATTGACCCAGGTACACTGGCTAGAAGGAAAGCCTGCCTCTGATGTGGCCCAACAGTTATATCAATGTCTTTTGCATATAGGGTAGAAGACAATGTGGGCTGGTGTGGACACAGCCACTGGACTTCTGGTTGCTTTTCCTGCATGTTGCACAGGCCAACAAATGACCAAAAGAGGCCTAGAGCATCTCTTTGCAGCCTGTGCCTTGAGAGTGATCAAGGCACCAAATTTATTGGACATGCACAATAAGAATGGGTGCAACAATTAGGGATAAACTGGAAGTTTCATGTACCATATAATCCTACTAGGGCAGGCATGATAGAGGTAAAATGGTTTTTTAAAATCTGGCCTGAAGATACCAGTAGTTTACAGGGATGGCCAGTCCACTTATGGACAGTGCTACGGCATTTGAATGAGAAGCCCCAGATGGGACATTAAACCCCACAGACATGCTAACACACATTACTGCTTCCCCTATAAAATTGCAAGTATGAACTAAAGAGAAATCATTGAAGCTGGGGTTTGGCCACCAGAATAATATCTTGCTACAAGAACTGATTGGAATAAACCCTAAAGACTCTGTTCAGTGATCATGGCCTTGGACATTTTGACACATGGACAGGTGATGGCTGGCCCTCCTGGCACCTTGGGGGCAAGGCCTGTATATTCCTGGAGTAATGGTAGAGTGGCCCCCAAAGATCATGGTAGTGTACCCTAAATAGTTGGACAGTAGGAGCATATTACCAGGAAGTTTTGTTTTATCTTTACGGCCAGTGCATGTACCACCAGTAGCACTATAAAAAGACCCTTCAGTAACCCCACAGGGAGAGGGGTAAAGGTATGGCATACTAGACCCAGATGGACACCATTCCTGCCACAGTCCTGTCACAAGACCACTCTCTTGCATGCATCCTACCTAACAGACAATTTTACCTATGTTAGTATCATTAAAACATGTCTTATTGCCCTTAAGGTTAACCTCTTCTAATGCCTTCATGAAGTGGGCATTCACCCTAGTAAAAACTGCCAAACACGTCTGCTTGCAGAGTGTGCACAGAGCTCCCTATCAGTTCCACTACTGGCCTCCCACGGGAAGTGTGAGTCATGATCTGGGACTGGTTTGAATACAGCAAGAATGACCACTTGGTGGCAACTGATCTCAGGCTTGAGGATTATCATAATTTTTGTTATCTGTACTATAATTTTTGTTGTCATCTGTATTTTGTTGTAGCCTCTTGGCTGTTCTGCAATCTGGTTAAAATGCTAAAGCTTTCTTGTACAGGAACCATAGCAGAAGATTGAGGGCACACAGATTGTGAGACAAGAATCCTGGTGGGGTGGAGTTAAGGAAAGTGGAAGTTCCTATGGCCAGGATCCTCACCTGACCTTAACTTACTTAATGATGTAGTTGTTCTGCTGCCTGGGCACATGCTTACACACCTGTTGGCAATGAGCCATTATGGTTGTTGTTACTATATGAAGAGCTCTACCCAGACGCAGAGATGGAGACGGACTGTGGACTTGCCAGAGGCAGACAAGATTCTAGCACTTGACCTGCCACTGTGAGAATAAGGCTTGGTATAAACCCTTTTAACCCCAACATTCCCCATTCCACTGTCATGATTCAGTATCACTGAATTCAGAGTGAACTTGCCCAGAGCTGAAATCCCCCTCCAGTGAGACGCCATCTCTGTGAATCTCTTTAAGAGAGTTACAGAACTGTCTCACACTTTTCAAGATCTGAAGATAATTTTACACTTAGAGAAAAAAAAAGCTACTAAAAAGAAAGAACATTTCCTTTTCTTAATCATCTAATTTTACTTCTCATTTCCTCACATATTGCAAATGCTCTTTAGGAAATTTCAACTTAAGATCCTCTTTAAGTATCTTTCAATCTAAATGGCCAACATTTAGGGGGCTACTTAACTCTTACTTACATGATGTAGACACTTTGTTTTTTATGAAACATGAAGAAATGCTTATAATGTAAAGTCATAAAAAAAGAGGACTGAATGTTGTTTATACACGATAATTATAACTTTCATACACATGCACACACATCACAGGCTCAAGGGAAATATCACCCAAATGCTGAAAGCTATATGTTAATGGTGGTGGGAATGTGGGCATTTTCTTTTCTTTTCTTACTATATCTTTAATGTGGTTTTATTATTTTTATGTGAAATTTAAAAATCATTCAAATCCCCAAGATATTTCTTTTAATTTTAAACAATGCATTTGCAAAACTGAACAATAATTACCTACTGAGTGGTCTGAAGAGAAAGCACAGAATGGACCAAAGAATGTTTTCAATGTATTTGAAAGAAAGCACAAAGCCATGTCTTATTGAAATTCTAAGACAGCAAAACCTCAGTCTATGAGAATTATTCATTATAGCTGAGTGACCCAGCTAAACTGAGGTCAGTGAATAAACTTCACCACTTTTTGACAGACATACTTTGACAAGCACTATTCCCATCCCCAGCCTCTTTAGCTTTGCTGTGATGTCAGTAAAGATGCAGATCACTTGTGCAGGACACAGGGCTGAAGGGCTCAGCTTCATGGCTGGTCTGCTGCTGTGCCGCCTGAAAGCTTCCAAAAGACTGCAGAAAGACAAGTTCTCAATGGTTTGCTTCCCTTAGTGGGACACACGGGCTGTCCCTGGGGGTTACTGAACTGTACGTGAAGCCCACACTGGGGCACACATCTCAAGGGGGCTCTCCATGCTCTCAGTGCTTTTCTAGGCAAAAGCAGAGATGAGCAGGTAGCTGCTCCACCCCAGCCCCCACCACCCTGGCAGGACTATTCCAACACCTGCTTCTGATTGCTCCTCTTGCTTCAAGCATCTTCCGCCTCCACCCTCAGCAGCAACTCCTTCCTGCAGGGCAGGCCACTGATGCTCCTAGAAGGGCTTCTCCCTGGCCCTGGCTACCTGGCTCCTCTTTCCTCCTCCTTTTCCTGAGTCTTCTATCATTCTACTCATATTTGTTGATTTTAATGAAAGGGAAAAGCCTTTAATGCGAAGCCTTTAATTTGATCTCCTGTTCCTGGTTTGGAATGCCAAATGAAAACTGGCCAGTGTGCGGAATCACCAAGTAACTTGCTACTGGAAGGGCAGTCTGTGCATCAGCAGCATCTGCCTCCCTGGGGGCTTTTTATAGATGCAATATCAGGCTCCAGATCTACTAAATCAGAATCTGCATTTTAACAAGATCCTGAGGTAGAAAAGACAAAGATGTTACTAAGGCTTCTCTGACTGTATTTTTTTTATACTGCTTTGACTTTTTGAACCATTTAAATATTTTACATATTAAAGGCATAAAAATAGGAACCCTTGAAATTTACCACACAAACATAAATAAACCTTAACCTATATACCATACTGACAACCACACTGGAAAAAGAATTTACCTTCTGAATGCAGTACTTTTGTGTTTAGAAGACCCTCTATTCTAAGGACAAAAAAGCCTGGAAATCAAAATAGAAATACCGTTTGACCCAGGAATTCCACTCCTAGGAATTTACCCTAAGAATACAGCAGCCCAGTTTGAAAAAGACATACACACCCCTATGTTTATAGCAGTACTATATACAATAACTAAGAAATGGAAGCAACCTAAGTGTCCATCAGTAGATGAATGGATAAAGAAGAGGTGGTACATATACACAATGGAATATTATTCAGCCATAAGAAGAAAACAAATCCTACCATTTGCAACAACATGGTTGGAGCTGGAGGGTATTATGCTCAGTGAAGTAAGCCAGGCGGAGAAAGACAAGTATCACATGACTTCATTCATCTGTGGAGTATAAGAACGAAGAAAAACAGAAGGAGCAAAACAGCAGTAGAATCACAGAACCCAAGAATGGACTAACAGTTACCAAAGGGAAAGGGAATGGGGAGGATGGGTGGGAAGGGAGGGATAAGGGTGGGGGAAAGAAAGGGGGCCTTACGATTAGCATGTATAATGTGTGGGGAGCACGGGGAGGGCTATAGAACACAGAGAAGACAGGTGGTGATTATACAGCATCTTACTATGTTGATGGACAGTGAGTGCAATGGGGTATGTGGGGGGGACTTGGTGAAGGGGGGAGTCTAGTAAACATAATGTTCCTCATGTAATTGTAGATTAATGACACCAAAAAAAACCAAAAAAGCCTGAAAAGAAACTCTGAAATTCACTTAGCATATTTGTTGTTATTAACAACATTGATATTTGGTCAAACTATTATATATATCATACGATAAAGCATATATATATTTATATCCCCTCTGCACCCAGCTGTGTCCACTGAAAGGGTCTAGAAGCCACCACACTCCAGATACAATGAGCTTCCAAGTCTTGGTCTCCAAATCCCATTAATCATTAAAAGAAACCCAAGCTCCTTAGAAAGACAGTTGACTCCAGAGCTGGGTTAAGGAAATGTGAGGTGAGGCTGAAGTACCTCAGAGAAGTGCTCAAGGCTAACGGGGACCTCGCAACCGCACTTTGCTCTCTAGAGCTTTGGGGATCTTTTCTTTATCCTTAGTGTTCTTACGTTTCACAAGAATTAGTCTAAATTTAAAGTGTCCTCATCCATTTTGCTGAGCCCTCAGAACTTGTCATTCTAAAGATTCAGATTATTCCTCAGAGCACAAGGGGCATTTGTACCATTTATCTGATATTTTCAATTCTTCGTAAATTCTCTTGTACCTTCCAGAATTCTAAGTGATATTAGATATGACATCAACATGACTGAGCCTGTCTCACTGTCTTTCCTTCAAATGTTTTCTCTCTCTTTTTGTCCTGTGTTACATACTTCCTTATAGTTGTCGTTCAAATTTTCCATTGAATAATTTTAATTTCAGCAAACAAATGTTTAATTTTCAAGAATTCTTCCCTATTGATTGTTCCTGTTTGACTTCATCCTCCTACTTTCCAGATGTCATCTTCTCGAAACACCCCTAAAGTTTTTTTTTTTTCATTGTGTCTTCTGTTCCTTAGTTCATCTTTGTGTCTTTCAGGGACATTTGTTCTGTTTGTGTCACCACTCTTTCATGATATTGTTTGTTTCTTGGCATATATCAAGTGCATATTTCTGAATAAAGGACAGGGTGGCTTTTTTTCTGTATAGTTGCTGTGAATTTCCTCTGCTTTTCTGCTAATATCTTTTATAATGAGGCAGTTGGCAGGGGGTTCTGGGTGTGGAGATGTTGTACTTATCAAAAAACAGGCTTTATTTTTGGGTGAGCAGGGGATGGACCTTCAAATACCAAGAAAATAACGGCTTTGCTTGGAGCGGCACTCCCCTGACCAGCGCCAATTCTCCCTCAGGAAGCTCATGTGGTTTCTTGAGAAAAGAAGTCTCTAGTTTTCAACTCAGGAGTAAAATGATGGGCTGCTCTATAGGGTAGTGTGATAGGTAGAGGAAAAACAGCCCAAGTGTGGACTGTGGTGCAGTTATTCATTTTACATCCTCCGTTCATTGCACTAGCAGTGTCAATCTTTCTCTTAACTTGAAGAGGCTATTAGGGCCAATGGAAGTCTGCAGAAAACAAGGGGTGGTGAAATTTTTGAAAGCCCTCAGTCCTAAAAGTATTATCAGTGTTCATGCTAAGAAATTACTGAACATATCTGCTTTTATTCTAAGTCTCCTTAAAACTGGAGATGGAGAGAAAATCACTTCTCCATAAAAGCATTTCATTTCTCATTTTGTAGGCAAGTACCCATTCTTGAATCTCCCCTACAAATCTGTTTTACCTTTAAGATGTCGTTTATCCTTTGACTTATCTCTGAGCAGCAATTTATTTTTTTAAAGAAGGGTGATCCATTATGGATGGTTAACATATGACCATCGGCATCAATATGAGGTTTTCAGTTTGTATTAAAACAAAGCCTATGGGAAGTCTGACACTCCCCAAAATGTAGGATATAAAGGCAAACTGTTATAAAAAATTCACAAAAAAGAAGACCACTCTGGTATTACTTATGCTGACTTAAAGCAAATGAAAAAAAACATTCTATGCACAATGACAGTCAGTGAAACTGAGAAATGTTCAACTTCCAACTTTCTATCTGAAGCATTGTGTGTGCATGGACAATTATCAGACAAAGAAGAAAACGTATGGTATTTCTCAGAGCTGCATGGAAGTACTTTCCACTTGAGTCATGTTGCTTTTCTTCCTGGTCTCTTTCCTGACAGTGGAGAACACAGCAGAAGCCATTCTTGTGAGGACATTTCTCTGCAGGTTCTCATCAGAGCGAGCCGAGAGTAAATGGCTCCATCGCTCTGACATTCCTACTCATCAACAGCAGCCTCCGAACTGATGCCCATTTTTAACTCAGCAAATTTCTCTGTGCCTGTTTCTCTTACCTGCAGGCCATCATTTGCCACTCAGCAATGCTGTCTCTAGTCCCATCCCCTATCTTCATACCTATGTTAATAACAATAGCAAATTCATGTCAGCTTGGAGTTTTTACTTTTAGGTAAGTATCAGATACTTACCTAGTAGCTTACATACTAGCCAGGTACTATCCTGGTACTTTATAAATATTAATACAACCATTTTAGAAGGTGGGCATCATAACTATCCTCATTTACAGATAAGGAAGCTAAGCTACAAAGAAACAAAATTTGCCCAAGGTCGTAGCAGAGCTAGATTTGCACCTAGGTAATTTGGCTCTAGTCTGTGAATCATCATCGTGTTAGGGAGAAAAAAAGTCTTACTCTAGAATGAGAGAAAAAATGTAACATGTGCAATCACACCTGCCATTTCTTAAACACCCACCATGTACCAGACCTTCACATGTATTGTTGCTAATCCTGACAAACTACCCCAAAGACAGAAGCTAATTTCCCCAGTTTGAAGACAAGTAAACTGATGCTCAGAGCATGACATGCCTCCAATGACACACTAGGTGGGAGGGCAGGAAGTGGAACCCAGCGCCATTTGGCTCAAAGTCCCTGCTCTTTACAAATGCTTTGCTGCTTCCCTCATCACCCAAGGAAAGGGAAAGGGACTTTTTGTTCTGTCTAATAGAGCAATCTGCTACATTAAAAATGCTGTCCCTGGATCCAGCCCACACCCCTGGTCTAACACCTTGAGGATTTTATTTTTAGACCAGCCTTCCCCAAAGGCTTCAATTTTTCAGCAGAACACCATTCCCTGAGGGCCGAGGTCCTCATGAGAGCAGACAGCATGTTTCAGGCACAGTTGATGAAGTGACCAAAAATAAAAAATAAAAGAAGGTAGGGCAGTGACTGTGACGGAAACAAGGATATTCTGGGGAATAAAATCATACTTCCACAATTTAAAAAGCGTGACACAATAAGGAAAATTACACTATCCTTCATCCTCAGACACTACTTTCATAATGTTGACTAAAAATGAAAGTGTCTGATTTCTTGAAATCCAAACACTTGGCTAGAGTTGGATAAACTATCTGAGTGGGAGAATGCTTTATAATGTAAAACTTTTACAGGCATGGCTTAAAGCCAATCTAAAGCTGTCTTACGTTTAAAATTCTTCAAAACACAACTGGTAAGGCTGCCCTTCAGCATTTGCATGATGCTTCCAGGAATGACATTTATTTAACCTTATGTGAGAAAGGTAAGACACACAATTCCCCTTTTACATTAGTGGAGATTTATGAGGCAGATGATTGTCCCCAAGAAATGGGGTACAAAGAGAATCTGGTCCTAAATTAGTGATATGGATAGATGTGAGAATGAAGGCTCAGAAATGGAATGCCTCATGACCTAGACTTGAGGCCATGCTCCTAAATGAAATAATTTAAGTAAAGAAATAAAGGAATTTTTTCTGGTGATCAATCACTGAACATAGCATGACATGGGAAACAATCTTTAACACTCCCGGCACCTATCTCTGCATGATCGTTGAATGCCGTCCGTTTCATGTTCACATGGGCTGTACCACACACCCGGTGCCAAAAAAGAACACAGAAAAAAAGAAGATACAACCCTTGTCTTTAAAAGTCTTCAAACATTATAAAGATCAATGGAAAAGCCAATTATTTTTAAGTTTCTTAGTGTAATCACCCTTTATCTTCAGATGCACGAATTCTTATTTATTAATACGGGCAATGGTATGCAGTTCTTAAAAATCAATGAGAAATAATGTAAATTAAGAGACAAATCACAAACAGAAGACACAGAACACCAAGCATCATTTGAAACAGCGTTTGGTCTCACTAGAATAAAACCAGAAATTAAAAATGTTGTTTTTTTGCCTAACAAATGTATAAAGGTTTTAAAGGATGAAAATGATCCTAGCAAACTGATAGCCCAAAACCAGCAATGCAAACTTAGAGTGATTCAGCAAGCTCTATCAACAGACTTAAAAACATGCCTAGGGGCTCACTTTCCTGGCAAAGACAGACACGCTGGTGGCAGACCAACCGCTCCCTCCAAGAACAACCAAAATGCTGGATAAATTTTTTTAAACTTCTTTGAAATTATCTCAGAGCTACCAAAGCACAGAGAACTCGAGAGGCCAAGGTCTCAGAGAGAAGGAAACATGGAAAAGTGAGGTAACTCCACATTCCACATACTTTTTCCCCTGAAGAAATGAGCCAATTCTAAAATGCCAGCTCAGAGGTTTTCTCAAGGCAGCTGAGAAGCTGGGAGGCTGAAAAATGGCAGCTGCAAAGCTTAAAAGCAGCCGAGAAGCTTAGAGTTGAGTTGAGAGAGGCAGCAGAGAGGCTGAGAAGCTGAGCAAAGCAGAGTCTGTCTCAGTCTCAAGGAACTGGAAGCTGGTGTCAGGGCTCATGGGCGGGTGGAGGAAAGTGACTTCTGGAGGGCTTTAGTCTTGGAAAAGGCACAGACAGGAAACTGAAGGGCCCCTCAGGACACCCAAACGCCAGCCTAATGAGCTCAAGTTTAGGATTCTTACTTCCAAATGAAGTTTGTTTTTTAAGACACAAATAGGACATCAAAAGCATTAGCTATAAAAGGAAATTGGTAAGTTGACCAAAAGGCATCATTATGTGAATGGAAAGACAAGAAACGGAAAATGATGTCTGCAGTCATGTTACTGACAAAGGGCTCATACCCCGAATAGATACATATTTTTAATGCTGAAAAAGAAAAACACACATGCACCCAGTTGAAAGATGTGCAAGAGAATTAACAAAAAGTTCAAAAAGGAAGATATCCAAATAGCCACCACACACACACACACACATAAAGTAAAGGTGTGCTCCGAGAAATGCAACTCAAAACCACAAGAAGACTCAAATCCAACAGAATGGCTAAAATTTTAAAAAAAGAAAACAGCAAGTGTTGGTCAGGATGTGGTACAAATGGAACCTGCACACATTGCTGTGGGGAGTGCCGACTGGTAACTGTCTGTGGAAAACTGTTTGCTACTTACGGTAAATTTGCAGTCATGCCTGCTCTATAACCCAGAAACCCCACTCCTGAGTATACAGTGAGCAGAAATGCTCACATTTGTGCACCAAAATCAGGTACAAGTTCCTTCCTAGCTGCTCTAATTAAAATAGCCAAATATTAGAATAGCAACAATGTCCCTCAAGAGCAAATTTGATGTATGTGTTATGTTCATAAAAAATACTATACAGCTATGAAAATGAACAAACTACTATACCACACCACATGAACAAATCTCACAAATATACTATTGAGCAAAAGACACAGACACAAATGTATATATAATACTATTCTGTTTATATAAAATTCAAAAGCAGATATAACTCATCTATGGTGCTAAAAATTATTGGTTACCTTTGGGTAAGAGTAGGAGGAATTACTGGGAGGGTACTTCTGGGAGGTTTTGGGGGGTTCCTGGGATGCTGGTAACATTCTCTCTTGATCAGTGAGTGTAGTGGTGATGCACATATATTCATTTTTTCAAACTTCACTGAGCTATGCTCATGATTTGCATACTTTCCTGCTGGTATATATAACTTTAAAAAACATCAGAAATAAATCTATTATAAGTGTGTAGAACTTTTACTTCTCAATCCTTGTGAAATATTTTTTTAAATCCTTTAACAATTCAAGTAATTAAAATACATGTAAATTCTTCTAGACCTTGGTCTAGGCAAAGACTTCACAGAATAGTCCAAAAGACACCAGCAGACACCAAAAGAAGAGCCCCTAAAAGAAAAAATTGACAAATAGGAGCTAATCAAAATTCAAAATTTTTGCACTTCAAATAACATAATCAAGAAAATGAAAAGCCAAGTAACATACTGAAAGCATTCACAAAACATACCTTGAATAAAAAACCTGTATCCAGAATTTGCAACAAACACTTAAAACTTGGACAATCAAAAAATGGGCAAAATATATGAATAGACATTTCAGCAAAGAAGATACACGAACACCTAACAGGCACATGAAAAGATGTTCAACATCATTGTCATCACGGAAACGTATATTAAAACCACAGTGAGATATTCTGAAGAATGGTTATGAAACATAAGCCAGATATATTGCTGTGGGAATGGTAGAACCACTTTGAAAAAGGATTTTGTCAGTTTCTCAAATAAACATAAAACTCCCATACAACTCAACAATTCCACTCCTAAGTATTGACCCAAGAAATGAAAATATATAGCCACACAAAGATTTGCCCACGAATGCTCATAGTAGCATTATTCTTAATAGCACAAATTTGAAAACATCCTAAATGTCCATCAACCAATGAATGGACAGACAAATGTATGACATTTATATTATGGAATACTGTTCAGCAATGAAAAGGTATAAAGTATTTATACATGCTGTGTCACGGATGAAGCTCAAAATATTATGGCAAGCAAACAAATTCAGTCACAAGTAACCACATATGACATAATTCCACTTTCTGAATTCCATAATTCAGAAAAGGCAGCTGCATAGAGACAAAAAGTAGTAGATTAGTGGTTGCCTGGGACTCGGATGGAAGAAGGGATTAATTGTGAGGCATAAGGGGTCTTATTGGACAGAAGAAAATGGTCTGATCTGATTAAGGTGATGGTTGCACCACTTGGTAAAATTACTAAACACCATTGAACTGCGTACTTGAAATGGCTGAATTTCACTGTATGTTCAATAACCTCAGTAAAGCTGTTAAATATTTTCATGTACATAATAGCAAGAAAATGGAACCTACCTAAAGGTTCATATTAAGGAAATAGATTAAGATAATTATGTGATTACATAAGAGTATATTGTATAGCCATTAAAACTATTTTTGAAGGGTATTTAATGACACCAGGAAATATCATATTACCATGCTGAGTGAAGAAAACAGACTAGATAAGAAAAGCTGTATATACAATATGCTTTTCCTATATTTCCTTAAATTTTTTAAAGGGATGGCAAGGAAACACATAAAAATATTAACAGATGTTTCTGACCGGTAGAATTATCAGTGATGCATTTCTTTCTTCCTTTTCTGTATTTTCCAAATCTTATAAAATGAGTTTTCTTCTATTCAATAAAAAATTCTTCTTGCAGAACATTTTCACATATTATAAATATATAATGTTAATGTTTCTTTTTAAAACTATAACATATTAGGAACATTAAAGGAATATACTCCTTTAAAAAAAATAACTCTCCTCCCTAGGAAAGACATTAAGGAAGAAAAATGAGCATTTTCTTGTCTATCTCACCATGCCTGCTGTCCATGGACAGAACATGATGAAATATTTAAAAATTTGGAAACTGATGATAGGAGGAATTACTAAAATGTACCTTATTTTAGGCAAGAGTTACTGTTATTATGCAAGAAATGTACTCTCATCAGTAAAGGGCATAACAGACTTGAGTAGAATAGAATTTTCTTATGCCCCAAAAGCACAAAATTTAAATATGGTTATTTATCTAATCACTACTTATAAAAGCACCCCATTTTTCCTCCAACTGTTTACCTACTAATCTAAAAAATACAGTGCCTATCTTTTCATATTAATCTCTAGGTCTCCTCTAGTTGCCACAAACATCCCCTGGGAATTGATGTCATTTTTAAACAAAAGAAAAAAAGAACTGCTTATTTCTGATTACTTTCATGCTATTCTGCAAGAGTATTTTTTTTTAATTCAGCTTTAAAGTCATCTGAATTTCTGGGTACAGCTCAGCTTGCCCCTCCACTTTTTAAACCTATTCCCTTAAGGAATTCTGTAACCCATCTGATGCCATGCACCTATCCACCTGAGGATTAGATATTTAATTCTTTACAGTGTCAAAGTTAGCACAAGTTTCCAGGACCTTAAAATAATCAAAGCTAAATGCTTCCACCATTATACTGGTATGTCTTCTAAAAATGCTGGTATGCCTTTCTCCACTGCCTTCTTAGAACAAATGATTTTGGCACGTCCTTCAGAGGAATTAAGAAGTCAGGGCCACAACAAGCTTTCTATTCAATTCCATGCTCTTCCTCCAGGTGCCCACTGTGCCCACCCACAGTGGGCAGAGTAGCAGCTTGTACTTATGAACTGCGTACCTACCTTTGGGCAGGCTACTTAATTTCTCTGTTTCTCAGAAAAATGGAGATAACTATGATGCCCCTAGTTGATGAACCGGTCAAAAGGGCTTAATGAGACTGCAGCTGTGAAGAACTGACACCTAGTCATGCTCAAAAAGTGTGAATTAGCAATTCTACTTCGGCCAGGAAAGAAAGCCGTGCCCTCCACAACACTAGCACCTCAGGGACATTTAGGATTCTACTTTCTGTCACTCTTGCAAGTGACTATTTTCCCTATCTCACCCCAAACTGACTTTAAACTTGTTTCTTCTCATTTCGTGTTGCTGTGCTCTAATCTAGACTTCCTAGAAAGGGTCAGCTACAAGCATGTCCAGTTTATTCCTATACCTCCAGGTGGGACTGTTGTATAGCTTACTTGTTCATAACACTTTTTTTGCTTACAGTGACTCCCCGGGAGTTCCAGCCAAGTCAGTTCCACAAAATGCCTAGGGCTTCAACCACATGCCAGGTACCATGCTAGTTGATTGAGATTCACATGACATGCTCTCTGTTTACTAAAAACAAGTGGGGACACACATACTTACACCATGGCCTCCTTATTGTCCTATACATCTGGGCAATGTCACTGCCTGAGGTGGCTCAAACATCATCCCTTGGCATGAGACAGTCTGTAAGACTCCCCACCCCACCACCTTACAACCCCACCTCACCCACACCAACTGGACACACCTTCTCCTTTGGCATAAGAGAAATTTCACAGGATGTGGAATCAAAAGACCTTACTGATGCCACCAGACACCACAAATAAGCTCTTGATTATATATACAATGATCAGCTATATATTTATATGTATATATCTTAAAGGATGCTAAAATCCTTGGTCCCTGGATCCTGTTACATGTAAGTGTAACACATTACCATAGCAAATTCCAATAATGAACATAAGGGAAAATATGGAATTACTAGATCTTTTCATGAGTGAGAAGCCAGAAAATAACATAAAAGAAACAGCACAGAATTAAAGATCACTGTGCTCTTAGTATGCCACTTCATAACAGGATGGCTGAAGAGCAGCATCTGACTCATCCTCAGAAGCAGGGTCTGTTTTGACCTTGACTCACTGCCATGATCAAAATAATTCTTGTGAACTCTGAAAGATTACAAAAAATCTCACGGTCATACTTAAAATACTTAGAGTTCAAAAATCTATGAAGTAAGACTTTCATTATAGGATTCCAAGTGGCCACCACATAAAGACAAAGGAAATGCCAACTGCATCATCATGTGCCAACTGAAATTACCTTCACTTGCATGTCAGTCTGTCCCTGATACCCAGGCTTCCACTGTGCTATCCACACATATTATATAAATATTGACATATACTTTCCAACTTGGCTTACACACTTGCTTAAATTCATTTCCTTCCTTCTTGTAACAAAGAGTTATTAAGCACCTGCTGCAAGCCAGATTCTGACTAAGCATGGCATACAGTGGAGAATGAAACAGATGTATCTTGTGAGATATAACTCACAAATCCAGTGGGGAGACTCATTATGATGGTTAATTTCATGTGTCAATTTGACAGGTACAGTGGGTGCCTGGATGAAACATTTTTTCTGGGTGTGCCTGTGATCCTGTTTCTGCACTAAGTAAAGCCAACTGTCCTCCCCAGCGTGGGTGGGCATCAGCCAATCACATGAAGGCCAGAATAAAACAAAAAGGCAGACGGGGGATTCACACTGCCGGTCTGAGCTGAGACATCCATCTTCTACCAGCAATTGGTACTTACACCATCAGCTCTCCAGTTCTCAGAACCACAACATCGGCTTGTCTGGTTCTCCAGCTTGCACCACAGATGGCAGAATGTGGGGCTTCTCAGCCTCAATAATCATATGAGCCAATTCCTTATAATAAATCATGTATATCTCCTATTGGTTCTGTTTCTCTGGAGAACCCTGACTCATATCAAACACACATATGAACATAAAATAACCATTGCATAACACTAGGTTGTGTGGGCTGCAAAAAAAATCACTCAGGATTCTCCAAGAGTGGAAAACAGAAAACAATTCCTCATGGATAATGCATCCAAAGTTAATTGCAACATTCTCTAAATGTCATGTTCTATGTTAGTATGATACTCTCCACCAAGATGAATCCCAAAGTACTAAGCTAAAGGTGAGTATGTTTTGATTTTGAAGTTAAAGTTTGTTTTATATTCTGTTTTGCATTTTGGTGGGGAAGAGGGTAGGAGAAAGTAGCTGACAGGGAGTAAGAGATAAAATAAAATAAAGACTAAGAGAAAGACTCTTTCATTGCAAGAATAAACAGAATTTTTCAACATGCATGTGGTCTTAGTAAGTTCTCTAAAACCAACTGTTGATAAATAATTTTAAAATCAAGAAAATGTTTCTTGAGCCCTCACTAGCTGAAGGACTGTCTACTAAATCCTACCATAAAGCAGAGTTGATGCATAAAAATGATTATCTTCTTTGACCCAACCTTATTTCCATTTTTATTATTTCTGAATTTTAATTTTCAATCAAGTTTGCTGTGCATCAAAAAATAGGGAAGGATTACACTACATAAAAAGGGTTACATAATTGTCATTCTAAATTCATATCACCTTCCAACACCCACCTTTTTTTTTGGTTGATGATCCAATTTCTGTTTTATATTATTTGTTTGCATGCTGAAATAAAGTTGATATACAATATTATATTGGTTTCAAGTGTACAACATAGTGAGTTGAGAATTACATACATTGCTAACTGCGCATCACTAAAAGCCAACACCACCCTTTTTAAAGAAAATCTGTAATATTCATTTCGAACCTTTAGAAAAAAAATGAAAAAAAAAATCCAGGTGATAAAATGGCTAATTTAAATATCAAAAAATAATTTCTCGTCATGAATCACAAAATCACAAGGGAGGAAGGATTCAGGGTGAGGCTGTGGTGTTCATTACTGGGTTCCCACCAATAAGGCCCCGCTGATGCTGCCACTCAGTAAGATGCCTGCTGCTAGTCGTCAGGTCCTCTGCTCAAAGACCAAAGAATCAGTAAAAGCTTTGCAAGTTCACAAAGTGCTGATGCAACTGGTACGTAGCTGGTAAGACTCAGGACCTGTAGGGAATTCACTGGCCCAATGCCAACTGTACACACGATTGTCAAAATCACAATCCCTGGATTTCCTCTTACACACACAAAACAAAAAGGAGAAAGAAAAGCACTAAATATTCCCTATAACATCACTGCTTCTACTTAGATGGAGGTTTTCCAGTTTTATTATTCTTGATTCATGCCCACTTCTCATTTGATTTATTGACCAGGTACAGCCCGTGAAAGAGTGACAGCAGGAAGTGGTGTGTGCATGTGTGTGTGCACGTGTGTGTACACTCAATATATATTCCATAATGGCAAGACCATTGCACTAGAAAGGCCCAAATGTCGAATATGCATAATGGCTGATGAAACAAATGTTAAAATTCTTCTTAAATGAAAAATACTTATTATGCTGGAATTGAGTACGAAAAAAGAATTTAATATAGATTCTGAGATAGCATTCAGTGAAATGATTACTCCAATCCTAAAATTTATATTAAGTAAATAGGAAATTCCCTTTCTACGAGGGCCACAAACTAAATGGATGCTTTAGTAATGTGGTTTTTCATATGCATATTCCCTTTCTAGCCAATAAAAAAATAATAATTACCAGAAAGATCTTTCCCTAGAATTTTATTTCAACCTAGAATCTAGACATGAGCAAAGCTTACCAGAATGCGATGTTAGTATGTGAACTTCAGAGATCATTTCTATTCTGGTGCCTTTTTATGCAAGATGAAGAAAAACAATATGACAAAAAGATAGACTTCAAAATTCAGAAAGAAAAAATAAAAAGAGAAATTATTTCATAAAAAGAGCACAGAAAATAGTAAATGATAAATTTTATGACATGTATAATTATGATCTGATGAATGAAATAATTATCCAAAGGTAATCAGGTTAATTAGTCTTTTTTGGGGGGTGAAGAGAGCATTTCACTTTGCCCCTGTATCTAAGTTTTCATAGCTAATCTACAGTATCTGAGTATTGAGAGAAATGTGCTGAAATTATTAAACTCTATTTTAAGTGTTCATCACATATGAACAAGGCTGCAGCACATATATGTATCATGTAGGGTTATTAAACTCTATTTTAACCATTCATCACAACCAAGGCTGCATGCACATATCTGTATCATGTAGGGTTAAAGGAAAAAATTTGAGTGTGTTGTAACAACAAAAGAGAAAAACTAACCATTTCTTAAAAATGTTTACCAAGATGTAACCACTTGAAATAAGCGCAGAATAATTATTCTTTTTGAAAGTGAGCTACCCAGAAGAGAAAGGCAGTTTGCCACCTTTAACTTGCTTTTAAGAGTATAAATAAGGGCAATGCAAACCATGGGTGGCTTTTTGACTTTCCTTGCAGCCATTTGAAAGGCAAAGGCTAAAATCCTGAAGCAACAGGGAACTAAGTGTGACTGGCAGCATTTTCCAAGCTGTAGGATGTAACCAGGAGTAACCAAACAATTTAAAAATAAGATGGCTGCCCTAACTTCCATAAGAATAAAATACAAAACTAAATACAAAAAGACTGTAAATAAGATGAACTGTAGGGTTTAGGAAGAGATAGTGCTCATACCAATATCCTACTCAGTAGTTTCAAATTTATCAGCAGAGGAAAATGACTAATTAAAAAATTAGCATTAAAAGGAAAAGAAACATAAGCATTCTGCCACCCTATCATCACATATTAGGGTCTGCTTTTTCTTTTCAAAAGTTAAGTAAACCCCCTTTGCAAGTGGTTAGTTAAAGTCGGCATATTAACCTCAACGACAAAGATATCCTATTTTGTACAAGTCTATCATCTCAGACACAAAATAATTTCCTTAGTATAGTCAAATTTAAATAATTTGAGTTGGGATTATAGAATTATATTTGTCAGAAGACTCCCCAACAGCAACTAGGACTTCAAAGGGCCACACTTGCTATGTTAAAGGTAAATAAAAAATAAACTCCTCCATGCCAAGAAGAATAGCAAGGAAAATTGCAAGTATTGATCCTGGTGCTAGATGAATGAGGAAAAACAATCTCTCCAAATATTTGTAACCACAAAGTAGCCCTGCAATTTACAACAAACAAACAAAAAACCTCAAGTAGAAATCTGATTAATATGCACCCACATCAATACAGCACCCAAAATGGTAGCAAAATCACAATGTATTTCCTTCTGGAGGAACTCACCTTCAACCAAGGCCTGAAAGAATCACCATAAGTAAGGTTCCAAAGAAAGCGAACAGCTCAAAGTCAAAAAGCAGAAAACATCAAAATGATGAAAGCAACATGAGTGATTACGAGCAGAGATAATAAAGACAGAAAAAGACCCACAAAAAGACATCAGTTATATAAGTTATTAAACTGAGAGTATAAAATAGAAGAATAGGTGGTTGACATCATGAGAAGACAAGTAAATATGAAAAGGAATCAAAATTCTAGAAATAAAAAATACAACTAATATTTAAAATGAAATCAACAAAATTAAATATTAGACACAACTGAAGTGAAATTGGTAAACTGTAAGTTGAAACAGAAGAAATTTTTCTCTAATGCATTCAAGAGAAAACACTGAAAGATAAGAGATTAAAGAGATGAGACAAGGAAGATAATATAGAAGGTCTAACAAGCATGCAGTTGGACTTCCAGAAAGCAATCCTAAAATTATAGACAAAAGAAAATGTTCAAAAAATAGTAAATATAAATTTTCAGAATTCCTGAAAGATGCTTGCCCTCAAAAGTACGATTTTTTTTTATTTCACACCCAGAAATATCAGATTAAAAATTCAGAACCAAGAGCAAGCAAGAGAACATCTTTAAGATGAGAGAAAATACCTGGATATCTTTAAAAGATCTTAGGAGGTACCAGAGGGAAAAGAGATTTCCCTACAAAGGAAAAAAGTTATCCAACTGCTTAATTCTCAATGGCAACAATAAAATTCAGAAGACAATGGAATGAAATCTTTTGATGTACTAAAAGAAAACATCAAAATAGAATTTAATATCCAGGGAATCTCTCTTTCAAGAAAGAAGGTAAAATAAAGGATTGTCATATACAAACAAAAATCTCTCCCTCCCTCTCTATCCCCTTCCCCCTGACACACACTTACAAAGAAAAGGAATGTACTTCAGGCAGGAAAAATAAAAGATCCCAGACAGATCTTTGGATAGTCTGATATCCAAGAAGGAATGGTGAGAAGAGATACTGATAAATACATGGTTAAACATATAAGAGTTGTATACAACAAAAGTAACGTCTAGCTTATGAGAGAAAAAACAGGCTAGAACTAAAATACTCAACAGCAATAACTCATAGGTTGGAAATGGTTATCAGAGTTAAAAAAATTTTAGGAATTTGGATTTTTTTAAAAGGAGAATGTAATTAGTCTCTTCTATGGCTACCCTAACAAAATACCACAGACTGGTGGCTAAAACAGCAGACATTTATTTTCTAACAATTCTAGAGGCGAGGAGTTCAAGACCAAGGTGCCCTCAGGGTTGGTCTCTGATGAGATCTCTCTTCCTGGCTTACAGACGGCTGCTTTCTCACCGTGCCCTCACACGGCCTCTCTGTGCACGTGAAGAAGGGAGGGAGAGATCTCTGGTATCTCCTCATCTTCTTACATGGACACCAGTCTTATTGGATTAGGGCCTCACCCTTATAACCTCAAGTAACCCTAATTACCTCTTGAACCATCTCCAAATGCAATCACATTGGGCATTAGGGCTTGAACACATGAATTCTGGGGGACACAGTTCAGAGCATAAAAGAAGCAAAGGCACTGATTAACTTTAGGCTAGATTAATATGAGTATGCATAGTAAAGTTGCCTGGGTATCTACTATTAGAGATTTAGAAGGTCATTACATTTGATAATGGTTTAATTTCCCTTCTTTTAAGTAAGGATATTTAAAAACCTAATCTTAAAGGCACATAATAAAAATCTTCAAAATATGTAAAGCAAAAAGTGAATTATTGAGATGCAATTACAAAGCCATTATTATAATTTCCCAGTAATTGAATAATCAAATAGACAAAACCATCAATATGGATAAAGAAGATTTAAACAGCACAATTAAAATTTTCATCTTATGGATGCATGTGGAACACTATACCCAGAAACTGGACATTACACATTACTTTCAAGCTACACAAATAAATGGCTTATTTATTAAAAAGACACCTATGCTAGCCCATAAAACTAACCTCAAAAACCTTCATTTGGTATGACAGAGACTGAATGCTCTCACAAGGAGGTTAGAAATTAACAACAAAAAATATGTTTCAAAATTAGAAAACACCATTTGCAAGAGGTCATGGGTCAAATAAATCATGGCAAATATTTAGCTATATATGATAACAAAATACTGTATGAGAACAAAAATACTACATAAAAATTTTTGATAAACAGCTAAAGTGGTGACTCAAGGGAAATGAACCAACCTCTAATGATGCAAGATTCACAATTAATGAGCTCTGCACTCAACCTGAGAAGTTAGAATAATGGCAGAATAAACCTAAAAACATAGAAGAAAGAAAATAAAAGAGCAAAAATGAGAGTTAGAAAACAAGCATCTAACAGATGATCATCAAAGGCAAAAGTTGGTTCTTTGAAAAAGTTACGAGAAAGTATATGCCTCAAGATTGAAGAAGGAAAGAGAGTTTTAAAAAAAGGGACTTATAACAAATGAGGCAATAATTGAACAGATAAAAGGATATCATGGAAAGCTGCACTTTTACTTTATGCTGTTAAGAAACTTTAAGCTTATATGCTTTTGAAAACCGAGTTACAATAACAAATGCCACTTAACAAGAGAATGAGTAAATTATAGAATGTATACAATAAAACGCTAAACAAAAATGAAAAATGAAAATAGATTACAGCTATGAACATTATCAATCTCAAAACCATAACAATAAATAAATGAAGCAAGCATAAAAGTGTTTATATATATATATATATAATATATATATATGTATATAAAATTACCTTTATGTAAAGTGAAAAAATTACCAAAACTAAAGAATATGCTGTTTTAGGGATAAAGCAGGGACTGCCTTAAGGTGGGCAATTAGTAAACAGACAGATTCTAGTATATTATACTTTTTAATCTTCTTAGTAGGTCCATGGGTATTTCATGTTTTAACTTAAAAATATGTTTTAGGCACTTCTGTATGTACAATGTACTTCACAGCAAATATTCTTTTAAAAAATTACCTTGTAATAAAAAAGAGGTCAAACTGTCACTATTTGTAGATGACATGATATTGTACATAAAAAACCCTAAAGACTCCACTCCGAAACTACTAGAGCTAATATCGGAATTCAGCAAAGTTGCAGGATACAAAATTAACACACAGAAATCTGTGGCTTTCCTATACACTAACAATAAACTAATAGAAAGAGAAATCAGGAAGACAATTCCATTCACAATAGCATCAAAAAGAATAAAATACCTAGGAATAAACCTAACCAGGAAGTGAAAGACCCTGAAAACTATAAGACACTCTTAAGAGAAATTGAAGAGGTCACTAACAAATGGAAATTCATCCCATGCTCCTGGCTAGGAAGAATTAATATTGTCAAAATGGCCATCCTGCCCAAAGCAATATACAGATTCGATGCAATCCCTATCAAACTACCAACAGCATTCTTCAATGAACTGGAACAAATAGTTCAAAAATTCATATGGAAACACCAAAGACCCCGAAATAGCTATAGCAATCCTGAGAAGGAAGAATGAAGTAGGGGGGATCTCACTCCCCAACTTCAAGCTCTACTACAAAGCCACAGTAATCAAGACAATTTGGTACTGGCACAAAAACAGAGCCACAGACCAATGGAACAGAATAGAGACTCCAAACATTAACCCAAACATGTATGGTCAACTAATATTCGATAAAGGGGCCATGGACATACAATGGGGAAATGACAGTCTCTTCAACAGATGGTGCTGGCAAAACTGGACAGCTACATGTAAGAGAATGAAACTGGATCACTGTCTAACCCCATACACAAAAGTAAATTCGAAATGGATCAAAGACTTGAATGTAAGTCACGAAACCATAAAACTCTTAGAAAAAAACATAGGCAAAAATCTCTTAGATATAAACATGAGTGACCTCTTCTTGAACATATCTCCCCGGGCAAGGGAAACAAATGCAAAAATGAACAAATGGGACTATATCAAGCTGAAAAGCTTCTGTACAGCAAAGGACACCATCAACAGAACAATAAGGTATTCTACAATATGGGAAAATATATTCGTAAATGACAGATCCGATAAAGGGTTGACATCCAAAATATATAAAGAGCTCACACACCTCAACAAACAAAAAGCAAATAATCCAATTAAAAATGGGCAGAGAAGCTGAGTAGACAGTTCTCTAAAGAAGAAATTCAGATGGCCAACAGACACATGAAAAGATGCTCCACATCGCTTGTCATCAGAGAAATGCAAATTAAAACCACAATGAGATATCACCTCACACCAGTAAGGATCGCCACCATCCAAAAGACAAACAACAACAAATGTTGGCGAGGTTGTGGAGAAAGGGGAACCCTCCTACACTGCTGATGGGAATGTAAATTAGTTCAACCATTGTGGAAAGCAGTATGGAGGTTCCTCAAAATGCTCAAAATAGAAATACCATTTGACTCAGGAATTCCACTTCTAGGAATTTACCCCAAGAATGCAGCACTCCAGTTTGAAAAAGACAGACGCATCCCTATGTTTATTGCTGCACTATTTACAAAAGCCAAAATACGGAAGCAACCTAAATGTCCATCTGTAGATGAATGGATAAAGAAGAGGTGGTACATATACACAATGGAATATTACGCAGCCATAAGAAAAGAACAGATCCTACCATTCGCAACAACATGGATGGAGCTAGAGGGTATTATGCTCAGTGAAATAAGCCAGGCGGAGAAAGACAAGTACCAAATAATTTCACTCATCTGTGGAGTATAAGAACAAAGGAAAACTGAAGGAACAAAACAGCAGCAGAAGCACAGAACCCAAGAATGGACTAACAGTTATCAAAGGGAAAGGGACTGGGGAGGATGGGTGGGAAGGGAGGGATAAGGGCGGGAAAAAAAGAAAGGGGGCATTACGATTAGCATGTATAGTGTTGGGGGGCACAGGGAGGGCTGTGCAACACAGAGAAGACAAGTAGTGATTTTACAGCATCTTACTATGTTGATGGACAGTGACTGTGAACAGGGATGTGGGGGGGACTTGGTGAAGGGGGAAGCCTAGTAAACATAATGTCCTTCATGTAATTGTAGATTAATGATACCAAAATAAAAATTTTTTTTAAATTACCTTGTAAAATCAGTTTCAAAAGCATATTCTGAACTTTCCCATGTAAACAGTGAACATCCACACAATCTCATGAGAAGAATTTACCTGTTCAACCTTTACATGCCTGTTACATTCCATGCCATAAAAACAAAGATATGGTTCCCTTTCTTTCAGATATTAAAGAGGGAAATGATACTTACCTAAATAAAAATTCATGCTGAAGTGCTAAAAGAGAGGTAAGAACAGGGGACTAAGGGAACAAAGAACTTAATTCCAACTTAAGAGAAAGGAGAACAGGAACTTTTACAGTGGAGAAGATACTGCCTGAAAAAAAAAACTGGCCCAGAAAATATGTTTTGGGGGTGTGGGAGGTAGGGGGTTGCTTACTCTGTCTGTTCTTTTACAGCCAGCACCAAATTCTAAACATGAGAATATACATGTGACTCTGTTTCCCCCACTTACCATCATAGGCTTTTCTTCCTTAAAAAGGTGTAAAGATGTTGGGAACTTCTAATTTCTGTTTCCATATTTTGCTTGTAGTTACTATCGTTAAGGCGTCAAATCTTTAGTCTTTGTGTTTTTTATCATAGATATTTTCTTATTTTCTTATTATGGAAGGGATACATGTTAGTTAAAGGAAATTTAGAAAATCCAGTCATTAGGGTCGTGTTTGATGATTAAAGATAACTGTAGCCATAAAAAAGAAGGGGGAGCATTTCTCTGCATTTAACCATAGTCGTTAAGTTTTCACACATGTCCTTTTCCTGGTTTGAATAGCCCTAGTTTTGTTCCTGGAAGTGATCATGTTTTTGTGGTATCTGGTGATACTTATCAGTGTCAAAAGGTAATTTCTGGCTAAGATGAAGTTTTGTATTCTTGACAGAAAGGAAGATACAGATAAATATAGGTAAAATATAGATATAGAGATATGGACACATGCACAAGGCGTTAAGAGTCCACGAGTTGGCAGCAAAGGACAGAAAACAGAATATTTTTGTCTAGAGATAACAACACAGGATGCAGTATTTTATTCACTGTATCACACAGCAATTACGTACGCATCAGTGTACGCAAGCAGGAGGTCAGATGGTAACATAATGAGGAGACTGAAAGTGAGAAGGGCACATGCCAACTTCGTACCTATGTGGGAACAGCATTTACAGCTGTAACCGAGTCCTAGTGGGTGGTTTGCCCTTGAGGCTGGACCTTACAGCTGAGTCTTTGCAAATATCTAGAGTTTATCTCATTTGGATAATACCTCAATCAGTCAGGTCTGGGTTCAAATCCTATCTGACTTAAGTCTTCCTTGTTACACCAAACAAAAAACCCGCACAAGGTCATCAAGGAAAATTGTGATTAAGTCTGTAAGTTTTATACGGGGACTAATAAAGTGCATCAAGGTCAATGAAGAACATCAGTGTCCCTTATCCTTACCTAAAAATTTTTACTTCTAGGGCTTTACTCAAAGGGAATAACTACTGATGGGTACAAAAGCTGTTGATCTCTAAGATATTTACCGCTGTGCCACAGTAAAACAAAAAACAAGGAAAACCTGTCTGGTATTACACCATATCCCCAGTACATTATGATACATCCATAGAATAAAAATCTATTCAGTATTCAACTTTCTATGAAAATTAAGGGGAATACATATCATAAAGTATCATTTTTAGAAATTGAAATATTATAATATGTGTATAAAATACACACCCAAATGTTAACAATAGCTGTCTCTGGGTATAATTCTCATTTTCTTTTCCTTTGTGTCTGTGTGTGTGTGTGTGTGTGTGTGTGTGTGTGTGTGTGTGTGTGTGCATGTGTGTGCTTTGGTTTCAGGTTTTTTTGGCTTGACTGGATTTTCTAAATTTCCTTTAACTAACATGTATCCCTTCCATAATAAGAAAATAAGAAAATATCTATGATAACAAAACACAAAGACTAAAGATTTGACGCCTTAACGATAGTAACTACAAGCAAAATATGGAAACAGAAATTAGAAGTTCCCAACATCTTTATACCTTTTTAAGGAAGAAAAGCCTATGATGGTAAGTGGGGGAAACTTAAATTCCAAATTCATAATATATCATGAAAGAACTCAATAATTCAAAAAAAGGAATGTTTGAAAAACTAAGTGGTAACAAGCTGAAAGAATCAAAGAACAGGCTTTCTGCTAGTGCTGGAGAGGGTGAAACTTCAAAAAGGCATTACAGTTTGGGCACAGTTAATCAAAATGGAGCAGAAAGATGGCCGACTTCATATACAACCTGAAGTAAGTGGAAAAAATAAGCCAAAATAATGAAAAGAATGGATTTTATTAAAAGTATATACTTAGGCAAACATTTTTTCCTCTGGAAGGGAATGGATGCTATGCCTGGAATAGCCCCTTTCTGCTCCAATCCCTTTGAATCTATGCCCTCCCAGGACCAACTTAATCCAAGAACTGATTCTTAGGTAACTTTCAGTTAAGACCCTTATTCTAATTCAAATTTCAAGCATCTTTAAATTCCTGCAAATGTTCTTTCTCTAAAATTACCTATGCATTTGTTTTTGTTTAAACAAAAAAAAAAAAAGGCAAGGAGAAGTCACCTCCCTTCGGAAGGTAACAGAATAAAGAATCACATCCTTCCATGCCACCTTCCCAAAGCAGATCCTTCAAAGTTTCCACATAAAAAAAAGTGCCTAAAATATTTTTCAAATATTTTAGTGGTATAGTCTGGACTTAATCAATTGAGAGAAAACAAGTTAAAGAAGCTTTGGTTAAAAACCACAAAAGACACGTAAAGCTTATGGCTAAAGGGCCCCTAAGGGTCTCAACTGAAAATTATCTAAGAATTGATTAATATATATATGTCAAGTGATTGGTAACTGGTACTGTATCCGGCTGGGGATGTTTTTCAATCTAAATTCAGCCTGGGAAGGTATAATTTCTTTAGTATTAGGACTCAAAGAAAATACTGATAATAACGTTGTTATTAATTTCAATAGCTGGCTACCAGATTACTCTCCTGATTACAAATATGCACTCTTTGCCCAGGGCCTGAAAGCTAAGTTAAAATCCAACCCTCCCAACTCTCCATTACATTTTTCATGAACATGGGTGAGCTTTCCAGTGTATTAAGCTAGAGTTTCATGCTGGGTGTTTTTGAATCTCCTGCCATACTGACAGAAATGGAAACAAATTACTTTTACCAACCCTGCCCATATTTACTAGCATATAGCCTAAAAGGCATTTATCCTATGTGTCGAACTCAAAGAGTGAAACAGCTCCCTGTCAGCTTCTGAAACCTTTTTTTACAAACAAGGCACGCTGCCTCAAGCCGACTAAACATTCGAGCACGTTGGACTGGCCAAACTGCAAATTATCTGGAATGTTCTCCATGTTTTGTGGTTGCAAAAGTGCCTCTTTTGTGAATCACCTAGTTCAAATTAGGGCCACATCTGATCTTAAGCAGAAAATTCCCAGGAAACTGAAACTATAATTGACCACAGTCCCATGAGTTCTGAAAGTCTGTGATCTCAGGCTCACAGTCAAATATCTTGAATACTATTTTTTGAAAGCTGAAGGGATACAACATAAACTCTGATACACATTACTGTCTGTTTAAAGTAAACTCTAACAACTCACCCTAACTATACACATCATAGTTGCAAAAAAAGGAAAAAATTGCTACTTGCAACAAATAAAGGACGTCTGTAGCAAATAAACATATTTCTGGTAAATGCCTAGTAAATTAAAGCCAAATTCAAGTCTAAAATATCATTTCATTTTTCATTTCATACACATGCTGACACACAGTAGCTTTGGCTGTGAAATGTGGTAAATATTCCAAAGCCTTGCTTGTAATGATTAGGGCACCATATCATAGCTACTATTTTCCCAAACATTCACAGGTACATTTCTCAAGTCAAATACTTAGAACACCATTTCACACACTGGACCAAAACTTCCCCAAGATTGGCCCCCATGCCTTTGAGGTCTACTAAGTTAGGAGAATGCCCTCAAAGTCATTTTTTAAGTTTGAAAAGAGAAAATATTATATTGACCAGCTAATTTACCTAGAGATTCCTCTACTGAAGATAAATTACTGAAGCTCAAGAAATACCTGGTTCAATCATCCATTGATGGGATAATTCAGTCCATTTTAATATTACGTGGTTAGGATTGTTGGCATATGGCTCCCTGGTCCAAGCCTCATGCAAGAACAAGAACATGTTGTAAAACACAGTATTTTTTCACTTAACTGATGTTGATGAAAATGCTGAAAAGATGACAAGCCCTAACAAGAACTATTTTTAGATTCTAATCTTTTAGACCTGCTGTTCCTAGTGCACATATATTTATCAAGTCCCTGAATAGTTTTTCCTGTTATAGACAGATGATAGATAAATATATAGATAGACAGACAGATAGATAGATAGATAGATAGATAGATAGATAGATAGATAGATGATAGATAGATAGATAGATAGATAGATAGATAGATAGATAGATAGATAGATAGAGACATGGATTTTGTGATTATGTATATATTTGTGATATATATATATATATATACACTTTCAAAAAGAATCATTTATAAAACAATCATCTCAAATCAAACAAACCACACACAAAATCTCAAGGTATGCATGTTAATCAGTACTTAAGTCTATGAACTGAGTCACATTCACCTTAGAATCCCA
Organism: Manis javanica; assembly: GCF_040802235.1. Taxonomy (NCBI): domain Eukaryota; kingdom Metazoa; phylum Chordata; class Mammalia; order Pholidota; family Manidae; genus Manis; species Manis javanica. The sequence goes on along the minus strand of NC_133168.1, from coordinate 10,413,395 downwards.
AATTCTTATTGAATACAGTGCTTTCTTGCATGGACTCCAGCAAACTTAAAGAAAAATGGTAACTGCAGTTAGGGTTTTAAGTAGGTGCCTTTTCCTAAGCAAATGTTTTTCCAGAATATCCACGTTGCTGATAATTTTCAAAAAATGTTTGAGATGGTGAGTTCTTTTTTTTCAAGTTTCAATTCTGGTATAGTTGACAGCAGTGACCAAGTTGTGCTCAGGGATAAAAATCTATATCCCAGAGAACATATTATCATGTTAATGGTTATTCTGGAATGATTTTCTTTCAAAACATCCCAAGTGCAACTAAGATGTTTCCCGCAATACCCTGTCTGTCTTGGCAGTACATGTTTCACACACAAGAGTTTATATGTAAAGCATTTACCTAAGCATTTAAATACGATACTCTTTTCCTTAAACAAGTCCCACATCCTGTTTTAACTGCTTAAAATAACCTGGATGAGGTATTCAATCATGACACAAAAATTTTGGTTATTCAGCACTTCACAAAATAGAGCGACTTTTCATCGGCACCTTTGATTTGTAGCTGACATCAGATGTACACAACATGGAGAAGGCAAGAAATGGGTGTGGTAGAGACCTGGAGATGCTCTTTTTTCCCGCAACAGGGCACATGAAAAAAGAAAACTTACCCATGTGTGCAATAAATGTTACTCACATATTAGGTTTCATCAAATAACTACGTGTATTACATACCTCATCCAAGGGTAAAATGATCTGAAACAACGTGGGATTATGCAAGAAATGTCAGGTTTCATTTACGGTTCTTAGAAATATAACTCCTAAAATTGATTGGAGCCTTTTAATCTAAGACATCATGAAAATCAAACTTACCAATAAATGGACAAATACAAAGAAAATCCTATTTTAAAAAGGGTTAAAGCCTCATCTTACTTGACTTGACTTAAAAAATTGCATCCTACCAGGGCATGCCTGTATTTCATAAATACAGAGAGGCTGAGACCGAGTCTAAATATTTCAAGACCAAGTCTTAACATTTCATCAGGGACTAAAGATGACTTTGAACATTTAGGTCAGCCCTGGGGGGAAATTTCATGGAGATACATTGTTGCATGCTGTTCTTTCCGTAGCACCCTGACCCTCCAAGGTATTTTTTTCTTTAAAAAAAAAAAAAAGAGGAAGACTGTTTCCCAAACGGGGCGCAGAAGGGAGGGCTAAAACCAGGGCGACGCTGGAAACCGACCAGGGCTGTCCGACAGCCACACAGCGCCGCAGGCTCACGCACCCCGGTCGGAGGCCGCCTCACACAACTGGGGAGCCCGCGGGGCGCTTTCCCGCCCGGGCACGCGAGCTGAGTGTCCCCCCGAGGGGTGCCGAGCCCGCCGGGTGGAAGTCCCAGGGGATCGCGTGCCCTCCCCGCCCTCCCGGCACCGGGCCTCCCCGGAGAGGGCCCGGCGGGGGCGGCCCCAGCGCGGGGGGCCAGCCTGCCCCGGCCGCGCTCCTGGGAGGCAGCGCCGCGCTCCCGGGCAGGGGGCCGGGGGTGCGGGTCGGGCGGGGGCGGCGGCGGCGGGCGAGGCGCCCCCGGGGACCCCGCGTCCCGGCCGCGATCCCGCCGGGCGGCGCTGGCGGCTAGAACCGCGCAAGTCCTGCAGCAAAAACCCTCCCGAAACCCGAGCTGCTCCTGCACAACTTCGGCGCCCCCCCGCCCGGCGCCCCGCGCCCCGCGCCCCTCCGGCGGGCGACCTCCCGCCCCTGCGCCCGGACGCCGGGCCTCACCTCACGCAGGGCGCCGCGCGCGGGCGTCCGCGGGGGAGCCCCGGGGGCGCGGCCCGCCCGTCCCGCCCGGAGCCGTCCCGGCATGGCGCTGTCCCCTCCGCGGCGGCGGCGGCGGGAGCGGGGAGTGGGGACCGCGCGGGCAGCGCCGCCGCCTCCCGCCTGCCGGGGGTGCCGCCCCCGGGGCCACCGGCGCTGCCTCTTAAAGGCGCCCGCCGCGCTTTCGGACGGGAGGCGGGGGGCGCAGGGAGGGGGCGAGCCGAGACGCGGACCCCTGCGCGGCGCGCCCCCACATCCCCGCCGCTCTGCCGCCCCTGCCCTGGGCAAAGCTGGGGCAGATGCTGAGACCCCTGCCTTCCCCGGCGGCTTGCGCCCCACTGCGGTGCCCGGCACCTTCCCCTCACCTCCCACCCCTCTCCGCCGGCGCCCCCCAGGCCCCTGCCCCGCGGGCGACTGCCGAGGGGAACTGGTACCTGCTTGTTCCGCCTCTGTCTCCAGCTGCGAGGTGATGGGCTCCCCGCTGGAGCACTGGAGACCGGAATGACTAAGGCCCAGCTTGGGGCCGTAGACTGACCCCCCGGGGAAGTCACTGATGTGCGCGATGGGGGACACTTGCCAAGTGCCAGGCTCTACCCTGTTCTCTCCCAGTGGCCAATGGCCAGGTGGCCTCCAACTGGCTTTCTTGAACCACTGACTTTCTTCAACAAACACTGGCTGTAAAGATTGCCGTACAGAACTCGGGAAGGCCGTCCAGAAAGGACCCCCCCCCCCCCCGCCCCTTGGCTTCTGAATCATCCTGGGAAACGCTGCTCTCAAGTGACAAGTGACACTGTTTTGTCAGCTATCAACTTCTGTAATCACTACTGCAACCGCAGTAGGGTGTGGCTGGTATGGGGGTGCCCCAGGGACACACAGCATCGCCAGCTCTCAACCCCCAAAGAATAGACCAAATAACGGTGGCTGTGGGCAGCAGATGGCTTGTTTTTCTCCCTCATGGCTCCAACTCTTGCTTCTGAGTACGGTGGGGACTCAGCGTCAGGTCGTGCCATGTGATTCCTCTGGCAGAAGTGGAGGTGGGCAGGCAATTCAGGGTTGAGACCCAGTCCGGGCTCCAAATAAGGGGTGTGGGGGTCCGCCGACGGAGTGGCAGTTTCTAATTCAGGCACAGGCTCTTGCATTAGTAGCTGAGAGCCAACCTCAGTTCTTCCTGTCCTGCCACCTGCAACTGTTAAACAAGCACGTTTTGACTTGTGGAGGAAAAGGGCAATGACACAATATGCAAAGAGTTGAAGGAGCTTCTGTTAGCACTTGAAGAAAACAAGCCTTGGGGTCTACAAAAACAGGAGATCAAAGGTTAAAATGAGAGAAGAGGTTAGCAGAGAGCAAGAGTGAGGATATCCTGGTTTCATGATCAACTGCTGTATGGTCACTGAAGTACCCTATGCATACCCCACTCACCCTGACTTAAGAACGCCGATAGTGGGGGAGGCTGGGTGCATTGGTTCATATGCTTGTAAATTCCAAGAGTAGCCAAAAACATGGGTTTTTTTAAATCTTTTTTTTTCCCCAGGATGCTCAAAGACAGTTAGGACTCAATTTCTCTCCATATCATAGCTCTGATTTCATGGCACTGATTTTATTTTCTCTTGTCAGAGCCTAGACCTACAGCCCCAGGCTTACCTCCTCCTCCAGCCTCCTGAGCAGTTGACCCATTAGGAAGACAGGGGTCCAAGGTTTGAGTCTCACTGGACTCACTTAGATCCTGTGCCCACCTCTGAACTAACCTTTATGACATGGGTTGAAATACGCACTGGCAGACTGGGCTCACTTGCCTATGTGTGAAAAAGGGCAAGGAAGACAGCTTCAGTGCCCATCCTCCCAGTACACACCCAAACCACATGACTGAGTGGGAGAGAGGAGGTTCCCCGAAGGAAAATTAGAGTGTTGTTAACAAGGAAGAAGTGAATGTTGAGTATAAAGACAATAGATGAGTATAAATACCATATATATAAATACCACAATATGAAGAGCACAGCCCTTGCATTTCCCACCACACACACACACACAGCACCAAAGGTGATTGCCTTCCCGGCTTCTCTGCCAGGAACCTCAGGATCCGAAGAACGATGACTGTCATGGGAGAGCGAGTAACTGAACCAGCAGCCACATCTCTTGGCCTCAGGTGCCACCAGGAAGGTCCTCAGTGATGCTTAACAAACCACTTGCAAACAAGCAATATCTAAAACATAATTAAGGAAACGTAATTTTTTCCTTAATCATGATACCTCTGCCCCCACATGCCCCAAGCCCCACATGTGTTGTTAAGCCTTGTATTATTATGTAATCAATTCAACTTCATAAAGAGTCCATGGCAACTTCTTGTTACATATACAATATATCCATTCGATTTGACAAAGAAATTCAGTCTGTGAATATCACATTTCAGTTTCCAAGTGACACAAGGCCCAATTTCATTTTCACACACCAGTAAGTTCTTCATCTTTGCAGAGATGGCACGGAGGAGTTCATGTTTTGCCTTCCAAAAATGCCACAGTTTCAGCCTTTCTCCCCTGACCCAAAAACTTTCTTGTTGTTGCCCATAAACCATTTCATATTTTCTTCCTTCGTTTCTGTATGTTATAGAAATTCATAGGTATCATGGAAACAGATGGGAAGAGACTTCAAAATTAACCTATAACAGCCCCCTTCATTTCAGGGATGAAGAAATGAAAGCTCAGAGATTGGCGTGTCTAAGGCCGCATGGCTGTTTTCAGCATCTGGGATGCACCCAGCTCTGTGCCAGACATTTCAAAAAGTTCAGAAGTAAAAGTATGCAACATGGCCACTGTCCTCAAAAAGGTTAAATCCAGTCAAGGAGACATCATCGTCTAAGATAACAAGACCGCTAGAGAGCATCACAATCTACCATGTAATGGTGTAAAAAAAAATGTTGGAAGAGTTCTGTGTGTTAACAATAGACAATGAAATAAGGGACAATATGATCTGGAATAATCTGGGAAATACTTTTTAGCCAGTAATAAACTTGATGGCCTTTAAACAATGCAGAAGGAAAAAAAAAATGAAAGAATGGGCTTTCCGGGTGAAAAAAAAACAAAATGAGAAGGTCATGATGGGGAAAAGATCTTGCCATGTGTTTGGAACAGAAAGGAAATCTGTACTGTCATGGTTTAGAAGAGTGTTTCAAATGGCAAGTCAAGAAATCATTTTAGTGGGTTGTGACAAGTATTTTTTAAATTAAATAAAACAAAATACCAGAGGGCAACATAGTTAATGAGATTGAGTACTCCTTGTTAAACTTATGCTTCATTTTCTTATGCATTCTAAGTTATGATGTAAACTTCGTGTCTTACTTTGGGTCACAGTCCAAAAAAGTTCAAAAGCCCCTAGTTCTAAAGCCAAACTGAATGAGAAACTCTGCTTTGCAGCCAGACATTAAGCAAGTAACATCTCTCCAAGTATCAATTTCTTTACGTGATAGAGATTTTAAGCCCAGTCCTTTGCACATAGCAGTATCTGGACGCATAAGTGGTATCTCTTATTTATATACCTATAAATGGTGCCCTTTATTTGCTGGCTAGATTGGAGATTTTCAGCCCTGACTGCATATAAAGATCACTTGAAGAACTTTTCCAAAATCCCAATGCCTGAGACCCTCCCTCAAAAACCCAGACTCCATTCTGGGGTAGAGTCTGGGCATCAGTAAGTACAAAAGCTCCTCGTGTGCAGTCATGGCTGCAAACCTCTGGACTGGACCCAGAGCAGACGCACCGAGCTCCTGAGCAGCGTGGTGATGCGCTGTCTTTTCAGTGGGCACATTGGCCTTCATGATTTATGTTTCTATTTTCTTTACCAAGCAATAGATAGCATGCTAGGCAATCCCCAGAATTCTAACTACTTTCTTCTCTGGAAATCTTCAACTGCGGTGCAAGCCACTCGTGGTTTATCTCAGTAACACAGCGCGGATTCTGAGTCATAATCTCTTATGTGTCTCTCGGCATGTACAGTTTATGGTCAGTTATCAGCATACAGTAGTTTCTGGAGATGTTAAAAAGCAGTAAAATATCACCAGAAATTCCCTAAGGAAGAAGAAAAGGGCTAGAAGCAAATGGCATTGGAAATCTATAAGCTAAATAATTAGCAAATGACTCATTAAATTTCAGCTATTTTTTAAAAGTCATCCTGACTTTTAATAGCATAGCCTCTATATATAGTAATTAGTGACGTGCTTTTTGTAATTTTATATTCAGTAATCCCTAAGTGTTCATATCTTACACGTTTTCCCCCTGTGCCTATAATCCCTTTGTCTATGAAACAAGAGAAGCTTTCTTTTAACACAAATTGTCCAAGAGATTTAGAACCACTGATATTCCGCCTAGAATATTTTGCCTACACAAATCTTGATTTTTTTTTATTTGGTAGAGCAAAGACAATAAATGCAGCACAATTTTGATCTTGCCAAAAAGAGCAACTAAGAAAGAAAAAGGGAAAACTTAAAACCTAAAAGTCAGACATTATGTACATTATGATATGACAAAAAAAGAAGTGCCCAGAACTACGATCAGGTCTTCTGGCCTTAGAAGCTGAATGTGAATGTAGCCAAGCCTCTAGACCTAATAGGAAATGCAGGGGACCAAAGACCAAGCTTAAAAACCACCTCAAGGAAGCAATCAGTCAAATCCAGAATGTCAAACCTTCAATAAGAAAAATGACCTGGTTTCTCTACAAAAATCAATGGCCTGAAAAAACAGGGGCTGATTATAAAAGAGCAAAAGATAACTAAGAAACATAGCCGTGAAATGTAATGTGTGGACTTTGTGTCTTGTTTTGACCAAGCAACCCGTGAAAAGAACCCGAGTCAATTGGGAAAATCAGATTATAGACTAAGTATTAGATACTATAAGTGAATCGTTGTTAATTTGTTACCTGCAATTATAGGATGAGTTATGCATAAAACAAAAGGTCATCACAGGTGCAGGCTGAATAATTTTATAATCTTGCAAAAGAAGGAAGAACAGATGAAGAAATGATCATTTTTGAACCTGGGGGATGGATACATTGAGTTTTATTAGTCCATACTCCCTAGTATTTGTGTAGGTTTGTAAAGTTCCCTGATAAATTCATTTCTTAGAAAACAACTTTCCATTTAATGTTGAATTAACTTTTTATTAAAATTTTTCTTTTTGTTTTGCCAATAGGACAGTGATAAATACAGGTTAGTTTGGACCTGGTTGCATCTTGAATATCTTTAGCAACAGGCTGTTAGGTTCAGAAGTCTTTTATTATATTTTTTTAACCAGTATTTACTGGTCCCATTCATGGCATTTTTCAACTCTCTGTTGAGGACAAAGCCAGTCTTTCTGCTAAGGGACTCCTCAGTTGCACAGGACTGGACTGAAGGAGTGAACAGTGAGGGTGTCTGTGGAAAGAGTGCACAACCATGCCACACGGCTGGCTCTCCTTTCGCAGGTGTCCACTCACCAAGTATCTCTGTGCTCCAATAACTAGCACTAGTTGCCTCCACCTTGCTTGGAATGACCTTGGTGAAGTCTAACTGGCTAGATGCTTCTGTCTGTTCTTGTAAGCCTCAATGGAGACATGATATCTTGGCCTTTTCCCTTCCTCCACCTTACCCCATCACACAATGTCCCACCCCCAGAACAGGTGCACACACACCATGCACATCTGCACACATGCACAGACCCAACAAAGACTGCAGTAGCAAGATCCAGCAAGCCAACACCAGTGAGAGGAGTCAGACCGCAGCCATTCAGCCTGCTTTTAGGCTCTCAGTCTGGTGTTCCTCCAACACTTGTATCTGGACCTCTATTTGTACATGACTCAATTTTAGGAAAGGGTAAACTTTATGACGTCTACTTAATTCATTACGAATTAGAAAATATCATTAGCACATCAGTGTCATGGATATTACTGCTTTGGATGAAGCTAAGTTATTTTAAAAAGAGTCAAGAAAATAGAAAGTGAATAAAAGTACAGATATTTTGAGGATGTGACCAAATTCACAAAGGTATTTCATGTATGACTTTGAGTTTTGGAATCCTGCCTTTATCTATAGGAGAAAGAGACTTCATAGCTCACAAACAGCTAGCCGATCGAGCAGAAGCTGAACTAGAAATGCAGGATAGTTTTAGTAGATAAGTCAGTCCTTTGGTATTTGATATTATAAGTTCTAATACCACCATGAAGAGGGACCTTAGGCAGTTAATAAACCCCTTCAACCCTCAGTTTCTTCATCTGTGAATTGAGAATAAGAATGAATTGTTAATGAGGATTATACAAGATATTTGTCTAAAACACTTAACATAGACTCTGATGCAAATATAATTTGTCAGTGCATATTAGAGCCATCACTAATGACACTGAGTTTTTACTTTTCTTAATGTTCTTTTACTTCATTCCCTTTTAGAAATTTGTGGGATAGTAGGCAACTGATTGGAATATTTCATTAGGAAATATAAGTAACAATATCCAATATTGGTATCACTAACCATGAGTTACTTTTCAGCATGAATTTTTTGACAAGTGAAATGGTTCTTGTCCTGCTGATAGTTTTATTATCTTTTGTCTTTTTAATCACTCATTTTCATATAATTGATATTTTTAAAAACAATTATAATTGGCCCTTACTAAAGGTATTTCTTTGAGAACCTTCAAAAAATATTATAAGTTATAAAATTGCAGTATTTTAATTTTTTTAAAAAAGATAATGGATAAACACTTATTTGAGTTGAAAGGAATTTTGTTCAAATGTTTTGGTTTTCTTGGAAGTCATAAGTTAAAATCCTCCACTATAGAATGAAAATCACTAGGAAAAAACAATTATAAATTGACCCTTATACAATGTGGGGGTTGGGGTACCAACCCTCTTCTCCCCAACACAGTTGAAAATTCACATATAACTTTTGACTCCCCCAGAACCTTACTACTAATAGCCTGCTGTTGACCGGAAGCCTAACCAATACTACAAACAATCAATTAACACATATTGTGTAGATTGTATGTATTATATACCATAATCTTAACAATACAGAAAACATTGTTTTTAAAATCATAAAGAAGAGAAAATACATTTTTGTTCTATATAGTACTTATTGAAAAATCTCTGCATCGAAGTGGAGCTGCAGGTTCAAATTCATGTTGTTCAAGGGTTAACTGTATTCTCAAAATTACCATGTAAAATAATTTCAACTCTGTGTTACAAACAATTACATGACATGTGATACTCACTTTCTAAAGACTTTCTGCTTGTATAACTTACACAGATAATGGGCAAAATAGTAACCCAATATACCAATAGAAAGGACAGTGTTGAATAAACCCAACGTGATGGCTATTAAAAGTACCATTCAATGGTCCTACTGCAGAAATTCAACATCACTGCCTGCCTGCTGCCCTGAGATTCCACGGTACATTCACTAAAGCCATACCACCTTCAGCCTACACTCAGCCAGTGACAAGGAACGGCTAGTGTGGCCTGTTCCTGCAGACATAGGACTCCTTCAACAGGAAGCTTTTGCTCCAGGGCTTCCCATCAGCCTGGCCAAACTTTCTTAGAACTGTGCTGCAATCTGAGACTCTTTGTACCCAAGCTTTCTTCCTTCCCTCTTTCCTTGCGCAGGTGTGAAACCTGTATCGTGGTCCTGAGGCTCTCCTCCTCTTCTTGACCTTTCACTGACATTTCCACTAATAAGTCTCTGACACATCTCATGCTATCATGATACCTGCTTCTTGGTGGGTTAAGACAAATTCAGGTAACATGAATTTGACAGCTAAAAGCACAATTGAGGTTTGATCAGAAATGTGGGGAAGAACATATATACTGAATATAATGTTTCTCAACCTAGAGAAACGACAAGGAATTTGTATGTGCTTTTTTTCTCAGTAAAGGAAGACTACTTAGAAGCATCCTCACATCCATGAGCTGTAGAATAGTGAAAAACTGTCTGCAACTTTAAGGAAGTTGTGACGTGCTTGGAATGAGGTAGAGAACAGCATTAAGACTGCCTGAAATAAAGGTCTGAAGATATTAGCCATATGGAGAGAGTCTGAGACAGAAAAAATGAAAACAAATTTAGGATACCTGTTCTGATAAGTCAAAGAGATAAAGCTGTGTCCAGTAGAGGAAAGGAAAACGAAAGTATGTGAGAAGGGGGTGGGGAAAAGGGAAGCGATGATTAATTGAACAATGACCACCAGAATCCTTCCTAAGTTGGAATGTGTCATTGTTGGGGATAATGAATTGAGGAGGCACTTGATGTAAGTTAGGCTGTTAAGGCTTAGATAACAAACAGGTGTCAGAACATTCCAGAAAAGAGAAGCTCTAGACTGCATGGGTTGGGGGGAAGGGGGAGGATGTTACTGTTCTTGGGAATCACAAGGGGAGAGATGTGTGAAGACCAAAGACAGGAGGGAGAAAGAGAGGGTGAAGGCCCGAGACTCTAAGGGGAGGTAACAGGGAAACCCCTCAGCAGTGGGGCCCTCATGGGACCTTGTAAGAATTGTGCGAAGAGCTGTTGTGCTTGTACTTATTTGTGTTACTAGAATCCAGCCCACTCCTTCATCTTCTCTCCAGAAATTCACTAAAGCCTGAATAATCTACAAATGCTCTTAGGAAGTTTTTTGTTGTTTGTTTTAAGAAAATTCAAAGGTGAGATTCCTACTACAGGTTTACATGGTACAAGACTAGAATATCTAAAGAAGCAGAAGCCTGGAAAGTAAATGTGAGCGGAAGAGCTTAAAGCCTTCAGGAACTCCCAGAACACTGAAGAAGGTTTTGGACTTCCATGGCTGTGAATTTGGGGTTGGTGATGTTGAGGTCCTCTTACCAGCTCATCAGAGACAAGAAGGCCCCATTTGATGTCTGGGTTTTACCATTTACTATCACATGGTAGAATTACAGAATTCTTGACTTCATCTTATGTAACACCCTCATTTTTTACAGTTAAGGAACTTGAGGCATAACGAGTCTTAGTTCTTGATCTTGACAAGCATTTGAGTACAAGAAGTTAATTTAAGAGGTGGGCAAATGAGACAGAAAGGGAAGAAAATCATTAACGGGTCTATTTTTTTAAGCAAGTTCCCCCTGTGTGCAACTAGAATGTAATACTGCTGAGAAATTCAGGAGCCAGTGCAGAGAAAGTACTTCAGTTTTCCTGGCCATGGAAGAGGGAGCTGAGATACTTAGTTCCCTTCAGTCACTAGTTAAGTGGGGAGGGGTAATTTCCGGGAAAGTCTGGCCTCCCCTGTGCTGGGACAGAACTGGTTCCAGAGGTGGGAGAAGCATAGCTAGCATGCATGGAAATGCTGCATGCCAGGAGGACTGGGCAGGGTAGTGACAGCATGTGCTGCATGAAAATAGAGAGACTTGCCGGGAGTCTAGCAGAGAAGTCAAGGAATCAGGAGTAAAGACAGCATAGCCTGGGGATGGGTGGGGAGGTGGGGAAAATCTGGTTAAGAGTTAGGCCCAGGTTTGAATCCCAGCCCTGCTCTCTAGATTCTGTGCCGTCCTAGAAACTTCCTTAGCCATTCTGAGCTTCAATTGTCTTATCTGTAAAATTCAGGTAACTAGCTTGGAGGGTTGGTGAAAATGGAATTAAAAAGTTTGTAAATGAAATAGCAAATTGCCTAGAACAGAGAAGACACATAACAAATGGTAACTAATATTAATAATAATTGATATTTTGCTAAATGGGATGAACTTGTTAGAGACACAAACAGGAAATAAAGGAAAAAGCTTTCTTCTCACCTCAACACTGCCATCAGCCATGCCTGTGGGGAGCCTCCCCGTACCCCTCTGGGCCACAAGTCAAGCACAGTCCTTTGCTCGGGTCAATTTCAGTAATTCACATTTTCTCCTGCTTCTAGGATAGATTGATGGAAATCAAGATATGTTTTACTATCTAATGAATCTTAGACTTAATATAGTACTGAAAATAGGGCTCCTTTGGGTAATGAAGACTCATTGTTAGTACATATAAAAGCCTAACCAACAATGATAAAGTTGATGGATGAAGCTAGAGGAGAGGCATGTAGGATTTATTGTATTATTCTCTGTACTTCTGTGTATATTTGAAAACTTCCACAATACAAATAGGTATCAGAGTTTATTCCAGTCCAATTAAAAATGAGTTCACACCCAACATTTCTTAAAAATTAGACATCAGAAAAGTTAGACACAGATTTTCGTAAGTTTATTTTTTAAAGGGAGATGGAACGAAAATGAATTGTATTATTTTCTTCTTTCTTCTTTTTGTTAGCTTTTATAACAAGTTAGCCTTGTTTGCAATATATGAATTGTATTATTTTCTTCTTTCTTCTTTCTGTTAGTTTTTATAACAAGTTAGCCTTGTTGCAATATACAGGGAATAAAAGCATAAGTGAACATGATTTAATCAAATTACATTGGAATGAAAAATTCTGTAAATAAATATTTGACGCAGGATGAGGGGAAGGAAAAGGAGAAGAGGTACCACTTCTCAGGTTCACAGGGCCTCAGCTAAGAATATATTTCTGTAATGACTTATTACTAAGAGAGACAATAGGGAGAATGGATGAATGTAAAATCAAAACTGAAGGTTCTTCTTAGGCTTTTCTCTGGATACATTGTAAGATCTTTTCTTTTTGGACTAGTGCTCCTTAAGCTTCGAAACAACTTTAGAGACGGATCTAAATCCTTTTCATCAACACCAACCTCTCCTTTATCAGCACGTGGAATTTGAGTGAAGCACATTTTAGAATTAAGTACTACTTTTTCTTTTTAAAATTAAGCCATAAACAAATTTGTTAACATTAAAAGCTAGATCCCTGAAAACCAAGGAGGAAGGATAATGTGAAACACTCACAGATGAGAAAAAAATATAATTGTTTAGAATTTTAACATTATTGCACAATACAGCTATTCCTCATTCACAGCAATTCTTACTCTGCTCCGGTTCCTCCTTCAGTCATAGTTGAGGGCAGGCACTGTGGACAGTCAGCAATAAACCAAACAGTCAAAGCTCTGCCTCAGGGAGCTTACAGTCTCCCGGGGAGAGAGACAATAGACATGCTAAATAAGTGAAATATTTGGTATGTTAGGAGGTAATTTGATTGCTAAAGAGAAAAAGAAAGTAGGGAAGGGAGATAATCAAGAGGGTTGAAGGAGCAATTAATCAAATACTGCAGAGGGGTGGGGCAGGGGCGACCTGCAAAGAGCCCCAGGGCGGTTACAGCAAGGCAAAGCCTCCCTGCTGAGGGCCTGGGACAGTTAGAGAGCTGCCGGGAGACCTGTGTGGCTGGAGAAAGGGGGAGAGGAGTAGGTGAGGGCGATGTTTCTCAACATGTGTTCCAATGGAACATTAGTCTCTCAGTCAGTCTGGGAACAGTAGTCTCTGCTCCGCTTGGAGAATCACAATGTTGTCTGCATATTAAATGTTCTAGGAAGTCCTGCCGAAAACAACTTGTTTAATGTTTGTAACTCCTGCAAGGGACTGAATGTCTGTACCCTCCCGAAATTCCTATGTTGAAATCTTTACATCCAGTGTGATGGTATTAGCTACTAGGGCCTTTGGGAGGTGATTCGGTCGTGAGGGTGAAGCCCCCGAGAAAGGGATTCATGTCCTTATGAAAGGGCCCCAGAGGGCTCTCTCGCTCCCTATCTGCCACGTGAGGACACAGCAGGAGAATAGCCCGCCATGAACCAAGAAGCAGGTGCTCACTTTCTGGTTCCTGGATCTTGGATTTCCTAACCTCCAGAGCTGTGAGAAATTGATGTTTGTTGTTTAAGTCACCCAGTGTCTGGCATTTTTGTTGCAACAGCTGGAGCAGACCAAGCCAAGTCAGCATTTCTCAAACTTTCCTGACCACAGGTCTATTCTGAGCAAGCACCTGTTTGCTTTGTTTTGTTTTCTTTTGTTGAGTACCCACTTGAGAAAGAATATTCTAGCTTGTGAACTCATAAAAAGAAAGTGTTTTTTTCTTTGTATCTGGTTAAATGCATCCTCAGGAAATACTGGTTGAATGGATCAACTTTCATTAGGCCAAAATTATCTAATGCATAAGGTTATTGTGCCTTAGAGGAAAAAAATCAAACCAAGCCTTTCTTTTCAGTCCTGTTCCCGTGCACAGTGGGTAAGCTCTCCGCCCGCTGTGGTGAAGCTGCCAGAGATCCTCCCCATCAGACCTGGACATATTCTTCGGTTCTTTCCTGGGTGGGGGTGTTAGGAGGTCCAGCAGCCTGGGTGTACTCAATTCAGGGGCTCAGCAGATACTTCTCCTGCTTAGCCAATTCTGCCTTTACTGTGGTCTTGACCTGAAGTATCAGATGTACATCTGGTTATTAATCATTGAGCCTAATCATTGTTTCCCTGATTGACTTAGTCCCTGTATATTCCATGCTATCGGGAAGGAGAGCCTGTGGGGGGGGGAGAGGAAGAAATGGTGGAATTGGGGGAAACCTCACACTGACAACAGTCACTACTCACTCTTCAAGCACGGGTAATAGAAAGGTAACTTATGATTACAAGACAGCCACAGTTTAAATAATGCATAATAAACTAGAAATGCTTTCAAGAGGTCTGTGGAGTACATACTCTATTTTCATTTCTAAGGACATTATGACATTTGTTTCTAAATAGTTAATAGATTCAGAAAATAACAAATACCAGTGTAGATCCTGAAGAATGACCTCCCGTTAAGATAGCCAATAACTCCATGAACATTCTTAAAGCACCTGGTGGTAGGCCACGCATCCTTTACTGACAACTGGTTATATATTTACTAAGACTGTGCTACTGCCAGCCACCGAGGGACCTCACATTCCCAAGGGATCTGTGCCCTTCAGTCAGTTCCATGTGCACCCGGTTTATTAAAAATGCAGCAATTAGTATAGACTTCAGTAGAAATAGCATAGCAATAAACAATGTGGCACTTGTATGACTTTTTTGTTGTTTCAACCCCAAAAACCAAGAATATGGAGCTATGTATGCATTTGTATGTGTATACATTTGTGTGTATGTGTGTGTATATATATATATATAGATTAACACAGGAAAAAGTTATAATTTATGATAACACAATTAGAAAAACCATAATAAATCTTTCATCTTCACATGGATCTTCCCAAATATCCTCACCCACACCTTTCCCTCCAGCCTCCTACTTTAGTGTGAGGGGCCTAGTAGAATGGAGCGCTTCACTGATGCTGTGGCTGCAGGCCTTCCCATCAGGCCCTGAAGCCGGACCTCAGCCATATCGAACCTGCGACCTTCAGGGGAGAAAGGACCTCCGAAGTTGCCGTGGAGGCCTTTTGATCCTCCATGCGTGTTCTTAGCTGGACATTCACAGTTTCCATTTCTCCTTTTCCCTATTGTATACCATCTAGGAGAGAAGAAAACAATGGATGCTGCTCTCTTGATTATCACTACTGATCATACATGATAACATTGTCTTCATGGTGATTATTACTCCTGAGCTGAGATGAAGCAACAGCTACCTTGACATGGAGATGTGGCTGGACTGGCCCGACAGTGGCTGCAGAGAACATCATCGCCGTCTGGGGACAGAACCTTAACCTCGCCAGGAGAGGAAGGGAAGCTGGGGAGTCTGGAACTCTGGGATGAGTTCCCGTCTATCATGAGGAGCTAAAATGGTCCCATGTTAGCGACACCATCTGAATATCATTAAAAGTAAAAAAAAAATTCCTTTACAAAGGAAAGCTTGCACAATTCCCATATTAGGCCCGTAGGATTTCCACCTATTAGGATCAATCAGTGGATTATAATCAAACACTTCTCTAACGAAGAGAGAATTCTGCCAGCCGTTTGCCTTTGGACTCCCACTGCAGCTTTTCCCTGGGTCTCCAGCCTGCTAACCTACCCTACGGATTTGGGGCTTGCCAAGCCTCCATAATCATGTAAACCAATTCCTTAAAATACCTTTCTCTTTCTCTCCTCTCCCTCTGCTCCCTGCCCGCCATCCCACCACCAAGCGAGTGGAGTGCGTGTGTGTGTGCGGGCGCCATGTGTGTACACGCACAGCCTATCAGTTCTATTTGTCTAGAGAACCTTAACTAACGCAAGGACATTCAAGAATAGGAAGAGTGAAATGAGAAAGCCTGACATACATAAAATTAGAGTTTTAGAAGAAAATAATAGATGTAATAGAGAGGAGGAAACGTTTAGCCAGCTAATAACTGAAATGTTTCCAGAATTGATTAAAAACATGCATCTACAGATTCAAGAACTATGCACAAACGGTATAAACAAAAAGAAACCCACAGGTAGACACATGAAGTAGAACAGCAGAACATTCAAAACAAAGAGCTTTTAAAAACAGGCAGAATAAAAGACTGTTCACTCACAAAGGAATGGCAGTTGGAATTAGACACACGTCTCAATAGCAGCAATGGATTCTGAAGATGGTAGTATAATATCAAAGCGTTCAGAGAAAATAATCAACCTATAAACGGGTACTAAGCAAAACTATTCTTTAAGAATGCAAGTGAAATGCAGGCATTTGCAAACAAGTAAAACCTGAGTTTTCTACCAAGAGATCATTACTAAAGGAGCTACTAGAAGATGTAACTTAAGAAGAAGGAAAATGATTCTAAAAGAGGGTTTACGATGCTGGACAGAATGGTAAATTAATAAAATGGTAAATAAAAAAATAAATCCAAACAAAGTTTTTCTATATAAAATAATGATGATGATAGTTTCTAATTCTAAATGCTTTTTAAAAAACAGAACTAAAATGCTGGACTATAATTGTACACCAGGGATGAGAAATCATTGGAATTAGTCTTCTAAGGTCTTCATGTGTCCAGGAAGGATGCATAGATTTGTTTGTTATCTTAAGACTTGTAAAGCTAAATATAAATAATAATGTTTCAAAGACAAACATTAAATAAATAAAAATGGTCTATAAATTCAGAGTGTATCTAGGGGGAAAATGGAATAAGAGAAAAAAAATAACTAACAACTAAATTCAGTCTCTTTAAAACAAATACCACCACCCCCAACACAAAACTAAAAGCACGGAAAAAGTGGAACAAAAACAGATGTCAAAAAATAAGAGTGTAAAAATATGTCCAAATGTATCAATAATCATAACTAAAAATATGAATGGATTCAACTCAAGAGTTGAAAGATCTCTTTCTGTGATCTTTGCTTCATTATAGACTTAATAGATGTTTTTATTGAATACTTTTCAATTCATTATATCATCATTCTTTGTGGTGCTCAAATTGTTCCAAATTTGGCCTAGGGGAGCTTCATTCAGCTGACTTCTGTAGCTTTTTGACATTATTAAATTAGTCTTTGGGTGTTTGCTTGCTGTCTGTCTTAAGAAAAAGGGAAAAATCAAAAGAAAATACTTCTTTACAGAAGAATGCAGATGAATACATGCAAACAGTACTCTAGAATTAGACAAATTTTGAAATTCCCAATGTATTATTTCATCAGGGTAAAAATTATGAAAACCATTACATGAGCGGTTGTTAAGGAAGAGTATATTTTCAGAGGGCAAAATTTCATCCCACAGGTCATATAATAGCAAAGGAGGAAATACAGATTTATTGTGGAGTCTTCAAAGAGAGAGCAGAACTAACATCATTAGCTGTGTCCAAGTGTGGTCAAATAAACAGTATACAATATCATGGATAAAGTAGGCTTGCTTACAGTGTTAATTTGAATATAATCAAGCCTTAGGGCACAGCTTCTGGCCAACCCCAGCTACACACATCATCTGCAATGGTTGATGGCTTCTGCAGACCAGCTCTCACCCGCCTATGCCCTCCAGCAAAGGTGAGCGCTTCCAGAGACCAGTCTCAGCTTGCCCACACCCTCTGCATCAGAGGATGTTCTACCAAACCAACTCTGGCCACACCCTCCCAGCACTTTCTTCACCCAGGTTTGCTTTTGAAGGGGTCTTTCCCTCTTCAAAGAGGTCTGTAAATCTCCTCTTTGTCAGTGGAAGGCGGCAGGGGGTCTATCCGCCTGCTAGTTCTGGAAGTCTTAGCTTTGCTTTTCACCCCTTTTAGTATATAACTACCTTCTGCTAATTAACAATACTCTTCACCACATTTTCCCTGTTCAAAAAATTGGTGTGGTTTCTTTTCTGGACAGGACCCTGACTGACTATGCTATGCAACAAACATGAAATCAGCATTCAAATCCATAAATGACCCTGACAAATCAATATGAAAAACATAATCAATCTAATAGAAAAATCAACAAAGGATCTAAGTAAGCTTTTCATAGAAGAGGGAAATGAATGGCTAA
Organism: Manis javanica; assembly: GCF_040802235.1. Classification (NCBI taxonomy): domain Eukaryota; kingdom Metazoa; phylum Chordata; class Mammalia; order Pholidota; family Manidae; genus Manis; species Manis javanica. Next base: position 10,395,345 of record NC_133168.1, on the reverse strand, counting down.
TAAACACATAAAACATAAAAAATGTTCAACCTCATTAGCCTGCCATTCCACAGTGGTTGTGGAGGGCTGTAGGACTGGTAGAAACGTACATTTCGCTGGGGAGAGGAAAGATCAATTTGGCAAGATTTCTAAAAGTTGAACATTGTTGCAGCAGATGGCGCAGCAGTCTCACTCCCATGCAGCCAAGAGAAACTCTACGTGCACACCAGGAGATAGAAGATTGTTCCTCACTTCAGTGTCCATTGCAGAAGGGGGAACAAAAAGGGAGAAACAAATGTCCATAGAGACAGCAGGAGAATGGATGACTAAACTGGGGGGTAGTTTTCCATTGGAAATGTGCAAAGATGTTAAAAGGAACTCGGGGAAAATGCAACACAATCGACTATTATTCTTGGGAAAATAATATTGAGTGAGGAAGACAAGTGCAAGAAGACTACTTATAACATGCTCCTATAGCTGTCTCAAAACTCAAACAAAAGCACACTGAACAATGTATTTTTAAGCATCGGACACATATGTGTTAAAACTGTACAAAGTATATAACTCCCATATGATTACATATCAAATAATATTTTTTTAATAGTGAAAGGAAAACTCATAGCAATGTTGTACATGGGTCTGTAATAAAGAGAATGAGTCACACACACACTGCTCTGCAGGGAAACATAAGAGTCAGTGGTGATAAATGGTGATGGATTGTGTGGGTCGTGGAAAGAAGAGAGCAGAGTGGAGGTGAGGAACCAAATTCTCCTCCGTCAAACCCGGAAGCAAAAATCTGAAACTGACAAATGAAGCAATAAACTTGTCAGTATTTTATTTGGAAGTAAAAACCAAAATGAACAAAAGAGGAGCAGAAAAGTAAAAAGTTTAATAGTTGCGCTTGTAGAATATAGCATAGGAGAAATTTTGAGGCAGTCTTTGTTACTTTTCGTCCTAGTCTTTCCGTGGGTTTTCTTTTTCTTTTTAAAAATAACTTTGTAAAATATGTAAAATACGTATGCGGCGTCCTAGGGAGTGGGCGCGTGGGGGCAATGGAAGGGTTGGATTCTGATTTGGACTCTGCCACCGGTGAGCGGTGTCCCTTTGCCCGGTAAGCTCTCCGGTCAGACAGCTTCACCTGTACAACGTGAGGACTTGAATGCGCCCTCCTCCAGCACTCCAGTTCTAAAGTTCATTTTTTTACCATTACACCAGTGTAGCATTTAACTGCGGTCACAATAGTATCTTCCAGTGAGCGCTGCACGGTCCCATTACCCCTTCGCCACCACCTGTTAGACTTCCCACGCCTGGTGGCCCTGGGGACGTTAGCTGAGAAGCTCTTTGCATCGGGATCTCCCAAGGTAACGGGGAACAGCTCCGCTGTGTCCTCTGCTGCGTTCCCGGTCAGGACACGCTGGTTCCTAGGAGAGGGAGTGAAGGCAGGAAGAAGGGGCGCTGGGGAGGCAGAGGGCTGCGCAGAGCTCCACCTCCCTACCGTCTCTGCGGCTCAATACTACAACTCTTATATCTTGTTCCCAGGACAATTTATGCGCCCGGTCCAGACCACTTCTGCTTCACACCTACGTTGGACACTTTGAACTTGAAGGCTTAAAAAGAAAGCATGTCCTACATTCAGGGTTTCCTTCTTTTTTTGGCTCTGAAGAATCCGCTTACTGGGAAATCATTCCCCGCCCAGAGCAGCGGTAGCACCCTCAGGGTGTAGACTGTGGGCCTGGAGGGCAGAGCACGCCCACACCGGGTGAATCCTCAGCCTCACTGAGCCGGAGGCCCTGGGCACGAGTAATCCCGCGGGCCCCTTCGCCGCATTCTCAGGCTCCACTTACGGCCCATGTTTAGACCTCTAGTGATACGAATTTTCCTAAGAAGCAAGACAATTCTTGCTTCTCAAAGAAAATTGAAGACTTGAGTTTTAAAATTGAGTAGTCAGAGCATTTTATGTCTTGTATTGCTGGGAAAGAGTTCACCACTACACTACGTCCTGTCCGCTTTACTGGTTATGTTTATCACTCTATTCTGTATCTTTAAAGGCCCTGGGTACCAATAAAATAAAATGATACTGCTCAGAATCACTCCTCGCAATTGTAACTCAGCATTCTTGAATCTTTTGTTGTTTTGGCTGTTGTTTTCATGTTTCTAATCCCATTAGAAGTTGATTCAGTGTGCCTGTCTGTCTTCTATTTCTCTTTTTATAGCTATGTCATTTAGAGTGGCTTTATGAAATATTTTTCCCAGGATATTTAACTATATGGGCTCAGCTTATAGTTTAGGAAAAGCTCATATGACTGGCAAACTTCAACCAAACTACTGTGGAGTCATAAATCCCTATAGCCTGTGCTTGGGTTAAGAGAGAAAAATTCATAGTGAGTTTTTTTTTTAATTCAACAAAATTGTAGCTGATTTTGTCAAGTCTACTGCACATGCAATTGCAAGATGATAAGGATTATCGTAGTTAAGCTGTAATGGTTTTATTTCAATTTATTTAATGCAAAAGTATTTATTGGACACTCGTTTTGTGCAAAGGATTATGCAAGGACCATAATGGATATCAAAGTCAGTAAAACAGAATGTCTGCTTCCCAAAGAGGGAAGCTTTCTTCCAAATCAGATGGAAACAAGTGCCATAGGGTAATAAGACCAAAGGTGGTTGTGTGGAAGGGGAGAAGCTTCATTTCACTTCAGAGATCTTTGAAGGCTTTTAGGAGCACATAAGACTTGACCTGGGCCTTGAGGAAATTGATTATAACTTCAGAGGAGGATATGAACATTAGACAAAAATATACTTCAACGAAGAGTTAATGATCTTACTATAGAAGCACTTATATACCATATAACTCATAACATATGTCACAAATGTAACAAAGGATAACTGTCCTCAACATATAGAAATATATGTGTTAAGAAACTCTAAAACTCCCCAATAGAAAAGCAACTAAAAGACATATTTATAGAAGTGGAAATGTATGTAACCAGTAAAGATGAAATATGTTCTAGCTCACTCATAAGTAAAGAAATGTAAATTCAAGCAATTGCAATTTTTTAAGCATTTCAAATTTCAAAGAGTTTTAGAAGATACTCTTCAGGACCTTCAAAGTATAATAAAATTGGCATCTTGCATAAAAGCAATTCATGACACAATTTCCTAGAAGGAATAAAATAACATCCTTCACAGAGTAGATTTGTAATATACACCTAAATTTCATAATATAAATTTAAAAAATTCATAATATAATTTCATAAAATTAATAGCCACAGAAAGGTTCATATCTTTGGTCTTCCAAATAATTTCACATCCATGAACAGGAAATAACCAAAGTATGTCTGAGGTTGATATGCAATGATTTTCACCACAAAAATATTCCTTAAAAAGTAACATGGTTGAGTAGGTTAGGCTGTACATTTCTCATGGAATATGACTCATTAAAAATGATGTTTGTGGAGAATTTTTCAAGACATGGGAAAAGAGTAATGATTCACTATTGAATGAATACAAAGGATATCTCCAGTATATAGCAGCATATATTTTGGATTATATGTATGTATTCATATATAGAGAAGAATACTGCATAGAAATGCACCAAAATGTTTATAATAGTTCTTTTTGGATGACACTAGAATTTCCTTCTTTCTATTTCATTTTCCATGTTTTCCTCAGTTGAACATGTAATATTTTTATCATTAGGAAATAATTCTTCAAATGAATTTGGTATCTCCCTATCCTTCCCCCTTCCACATATGACCCAACAGATTGTGCAAAGAACCACACGTCCACAACAGTGCTGGCCTCTGCCTCGGAATTCCCATTTCCTCTGCGAAGCACCCAGCACTTTGCAGCATGTGCCCAAATCAAATCCAAATCTGCCCTCTGCTGCTTCTTTCTGCCTCACAGAAATTTCTCTCAAGGCAAGACCCCTGAGTTATCGTCAGAGACTTAAGACTGTACTGTTCTACACTCTATGTCTTCCATCTGAAAATTAACACAAAGAGAAAATGAGGCTTTTCTATCACTTTATAACCAGAAAATGTCAGCTGAAAATTTTTTTCTTTAAATTCTAGGCTTCCATTTATGCAAAACAGATTAATTTGCTTTTATAAATCTGAGTTCTCTATATCCAGTCTACTTAGAAAGATACCTTAAATTTGTGACAGTTGCCCTGAAGCCTGAACCTACTGAATAAACCCTTATCATATATATTAACACTTAATCCTTTAAAACCAGAATTTAAGAAATCATGGGTAAGGAGTACTTCCCTGTATTTGGAAAACCCTGCATATTGAGGATAATTTTATTCACTCTCAGTATTTCTGTTCGATTTATTACCCCCCACCAAAAAAAGGGCAGATGTTGGGCTACAAAAGGCAAAAAGAACAGCCTTCATAGAGAAAGGTGCACTTTAATTACCCTCACAGGAAACAAAAGTAGTTGCATCATTAGTGCTGGACAGAGACCAATACTGGGTAAAACTATGTAGCTGCTAAGAAACTCAGTCCAGAACCTCAAACATAAAGAAATTTAATCCAAGTTTTGCCTTAGAACCTATCTCACTGAAGTCAATTCTGTTCAGGTCATTGGTAAGATTCCTGGCTCTGGGATAGAGCCTCATCAGAAACCAGAAGGCAGTCGTAGTGTCTGGAGAAAGAAGACCTCTAATAACCCTTTTATCACCGTTGCTGCAAATATCCTCATTAACAAAGCCTGCCGCGGTCTCCTAAACTCTTTGCTTGCGTGTCTCGAGTAGGACATGGGACTCTACCATGAGGGTGGCAACTCACATAGGATCTCACCTCCATAGGCTCACCCTGCAGCCCTTGCTGGAATAACAGATTCTGGATACTCAGAGCCCCGTCTACTCCCTATTCCCAGGGGCATCTCTTCCCAGGCTAAGGAAGTCCCTTCTTGTATCAACTTCTCTGAGCCACTCTGCTTGTTTCCACAAACCCTGTGCATTATTTCACAATGAGCTGTGAAGACCCTTTATACCCAGAGTCTAAATCTTAAAGCTAGTTTCTTTTTCCTTGAAGGCAGGAAGGGTTGACTTTTCAAACTCTCCTGGATGGTGAAGGAATACTTCAATCTGTTTTCAGTGCATCAAAGAGAAAATAAAATAAAACACAAAGTGCCTACATTGAACAAGTCCAAACATTCACATCCTGCCCTCACTGTGTTTATTTTCTCTGGTCACATATTCCTATGTGACTCACCAACACATTTCGTTAGCTCCACAGTATTTTCATCCACTCATTCTTTTTCCTTCTTCAAACCATTTTCAGGTGCCTGAAGTACACACATTTGAGAAGAGATATTCTTCTACATTTTACCCATGTAAATCTTATAGTCTTATAGTTATTCGAAATTTACGTTTTCTCTCTCCTTCCATTCTCTACTTCTGGTTTCTTTTGGAATATCTTATGGAATTAGGAAGTGCTGTCAAGACAAGAGAGCTAGTAGGATGACATCCCACAAAACCCTTCCTGAAATGCCTGAATATTCTGTTGCACACAAATGACCAACACCCTGAGTCAAAGGAAACAATAGGCAAACGGTGGCATGCATTTCCTCTTACCTAGACAGGATTGTACTGTCCTATAGTCACTGCATGACCTCTTCCCACCCTTAAAGGACTTGCCTTCCCCTCTAGGTGCGGAGGTACAGCCTGAGAATGCTGTACTAGCAGCCTTTTTCTCCCCATGAGGACATTCACTCTTCAATCTTGAAAGGCAACAAATCAGCATTTGAGTGTTTCCAATGCACTCCTTTCTGTGCAAGGTATATCCTGAATTACAGTTTTAAGACTTTCTACCTTTTCATTTTGTTTATAACATTAGGGAAGATAATTTTAGTTGCGAGTAACAGAAAGCAGCTCCAGGGCAGCACAGAAGCCAAGAATCAGCAAGCATTCGTGAATCTCCCTTGTGCGCCTCTGGGCTCTGTCCACGGTTGCTTCACTTTTCCGTTCATACAGCAGAGCCCTTATTTACAGGAAAGAGGATTTGTCTGTTTTTGCTGTGGGACTTATTGTTGTTTTTACTAGCACAATCAAATTGGCTGTTTTTAAATATTCTTGCTTAATTTCCACATTATTCAGAAGCATTTTGTTTAAAAAGCCAAGTGAGTCCAAGTTTGGAATTTTAAGTGATTTATTCCATTTTTTTCATCTGTTAAGATTTTTAAAATAAAAACTACAGAAGCAAATAAACTCCCCAATGCAGTAGCAACAGGCTTGGATTTGTCTCTTTTACCCATATTGGATTTTAAGCAAACAATACAGGATTGCTCAGGACAGCTTCACAGTGGCTGAGAGATGACATATTTCACCATCACTAAATGGCATGAAGAAGTGAAATGATCCTAACTAGATGGGATGGAGTATAGCTCTGATTGGCACCTCTCACTTAGTCCACAAAAAATCCAAACAGCTAACTCAAAGGCAAACCAAACCTTCATGAAAAGCAAGCCAGCCCACTCCAGCCGTAGCCAAGTGAGGAGGAGAAAGAAAACGCTGAACAGAATTTTTAGGGAGGATTATCTTTCTTCTTCACGTCCAACTGTGTTCCCAGCCTCTCTTAATTTCTTAAACACAATCAACTCTGAATCTGAAATGTGCTTAGAGGCCTGGAAATTAGATTTACTCCAAGCATCCTAATGAGCTCTTCTTGAACTGCGCTCTAGCTGGCCTGCTAGATGTTCAGCATGATAATGAAAATGTGCATTGTTTCATAACCATTAATGGAGAAGAACACAAGGTGAGAGGCTTTCTGTTGAAAGAGAAGACAGGGAAGAGGGTCTGGTGGTGCTATTGTGTGAACGGCTGAGGGCAAGATCTGGAACTTGAGGTTAAAATGAGACGGCAAGAACTTCCACCCAGACTGAAAGGTGGCCCCCTTTCCACTGAAGAGTCACATCCAAGCAGTCCCGCTGCACCCCACAGGAGGGCACAAAATAGGGACAGCACTGCTCTATTTTACAAATAATTTGAAACTCAAATTATCTTTTCTGAAACATTCAAAGTTAATACAGATGAGATGTTTCCATCCACATCCCTTTTCTTATTCATGCAGCCACTGTTTCCAAACAAATACTTGTAGACTTCTCAACTGGCAAACAAGTCTCTCACTCTGTGTCTCACTGCATGTTGAGTGGCTGCTGCGGCTGGTGGTTAGGTTTGTAGACCCTGGAATAAGACGACCTGCTTCATTCTCCAGGCTGTTCCACTTCAGCAGGGCAAGCTACCTAAACTTCCTGTGCAACAGTCATGTTCTTGTAAAAGTGGGAACACTAACACAATAACTGACTATTCTAAATCACAGAATTAAACAAAAGTTCCTTAGACAAGTATCTAGCAAATTATAAAACCTTGTTGATCTTAGATATTGCTGTAACTCATAAAAATCAATGGATTTTGACTACATGAGGAGAATTTAAAGCCTAGATAATATAGAAAAAAATGTGTAAACTTTGATTTTAAAACTAATAGCCTTTCACAAGTTGCTCTGCGGCACAGATCTTGTAAGAATTCATATTTGAATTGCATTCAGAGCTATCATAAAGCAATAAGCATCTTTATAAAATAAACATCTTTGGTTCTCAGTAACACTGAAACATGTATTTTTCAATGTCCTAAATTTCTGTGTCATTGGTTAAGGCTGATCTTGTCAGCAAATAAGTGTTGAAAATAAATACAAAACATTAAGACTTAATAAATACCAATCCAGTGGGAAATGTGGGAAACATTCAAAAGGTAAATTATACGTTAGCAGAGGAAAGTGGCTGTCTCTCTCCCTCCTAAATTGAAATGAATCTTTCAGCCCTTAATTTCTTTTTCAACCACTTAGTGATGTTGTTTTCCAGAGTCCAAAGCAATTTTCATCCCCTTGGACAGCCACTTGCCTGTCAAGGATGAATAGAAAGATTTGTGAAAATATTGTTTACTAAATAAATTAGAACAAATGTCACCCGTTGGATATTGTCAGCATGGTATTGTCATGACTGCAATAGGTAGGGTCACACTAAAATGTTAGTGACCAACTCCATCTGGGGCCTCAGGGAAGGTTTTATAACTAACATAAAAAATGAGTTTCCTCTCATATACCAATGCCCACGCATGATGGCTACTAGAGGCGTCTGTTGAGAGGGATCGTGAGGTCACCTCCATAACTAATCAGTGATGTCTGCCAGACATGCAGCGGCTGTGTGTGTATGTGTGTGTAGTAAATGAAAGTGCAATTATGGGTTAAGGGCACATATTTTATATTCCTGCGACATCTCCCTCAAGCCATGCATAATTGCCTGCCGTTTCTGCAGTCTAACCCGTGTGCCCCTCCTTGTGCTGACACACCCTTCTGGGTCACTGCTGTGGGATGTGAGTTCTGAGTAAAGATGGAAAGGGGAGCAGAGGCCCACAACGCTCCCCTTTCTGATCCGGACCCAAACACCTAAATAAATGTAAGAAGAGGGACAAAGCGCACATCAGCACTAGAAATGAACCACTGAAACACAGAATTTTCAAGAAATATCTGTCAGATGTAGTGCAGCCAAGTCCAGATTGCAAAAAAATGCTGTGCGATTCATCACACTAAGGAAGCAGCCTGGTCTCTCAAAAAATTAGGAGGGAAAAAGAAGTCTCACAAATTCCTTGTTTGGAAGGGCAAAAGCAGGCTGTGAGATAGACAGCAAGGGCGGTGGGGAATAGTTCAGTCTGGGTGCTCACTGTGTTGGGAGAGAGGGTGATTGAATGAGGGGGGAGGGACCCCAGAGTAAGGGATCTTCACTGAACAAAGAGCCAGCACCCAAAGCACCTGGAATCAAGCGAGAATTGAGGCCAAGCTACGTGGAGAGGTCACGAGCCTAGCAGAGTGGATCCACCCCAAACTGTAACACTCATTTTTTTTTCCTGATAGGAAACTTAAAGAAATGTTTTCGATTAAAAAAAAATTTTAATTAGGAATATTAAAATAAATAAAACCATAAATGTGTGCAACACAAAACTGCTTCTAATTCCTTGCCCAGCATAGATGTGCACCCACCCAAAAAACTTCCAAAAGATCACTTCTTATGATCAGGTTTATGTCACTCGAAGCGTGTTTTATGCATATGTAAATCCATACTCACATATTTAATAAATGGGCTCATGTTACTTAGCAATCTGATGTTTTTACTCAAAACGTATTTTGAAGAGCCTTCCATGCTTGAAGCATTATTAACCAAGCAGAAGTGTGTCAGAAGAAAAAAAGAAAAAGATCTTCACAGCAGAATATAAAACACTAAGAGCTGATGTATATATATGTCAGTCCTCTTTGAACCCTTTGGCATGTATTCCACACTATGAGCAATTCCCAGATACCATACTTTCCTCCTAATGAGTAGAGCAGGTGTCATTCAGAGTTAGGGCTGAACAAAATGTCTGGGCTAACATTTGACTAAATGATGTCAGAGTCTCAAAGCAGTTTGCACCAAGCCAAGCTAAGCAACACCTCCCGTCCCCTGGGTACCTATCCACAGGGGAGAAGTACTGAGGCATACAGTAAAATCTGCAGTGGTGGTTCTCAGTTTTAGACAGATTTAAGCAACTTCAAAGCCATCCTTTGTCTCCTACAGCCCTATTTGCATGTTTTTAGCCCAATCATGGGAGAAACTCGTTGCCTATTTTTTTAAGCAGTCCCTCCTTTGTGTCTGGTAACAAGCTGTGTCTGGGCAGGGCTGCTAATTGGCAGGTTTAAAGACACATGGGGCCAAACAAGGTCTCCTGAGCAGTGATCAACAGACCTGATGTCTAAGGGGAAAAGAAACGTTGGGAATTAATAGCAGACTGTGTCTATTTTATCACATTTTTAAAGAGGTGCATTTAAAAGAGTAAACCACACAGAGAATCCATCTTCCTACTCACAAAAAGCACATTATATGTTAATGTCCTATACTTAGCATGAAATAAATAGCAATATTATATGGTGTGAAATTATTTTAATCCCGCTAAGTGCTTTGAGGTGGAACTGCTCAAGGAACTTAGAGTCACTAAACTGACCCAAGTTTTGGGCTTTCTTAGACTAAGTGAAATCAATGTTTCAGCTATAAAAGAAACTGGATTTATATGGCAGGATCTCAGTGCCACATTGGATACCGACTATATATCTGATTACTTAGTAATCCTAATTAAATGCAAAAATACAATTGATGCACTCTGATCATAATCAGAAGCTTCATCCTTTTTATTAAGGAGTAAAGCTCTTATGGATGGGAAGTGGGCAGAGAAAGAAAAAGCAGAATTCTTTCACCCTGTGAGGGGTCAGGAGTGATGCATAGAATTTGCATTCCTGTTACCACAATGTGTCTGGGGTCAGGAGCTCAGTAGCACTGCTGCTGAAGATATGCCACAGCCTGAACTTTATGGCCTAGGAAATTCATAGACTAGGAAAGCTTATACACCCATCTTCTAGAGCCACCTAGGCTTCTCAAAGGACTTCAGCAGATTTTCCCAACCCACCTTAATAAAAAAACTCTAGGGAAACTGCACAGGAGAAGGCACCCTTCCATACATCTGGCATTATCCTTTGCCTGTGGGAAAAGTTTGGGGTCAGGGTGATTTTTAGTTGCATTAATTAAAACTTCGAAGTTTGAAAAAATGACGTTGTAGATCTGTGTAAAAGGAAATAATGTTTGGAGGTAACTTTGACGGAACATTATACACAAAACATTTACTAATTCCAGAATGTCTAAGGGAAAATATACCCTAACCAGAGATCACTGTTTATATTATACTATCTATTTCCCTTGGTTTATTGCTTTCTAAGTGAGATTTTATAAAATTACTTTTAATTTTCATATTTTAAACTATATGTCACATTAATTTGCAGGGCTACACATTGTATAATGAAGATTTAGGGAACAAACCCCTTTCCTTTGTAAATTTAGCACACTGCTTTCTGCTTTCATTTCCTTCTTACCACTTAAATATGAAATGTAATTATCTGTTTTAAGGTTAGAAAAGTTGATGTTGAAATTGAAGTATTTCAAACACAACAAAATTACTGATTAAGACTACCCATGAAATAATGTTTGGAGGAGCCTGCATTTGGTAAAATATTTCACAGTCTCCATCTTTAAAAATCTTCAAGAGAATTCATGGCTGTCCTAGAGGTCAGCGATCCACCTGCTTAAGTGCATAGAATTGAGTGAGGAGATCTTTAAGGATCCGTTTGAGCTCCTGAGTCTATTAAAAAACCTCAGGAGTGGAAGCCAATCATGAGTTCCTGCCCAGCCTAGTCTTACTTAGCACACAGAATCTGGCCTCCTCTTCACAAAGGGAATGACTTTAACAAACCCAGCAGCTCTCTGAAGTCCTGTTCATAAATGAACGCTTGATGAGTGCCTGCTACAGAGGCATGGTGTGAAGTTAGGAGCAAAAGGTCAGGGAAGACAGGAACAGTTTCCATCCTGAGGAAGCACAGATAGTGGGAAAGGATTCATAAATTGCTATTTTCAGTAGGCATACAAAAGATTCCAGGGACATAAAACAACCCGCTTTCTCCTTTATGCAAAAACACATACAAGCAATCCCTCAGTCTACCGTAGGGTTGACTGGAACTGCAAAAATAAACATGTAGCTACATAGGTTACACATATTTACACATATGTGTAGGTATGTATATGTATTCACACACAGGCATGTGCACAAAACACAGAAAGAAGGTCAGATGTTCAGAGTAGGAATCTGGATTTGGTCAAATTAAGATCGTTTTTCTCTTGACATTGCCGTATTTTCTATTCAGAACGGAGTGGCTTTTACTTTTATAATTAAAAAAACAGTTATTAAAATGAAAATAAACTATCTGGACTTTAACATTTGCTCATATTTTTAAAGCTTATTTATCTTCAACGAATTTAAAAGCACATTTCTAGTCTGGAAATCAAATAAAAATGTAACTAGGAGAATGAATCCTGCATTTTGGACATCATATCTCATCTACCTTATTAACACAATGAAGAAAGAACAGAAAGTAATGTTACAATTTGTATTCTAGTCTAAAATCTTTCTGGGCTTCCAGACTATGATGATGAGTACTTTAAATGCATGAATGAACCAAAATTTAACATGAAATCACCAGTGCTTCTATCATAAATACAACCAGCTGTGTTTGGAATTTATGTCTGGATATTTTCAAAAACCAACAAATTTAAATGCACCATAGAAGCTAATTATTTCCACAACCCATTTCCTGTGGCCAGTGATAGAAAAACTTGCAAATAAAGCCAGTTTTATTTACTCTGTCTTATTCAACAAACCTTTAAAAATAGTTGTTCATAGTGTTCAGTCACTGTGCTGAATACGGAGAACTTAAAAAGTAACATGATTAATGAATATGAGAAGACAGACAATGCAATTAAAAAAATTTTTTAATGTGCAAAACACTTGGAGAGATACTTTGCAGAAGATATCCAAATGGCCAATAAACAAATGAAGGGTGTTCAACATCATTACTCATCAGAGAAATACAAATTAAAACCACATTATGTATCCACCCAAATGACTAAAATTAGACAACTGGCCAGAGCAAGTATTAGTGAGACTGTGGACCAAATCGTAAGGCTTATGAGCAGTAGGAGAGAAAAATGCTACAACCACCTTGGAAAACTATAAGGAACTTTCTAATAAAGGGAAACACATGCCTGCTCTCTGACCCAGCAATTCTACCCCCAGGTACATACCCAAGAGAAATGACTGCATGTGTCCCCAGAAAGAAATGTACAAGAATTTTAAAATCAGCTTTATTCATAATACCTCAAAACTGGAAACAACTCAAATATTCATCAAAAGGAAAATGATACAATGGAGTAACAAATAACAATGGAAAAGAACAGTCAACTGATACAGTGGCACAAATGAACCTCAAAAATATTATGCTGAGCATGAAAGTACACACTGAATGTTTCCAATTATATGAAATTCAAGAACAGGCAAAGCCAGTCTCCACAAGAGTGGTCATAGCAGTGGTTACCTGGGGCAGGAGCGGGGGTGTTCATGACTTTTGACTGCGAAGGAGTAGGAGAGAACTTTCCGAGATGATTGAAACATTCTACATCTTGATCTAGGTAGAGGCCAAATGGGTGTGCATATAAACTGAAAGTAACTGAGCTGTACACTTACAGGGTGTGCATTTTACAGCACGACAAGTATACTTCAAGTTTTAAAAAATTAGCATGATCAAGTCCTTACCTTCAAGGAGCTCTGATAGGGACAAACTAATAGTAATGCAGTGTGATAAGAGCAACAATACATTTAGTGGACAGTGTCCATGGGGCTCAGAGGAGGAATCAAGGAACTCTGGCAAAGGCTCGAAGGGACAATAAGCAACTATGGAATCGGTGTTGGACTATCTACTAAGTGAGGACACATGAGAGAAAAATAACGATTCTTAGTTTAAATTTACTTCAAAACTTTTTTTTTAATGAAGAACTTTGAATTGATTTTTTTAAAATGCAATATGTGTTATACATGCTGGATTCTGCATTATGAAAATCTGCTCTACTCTGAATGTGCTTGCTCGTTAATTCATTTATTCAAAAGCCATCTACTGGTCGTTTTCTCAGCTCCATAGTAGAGGGAATGCAGAAATACAAAGCACCATTGTCCTTTCAAAGACGGAAAGACCAACATCTAAAATTCATATAACACAGTCCTTCCTTTTCTTTTTAAAATTGCATAAAATCCTTCTCTCCAATAGAGGCCAGCAGAAATACTCGCAATAAAGCCCCCTGGGGCAGCCATAATTTCCCAGAGAGGATGTATTAAATGGGTTGTTGGAGAGTCCTGGAAGAGAATCCCTTTGCTTTATAAAATGTTTTCTTCAAAAAAAAAAGTTTCTTTTGCCTATAAGACAATTGAAAATACTTTCCTTCTCTCATTATCTCAGGTTTTATAACAATCATGCCCTCAGATACAAGAATCAAATCATTTTCAAGAGCCTGACACCATTATTTAAAACTAAGACTTTGCCATTATAAGTGAAAAAAAAGGGCTTCTTATGTAAATGTTAGTATCTCTCAAAATAATTCCATTTTTTTCACTAGGAATCATCACACAAGGTTCTTTTTTCAGCATCTAAGGTTGGTAATGTCTAGGGAAGTAAAAAATACAGTTACTGGGCTTGCTTTTCTGTCAAAAATGATCTGGCTGATCATTTTTACACATTCGCCATTGACATTTCACATCTTTTCTCTACTCTACGTTCCAGTCACAACCTGCTGGCAAAATGATGTTTTCAAGCACAGATCTGATATGCATAACCCATCAGTTTTTCCGGTGATTCATAATCTGTGATTTTAGAAAGATTTGGTTCTTTATCACTTGCCTCACTTTAATAAAAGATCTCTGCTAGTATTTTCCAAAAGTTCTTTTGGAAACAAAACCCCCTAAATGATTTCCACTTGGTGGAAGTGACTGACAAATTCATTTAAATCATCTTCAGAACAACACTTCTGTGTATGGTAAGAATGCTGCTCTGATATGTAAAGTGGTTTAAAGAAATTTAACCAGTGAATATCAAATTAAGCAAAATTGTCTCTTCTCTGAGAGAGCATGGAGGCTGCAGGGAAACTGGCAGCTCAGAGGGTATGTGGCATCTTGTTCCAAGGAGTAAAGCTGAGAGCTGAAGTTTTGCACTTTCCAGCCAATGCTTACTAACTGGATCCTCAAGCTTCCCTTTCCCCCTTTCTTGGGGAGGCCCACTTATCTATGATATCACTGATCCTTCTGAGGCTCCTTGATCTTTCCCCAAAGTCCACCATCAGTCATAGACAGAATTTCATACTAGTAGGGACATTTTCTGGCACCAAAGACAGCTTTGAATTCATGGAAAACTCAAAAGCTAAACTTGTACAACTTGACTCATTTTGGCTAAGCTGTTGGATGTTGACTAGATTATTCGAGAAAAATGCATGCAGTGGTTTAAGGGCAGCAGAGAACGGCAGGGGACTCAGGCACGCTATCCTCAAGCAATTCTCCAGGCAGCTGAGGTCGGGTCCAGAGAAGGATTCCTTAGACCACCTGGAAGAGTTTGGAATTTAGCCATGCTCTGCCAAGGAGTTTGCTCCAGATGGTTGGTTCACTGGGAAGGGCACCAATTTCGGGGCCTCGAGGGGAGCCACACAGGTTAGAAGGCAGCTGGCCGAGGCCTCTTAGACCCAGCAGCCATCTTCCTCAGACTGCCCTCCTTCCAGACTAAACGCCCATCCTGAGGACAGGAGGGTGCTGGAATGTAAGGCAGGGCTAGGTCCCGTGGGGTCAACTCCCAAGGTGGGAATTTAGGCCCTTTTCCTGGGGATCCAACTTCACCTCCATGGGAGGTTTTCTTGCCACAGAACAGGAGGTCTGCACACCCATCCACCTCACTAGGGTAACATCAGTCACTTTCAACAGGCTCTCCATATTTTGAAAACCACAACCATCTTTTTGCCTTACATATTTCTTTCTGCCTTCCCCATATTTTCCTGACAAACTTTAATGGGTGGCCAGCACAGATGTAAATTACTCTGTCTCTTATGCCATTTTCTTCATCACATTCAACAATGACTCATTATGGGTTGAAATGTTTATTCAGTACTGGTGAAAAATTGCAGCTGGCTGGACAGCCAGAGGGCTTTTTTTCCTTACAATGAGAAATAAACACTGAATTCTGATGGCAACAAGCTATGCAGTGTCTTGAAACAGGCATTGCAATACATCTGATTTCAGGAAAATCTGAAGCCCTTATTCAGGTTAAAGTGAACCAGCTGTGTAACAGCTCAGGGCTGTGTGCAATTTTAGAATGAGTGTCCTCATTATAGGGTAAAAATGGAAATACCTGGAAAATACGATTGTGTCATTCTGAGGTCAAGTGAGGAATAAGCCTGTGTGGCTTTAGTTTTTTCTGGAATCCTTCTGAGAACAAGATGTGCATGGAGTCCTAAGTGTACAAGATGATGAACGAAGGTAAACAATTTGTTAAATTGTGCCCTACATTGAAAAAACAAACATGGATTTGAGATTTCAGAAAAAGAAAAAAGACATCTGGGAAAGAAACAAGAAAGGAGTTTGAGCCCTGGAGGAGGAAAATGGCTTATTTCTTTTCTCTTTGCCCTCTGTCACAACAGTGAAAGCGAATCAGAGCTGCCACAGATATCTGCATTACATTAGAAATATGATAGTTGAATTTTCATTTGTCACTTGCCCTTCTTTAAAAATTATCATTTTCTTCTTTTACAGGAATAAATAAAAGTACTGATATATGCAAACGCTGTTCTTGAAATATCTAAGAAAAGACAGAATTCAAACTATATTGTTCACATTCTTGCCAATGTTTCCTATCTTCCTTTTCAAAAGCAGTCTTGACCTCCTCTGTCCTACTTGACGATGGGGAAAGAACGTTTTTAAGCCATGAACAATAAATCAGCTTGCCGTTCCACCTTCACCTTTTGAACAATGAAGTTTCTAATACTATGGTGTCCAATTGCTTTGTCTCATTCTTTGATGTTTCAAATAGGCTAGAACAAAATATAGGCCAAACCCCCGCCTCCCAAATCCTTAGTTAATAGACCAGACACGGTGGAGGGAGGCTATTCTTCATCTTCCATACCCATAATTGTTTGGAGGGCACTGTACAGCCTCCAAGGTCGGACTGATAGGGTGTCTGTTCAAAAAGATATTCTTTCACCATCAGCTGGGAAGGAGAAACCAGGAAAAGCTCATTATGATGTGTGGCCACTCAAGTCCTCTCATTCAAAACTGTTTGCTATGGGGAAGAAGGTGGACCATTTTGACAGAATCTTACGTCATTGGCTGAAACCTAACCTGTGCGATTGATTAATTCTGCCTGAAGAAAGCAAATAGCTGAGCCTTGAAGAATGGTAAGGAGCAAATGTTTATTTGATTGTGTTGCAATTATAATTGTTAAATCAAATACATAAGCATTAGAACTAGAGAAATAACTTTGAAAACTTTGAATGCTGTTAACGAAGAATAGAACAGGAACAATGTGCCAGGAATGCTTTCAGGACATGACTGTAAATCTAAGTCAAGAGGTCTCGGTGTGTCAGAAGCTAGTCTGATGGAAGAAACAAGCACAAATACCATAGTCCTTTTCTTACTTTTCAAGGATGCTTAGGTGTATTTATTATATATGGGAAATATACCAGCATCATAGATACAGATGACATAACAGAAAAGACCATTTAATGAGAGTGAGCTTTGGCAAAGGATGCTATAACCTACGTCCCTCCCCTCGAAGCAAAGCCTTTCACCACCCCTTCCTTACTCAGTCTCTTGCTTTGCTGTCAGCAGAACAACCAACCAATGTGCCATTATAACAAGATGTCAAGAGATGAAAGAGTTTTTGGTGCCTGTCTTTAGGAGTCTCATGTAAGGAGCTGACCGTTCTTCTCTGGGTCCTTGAGATGCCAGTGGTATGAAGGTTATTAATCAGCATTCCATCACCAAGGAAACAGTGCAGAACCCTGTGTGTGCACCTCAGAGGCCAGCATTGATTCATCATGAAGCAAACAGCAAGACTGCAGAGAGTCTCAAGACAGAAGGTGATGTAAGATAGGCTCTAGCAATACAGGACAGCCTAAGTCCTCTAAACTTGTAAATATAGGGAAACCAAAAGCATAATCCTTGGGTGGGGGAAGAATGCAAGATAAAAGAATTCAAGGCAAACTATTGACCGAGATCTGAGTCAAGCAATTGACCATTTCCACACTCTCTATCTCACCTCTAAGCTTGTCATGTGTCATTTCCTCTCTTATACTAACTTTCCTCCTTGATGAATTCCTCTCTCTCCTTTGATGTCCAACCAATAACCATGTCCCTTGTAAGATTCACTGTGATATGTCACTTCCCATTGACATTTATCTTTCTGGGAATCTTTACTGTCCGCAATGGTCATGTTTTTTCTGGCTTCAAAGTTAAAAAGCATCTAACTTGCTGGTACCAGGCGTTGCCGGTAGAATACAGTGTGGTGATGGTGAAATAGCCCCCCACCACTGGGGTCAAAACCTGGGCTCCGGAGAGGAAGTCCATTTAGGATAGTCCTCCCCTCCTGGACTTGCAAGGTGATCTTAGTTCACGCAGGAACTTAGCACTTTAATATTGCATTTTCTCTCCTGAAAATTGGGGATAATAAAAGAAGCTACCATGTAAAGTAATTGTGAAGATAAATGAAACAGGGAATGTCAGTACTTACCACTACATCTATAAATAATGAACTCTGTAAATATATGCCATCATAAAAAATCTTTATCATTATCACCCATTATCTTTATAAACTCAATGGTTCATAGATTTATAGTACTCCAGAAAGGAATAAAAGGCTTTGCTTTTGAGTTTCCTACAGATTATTCATTTCATAAAAGTTGAGCATCACTAGAATTCAATTGAAATCTCCCAAATCAAGCTAACAAAAATGGAAACTGCATTTATGACAACATTTTTAAAGGAGTGCAGTTTTATCTCTTGCAAAATCACAGGAAAAACAAAAATGTATAGACATACACACCTTTCTAAATAGAAGTCCAGTTGAGAAAGAATAGATACAAATTGTAATTAACATAACTCCTCAAATACAGAGCAATATTATGTCTTCAAAGCAACTTTGAGCTTTAAAAGTTTAAAAATTTACAATCTTTAAAATAATTTTGGGTTTTAAAAGCAATATGTTCTCCAGAACAAGTGAAATGTGTTCCAAGTGCTTGTCTCAAAATAAGAGTTTACTTAGCAAAGCATTATTCGCTTTCTTCTTAGAGATCACTTTTATTTGAATGGTTTGATTTGGCTATTACTGTCAAATAATAAAATCTCAAATGATAGCATCTGACTATATTACATTATGTATCAAGTTAAATAATTAAGAATTACTCTCTCCAATGTGTTACATCTCATACTCTCATAAGTAAGTTATCACAAATCAAGTTCGACATTCCTCTTAAAGTAATACATTGTTTTACAGAAGTCTCTTTTGATCTATTAAATTCTCAGTAAAACCATGTTGTTTTATACTCATAAGCAATATTACATATTCTGAGAATATTTGTAGCAAAATTTAAAATCTGGGGGCACATCTGCAGTAGAGGGGATTTAAGTTTACAAAGCCATAAAGAAAATGAAAGCAAGAAAAAAGAAGTTCCATAGATCTGGAAACTAATTTTTCTTATCATTATCAGGTATTGCAGAGAGATACATAAAAATGGTAAATTGGTACGATGTTTTATTCTGAAGATCATGTTTTTTGTTTTTGTTTATGTTATCTTCTGCAGATCATATGTTTATTTTTTGTTATTTTGACATATTCTCACAGCTTAATAAATAGTGGGCAAACTTGCTTGGTGGAGGAACAAAATACTGAGAATGTTTAAATACCTTCCCAATAGGTGGGGGGAACCTCATTATTTAAATTGCAGATGTGCCTAACTAATATGGCTTATAGGTTCTAGTTCACTTATAAAAAATTATCACAGGCACTACATAGGAGTTGCAAATATTTTCAAAGCCCTAGAGTGTAGAACTAGAAACCTAAACCTAAAACTAGATCTACTACTAATTTTATTTCTGATGAAAAAGATTATAAAATCTTGCAATATTTCTAGGTTCTGTTTAAGAAATTAAGTGGTATCG
The DNA here is from genome assembly GCF_040802235.1 of Manis javanica. Classification (NCBI taxonomy): domain Eukaryota; kingdom Metazoa; phylum Chordata; class Mammalia; order Pholidota; family Manidae; genus Manis; species Manis javanica. The sequence continues at coordinate 10,375,712 of NC_133168.1, read as the reverse complement.
CAAGGTAGGTATAACACTGTATGGTGAATTGGGGAATCAGGACCCTGAGTTTTAGACTTTGCATCTGATTGACTTTAGACATGTAAACCTGCAAATGAAGGACTTGGACCATATCCTGACTAGGACACCATCCTGTTCTACGGGCTATGTTTATTCCTTATCATAACTCTTAGCTCTGTACCTAGCTCAGAGACTTGCCCTCAGTAATACGCAGGAATGTTCATTTAACAGAATTGAACTAAATTACCATTCAATAAACCACTTCAGCATTGTTATTTTGCACTTTAGGCCATAAGTAAATACATACCTCAGTAGGAAACAGGAAGGCTGGGGTTCACATGGAGAAAGTCATGAGAGATGAGTGTGGAGAGATTAAGCAGGTATGGAGCTAAGTATAATTTAAAGAACTTGGATTTTATCCTAGGGGTGATGGGACGAATTTAAAACAGCGAACAGGGAAGCAAGTTTTACATTTGCATTTTTAAAGAAAATTTACTGTGGGTGCCAGTTGGAAAATGAATTATAAAAAGTTGTGACTGAGGTTGGAAGCTGAGAGTGGGGGTGATTCAGGGACCAGTCAGAGGCGTCTTGAGTTTGTAACTGGGAGACAAGCAGAATCCCTGTCCAACCAACCAACCGAAGTACAATCAGGCAAGGCAGGAAGGTGAGGGTGGCACCTTTGATTCACATGCTCTTTTCTCTTTTACTGAGGTATTAAGCATAATGCACTGAAGTATGTAAAATGCTTTATTTGGAATTGAACGATTTGATGTATTTGTGCATATGTATATACTAATGAAATGTCCATCCAGATCAAGACAGAATACTTTCAGTACCTCTCATGCCCCTTTCTAATCAAAGCTTACTGATTATGGGGGTGGGGCGTAATTTTACAGAGAACATATGGCAGAGCCGCCTTAACCAAGCCATCAAAGTTAACATCACCAAAATGAGATGAATTGGCATCATGCACGTCCTGTTATGACGCACTGCAAAGGGCAAAGATGGTAACAAATTCTTTGACACTTTACCCACAGGGAGGGAGACCTACATCCTCTAGCCGTGAATCCAGACAAGCTTTGATGCACTGACAACTTCTGACAGTTCCTTGTCCTACAACATTTGCTTCTGAAACCCAGCCCGTGACTGTGCTACAAGAAGCCCACGTCCCATGAAGAGCTTGCCTACATGCTCTGATCCAGTCACTGAACTCTCAGAATCAACCATGAACAATGAACCATTGACTTAAACTGCGAGGTTTTGAGATGGTTAAGGAGCAATAGATAACCAAAACAGCAGCTAATATAAAACGGCAAGCTCCATGAAGCCTTATTTTCCCTGCTGTATCCCCAGCTCCTAGAATAGTGCCAGCCTAGCACACAGTAAATAGATCAATAAATATTTGTGGTGAATGAATAAGTAAGTGTAAATAATTAGCAACATAATTGGTTTGAGGAAATGATTTGAAAAGCCACTTTTTTTCTCATTGCAATTTTAATTGAAGCACGGCTACTCATTTTTTTTAACTCTGGATAAGCACCAAATTTTAATATCTAAGTCAATTTTGGGCGGGAAGAGACACCATCAAGAACTTCCCTCCGGAACAAAAAAATGATGTTCATTGCTACAAAAAAAAAAACAAATTCCAAGCCTACCAAAACAAATACAAAAGACGCCCACACACAAAAAAAGTTACGAAAGTCACATTCTAGGGATTCAGTGCATTTAGCAGCTTTCCCTGTGCTGTCTAATCATCCTATAGTTGAGTTTCAAAAAAAAAACAAAAACAAATAAACCGTACACATTTTCCACTTGCTTTTTTTAAATTAAAAAAAAAAACTCGAAGGAATTCACCACCAATTGCCCGACTTCTTGCGATGCCATGTACAGCGCATGAAGGTCAGGAAGGCTGTTTGCATCCCACACGATTAGGGGACATCGATCTTCCAGGTTGGGCTGTCTCCCAGACAGGGCAAACACCCCCAGTTCCGAGCACGAAGGGGCACTGACGGTCTGCTTCGAGAACTCCACTGGACGACACAGGCGCCCGAGCGGCTCTCCGTAGAGCGGCGGGGCTCCCGTCCGACTGACACGGGTCCCCTGCGTGAAGTATTTCCCGTCCTGTTTCAGAACTTTGACTGACAGGTCAGGAATCGGCCCGGGAAAGCCCCACGGGGAATCTCCCTGCGGAGCTGGGGAGGCTGGGGCGGCGGTCGGACGCCGGTCACATGGGCGACCTGCCCCCCAAGCCCCGGGGCGGCCCCCCAGCCCTGGGCCGCGGTCTCCGCACGGGCGGCTGGCGGCGTCCTGGCAGACGGTCCGCGGCGTCCCCGTCCCGTCCGTCTCCGCCACCGCGACCGTCTTCGGGGTCAGCGGGACCGCCGCCGCCTCCAGACCCGGCGCGTCCCCGCCCGAGGGACCCTCTGAAGGTCCCGCGACGCCGGTCCGTGCGGCTGAACTCCCAGGTCTGCGCTTCTGTCCACGGAGGTGGCCCGGCCGCCGCGGGCCTGCTGGCTGCGCGCCGCCGCGCCTGGAACAGGCGCGGGAGCGCGCCCAGCACGTTCTCGGCGCCCGGCCTACAGCCGAGCGCGCGCGGCCGAGCCGCTGCCCCCGCGCGGAGCGGGACGCGGCGGCGCACGGGGCGGCCGGGGCGGAGGTGGGAGCGCGGGGAGGCCGGGGCCGCCGGCACGGACTGTGAAGCACGGCTGCAGTGTTGGTCGTCTCCTTGCTGACTGAAACACTTGAGACGAGAGAGGTTCCAAAAATCATACTATTAGTCTCGTATCTACATTCGAAGTGGGTCACGCATTTGCCCGACCTGAAAGGGGGTCTCCGGGGACACAGCATGTTCAGAGGCCTCGTTGAGGATGCCGTTTTCGAGGCTTTAGAATTCCTTTAATCTGGCCCCTTTAAAGTCCTTTCTCTTACCTAGTGCTATTCCGCGGAAGCACCATGCCCGCAAATAAAATGAAAAGATGTACCAACAACAAAAAGGTAAATAACCTACTCATAGGTTATGAGCAAAGCTACTCATACTTTGGTATACAAAGGTACTCATGTACTCATATACTTTGGGGACGTTGCAGTATTTCTTGGATGTTTGTAAGGCAAAACTAATCTCTCTGCCCCCTCCTTTCCTTCTTACGAGACAAATTTTAAGTGGTTTTTGTATGTCCAAGTTTCTTACCTGAACCAATAGCATCAGCTGTAAACCAGCACCGGAAGCAGGAAGGCTGATAAGAAATAATTGAGTAATGAAGGCATAAGGGCCTAAGGAGCAATGAATAGAGTTAATCGGAGCTGCAAACTCCATGCAAGACTTTCCCTACACTAATCATAATCTAAATAACAGCTAGGAGCCCATTTATATTTTTTCTTATTCGGGTAATTAAAAAGTAGCATGTTTATATACTTACCAACTCATGTAAAGTGAAGTCATAATGTCATATATTGAAAGAAGTAATCTACAAGAAAAATAAAACCTAAATATGACACAAAAACATACTGTTGTGTAACAATCATCCCTGAAAAATGAAAGGAACTTATAGATACTTCTAAAATGAAAGTAATAATCTTCATTATATAGTTCAATTAAATTACTGGATGATCTGTACTCTGCTTATCTTGAAATGCAGGAAGACTTTAAAAGAAAACTCTATGAACTTTTTCATACTTAGGTATTGCAAACTATACCACCAGAGCAAAATTACTCAAAATCATTATCTCCACATAGAATTTTTACTACCAAACACATACCTATTGAATGTACTCAATATTTATTCTTCTGGAATAATGAAAAGGTTTGAGGCTTCTTTTAGAAATAAACAAAATGTTTATTTTCCTCTTCAGTGGTCTCTATTTCCAGATGTGGTTGTCAGTAATCAATCCTACACATAAACCCTTGTATTAGTTTACGTGCTTCGGTCAGGCGATATTATTGTGGCTCTCGTCTTTCACAATTAGATAACCTTTCCAATGAGTATATTCTTACATGCAACCAAGAAGTTTTCCTACGCATCAAGACCGTACACTGTTACCTATTTCATCTCAAGAATTACTTAACTCCCAAGTACTGGCTTATCCCATTTTGACCGTATTTTTGTTCCTGAATTGCTCCTTTTGATAATGACCTAGCTGTTGCCTTTTTCCTCACAGGAAGCAATTTGGGTGTTACCTACTACACTTCGCAACATCACAAAAAAAAATTACAGAACTTCATCTCTGCTCTTCAGGATTGTTCTTCTACCTGGTGAGTGCCCCGTCTACAATTCTACTCACCTGCTCTCCCAAGACATAGTTGTGTTGCTGGAGTGCAATGACAAAGAAAAGCCATGGTATTAGTGGCCCAGATGCTCTGAATGTAAAGCTTGGGTTTTTATATAAGGATTGAGATCCAAGTACTTCTGGTATTTCATCATTTCTCCTTCTCTACGTAATTGGTCTTATTATTCCTAAAGCAGAAGAAATGGAGCATCCAGATAAACATTCCTTCTCTCAAACTAATGGATTGGTGTTTATCAGGACCAAGTAGCTGTCAAAACAGTGAGTGATGACTATTTAAGATGCATAAAACCATTTTAATCCTATATACATGCTCGTTTCTTATATACTTCCAGCTTGTACCCAGCAAGCTATCTTGAAGCACCACCCCAATTCAGGGTGCACTGAGCCATGTTCAATGCCTCCACATACGGGTACAGAAGCTTCCTTCTCACACTACCACTGACTGTTCAGCGTTGCCCCACCCTCATCTTGGGAGTATGTGTGTTTAAGCGCATGCATGAGGAGGTAATGTATGGACAAAAACAAGCATTACTTGGGGCCAAGCAAAGCCCTCTGGGAGACAGGAGTCATTCCTGAGTGGTTCATAGTGAGATACATAGTGGCTAAAAGACATGCATTTAGATTCCAGGTGGCCTTCAAGACCTACATCAGTGCTTTTTATGGTTAGAATGACCCTACCTTCTAGTTTATCGAAGACATTTCAGTGGTACGCCACCTTAATTCCTCTAATCCCAGAGAATCAACACAGCATTTAGGAGCTAATGGTTTTAAAACTAACATACTAAGGTTTAAATCTAGGTTGTGACACTTAACTCGGTTATTTCTTAAGTTACTTTACATGTCTATGCTTCAATTTTCCTTGTAAAATATGGTTTTTTATCCTCAAACCTGTGTGGTAAAGTTTAAGCAAGTTAATACATCTACGGCACCTACATCAGAGCCTAGTAGTGTAATTGCTCTTAAGATATTAGTAATTATTGCATCTCACAGTTGAAGACACAGCCAAGATCAGATGACCAGTGGTGATGCAGATATCTACATCCAAGTGTTCTGAAATCTAAGCTTGCTTCCTGTGACAACCACCCAAGTGCTTCCAACGTGTGAGAGAAAGCATTAATAGGCCAATGAATGATGTGGGAAGTATTTTATCATGTGACACAATGTAACAATAGCCGTATTTACAGATATCTAACCAGTGTAGATCTGAATAGGGAAGATGGCTCAGAAAAAGCAGTATTAATGATTCAAGTGTTTACCTTTATTTGATAAAAGAAAAAAATTAATTTACCAGTTTTTAAAAATGCAATTTTATAGAGTTGCTTTCTTAAAAGAACTGTTTTGAGTCAAACATAAACGAGGTCGAGGTAGTTTAGTCACATAATGCAACTGAACTCAAGCTTAAAAATTTCCCATCTCAATTTTTGTTTTCCAAGGATTACAAATGTTTGCTCATTCCACTGTTATTCTGAATTACTCGGCATCTTCCATACCATTTCCAAGGGAACCCCTGGGAGGTGGGGAATGTCTATCTTCCCTCAGAAAAACACTGATAACCTGGAATTTTTTCTTACTACTTTCCCAATATTCCTACAAGTCACTTTCTTTTTGGCACAGCAGGAAAAACACACCACCAGGATTTGGAAAACCTGAATTCTGAGCCTGGCTGTGTTATAAACAGCATTATCTTAAATAGGCCATGAAACCAGCCGCAGGCCTCTGTTCTCAACTCCAAACAATAAGTCGTATTTATTGAGTCCTTTTGTAACCTTACTATCTTCACAGTATCCCTTAGATGTAAGTAAAGGCGGTAGTATTATGACAGAGCTAAATTTACACAGCCTCACTCAAGGCCCTAGTACTGGTGCACATTGTGCTCCTAAGCTGGTTAAATGGCTGAAGCAGCCATTTCCCAGGTCCCTTTAAAAAGGATCACATTTTATGCATCTACTTGCTATTTTTCCCTCTTCTTTCAACCAGCATTGGAGAAGGAAAATATATGTCTTTGGTCACCAAATTTCATTTGCCATGGTTGATTCAACCTCTCTTTAAAATTTTCCTGTACTTCTCAAGTCTGGAGGGAAGGAATTTTTTCAGGTAGCTCCCATCACCACCTCTCTGAAGGCTTTTTGAATTACTTGTTCATTTGTCAAAGCAGACGGCTAAAATTATATAAACTCCAGCTCATTTTTACAGTTTAAGTTATTCCATATGTAAAACCAATTCAAACCAAAGTAAGTTCCAGTTCATATTACATGGAGTAATAAAAATGTATTCTCTGTTAATTTTGTTTCCAGTCTCCTGTCTGCTTTATGAAACAGTTATTCTGCCTTACTGTCAAGTATCCATCTCCCTAGCAAGAAAATGTTAGTGTTAAGGGCAGGAGAGCTGGTACCTCCACTGTTCTGGAGCAAGAATAAACTAACTACTTGAGTTGGAAAGAAGAACTCTGAACGTTAAACTCAGGACATTTCCCAAGAAGCCATATGACCAATTTAAAAGCTGATGATACAGTGTGCCTAAAATAATGCATGAACTCTTTTATTTGTAATATATTGGTACATGTGATTAATCATGCTATTTCATATGAATATATGCCTAAACCAAATTTAAAAAAAAAAAAAAATTCATTCAACCAGCCATCCTAAAAATTCAGCAGAGCTCAATAAATAGCATGCTTTCACAAAGAGGAAGCTTTAAACATTCAGTAATTTATATATGCTAAAAATAAGAAACAAGGTATGGGAATGGGAGAATATATAGCAAAAGTAATTCCAAGATTTTCTTCATTTTGATTGTATTGCTTTCTTATCTTCAGGAGGAAAGATTTTGACTTCAAAGGTAACAAAATATTTGAGAAGGGAATTTACGTCTTTCAGTTCCAGATGGTATTCTTCTGATATTTTCTCAGCAGTCCATTTTTCTGGATAAAGTTTATGATTATTGAGAAGTGTCAATGCCTCTTCAATGGAAATTTTGCCTCTGGGAATGTTCATATTCATCGTGTCAAATTGTTGGCCTTTTGGCAACCTGAATTCCTTTGGCTCTTGAGGAGTTTCAGCATCTTTCACCTAGTACCAAAAACGGAACGAAGGAAAATACTTTCAAGCTGAGAGAACAGGTGTGACATCTACTTACATGCTTCTCAAATCTCCAGTATTCTTTAAACGCTACACATGCTTCTCCAAACTACATTTTCACATTACAATGAGCCAAAGTTTAATGGCATTTACCAAACTACCGTTTCCTAACTACAGCTCAGTGAATCATTAAGAAATTCAGGTACTTCGGAAAATAATAATCGAATATATACCATCCACTCACCATATTATTTCATGTATACTAACAGAAAAATTAATCGATTTGACTAAAAACTGCTTTAGAAGGGAAGGATTTTGATTCTGCCCTAACAGCTTACTTGGTAATTTTCCATAGTGTTTCTTAGTTTTTTATTTCACATTCAGTGCCCCAAATACCCTGAGTTCAAATACTGTTAAAGATCTTACCTCTCCAGAGAAAATAAACTAATGCCTTCAACACCCCAACAAACATAAATAAAACGACCTACACACACCGGCCATTCCCTCTGCTGGCCGCCCCAAGTGTGAGCCCGGCAGCTGTGCTCCGCCTGTCACCCCTGTGGCCCCGGCTATGCCAATCACTTTCTCCCCTTTCCCTTTCAACTGCTCCCTGTCCACCGCGGCTGTTTGGTCAAAATAGAAAAATGCTGTAGTCACTACTTTTAAAAACACCCACCAAACCCAAAACCAATACTTCCTTTGTGATGACCAGTTTCCTTTTTTTTAGTGAAGCTTTAAAAGATATTTGTGATGTCTAATCCAGAGAATTAGATAGATCTTACTCTAGAAGACACTTCTCAGGCTTTAGGTGAATTCACTACAGCATCTGATGCTGTTGACCACTCCAGTGTCCCCACCACTGTCTTTCCCCTTGGTTCCCAGGCCAGCCCTCTCCTAGGTTTCTGTCTCTCCAGTGGTTCCTTGTTTTCTTTGTGGGCTGTTTCCCTCCAGCTGCCCTTTAAATGTTAGTGTGTCCCAAGTTCTGGCCCGGGCCCTCTTTTCACTCCATATATTCTTTCTAACTAATCCCACACATCCCCTGAATTTCAGTTACTACCTACATGTTAATGATTTTCAAATCTCAAACCTAGACCTGACTTCCAAACCAAATCCTGACTTCCAGCCTTACATTCTCAAATGCCTGAAAGGCATCTCTACTTGGAAAATCTACAAGTGCCTCAAAATCAACATGTCTAAAACTGAAATTATCCCTTGCCTAAGAAAATCCAATTCTATCCCCATATTCTCTCAGTGGCCACCACCACCCACCTCCCCCATCCATTCCAAAACTCAAAGCTTCTCTGGCTGTATCCAACATCTCCTTCTCCCTCACTACAATCCAATCAGGGACCCAATTCTGCTGACACAGCCTTCTAAGTCCCTCTTGATTGAACCTATCACTTCTCTCGAGTCACTAAATCACCCTCGTCCATACCCATGTCCTTTGCAGGAATTACTGCAAAAGCTTCCTAACTGGTCTCCTCTAACTGGATAAAAGCATTTTGCTCCCTCCCAGCCCACTCTCACAACTGGTCCCATTGTAAAGCATATCTGATGTCACTTTTTGACATGAAACTCTTCACTGACTTCCTCAGGATAAAATCCAAATTCTTCGCAAGACATATAAAGGGCCCCATCACCAGTTATCCACCCCATTTCTCCCAATTCATCCCTCACACTTTCCCCTAATGATACTACATTCTAACCATTGTCCAAGGGTGTCACACACTCTCCTACCTTATATTGTAACTATGCCCTGACACATTCCTCCTAACTGCTTTATTTCCCTAAACTCAAAGTTTATTCTCCTATTCCCAGGGAGATCCTCCTTCCACTCCAGATATACTTTTATTCCAATTTCCCTTCTGGTTAGCATTTAATACTAAAACTATTATTATGATGATACAAAAAATATCTGTTAAAATTAAACATCCTCTCCTGACCAAAAAAAAAAAAATCTCTAAGCAAATTGAAAATATAATGTCCCAAATGTGATACAAGTAGTTTTTAATCAGAAACTATATCATTTCATTATAATTAATGGACATCAGAGGCCACCTGTGTGAGTAAAGAACAGGAAATACCAACTTTCAGTGCTACGTTAATGCTATAGAAAACACAACAAGAATTAAGCGTAAGTACTAGAAAGGAAGAGAATATTTTAATTGCAAACTGATAAATAATAAGAATCTTTGGAAAAATAAAGAGAATCCACTGAAAAACTAATTAAAATGAATTTTTAACACCACTATATATCTCTTTATGTATTACACAGGCACACCCTGTTTTATTGCACTTTGCTTTATTACACATAGCAAATATTGCATTTTTTACAAATTGGTTTGTGGTAACCCTGTGTTGAGCAAGTCTACTGGTGCCACTTTTCCAATAGCATTTGCTCATTTTGTGGTGTCACACTTTGGTAATTCTTGAAGTATTTCAAACATTTGTCATTACTATTAGATTTGATCTTTGATGTTACTATTGTAGCTGTTTTGCTGTGTCCCTACAAGAGGGCGGACTTAACTGATAAAAGCTGTGTGTGTGTTCTGGCTGCTCCATGATCCAGCCATTCCCCATCTCCTTAGGCCTCCATATTCCCTAATATAAGACAATATTGAAATTAAGCCAATAATGACCCTACAATGTCCTCTAAAATGTTCAGGGGAAAGGAAAAATCACATGTCTCTCACTTTAAGTCAAAAGCTAGCAATGATTAAGCTAAAGTGTTAAAAGTCACGACAAACCAAAAGATAGGCCTCTTGAGTCAGTTAACCAAGCTGTGAACACAAAGGAAAAGTTCTTGAAGGAAATTAAAAGGGCAACTCCAGTGAACACATGAATGGGAAGGAAGTAAAAGCTTTATTGCTGATAATGGCTAAAGTTCTAGGGGTCTGGATGGAAGATCAAACCAGCAACAACATAGCCTAATCAATCCAGGGCAAAGTCCTAAATCTCTTCAATTCTATGAGGGCTGCGCTGAATAAGCTGCGGAAGAAAAGTCGGAAGTTATCAGAGGTTGGTTAGCGAGATTTAAGAAGCCATCTCCATAACGTCAAAGTGCAAAGTGAAGCAGGAAGTACTTAAATAGAAGCTGCAGCAAGTTAGCCAAAAGATCTAGCTAAGGTATACAGATTTTCAATATATATAAAAATAGCCTTATATTGAAAAAGATGCCATCTAGGACCCGTGAACCTGGAGAAGTACACAATGCCTGGATTCAAAGCTGCAAAGGACAAGCTGACTCTCATCAGGGGCTAATGCAGCCGGTGACTTTAAGTTGAGGTCTATGCTGATTTATGATTCTGAACATCTTAGTCCTGTAAGAATTTTCTTAAATCTATTCTGCTTGTGCTCTTCAAATGAAACAGCCTGGATGACAGCATTATCTGTTTACAAATGGTTCACTGACTATTTTAAACCCACTGTTGACACCTACTGCTCAGAGAAACCACAACTGACAATTTTACCCGTGCAGAGGACTCCCTCCCCTGTACTATCTGCCACACTTCCCTCGACCATTTTCCTAGAATCCAAAAAGGCTAAGTTCTTTACTTAATCCAAACACACACTACCTGCACAGAAGGCGCCGGATCTTTGGAATCCACATATACATCTTTTAGGAAGGACAACAGTCTGTCATCTTTTCTGGAAATTTCTCCCTCAATTTCTGGATGACCTAAGGAAACAAAATGAATGTCATAATATTAAAACCAAAGAAAATTTCCTCTAAGATCCTAAGCACTGAACACAAGACAGTCACTTTCAATGTGTTTGTCCAACACAATCGGTCAGGAAGGACAGTCACAGTGCTGTCAGGCTCGCAGTCCGCCTGTGAAGACGCGCAGGGAAAACTTCCGCCGCGCGCGATCCCTTCGGATTTTGATTCCCTGAATCAAGTCGCTCCGAGTTAAAGGCAAGAAGCCCGCGGGGACCCGCGCGGCGGGGACACAGGCCTCTGCCCTCCGGGACTCCGCCGCGGGCGCAGGGGGGCCGTCTCAAGGTCACCGGCCCGCGAGCCACGCCTCCCCGCGCACGGCTGGCCGAGCCCCCCGCGGCCCCCCGGGTCGCCGGGCCGAGGTCGCCGGCGGGAGCCGCCCAGCCCGCACAGGAGCCCGCGCCCGCGCCCCGACGCGCCTCGCACCACTTACGACTCATCTGCTCCCGCAGGCGGTTCTTGGTCGAGGGGTGCCTGGGGGCCCGCGAGGGCTTTATCTTGCTGATCTCCCGTTCAGCACGGTTCTCCAGGTTGAAATTCCTTATTAGGCGAGTCACCGCAGCCCCCATGTCCTCACAACATGATGCCCTCTGGCTCGCGCCACACGTGGGGAGAAGCCGGCGCAGACGCCCTCTGGGACGCAGCGAGCATGCGCACCTGCGGGGTCGACCGGCCACCCGGCGAAAAACGGCTGCTAAGCGCGTGCGGCTCGCCCCCTAGCGATCGGGAGGGCGCACGCCGCGTCCCGGGACTGCGGCCGCCGCTGCCCGCGGAGGGGCGGAGCCTAAGGTTCAAGCCCGCGGAGGGTCTCGGCCCTGGGGACCCCCCGAAGCCCCGGAGAGGGGCACGCAGCTTTAACACAGTTCCCCGCACCGCCCACCAAGACGTTCGGGTTTAATTCCTTCGGAGTGAGAACCCGCCCCGCTTCGAGCTGCCCACGTGATTCCAAAGTTGCACGCTGAGCAGGGAATCACAGTCCTAAAGAACTTGACCTGGACGTCCATTCACAGGCTAGAGCCGCGGAAGAGGAAGCCACTAAAATGTTAACTACTTGTAATTGCACCAGATAAAGGAAAAAAGGGTTCTAAGATTGCCCTTTCCTGCTTGTGTAAAAGGAGTATAATAAAAGTGCATTCATTCTCCATGAACGTTTGTTCTCAGTTACTTATTTAAAGGTCCCTCATGTCCCTCTTGCCTAACGCATTTCTGCCCCACCGTGGTCTCTTTTTCCGTATTTTACATCCCGTTCCCAGATTGTGTGGATTTCATTTATGCCATCCTTTGTCGATAACAGCTCTATCACCCTTTTTCTTCTTTTGGTTTTTTTATTTTCATTCATTCATTTATTTATTTATTTATTTATTCTTCTCTTGATTTTTGATACTGATTTGATATTTAATATTTTTTCCTAGTATTAAGTGCGGAGTCACCGCGTCATTCTCTAGCCTATTTCTCCTTTGTCCTGCCTTCTTCATTCTTCACAAGCCCTGGAGACATCCCCGTAGTTCAATGAAAAGAACAGCCAATAAGACATGAGAAACAAAACTTTGTTACATATTCTCTCTCTCCCTCTCTCTCTCTCTCTCTCTCTCTCTCTCTCTCTCTCTCTCTCTCTCTCTCTCTGCCTTTTCCCGCCCTCTCTCCACCCCCCAATTCTGAATGGATCACTGCGTTGCTACTCTTACTTAAGATTCTTTAGAAATACTATCATTAATCCATAATAAAAGGGCCCACCAAGAAGTAGCATGGGTTCCGAAGTTAAAAGTATTTTTCACAGACTGTGGCGGCCAGATCGGTTGTCAGATGAGATGTCAGATCGGTTGTCAGATGAGATGTCCTTAGCAAAGTGTTCATTGTTTTTAACCAGTGAAAAGCAAGAACAAAATTGAGGTAAAGATACTTGAATTGAAGTACTAATTTTTTTTAAAGATTCAAAGTAAAGGAAGGGGTAATTTTGTTCAACGAAGACTAATGCAATTATTAAATATAATGCTTAATCGTAGCAAAAATATGAAACATTTTTACTGAGATTGGTATTTGGAATAGTAAAGGCTAACACAACAATGTTCTCTGGGAGGTTAGTTAGGAAGTTATCCTGAAGGTGGCAGGCTACTCCAGGATTTCCATCTGAGACTTAACACGTGCCTTTAACAATGATTTACAGCCCAGGTATTTCTTTTTCTAGCGGTGCCAAGAAATTTTCATCTGCCTCCTTATGTCTATCAGCTTCAACAATTATGGTAGCAATTCTGCTTACTGACTGTTAAAATATTTTAAAAGTGAAAACCTCATTTTCATGGAAATCCCACCGTACTTCTGGCAGCATGAAAAAGTAATGTTAGAAGTTACATTAAGTGTAGGGGGCTGTGGGCATTACTGTACTAAAGCCTTCCTTGAATTCCCACATTTGGATAGAGTTTGGCTTCAACATTAAAGAGCACCCAGCCCTTGCCAGCTGCTTTGCCCGGTCCTGACCTGGGGCTGCTCGAGCCCTCAGAGCGAACAGAAGGCAGAGGCGCTCCACCAGCCAGGCACAATTGGTGGTCACCCTTGGGAATCACCATGGAAACACAACCTGAATCACAAGTGCATAATTCCAGCTCTTGTCAAAATATGCAAATTAACAGGACGTCTGAACTGAGAACTCCCCCAGGGCTTACATTAAGGGTTGGAGTCAGGTCCCCCAAGGAAAGGAAAGTAGGATGCTACTCAGAATTAAGTTATCTCTCTGCATGGAGTGTTATGATGGGACTATATTGCTCAATATGTTAGGATACCAATGAAATCAAACCAGAGACTTGCTGACATAATTGAATGTAAATTCTATGAGGACAGGAATTTGTATCTGTTCTGCTCACTGCGGTATTCCTCACACTGAACAGGGTCTGGTACAGAGTAGGTACGAAACAAATCTCAAGTAAATATCAAATGAACCCAGGGACTCCAGAGCTGATTCTAGGCTCCAGACAAGATCTTGCTGCTTGAACACCAGCCTCCCTTGCCAGAAGTGCATCCCTGTTAAGTCACTCACTCTGGTTGAACTCACTTTCCTAATCTTAAAATTTGGATGACATTAATTATCTAATGGGTTTCACATAGTTTAAAATATAAAGTGTCTAATACGGTGCCTGCCTCAGCACATGAGGTTCAATATTTGCACTGCGTACTATTTTCCAGAGTTCCGGGACAAGTCTGAAAATAAACCAAAGATAGTCTGAAGCCCTCATCTGTAAGAGTTGGATGAAAGGGATAAAATAAATATCCGAAAGTCAAGGAAGACCCATGTTCTTCAAGAATTTAATTTTTTAAAATAAGTATCCTAAATATAAAATGCACTTCCTGATTTATGTGCTCTGCACATGTGGTAGCATTGCTGGGCTCATTAAGGTGGGAATTGGGGTGGGAATCATTAGCTCGGGGGCACAAAATGCCACCGCCTTTGGCTGGCACTGGCACATACACAGTCCCGTCCTTGTTCCCCTCCTCCCTATGCCATCTCCCTCTCCGCCTAGACTTTTGCCCTTCACATATTCTTTCCTTTGAACATAACTCAGCAGCATTCTGTGTTCTTCAAAGGATTGCAGTCGCTAAGCCTAGTGGCATGTGACTCAAGGAGCCCAGAGGTTTCATCGACTAAACCTCAGCCACTAGTGGGCAGTACAACACAGGCCAGTGGTGTCCTTGTTCAGGAGAGCCTCTCCAGGGTGTGGGTTCCAGCTCAGAGACATGGGAATTTTTGAGAGTCCAGCTGAAGTCATCCACACGGCCCCAAAACTTGGCTCATTCTGTCGTGATGCATACTGAGGCAGTGCTGTAGGTCTGCGAAACCCAGAATGTCTGGGGAGAAGCCCAAACCCCCAACCTATAAACAAAGTATGCTTGGGGCAGATCCCGTGTTCATCCTGAGAAGCACTGAGTCTCATAGATTAGAATATAAACCAGCAGTTACACCCAAGATGCCTGCCTAGTCTCTGTTGCACTCGTGATTTCTCTCATCGTATTAGCTTCCTGCTGTTACTAACAAAATACTGCGAAATAACGCCTTAAAACAGAACAAATTTCTAATCTTCTATTTCTGGAGGTCAGAAGTTAGACGTGGGTATTAGGAGGCTCAGAGCAAGGTTTTAGAAGACTTGTCTTCCTTCTGGAAGCTGTAGGATAGAATCCCTTTCCTTGTTTTTATTTTTGTTTTTGGCTTCTAGAGATTAACAGCCTCTTGGCAGCCAGCAAGGGCATCATTTCATTGTCATTCCTCCTTCTCTAGGACGCTCCTGTCTCCCTCTTTCCCTTATAACACCCTTGTGATTACATTGGGTTTAATGTGAATGATCCAGGATAATCACCCCATCTCAGGATCCTTAAGTTAATTACAACTGCAAAGCACCTTTGGCATGTTCCGGGGATTAAGAGATAGACATCTCTGGGGGGGCCATTGCTCTGCCCACCGCAGTCACCATCGTCAGCCTATTTATATCTCCCAGTGTACCTATGATCAGCTTAGTAAAAATTCAAATCTAGAGTGATGGAGAGAATGCCTAGTTTTCTGTATTCAGCCCACGGTGCTTATATTCCAATGAAACCACTAAATGTTGAGAGAATAAAACCTTCCTGCTTGAGCAATAGTATTCTTTCTGGTAGGGTTTACCTAAGAGCCACAGTAGCTCACTAGTAAATTTGCTACTGCTTTGCCAGGTCTCTACACCGTGCGGACAGGCATTTCTCTTCAGGTCCCCAGCCTCTCTGGAGTGCACCTGTCTCCAAGAAGCCTCAGTGAGCGAGAGTATGAATCAGCCTTGGATGTAAAGAAGCTTCCCTAATTAGAGTGTCTTAGAGACACCAGAATTCTACTACCTTTCTCTCCTTCCTGCTCCATTATTTCCCTCCTGGCTTAGAATTTCAGTCACCCACCCGTACCTTCCTTTATGTTATGGTTTTTCTCTCCTCTTCTCTGCTGTATCCAGTTTTTAAAGGCAGGTCCTCCTGGGGAAAGGCAAGCCATTTGGACAAGAGTTCATCTGTTCTCTGGGTGCGACAGGAAGAAGATAGCTGTATGTGGGAGAGAGGGAGAGTAGAGGGAAGAAGATACTGGGGAAAATGGGAGATGAAAGAGAAGGAAAGAAAGGAACAAGAGAAGAGAGTCAAAAGCAGAAATGGTGTCTATAGCCCCTCATTCAGCTGAGAAGGCTTCACCCAGCTTCCTTCCCTACAGCTTTTCTTCTTGGCCTTCTCTGTGGACAAACATATAGAAATGAACATCATTGAAAGAAATAATTATTGAGACCTGGGGAATGCAGCCAAAGAAGTACTGAACGACAGTGTGTGTGTGTTTCTATCAAACACATTTGTTAGAACACTAGAAAGTTCGAAGGTCAATGAATCTGCATTAAGCATTCAAGTCAAAACACGAGAAAAAGAATATCAAAATAAATCCAACAAATTTTGCAAGGACAGAAGGTAAAGCAGAAATTAATTACACAGGAAACAAAACCAGAGAGTTCTTTGAAAATATAAAATCCAACAATTCCAAGGATGAAACTAGGAGGAAAGAAAGTCATAGGGTCAGGCTCACCTCCTAGAGCTTCACGATGTGCTCTGGCCACTCCTTCCCTTGCTTCAGCCTTAGAATCCGCCAAGTTTGGGGTACCTGTGTGGTCTGCCACAGGACACCTGGCCCAGGCCTGCCACAGGCTCTCCCAATGCTAAGACCTTCCTGGAGCCCTGATCTTTGGGACCAGTCATGGAGGCCAGCATCTCCACTCGCCCTTGGCTGCTAGTAATGAAAACTCTGTCCCAATGGACAGGAGACTTTGAATCAAGGGATATTTCTAATACTGGAGTTTCAGCCTGTAAGACAGACTACTGGGAATATATCCTGGACAAGGGGCTTGCTTTACATTCTCAAACCTCAGTAAAATGAATTCTGCCTATTTGAGTTTGAGTTTCATCCTGTGCCTTCACCATCCACAGCTTCAAATAGAGAAGGAGTACCCTGCTTTATGTATTTGAAATCATTAATTCATTCACCAAACATGTATTAAGGGTCTACTGTGTGCCAGGTATTATTCTAGCCAACGGGGATCTTGTCCTGATCAAAGAGAGAAATATATGTGGCCTCATGGAGCTCGCATTCTGGTATGTAAAGATAATAATCAAATACACAAATACTTAAAAATTAATAGATGGTAATAAGTTCTTTGCAGAAAAATCAAATAGGATAAGGGAGACAGAAAGTGGGGGCTGTTACTATTTTTTATAGGATGTTCCAGGAGGACCTTAATGATTAGGTGTCATTCTCAAAGTAACTGAAGTCAGGCAAAGAGCAATACAGGCATCAGATGGAAAAGTGTTCATTGGTTCACAGTCTTCTCAGGAGCTTCCTGGGTATAACTGCATTAGGAAGACAAGAGGAGATAGAAGAGAGAGGTAGACCATTCTAGATTCATGGGTGGCAGTTATCACCTGCTAGGGAACTTACTTATGAGGCTTGTCTTGCACAGCTGCAAGATGAATACGTCTCAACACCCACCCACCAGAATCTTACACATTTATATAAGGGCCTTAATGGGGTTCAGTCATGTACTGGGTCCAGATAGTGTCTACACTGTATTTCTGTCTCCAGCCTGTATTCTTGGAGCATTTCTGGGAGCAGGGAAGGCAAGAGGAACATACATTCCAAGGACGGGGGCTGGGGGCACCTCCAGGTGCCCAGGTCCAGCTCATGCATGAACTGGTGGTCACATCTTCTCAATACCCTCCTCCAACAATGCTCTGGAGCAAGGGAACAAACTGCAGATGCTATGGGACAGAAACATGCTTGACATGCCACATACAGAAGGGTCCGAGGATAAACGTGCACATTTAGTAACAAAACAGGGTTCCCCTAATGATTTGGCAGGATTGATTTGTGAAACGTGTGAAAAATGTTAGCCAGTGTTACTATCAGGTTCTGTCACCTCTGCGCCTCCTGTGTTTTACACTAGTGAATCAGAGTGCTTGATTCAGGCTTTCTGAATACACTTGCGAATGCTCCCATCCACTCAGCCCCTTCCAAGAGCAGTTAAGACAAAAGAGAAAAACACAAAGCCTCTTTTCTTTTCATCCTGCTTGAGGATGGCACTGATCCCTGGCCATGGAGTCGATCGTTTTGAATCATAGGGTGTCAGAACTTAGAATCCTCAGCCACAGACAGCTCACTTCTCCATGAGAAACGGCCCGCTGTGACCCACCGGGGCCCGCACTCCCCGTCACCACTCTGCAGTGCGGAGTCCAGCTTGCTTCTCCCCACTCTGGGCCCGCTCTCTGAGTGACTTCTGCTGCCCAGGGAGACCAGAGCTTTTTACTTTTGCCTGTTTGAATTCTAAGCGTTTTGCCGATTCTAATTCTAACTGTTCTTTTGCTAGAAACCAGAGAAACTGAATGACTCTTTTAGCAAAATAAGAAGGTTTATATGAAGGGTGCTGAGACCTGCTAAAGGAACCTTTTACAAGATTAGCTCTAGGGGCTTCACACCAGGGGTGCTGAGATGTCACCGTTTGGCCACTCACACCCAGCTGCCTTCTGCTGCTGGACTTTTTCTGCCCCAGATTTAAATTCCTAGCAAGAGGGACATTCACTGACCTGATGTGGGTCATGTGCGTATCCTTTGATATGGATGGAGTGTCAGGCATCCCTGCCAGATCCACACGGACAGGAGGGAAGTAAAGACAGAGATGCTGCATAAAGAAAAACACACTCCTGTCAGCTCCCAAACTCACTGCTCTGCTCTGCTTTGTGTCACAAAGGCTTATTTTGGGATCTTCTTTCTTGTTTTAATGACGAGATTTTTAAACTAAACACCCGGTTTGATTGGTCTTGATTTCGGTTCGGGACTATGCTTCGCAACCCAGTTTATTCCCTAATTTTAAAAGAGCCAGCAGCCTACTGCCCCCCCCCCCCCGCTCCCTCTGTTCTGCGTTACTCTTTAGCTAAGGTGGTCCTGTCTCAGCTCTGTAATGAATACTGACCGCTCAGGAAAGATGGGGTGATGGACCCGAGAGCCTGCAGATGGCTAGGGGAAGGTTCAGAATGAGAACCCAGCTATATTGTGTCCCCATCCAGTACTCTTTTCCTACTGCATGGAGTATTTTTAGTCCAGCATCTGAGTGCTGATCAGAAAAGGAAAACACAACTACTACCTGGACAGCAGCACATTGAGAAGAGATCAAAAGTGCTGTGCCTTCTGTATGCAGGGCTTGGAATGATTTGGATGCATGAAAAGTTAAAATGTCGATAGTATTGTCCTTGCTGAAATTGTATACTTGTTAAGAAGAATGGATGATAGCTTTGAATCGAAAGATTTAAAGGACTTCACCCTTTTCCATACGTGTGACAGGAGGGAAAGGACAAGTGGAAGGAAGAGGTTTGGAGGTACGTGCCAGGAGTTCAGAGACAAGGCATACGCAGCCAGGTCTGGAGGTGAGCCGGGTTCTGTTATGAGATGGCACTTTTCCTAGACCCAGTGACAGCAGCCTGTCATGCTGGGAGTGAGGAGCTAGACATGCTGGGAGTGAGGTTCCACAGCAGAGCTCTCCACTACCTACACCACACCCCTTCCAAGGGCCTCCGTCCTTTGGAACCAGGGGTGGCATCTGAGAAGTCCCATACCTAGGACCTCCCTGGTTTTTATAACCCTATTCCTATGGGGAGGGAAAGAGAATCATTCCACCACAAGACTATGCAAAACGTAAACAGGATTTTCCTCTTCCCATGGCTAAGTTCTAAGTTACCCAAAGGAGAATACCCAGGGATGCTTTTGCTGGAGGGCAGCTGCATCCGGGGGGGTCTCTCCCTGTGCACTAGGTGAAGCGCTAGGAGAAACCTCAACCTGGACGGGGGAGTGTTCTTGACTCTGAATGAGAAAGAATTCTCAAGCAGGTCAGAGGAGTGTGGGTGAGAAGGAATCCATCAAAGCAAGAGCAGCAGGGATGGCAGCTGCCGTGCAGGCAGCAGAGAGCAGGGAAGTGCAGATAAGATAAGAACAGGTAAGAGGGAAGAGAGAAAGTTCTCGGCCTAGGGCAGATTTCCTTGCTAACTCCTGAAACCAGGGTCACCTGGCAGCCTGTGTTTGCTTGGATCTGCACAGCCCCTACCACCCCAGGATTTAGGGGGGGCCATGGAGCACAGGATGGGGAGAGATTATGTTCTGAGAAATAACCAAAGAAAGGAGATTTTCAGGCCGGCTACTAAGAGCAGATCACATAGCTGCAGTTTCATCCAGGTCACCCAGGTGACAGAAACATGCACGTCCAAATCTGAGCTCTTAGCAGCCCCTTCCTACTTATTAGGAGTAAACCTGAGACAGAGTGAAGACCTGGAAATAAAACGAAACAGCAGAGAGACAAACTGCAATAATTTGAGCAATGAGAAAGCTTTATTTGAAAGTATGCACTTAAAGGCAAGTGTGGGCATACTCAGGAGGCACACTGAGAGTTTGGGGATTCTGTCTTTTAAGGCTTTCAAGAATGGGGCAAAGGGCAGAGGGGGTTCGTTGGGCATAGGCTTGACTTGTGTCCTCAAGATGCTTATCTCTGGTGAGAGACACCATGTCTCTTTTCCTTTATTATCAGTCCTCCAGCTAACTCTGCTAAATAAACCCAACACAAGGAATTTATTTATCCTATTCTTCTCCAAGATAGTTGTTACGCTTAAGTAGTGGGGACATACCCGTTAAGACTGCTTTCCTTGCCTTAAGATAGGCTATCGGGTTATTGTGTGATTACCAGAGAACATGTTAGAAACCTAACTTCTCAACTCTCTGCTTTTTTAAATGGATTCTTAGCCTTAACATGGGGTCCTTCCTGTCCTTACTATACTGTTTATATCTCAGCATTTTTCATCCTAGGCAGGAAAAGTTAATCATGATGCTTGTCACATGTCCCGGCCCCACCTCACTTTTATATGATAGAGTCAAGACTGACTCTCTCGTTTATGAGGGAAAATGTAAACAGGAGCTTAGATAAGCGCCAGCAGCACTCATGTGAACACTCTAGTCTGTGTTATTTATTGTTTCTACTTTTGCACTGGCTTTCACATCTGTATTGTAAGACTGGGGGCCAGTATCATTAGTGCTCACGTCCACACATCCACAGCATTTTATGTGGTGATCTGCAGACAGTACATGCTTCATAAATGTTTGTTGCTGATAATAAAATGCTAGTTTGTGATTTTTTGTTTATTTTAAAAATCCATTGTATCTGAATGGAAGTTACTGATTTGATCCTCAATCTTTGCTGCATTTCCATATATAATCCCTTAAGCCTTTTAGGAAAAGCCTCAGTATTAATAGAAATATTATTTTAATCTGGATTAGTATGACACAGTTAGATTTGGCACACGGTTTGCTGATACAATTAGACGTGAAATTAGGAGAGATTCAAGCTTTGACTTTAAGGAGGATGGTGTCCGGGACAATGGCTTATTTCATTAAAAACACTACTATTTACTAAAATTACAGTTTTTACACATTACATATGGTTAATTCCATGTGAATATGCATTGTGAAATGAATATGGTTAATTATATAAATAGTACAATAAGACACAACTATACTTTTAGTATCTTTTTAAAACCATACAGTGTTTTGACATTTAGCACCAGTTCGCCAGGGCTGCTATGACCCAGTACCACAAACAGGGCGGCCTAAACAGCAGAAGCGTACTGTCTTAGAGTTCTGGAGGCTGGAAGTCTGAGGTCAAGGTGTTGGCAGGGTAGCTCCTTCTGAGGGCTGGGAGGGGGGCTCTGCCCCGGGGGTATGCCTCTCACCTAGTTTCTGGGGATTGCTGGCACTCTTTGGTGTCCGTTGGCTTGTAGAAGCACCCCATCTCTGCCTGCTCTTCATGTGGCTGGCTCCCCATATGCATGCCTGTGTCCATATGCCCCCTTTTGATAAGGACACCGGTTGTGTTGGATTAGGAGCCTGCCCTGCCCCATCACAGGACCACGATGTGCCCACTCACGCCACGGTGTCAGCGATGGAGCCTAAAGCTCCTTCAGGCCCTGAAACTTCTTTGCCTCCTGCTTACTTGTCACACTGCACGGGGATAAGTGAGGGGCTGGTCGTTTTTGGGGTCTCTCTTGATGCAAATGACCCCTTGCCCATGTGAGTGGGCTTTCTTTCAGCTAATGGTGGCATCTTACATATAGGGTATGAGAGTCAAATAGGCAGACTTGGGGTCCTCAGGTCAGACTCAAGTCTGAGCCCCATGCTCACACTCACTTTTGTCCCCACGTTGAAGTGGCTTGGGCACTTGATCAAATGTTAGGAAAGCTGGTATGTTGTTTCCCAGTAGCCTTTGCTTTTCTTGCATGTACTCCTGACATGAACGACTCAGTGATATGTCAAGTCTATTGACATCTTCCCCTGGAAATGACTAGAACCATTCTCTACCCACAGTAGCTCTAGTTTAGCCACATGTCCTGCCTGCGCCTTGCTCTCCGCAGCCATCTTTCACAGCCCTAACTGGCTTTGCTGGCTTTCGATGACTGCTTTTCCTCTTTGGGTCTGTGATTCTATGGGGCACTTTCCATGATTTCTTGACTCTTGAGTCTCACTTAACACTCTGCTCCGACCACTCCTTTGTGGGTGGCCTTCTATGCAGCTTGGAAAGGCTCTAACCTAGCCTTGGCTGAGAGGCCAGCCCTCCATCCCTTTAACAAGGGCAGAGGGCGGTGCTGTTGGCTATGCCCTCCTTTCCGGCGTACTCTTTTCCCAAATACCTCTTCTCTCCTGGGTCCTTTGCCACCAGGAATAAATGGGTGACAGGGAAGCTATGCCTGCACCTTACAGAGTGACAGAATAGCATCCAGCACTCGTGGCTCAGCTGGCAGAGGGGCAGGGTCACCACCACTTCACACAGAAAGGACCAGTGGCCCTTTTCACACCACTGCTGCTCCCATATCCTGAGAGCTGACACCAACTGTTCCCGACTCTTTCCAACAACATTGTATCGATGTTAGTGAAGATGATATTGTAGCAATGGCTGGCACCACTGTTTTCTTTCATTCTGAAGGTATTTCAGTAC
Organism: Manis javanica; assembly: GCF_040802235.1. Lineage (NCBI taxonomy): Eukaryota > Metazoa > Chordata > Mammalia > Pholidota > Manidae > Manis > Manis javanica. The sequence continues at coordinate 10,352,574 of NC_133168.1, read as the reverse complement.
TATGATATAAAACCTAACTCCATTTCTCTCCCCCTGACTCTAAAAAATTATCTGTGTGAGTAAAGTATTTTGTGTGTGAAAATGGACCCCTCCAGGTTTCATCTTGCTCCATTCCTGGTGACGTTTTGAGGGCAAAAGAGAGAGGAGAAGGGAATTCACATGGTGTTTGTAAGGCCCCTTTACGCATTCAGAAACGACAGCACCGAGTCATGAGCCCCGTGGTTGAACTCTCGGCCTTATGGCGTCACTAGCTCTTGCTCCATCGGCAGTCCCTCCCAGAGAAGGGTATGCCCATTCCAGAAGGCAGGGCCTGCATGCCATGGGGACAACTCCAAGATGGACGTAGTTCTTGAAGCCTGTATCCCTGCCAGGCTGATACACTCGCCTTTCAAGCCAGAGACAGTGTCTCTCCACAAGCTTATATACCCCAAACCACAGTGGGATTTCCTCTGTCCCCCCCACTTCCTATCCCTTGAGGTTACCTGCCCACCAGTCCCGCAGCCCCAGCCTCCCACTTCCTCAGGGACCTCCAGCCACTCAAGTACCTTCAGCATCCCCCCAGTTCTTGTTGTGAACCCCAGTTTTCTCGTTGTGAACCCTCTCCACCCAGAGTGACTCTCCCTCCATTGGTTGTCTACTCTTCAGACCCTCTCTCTTCAGCCTCTTTCCTACCAGCTTTTAAATGAGGTCAAGACCCCTCCAACTGAAGAACAAATAAGCAGTCTCAACACTGTCCCCCTACCTGCTGCCCTGTATCTCCTCTCCTGTCACAGTCAAGTTTCATTGCCTGTCTCCCCTTCTGGGCCTGCCCTTCCTGCTCAACCATGGTCAACAGGTTTCCATGTCTCCCACTTCAGGGAGAGTCCCGCCAAGCACCCTGCCACGCCCCAAACTGCTGAACCCCAGACGCTTCCCTCCTGTCTTGCTGAGCCCTCTGCGGCAGGCGGTGGTGCAGTTGGTTATGCCCTCCTTTCCGGGGCGCTCTTTCCCCAAATACCTCTCGCCTCTCCTTCGTGTCCTTGTGGTGCCCAGCCCTCCATCTGACCCTTGAAGACGGATTCCTCGGTGCTTTGTCCTGAGCCCTCAGAGGTCCTCACTCTCTCCCCTCTCCCTTGGTAGTCTCATCCCTTTGCCACCCGGCCTTCGCTTTCCATCCTTACTGACATGATTCCCAAATCCGCCAGTCCAGCTTCCTCAGCACCAAACCCGCAGAGCCCGCTGCTTCCTGGAGAGGCCTTCCAGATTTCCTCCCTCTGTTTTCCTACTAATGCTGCAGTGACCCCTTTAATACAAGCTAACAACTGCACAGATAAATGCTGCTTGCCAGCAACTTCCCAATCCGGTGTGTGCTTTTCTGCAGCATCCCATTCCATCACCCTGCACTTGACTTTTTAAGCTTCCCGTTTTCCTGGAACCCACTCTGACGTTCCACATGCTGTTCCCTCTACTGGGACGCTTTCCTCTCCACTGTCCTTCAGAATGGCTCACTCTTGCTTTCCCACCCCGACCTCTCACTGAGAGCCTCCGGTAAGTGTCTTTATTTTAGTTGTGCTGCAGTTTCTGCGTTTGTAAAATAGGGGTGTCAGTCATGCCTTATGGCGTAAGAATAAATGAAGTACAATGTGTCTAAGTGCTTAGGGCTTAAACTAACACATAGGAGCCACTCGATAAATACTAGCTATTATGATTATTGCTTGTTGGACTCACTTTATATGCCGCTTCTCCAGGACTTTCCTGACCCAGGAAATCTCAGTGATGTGACCTCCTAAGTACCTCCATGAACCAGTCACCTTGCAGTGGGATTCCCTGTACATTTTTCTGTTTGCTCTTTTTCCCACCACCTGCACACACACACACACACACACACACACACACACACACACACACACATTTCCCACCAACATAGCTTGTGAGCCCTGTTTTAGCAGTAGCAAACTGGCATTTTTACTATGGTATTCTATATTTCTAGTAGAAGCTCAAAATTTCCTATTGACTGAAAGAATATGAATACACCATGATTCCAAAGTCTTATGCCATCTACTTCTGCTAACTCTCCACTTCCTAGACCAGCTCTGAAGGGCTTGACCCCCATTGAGCATGGATCTGTGGCTATCTATAACCTTGCTAATTAGCTATTAATGAGCTATGTCCTTCCTGACATGCCTGCCCCATTTAGGTACATCCTAACTCTGATTAGCCTTGGCAACACCCCAGCTACTAATAAACTGAATTTTGCATTTTCTACTGGAGAGCAGAGGCTAATTAGACAAAATTGCCATCTATCTGGTCTTGGCATTTGTCTGGGAGACCCAGACTAATTGCACTAACCAGCCACTACCTTTGAGATGTAATGTGGGTCCCAGACTGTTGCCGGCACTCGCTTTTAAATTCATGCATATCCAGTGATATGACAGACGTAGAAAACCGGATTTCCCAGGGGAGGAGCTCTAATTTGTAGTGTTTGCTCTTTTCCATGGTCTAAATAGTCCTACTTTGGCAAATGTCAGCCTGGTGTTGCAAAATTCCTGAAAAATATAATAATGACTTTTTCCAAGTGGTACAAGCTGGTCTAGTACACCACAGTCTGGATGGGGGTGGGTAGGGTGACTACGTGAACTTTAGTTTCATAGATATTCGTTTGCCCTAAGGGCATACGAGGTAACTGTTCATGACTGGAAAAATTTCTGAGAGGAAGTGGCCTAGCTCAGGTTAGCCCCAGGCTTTCCCTTGGCGTATGTGCCCGTCAGCACCTAGAGCTCTCATCATGCAGGCCAGGCCCACCACTGTTTCCCGACCAGGGAGAAGGTTAGACAGAATAATCGTCCCCAAAGATGCTCATGTCCTGATCCCTGAACTCTGTGTTAGCTACATGGCTAAGGGGAGTTAAGGATGCAGATGGAATTAAGGGCACTAATCATCTGACTTTAAAACAGGGAGAGTATGCTGGGTTATCCAGTGCGGGCTCAGGGTAATCACAGGGGTCCTTCAGAGTAGATGAGAGAGACCCGTGAGATGGCAGCATGAGAAGGATTTGGCCCAGTGTTCCTAGGTTTGAAGATAGAGGAAGGGCCTGTGAGCAAAGGAATGTGGACAGCCTTTAGAAGCTGGCGAGAGGCAAGGAGACAGGTCATCTCCTAGTGCCTCCAGAAAGGAACTCAGCCCTGCTAACATCTTGATATGGGCCCAATGAGACCTATGTTGGGTTTCCAGTCACCAGAACTGTGACACAATAAAGCTGTGTTGCTTCGAGCTTCTGTAGTTGTCATTTGGTCTGCAGCAATAGGAAATGAATGAAAAAGGATATCACTGTGAAGCACGACTGAGGACCCTCTGCACTTGATAAGGACATGCTTCCCTTTGACTCCTTATCCAGTGGGATCTAAATCTTTGGTTTTGCAACCTTAATGGCGAATCTGTCTTTGGCCCTTGGTCTTAGATATACTTATTCTTGCTAGCATTTGAAACCTGGCTTTCCTAAATACACTGATTTGTCTAATCCCCTGCACCACTGCCGATTAGCAGGTACCCAGCCTGGTCACCCTGCATCAAACCCCCTTGAGGTAGAAGGGTCTTAGCTAGTAATAGTCCCAACACTGTTCCTCTCTTTTGCATTTCCTCAGCCCCTACTGTGCACCACATTCTTAGCAACTAAATGCTAGACAATTACAATAACCCTTCCTTCAAACTATTAGGAGGGTCAACTTTCCTAAAGAGAAAGAATGAATGCCACCTGTGCCTCCTGACTCCAGTACAATGCTTTGAGTTGGCATTTGCAGCTTCCTGTAATTTTGCCCCAATCTACTTTACTGAATGTACTTCTCAGTCTACATAATTCAATCACAATAATGCTCAAAGATGTTTTTCATCTCACTGCTTCTTAAGTCATATCCAGCCACTCTCCACTCTTCTACCCATCCATCACCTAACAAACATTCATTGAGTGCTTTCCTATTACTTGTACTGGGCATGGTAAGAGGTATAAAAAGTAAGACCAAAAAAATGGGTCAAACAATGGCTGTGCAACTGAAGAACTCACAATCCACTGGAGCACCTTGAAATATGCACACAAAAAGTTCAGTAACCTAAGACGATGGCTGAGCTGGATACATGACAGGGTACCTTGGGAGCTTGTTGGGAGGAGTGGCTTCGCCTGTCTGTGATTCCTCTCTCCACTCAGGAGAAGCTGCACATTCAGGGAAGGGCTCTGAGTTTAGAAGCAGGAAACCTGAATTTCAGCCCCAAATCTGCGATTAATTTCTTGGTGGATTAGGTGAATCACTGAGTGTTTATTCATGAAGAAAAAAATGGGGTGTAGAACATCAAATTGAGCATAGTAAGGGTGAGAAATAATAATTCTCTATAATCTTAAAAGTACTATGTATATATATGATTCTAGGTTTACTTATGAGCGAGATCAGAATATGCCACCCCTCATATGCCACTTTAGCCTAAGGATTATTTTTTGCCAAACACAATTAAGCAGCAATCACGGACAGAACTCTTTTTCCTCCCTCTTTCTGCCTAAACACAGGACATAAATTTCCCTTTGTGACCGTGTTCCTTGTCCCATCTCCTGTGCCAGGAGGAGAACAACCCTTATCTCTGGAGACAGAAAGTCAGTACAGAGATGGATCTGCCCAAATAATCCTCACTAAAATAACCTTATTTTCCATTAGTTTCCCCCATATATTTAACTCCCCACAATTTACCACCCCCAGAAACCCAAACTCCTTTTCCTTTGTCTTGTCACTTCTCCACAATATATTGCCCTTTGTTAAATGGTATATGAACCCCCAGGTCTAATCACTTCTTTAGGCCTTCACTTCTTTTCTAGGAAGGCCTCCATGTGCATAAAAATTAGAATATCAATGAAATGAATATAATATGATATGTCAACTATACTTCAGTAAAAAATGAAATAAAATTCAAATTCAAATATTAGTATCAAATAAAATTTTGTGCTTTTTCTCCTATCATTCTGTCTTTGGCAGTTTAATTCACAGGCCCCAAGCCCAGAACATAAAAGGATAGAGGAAAAGCTTTTTTCTTCCCCTACACTGATTCAAATAAAAGCTATAAGTTATGACTTAGGTCACATACCATGTCTTTTTTTCCTTCCTTTAAGTTTCTGGAGTGCTATATTTCAGTGGTCATCATAAAGAAACTGGTTTTTTTTCCCCATAAAACATAAATGTACAACTCAATGAGTTCTGAAATGAACAATCTGAACCCCTTCTAGAGTCAAACACATAACCAGAACCTCAGGAGCCCTCTGTGCACCACATAAAAGCTGTTCTCACATGCTGCCCTGTACTGCTGTGTTCAATTGTTAGGGTTTTGTAGATAGTGGATGAGTCAAGATTCTTACTTTGGAAATGATAAAACCAAATTTAACCAACTTAAACAGAAGATGACAAATTGATTGCATGCAAAATCAAACGGTGGGAGTATGGGGATGGAGCTGGACTTGGGATGACCTGGAACAAAAACATTGTCACCTTTTCTCTCTCCCTTCCTCTTCTCTCCCTGTGTTCCTTTCTTTCTGCTTCTCTCTGCACAGCCTCCCTGTCTCAAGATGGTTCTCCCCAAAGTCTCTGACCTTGTAGCCTATGACCAGAAAAGAGATTCTCTTTCTTTAACTTGAGATTAAAAGAAAAAGATCCTGGTGCAGACCTATTGTCTGGCTGACCTGAGATAGATGCCCACTCCTGGGGTCAAGGTAGTGGGGTAGTGGGGTCTGTTACCAGAGGAGGGATGCAGCCAGGAAGAGGGCTGGCAACAGAAAGCAAGAGCCATAACAGAGGGACCCTTTCGTGTTCAGTGCCTCAATGATCATTACATCTTCTATAGAAGAGACAGTCCCATCTCGAATGCTGCAAGAGTCCATCATTCCAAGGAAAGTCAGAGACAAGGAGCACGATTAGTTCAAAAGTACAAGGGGACTGATTTTTGAGGACAGAGCAGCTTCTGTTCTTCAGGTTGTCCTGTAGGCCAGCTCTCCGAGACGTGGGTCTGCGTCTAGGAATGCGTCTCTCTGCCTTGGCGCTGTGGACATTCAGGGCCAGGTGTCCCTGGTTGTGGGAGGGGGGCCTGTGTGCCACATTCCTGATTTATCCTCTAGATGCCAGCAGCACCTCACTTTCTACTCATGAAAAGCCGGTCTCCAGACATTAAGTCCTCTGGGAGGCACGATTGCCTTTGGCTAAGAACCATTGGTCTAGAAGAAAGGAGCTTTTTTTCTTTTTTTTTTAAAGGTAGGTAAAAAGGAAAAGAGCTGATTTCCAAGGTGCCAGTGGAATGGGCACTTAGGGTGTGTCCAGCAAAAGGGCCATTTCCTGTGTCACCTAGGGTGGGTTGGATGCGTGAACAGAGCACCTTGGTAAAATACCTTGGAGACAACTTGAAATGCAACTGCTGGTTTCAGTTAAGCAGACAGGAGAAAGCTGGGAACATATTTTTGTTATTTATGACAGTTATTATGACCTATTTCACCCTTAAACTGATGTGAACTGGAAACATTAAAGTTCGAAGGAAAGAAATGACTTCAGTAAGTAAAGTTAACACTTTTTTTTATCAATGGCATGGTTAAATACATACATTACTGCTGTGGAATTAGAATTTTAGAAGCATAGGTACATTAATGCACATTACACTACTGTAAGATAGTGATGAACTTTCTGTGCAAACTGATCCCACACAGAGAGTTCTAAGATTAGAAACTAAAATTCGGATGTGTCATTGCATGTTCAATTTAAATTTCAGGATAGCTGGCTTAAGTGTAAGAGAGAATTTTCTAAGCAGCGTCCGTGAGAGGGCATCTTTATATGAGTGGTTTACTTGTCACTTTTTAAGAGCATTTATTTATATCATTGAAAAGAACTTTAATTTGTTTTAAACAGTTCTGATTCCACCTGAAATGTGTTTTTAAGCAGTCGTGGGGCAGGGGAAAAGATAGTTAAAGAAATAATAAAATTCTTCAGTGCAGTCTCCATTTAAAAGATGGAGGTAATGAACAAAAAGGTGGAGCTGTTATTTCTGCCTCAGCAGCACCCCTTGCTCCTTATTGAGGTAAGAGATCTGCTGCTCTTTTTGGGGACTGTTCCTCCCCATTCCTTCCATTCCATCCTGTTCTTCCCCCACCCCCTCGGCCCACCACATAGCCATGAGCTTGGGACCTAGACTGGGCCAGTTAGACCTTCCTGGTATTTTGAATCTTGGATGGGGTGCTTTTGTTTGAATTTCTGGTTTTCAAATGTTGGCTGTTGGGTTTTCCCTCCCAGTCCTTCAATTCTCTGAGCCACCAGTATCCTTCCCAAAAGGTATATTCTTGCTCAAATAATCCAGATTCGGTTCCTGCCACTTAAAGCAGAAGCCAAAGATCTGTACCTGATGCAGGAGACTCAACTGAAATAGTGTGACTGGCTTGTCACTATAGCTAAAGGGAGAAGGGAACGGTCAGGACAGAGTGTGAAATTGGAGCTGAAAGGGAGAAATCTTGGGTCTGTGTTGCCCAAATGTTAGAAGTTTGGGATCCGTTTCCACATGATTTCAAATCTTCCACTCATACCAGGCTTCCACGCAGGTATAGTTATGTCATTGCAGTGCGACTTGATTAGTTCAGACTCCCAAAACGTTGAAGTAATTTTTTTCTGACTATGATGCCTACTATTTTTTGGTATACAATTAAAAGTACCAGAATACCCATTTTTATAGATTGAGTCTAAAAAGTGGTACTTTTTATGGACAAACGCATTTTAATATTATACATTTTATTCCTGGCTGATCATAAACATTATCAACAGTATAGAAAGGTATACAATGAAAAATAATAGATCCACATTCACTACCTTTCCCAGAGAGAATAAAAATTTCCTGTGTAGGGTATGTCTTGATGTAAGTGATATGCTTGTATTTCCTGGTGTTACTTAGTTCTCAGGCCTATTCCTCATTGGACCAAGTAGGTGTTTTACAAAGCTTGCCTCAGAGGAGGGATGACAGTAGAGACAACAGCTTGGAAGCAAATAGACAAGTTTACTTCTTGGGAGTTTCAAAAGTCTAGGCCCCCAGAGGAGCAGCAGGGGTGTGTGGACCCCGAAACAGGAACTCTTTCGGGGAAGACCATCATGAGCGGGAGTGAAGGCTCCTACCTGGGGAGCTGGGCTTGGCTTCCTGAGTGGGGATGATGGGAAGCTAGTGAAGGCTTGGCAAGGGGTTGCTCCTTGGGGCCAGGACACGGGGCCCAGTCCAGAAGAACCCCTGGACATGAGCAGAGTTGGCATCCTGCACCAGGGTGAGCACCCCCCATCACCCAGCCTTCATTCAGCTGAGCCAAATACAGCCGTCACCTGTGCTAGGGAGAGAGAGTGTGGATTTTCCTTTTCTTTGGTTTCACACCACTTTCCACCGTCCAGCCAAAGAGGATCCTGTCTGTGCCAGGAAAGGGGTCCTTCCTGACCCTGCTGATGGCCTAGGATGTGTGTGAGCACACTGGATGGGAGGCCCTGTGGCAGTGGTGTGACAGGGAAGGTCCCACCAGCTGTGTGTGTGTTGGGGCGCGGGGGGACTGCATGAAGCCAGCTGGAGATTCACCTCTTTCCTCCTGAGATAGTAAAGTGGAAAAGCACACGGTCACACACATCACCCTCCTCCCCTCCCTATCTTCTACTTTTACACAAACTAGGCATTATACCTATGGGTCTTAACCTTGCTTTTCTCACTTAGTGATATATCTTTGATATCAGTGTGTGAAGACTTACTTAATGTTTTTCCTGGCCACTTAGCATCCAAACAATTTGATTTGTCCCCAAATGATGGACTCCAGTTTTTCTCTCCTCTTCTCCTCCCTTTTTCCCTCTCCCTCTCTTTCTTCTGGATATTACTGAATTACAAGTACCCTTTTACATAACTTTTTGCATTTTTATTTGAGGTTACTGTTGGAGATGGTCCACAAGGGGATGTGACTGCCTGTTGACCAGAGAGCTGGACCTGGGCTGTCAGAGCCGCCTCATCCCCTCCCTGACCTTGGAGTATACGCTCTGCCCACCATTCCCACAGTGGGAGCTGCTCTAAAACACAGGTGTAAGGTGGTGTTGAGACCATCTGGACAGTATATGTGACTGAAGGCCTCTGGGTAAACTTTTAAAATTCTGACAGGTCTGTTTTGCAGTCACCTGAGACAAGCCTCTGATATCAGTCCCCTTGCTTAATAAGCCTGCCGCCTCCCACTCTGGAGTGGCCTGCTTCTCTCTTCCATGTCTCCTTGTCCTATGTGTATAGGGGCCAGTTTGTGAACCAACAATAACCTGAGGGTAAATGACAGAGGAATTACTATGCCAAGAGGTGTGTGTGTCAAACAAAGCAAAGGTACATACTGACAAGTTGTCATCCAAAATGTTTGCATCTACTTGCATTCTCCTAAATTCTTGTTTACCCATATTCTCTCTAACACTAGGTATTAGAATCTTTTGACAATCTTTTGCCAATCTGATACATGAAAAAATTTTTAATAAGTTGTTTTTAAAAAAGCTATTAAAAAATAGTTTATTTTAAAATTTGCCCTACCCCAATGGTGACTAAGAATCCCTTTGTATTTTGTTTGTACCTATTTAGTAGCACAAGTAAAATATTCTGTCTGTGGGGCAGAGACTGTTTTCTATTCAGTATAGTAAACATTTACTAAGCATCTATTATGTGTCTAATTGACTAGACCGAATCAGACTGAAAACTACATACACAATAACATTTGGTTCCAGAAAATATAAATATGAAAATATTAGCGGTGAAACATGCCCAGAAATCCCATGGCATGAGTAGTTTGGAGCGACACTGGCTTCTAATGAACAGGGTAAATTAGCAACAAAAGGCACCCACAGGTAATTGAGTAAAATGAGGTATTAGCTAGAGTTATTTTGTATTTTCCACTTGAAAACTGGAGGACATCAGGCAAAAATCAATTTTAGTTTTGGCATCATTAGTGATCTGTTCTCTCTGGAAGTACAGTGATTAGGAATCTGGCTCAGTGACTCCTTAATGTCACTACTGATTTATGACAGAACACCGTGACACTGGCATTAAGAACGACACTTACCTCCTCATTTGCCATGGGACAAGGTAGCTGTGACAGGTGTTTGTTCTGGAGTTGAAGGAGCTGTGACATGGCTCTTTCGTGATGTAGTTTTAGGCTGATACCTGATCTGTGAAGAGACAATTTCAACTCTCTGTCACAGGACTGTTAAAATGCAGGTTTTATAAAAGCTTTGGTAACACTAGATTTATGCTATTCTCTCACATCTTAGTCCATGGACAAGCTGATGACAGATGGAAAAAAAATACTATAACCTTTACCTGTTCTAAAATGCTTCATAAAGTGTGTAAGGCTGTAAACTGGAAAAATAGTCTTCAATACTCAAACAAACTCTAAGATAGTTGTTTGAGAAAAGAGGAAGAGGTTTCTTTACTGCAGGATCTCAGAGTCTTTAATGCAACAGTGTGAAAGGGAGTCAGTTTTCAGTGTTACCCCAACTCTGGCACCATTATTTCTTGTGGTGAATGTAGTTTTCCAGCAACCCAGGGTCCCTTTTTATTTCTTAAAGTGGGGTGCTGTGATCAGGGGTCCCTCCCTCCCCAAGCTACGGGAGAGATCAGTGCTCCAAGTTAGGACAACTGAAGGCTGGAGTGTGAATTGGGAATATCAAAGGCACTAGATCGGAGCCCACCCAGTCCAGCAGTGGGAGGCAGCCAGTCATGACATTCCTGCCTTCCATTGTCCTGTTAGCACTGTGCCTTTTGGACCTGCTTGAACACCTGCCAGCTTCCTAGTCTGCTTGTCTGGGTAGGCTACGCATCCTTTCTCAGAGCTCCTATTAGCCTTCCATCAAATTCTTTTTGCCTAAGTTGGTTGCTTTGGAACCAAAGGACTCACATCCTTTTCTTCGTCCTTAGTTCTGTCTTACAATATCACCAGATTGAAGCAATGCCTATTTATTGACAAGTAAAAGCTCTACACCAGTTACACTACTTACATATTCTTAGAGCTCAAAAAAAAAGAAAGAAAAGAAAGAAAACTGTTGAACAAATGACTAAAATTCCCAAGGACAGCCTTTGAGAAACACTGTTTCCAGATATTTTCTCCTTTTTCCCTTCCCTTCCTTCCTTCCATTCTTTCACTATTATTGACTGGGTCCCCTATGTGGTGTACTTTTCATCCTCATCAGTTATTTATAACTGGAAGTTTGTGTCTCTTCATCCCCTTCACCTGTTTTGCCCCCTCCCCCACCCTTCTCCCTTCTGGCAATGATCAGTTTGTTCTCTGTATTTATGAGTCTGTTTCTGGCTTTCATTTAAGCTATTTTCTTAATAAGGAGAAAGACCATAAATAATGGTAGCCAAAAAAGAAATAGTGCCTATAATCTCCTTGCTTCTCTAGAAAAAGAGAATACTGGAATACACACTTGTGTTGAGTTTTGATGGCTTTCTAGCAAACTCTGGGGTCCATTATTTTAGAGAAATTAAATGCTTTTTTAATTAAAAAAAATACTTCAAATCAATTTGAAGGAGCCATTTAGGGAAAAATTGCCCTCTCTGAACTAGGAATTTTACTAGACATTTAACATACATTTTCTAATTTAATTCCGCAATACCTCTGTGCCACTCAGCAATATGTACTGAGCTCCCAATATGTCACAGGTATTGCGCTAGTGTATAGGAATACAATGACTGACAGCACAGACAGAGCTTGGGCAGTAAAAGACCCTTCCATAGTCACACAGATGCTCAGTGGATGCCATAAAGATTTGTTTTTTCCTGTATATGGTTATATTTTTCACTTTTCCTATTTGTTTTTAATAAATAGCTTCTATTCTAAATAAAACAGGCAATCCAATCAATGTAGATGAGTTTAAAAATAAAAGTATGCTCACTTTACTGACAAATACTTCATGAATATTAAAGGAGTGTTTGATTTATTGACACCAGTTATTGTCAATATTTTGGGTTCAAACATGCTTTGACATTTGATCTTCTGGTATAAAACAACATCCAATGGAAAATGTCAAATATGAAGAAGCCTACAGAATGACGCTGCGCCTAATGTGTGTAATTGTTTGTCATTCTTCCCTGTGTCCCTACCTTGGTGTCCAGGACTGCTAGATAAGTAGTTCCCATCATTCCAAAGTCCAAATGTGAAGACAGTGAGAATGAAGCAGTGGAAGCCAGACAGACACTCAAGGGCTAAATGGGTGCGAACAGCCACATAAAACCTGTGGGCTTAAGAGGAGAAAAAATGAATGAACCACTGATTTGACACTAGTGAAAATGTTAAGGACACCTCAAAATAGATAAGGGAACTGTGCTTAGCCCAAGTGTGGAAGAACACAAACCCACAAGAGATGGGATTTAGCATTCTGTGGAACTCTTGTCTTTGTTGTGATGTAAACCTTGGACTTCTACAAAATAGTTTATTCCAATTCAGTTTCATTCTGCTGCTAACTGGCTCCTTAACACCATGTCAGAGCAAGGATTTCACTGCGGAAGTGGAGTAGGGAACACTTTTATCTATTAAAATTATCCAGGGTGCATTTCTAAGCATGTTTTATGCAGGAATGAAGCGATGCCAGGCAAGTGGCACAAGGGCGGGCCAGGCCCTGAAATTTAACGGTGCAGTTCTAATGGTGGATGAGCTATACCCAACCACCCTTCCTCATTCCTCAGTTTCAGGGCTTCAGTCCATCGCTGGTGATTCAGTCACTCTTAGTTACCATGCAGCCGTTCGGACAGCACCATAAGTATATTGCCTTATGGAGGGCCACTGTACAAGAGGTCCCTCTTGCAGAGGGACCGCTGGGAATGGGGCTAATCGGAACCTGACGATTTCTCTGGGTCAGGGGCAGAGAAGCAGAGGGCCAGCGGTGGCGTGCACACCCAGCTGGGTCCCGGCTCCTGTTCGCACAGGCTGCTCTAGCTCCGGGAAGCGGGCCCGGGGGCAGGCAGGCCGGGCCTGTGCCCCAGCGTCGGGCCGTGCCAGTGCTAGGGAGCCAGCAGAGGCGCCACGCCGGGGCTAGGGACTTCCGGGGCGCGCGGATGCGCGGCGTGCGCGCCCCCGGCGGCGCGGCGGGACCCTGGGGCGCGCGCGCGGGCCCGCCGGCGGGGGCGGAGGGCTGGGGGCGTGCACGCGCGCCGGCTCGCCGAGGCGCGAGGGGGCGGAGCCGCCCCGCGGACAGAGCCCGCCCGCGCCGGGGCCGCCGAGGTGCGTCTCCAGGCTGCCGCGGCCGCCGGGGGCAGAGCGAGCCGGACGTGCCACCTTCCTGCTGGCTGCCGCTGTGGACTTGCTAGGAAACAGGGTTTCCCCGCGGGAGAGCCCGGGAGCGCGCAGACACACACACACACAAAAACACACAGTTCTTCACAACTGCATCCCCCAGACCCGCAGAGCGAAGCTACTGCGTTTTGTCCTCACCTCAGCCCGGTGGGGTGAAGCAGAGCCGGTGTGCATCAGGGAGAGCCCGGTGCCTGCGCTGCCTCCTCGGGTCCCCAGCCCAGCAGACCGCTCACCCCATCGGGTAAGCCAGTCTCTTCTCGTAACCTGCTCGGGGTTGGTGCCTGCAGACCGGAGGGAGAGGGTGGGAGGCTGGGGGTGCACCAGGAGGGGCGAGATCGGAGTTGAAAATGCAGGGGGATGCAGCCCATGCAGCCTCCTCCGCCGTCGTCTAGCGGGAGCAATTACTACTCCGGTTACTTATTCTCCCAACCCTGGAGTTAGTGGCTCCCTCCCTTCCTCCCTTCCCCCACCCCAGACGCGTTCTGTGCTCCATGGTTGCCAAGGAGACTTGCTTAAACATCAGCCTTGGGACAGCTATTGAAAGAACTGGTTTCTTAAATGATGCTGTTATTTATTTTGGTTTTTAAAAATAACAAATAACACTGAGGGCCATGTGATCATTTGGCATTCGTAATCTGTATTCAGACGAGGGTTTCATTCAACTTCAAGAAAAACGGTAATTGCACTATATGGGATGCTTTAAAAAGGATTCGTCAGATGAATTTTTCAACGGATAGTGTCTTGAATCATAAATTACTCCCATTTTGCTGACCTGATAAAGAAAGCTGATTCCAATTAAACTCCCTTCTTCCCCTCTATTTCTACATTATATTTTGCAGTTCATTCAGGCGTGATTATTTTAACATTAAAAAGCAGGGGATGAATTAATTCATCCCACATAAGGATGATCTTCTGTTGCAAATTGACCAGAACAGGAATACATATGCAAATTTGTAATGTAGGGAGATAGCATTCAGACGCATCTTCGCTAATATTTCTATATCCTCTGCAACATTAAGGGTAGTTTTCTGCACCTCTGCCCATTTCTGAGATTCTGTTTCCTTTCAAGTCTCTTACTGATTTTTAAAAACATATTCTGTGTGTAGATAGACATAGTTAATAAAGCATGTGCCATGGCTTAATACTCCAGACCCTAAGCTTTTGGAGCTATACTAAAATGTAGAGAGGAAGGAGGCCCAGAGAAAGCTTTATAGATCCTGGTGGTTTTTTTCTGATGGATTGAATTCTTTACTGGAGCATTAAGTGGGGCCAGGGGAGAAGGCCAGTGCTCTCATCTCCCAGGAACCCCTAATGACTAGACTGTCCCTTTTACCGTGAGATCTCAGGTGCCTAGTGGTGAACTTATAACGTAGTTGTTGAAGGGGTCAGCAATCTGGTAATTACATTTTCACTAATATCAAATCCATTAGAAACAGAAATGACCTACTAAAGATCCACTGGTGTTCAATGATTCATTTTGTTTTCCTTTGGTGTTTGTTCATCTTCTCTACATCTTATTAAATGAGGCAAGGAAATACATCAAATCCTTCTTACTTAGATTTTAAACTGTTGTACAGAGTGTAATAATATGGGGAATAAGGAAGCCAGTAGTAACTGGGGTACGTAGAGTGGTTTTATACAACCTGAAAGGGGGCTGGAAAATATATAACAATGACAAACATTTTACATTGTAGTTTACAAAGTACTTTTCCTGTACCTCTTTTTTTAAGCCCCATGAACAGCCTTGTGAAGTCAAGGAATTGTCTTCAGTTTTAAAGCTGAGGGACCCAAGACTCACAGTTGGCTGAAGGTCACAGAGCTAGTGACTGGGGAAGTCCTTTTTGAATCCAGGCTCTTTGCCTTAAAAAAAAAATCCTGTGTCTGCATTTCCAATGTGTGCAGGGATCTGGCAGGTAAGGTAAAGGACTGAGCAGGCCCAGTGGGAGACACGTGGGAGAGCGGGGGTATGGATTGTGGTCTCTGGAACATGCCAGCTCCTATGAAGGGGACAGCTTCTACTCAACTATGGTGGATCGTTGCCACTCTGGCTCTAAAGCATTCTAGTTTTTCAAGAAAAACAGAAGCTTCCAGATTTTTTATGTGAAATCTCTTTAATTTTAAAAACTATAAGGACCACATTAAAAGTGTTATCTAGGCCACATGTGGCCTCTGGCCCACCAGTTTGTGAGCCATAGCCTCCTGAGGTCTCACTCAACTCCAAACTGTTTTTCTCTAATAAAATACTGATGTGAACAAATACATCTGTCATTGTAGGAATGATTAGGAGTTTTCTGATTTTGATATAACATCTCTAAAAAGTGTTCTGCATCCTTTTTTCATAAACAGGTCCAAGTTTGTTTTTAAGGGTTCCTAGATCTCTTCCTTACACCTCGGAGAAAATGAAAGATTACGAAGTGCTCCAAAAGAGGACTTTTTAAATCTGGTGAAACAAAACCATTTATAGTATAAAACTTCTTTTGTTCCTGGCTCAGTTTTTTTTCCCTGGGTACAGGGCTAAGTATACTAAACGTCACTTGAGTACCTGTCATTGTCGAAAGAGGTAGAAAAACATTTGGTCAGAACAAGGAACATCGTGAGTCTTTCAATGAACATGTCCTATTAAGGCATTAGGTAATTAGTTAAAACCCACCCCAGAATTCTGCAAGATTCCAAATGAGCAGCAATATAAATGGGAACTTAAAAGGGCATTCAATTCCAGCACCGTGGCATAGAAAATACTGTTTAGTCTGTAAATAACAGCCTCTTGGAATAAAGCAGGTATCTTGTGAGAAGCTGCCACCCTCTCATGTTTCTATGACAGCTACAGAGATGCCAGTGGACTTCACTCAACAAACCTGGTGGTCAGAAAGGAGTGTTACTTGATGTTGTTTCTTTCGTGGATCCAGAGAGGTGTAGCTTTGAACAGTGGCTTCTAATGGTTCTCTTCTTCTAGAATCACCCTCTAGAAGGATGCTCTAATAATGAATAAATGCACTTCAGCTTTCAATTCATGGAAAGGTGTTGCACCTCTAGTAAAGAGCTGTGCGGGTGTCGAGTCATACTAATACAACAAAGTCCTGGCTGGGTGCTGTGAAGACAGTATGTCTGCCC
Source organism: Manis javanica (assembly GCF_040802235.1). Taxonomy (NCBI): domain Eukaryota; kingdom Metazoa; phylum Chordata; class Mammalia; order Pholidota; family Manidae; genus Manis; species Manis javanica. The sequence continues at coordinate 10,336,148 of NC_133168.1, read as the reverse complement.
TCAAGAATTCAGAGCAAACAAGCATACTGCTCCTGGCAGCTTCCACTTTTCTAGCCCTTTCTACATGCAAACTGCATTCTATATTGTCTTCACAATGTCCCTACGAAGTCAGCATCTCATTTCTGTTGTACAGATGAAGTCAGGACTATGTGAAGTTAAACTGGACCAATGTAATAAACATTGAACCTCAGCCACTTTTCTCAGTCCATCCTTCTCTACCAGTTACCTAAGGGAGGTCATAGACATGTTCATAATTGTGATTTTGAGGCAGGTGTATGTTAAATGCTGGACTAGGGATGCAAGAGTCCATAGAAACACAGACACAAGGGGAAAATTAAAAATACTCTGATTGCAGAGATCAGGTAGGTTCTGTGTAGGAGGAGGATTAGTGTTGGGCCTTGCTGGCTGGGATGATAGTAAATGAGGATCCCTTTGCTGTCAAGAGATGGGCTGCCTGGCTGGTCAGGCAGCTGGAAATGTGAATTGAGACAATAATGCGTGTGATATCTGATATTGGTAAGCTTATCATTATGGCTGAAAGGTTGATACACACTGTGGGAAGAAATATGGTCTCCACGACTGAGTGCAGCAAGAAGATGGAACTGGAGGTGTGTGGGGGAGGTAGTGGAAGACTAGTTGGTGAAGGAGACTAAGAGAGAAGTTGTAGACACAGAAGAGAATCTGGTGATAGAGTATTGATTCTTCTAAAAGAGTTACCAGAAGAGGAAGGGGTGAACCAAGAATTATTTCCCCTGTACCAAGTCTGGTGCTCCGTAAATACCCATTGACTATGATGGTGTGTCTATATTCTTAACATCCAACATGTGGCGCCTGATTTCCTCTCATGGTATCACTTTTCTGTGGAAAGAAAGCAGATATAGATATTTTACATGAATTCAAACTGGGGTGGATATCTGGATTTTTTAAGACTGGGAAAGTGATTGTGCAAATGAGATAAGAAAAGGAGAACATAGCAGTGAAAACATTTTCTCTTGGTAAGATCATAGACTTTAAGGTTAAGGAGGGTCATATCTATGGGACAAGTGAGGAGAAATGTAAGCTGCCTGTTAGATACTTGAAAATCTTTGCTCAAACCCAGACGGAAGCTTTTAGTGACAGAAAATATACTCTGCCTTTGATCCTGAGTGGGTCAGTATTTTTATTTGTTACCTGTATGGAGATAAGCAAAACAATGTGACAAGCAAGTGGAAATTAAATTTGGATTCAAGCATTAAATCTGTAGTGACTGGGTGGGAGAGCTACGTGCTGCGGCCATGGGCACTAAGTAACAGGATGGCATAGAATAGAAAACATGTCACAGCTAGCTAGAGTGTAGTCCTGATGACTTTCATCATGACAGGAGTTTGCTTTAAAGTTGGAGGTGTTTTAATTCTCACCCAGTACAGTGTAAGCCAGTATGATGATTTACTCTTCACTGATACAGAGTTACCCCTTGAACAACATGGGTTTGAACTGCCTGAGGCCATTTATATGTGGTTTCGTTTCAATAAATACACTGAAAAAATTTGGGGGGATTTGTAACAATTTGAAAAAAGATTTCTCTAGCCTACTTTATTGTAAGAATATAAAATACGTACAAGATACAAAATATTTGTTAAGTGACTATGAAAGCTTTTGGTATATAGTAGGTTAGTAGTTAAGTTTTTGGGAATTCAGAAGTTATCTGTAGATTTTTGACCGGGTGGCGGTCAGCACCCCGAACTCCTGTGTTGGTTCAGGTCAGCTGTATTTGGCAAGTAATAGGAAATATTATGAACAAGTGATGTAAGGAGTCCATATTTCTTATTAAATAGGGCTTTTGCTGGTAATGGAGACAGATCTGTCGGTTTCTCCGAGTCAGGCAGTGCCTTACTCCCCCTTCTCTGTCTTTATATAACTGGTTTGCATTATTTTGGAATTTCTTGTAGTTTGGAGAGTAGAACTTGAGAACTTATCCCTGAACATCTAACTTTCCCTCTCATTAGGAATTAATAGATGCAATTCATTTTGTTCACCTTTTTCCTGGCTGGGTTATTTCTAACTGGGTCCTTCATTCCCATACTCTTCTTGCCAAAATCTTTACCTAAGAGGCAGAGGAAGCTCTCAACTTTCTTCACATTTCTTTTGTTTTTGCCTCGTTTCATGTGCACATTGCAATGCAGCAATGCATTTGATTTCACTTGATGTAGACATATGGTACTTTACATTTTGGTGAGATTTCTAAAAGAACTATGCATAAAAAATAAGTTTTGCAAACTTGACTTGGAGTCAGATTAGTTCCACATATGGCAAAAAGCACTGAAAGCTGTGAATTTGTCTAAAATAGTTTTGCAAGGTTGAAATTACCAAACTGATAAGATGATTTTTAACTGAAGAAGGAAAATCTTTGGCAGTTTTCATAGACTCTTGACTTTCTCCTACATGTTTATTTGAGGCATAATATATTCATCTTTTCATGCCAGATGGGCCAGTTCCAGTTACTTAGAAGCAGGGCTCCCTCCACCTCCCCAGTACAACCGGTTTGGCGTACAGAGCGTTGATAGAATAAGTAGTCCCATCCTGGCCGATTGCTTCAGTGGGAACACATTCAGTGCTAATGGGACAGACTCCAAGAGCACAGGAGCAGGCATTCTGCAATTTTTTATGACACAATTGCTGGTACATCATTTGATATCATTACTTAGAAGCCTTATTTTTTATGAGAGTTAGTTCTTCAATGGTATGTGCAAAGTAGCATGGCAGTGCTGGAAGAACATGAGCCTCAGAGCCTGAATTTGAATACTAAATCTGACAATTCTTGGCTTTGTTATCTACAGTCCAGTTCCTATCCCCTCTAGGTCTCATTTTCCTCCTCTGTAAAGTGGGAATTCTATTTCCTGGATTATAGGGCTATTCTGAGACCACATAAGGTGGGCATGGAGAACATCGAGCACAACATGTGTTGTGCCTGGTGCATACTAAAATCTCAGTACTTGCTAATTCCTTCCCTTTGCCTCTCCTTCCCCCACCCCCAGCTTTGCCTTCCTCAAAATGAGGGTAGTATCCACTTAAATTTCATGCACCATATCAAATGCCTTAATCCAGTCTGCCACTTAGAACGGAACTAGCCTCTTAGTGCAATGGAGGTCTGGGTGAACAGTGGGGCCTGAGTGGGCTCTCCTGTGGAGAGGAGTGGGTGTCTTGAGGTTAATGGTGTCTTTTCTGTCTGACAAGCCGCTGCCCCTCCGAGCTTCTGGAGCCCCAGCCTGGCCACAGGAAGAAGGAGGGAGGGTCAGCCTCCTCTGCCCAGGCAGAGGTTTCATTAGGGTTCCCCATCTGTAAAAAGCAGAGCTGTCCTTTGTGTCCACTTTGGAAGTACGAATGGCAGCACCAAATACCTGGCAGGTACAGACCTCCTAGCCTTTCTGTGAGGTCAAGTTCTAGTTGCTACATCTTTCTAGACAACTAGGGGTTTCCCTTCATGCTGAATTATGTAAATTTTATGAAAAGGTCAAGAACTCACCAGGCTCAAAGGAAAAAACTTCAAATTCACTTTCAAGTCAGATAGGATTAAAGCCTTCCCAAAGAGGAGACTTTCTAGTTGGGTCTATTTTTTTTTTTCCTTTTTTCTCTATGCCATTATCTGTCCTTTCCCCAACTCTCTCCAAGCAACAACTCTTCCTGGCAAGGTGTAGGGTAATTTTTCTACTTTTTTGAGACCTTTTAGTTCTGATGACCTGGGAGTATAGATGAAGTCAGTATGTTTTGATTTTTTCCAAGGTCACCCTCAAGCTCATGGGCTTGTGGTGAGCCAGACAACAGTGGGAACTGCTAGCCACCCACTGCACTAGTGACCTTTATAAAAGTAATAAAAATAAATCTATAGGAAGATAGCCTGAACAGTAGATATTAGAAACCCATATCCCAAGCTAAGTTCTGTTTTATCATACAATGAATCACAAAGCACGTCATTATAGAAAAGACTATCTCATATGCTAAATGTACACTGGGATGTATGTATGTATATATGTATATGTTTATTTCAGTGTATCTTTAAACGTGTTGCAATTTAGTAACTCAGATGTATTTTTAGTAGTTGATGAGTAATATTAGTTTAGTTCCTAAAATAAGAAATGCTTAGGGAATTGCTAATGCTAAATTTGCCAGCTTCTGCCAAAGATGAATATCCTTTAGCTGTTTCTTTACTTTCTGTGAATTCAGAAGGGAATATAGTAAAATTAAAAAAATAATTCAGTATGTAATGGACATTAACTATAGGGAGGCACGGATTCTAGGATGAAAAGTCCAGTAGCCGAGATGAGCATCAGTGCCTATCTTGCATTTGCATCAAATTCACAGACCAGCAAAGTCACAAAATCATAGTATTAAAAAGAAAAGGTCTACTTTAAATATGAAGATATTCTCACCCACTCCCCTAGTGACAGCTGTGGTTATTATTTTGGAAATTTAGGTTTGTAAGTGAGGGAGACATCTGAATGGCAGAGATTTACCTTGGTCAAGTCTCTTTGACTTGTTTCCTTAGTATTCTGTTTGGCATTCTGAAAAGGGGCTTTAAAAAAAAAATGCTGTTTTTGTGATAGGCAGTAGTGAGATGTAATCCAATAACCCTTCAGCTACAAAGATTCACTAGTCTTTCCCAGACTGATGTCCTTGAGCTGATATGACTGACTGGGTTTTTGAGCATTCAAAGCCCAAAGAAATATGGAATAAAGGTTTTTTTTTTTCTTCTATGAAAACATTTATTACCTACAGTCTGATTTGATTTGGGCACAGCTTATCTCCTTTAGCTTTGGGCCAAAGCTCTTTATCATTTCTTGAAAGTATTTAATATCACCTCTAGATAGGACTTCCTCATTGATCAGATGTCATCTGAGAAACTCATGAAACACACTCAAAGGCCCTTAGGTCTTTCTACAGTACTTAACGTGGCTTTTTACTGAAACTCTAATTTGTGAATTTAAGTGTTCTCTGTATGGTTTTCTGGTAAGTTTCCCTTCTCTGACCTTGTAGTCTCTCACCACTCTCACCAAACTGTCAGTTTTCATTTCTGTGTTTCATGTTGTTCTAGAAGTGTTGCTCACCAGAAGAAGTCTGCAGTTCATTGGTCATTGCATTTTATGAAGTGCTTTAAGGTGGAATATTTGAGGCATGTGAGTGTCACTGGGTTTGCAGATATTGGTGGAATTCTTTGATCAGCACATTCTCTCCTCTGGCTTGAGGGTTTGGTAAGCATGAAATCGGGACAGGAGCAGTTAGTTACATGGTTTCACTATGAGTAGCATCAGCCCTAGCTGTCATCTTTGAAAATGAGGCCATATTTTACCCCTGGACCTAATGGGGCATGAAATTCCTAGGCCCTCTAACTGTGTGCCTTGACTACTGTAGTTTTCCTTATGGGGATTGTGTTCTTGAAATCTTTTCTGCTCCTTTATACTGGCCTGTTTTTGGAAAACCACCTCCTGCGACTGCTTCAGAATTTTGTTGCCATCATTCTTTGCTCGTGTGTGAACTTGCAGCTCTTCAGTAAGAAGCTGTTGGTACACTGCTCCTTTTTTTGATGAAGACGCAGAACCAAGGATATAAGGGGACCTCTTGCATCTTAACATCAAGTGAAGCCACTTAATGGGCTGGACAAAGTATTGGCCAAGATATTTAGGAAGCCCAGGTCTTACTGACTCCAGACCTTTTTTAGGACCAGATGCCTCCCCACTTTTTATCTGGAGCCTCATGATTGTCCTCATGGATGGGAGCATGACAGTTTCGGGGGAGGATCTTTCTCTGTGGTGGTCCAGCACCCACCAGTAACTTAGGATCCTCAGGAAAGAGGATCTCTCATGAGCCAGCCACATTGCCCTCCCTGGCCAACTTTCAGGCTTCCTAAGGGCAATGCCAGAGTTGACAAGGCCTTTTCTTAAGGCTGTTCCCACCCGTGGTTGCTTGGGTCACAGAACTGAAAGTCCCTCCCTGGCAGTATTTCTGTGGAGTCAGGTGAGGCTGGGGACAGGCCCATTGAAAGGACTGGGAGAACAAGGGTGCTTGGAATCAGATTCCTTGAGTTTCCAGCTCTGCCTGGAGGGTGGGGGTGGGGGTGCTGATGTCACGGCTCTGTGCCTAGGTCTCCTATAAACTGGGATCACATTAAGAATCATGAGAACAAAATAAGGTATATTTTAAAAACACTTAGTTTATATTAAAAGTGCTCCATTATTGTTTTTGAGTGGCCATCCTGGAACCCTGCTTTAGAAAATCATCCATTCTGGGAACTTGCTTTAGAAATCATATATATTTTCACAGTCCTACAAATAAATCCAGCCAAGAGATTTGCAACGAGGCTGATTTTCAGAATGACCTGGAATAATTTTTAAACTGTAGATTCTTACTTACATTTTGTTCTTATTTACATAAATGTAGAGACTCCGTATTTATTGTGTTGGAATTTGCATAGGTGCCGAGCTGAGGCACTGCATATTCAGAAACCTTCCCTGAGTGATTCTGATGACAGGTGTAAGTTGGTTGCTGTGAGTCTAGGAGGCAGTGACCAGCTTCCATTCTGCTTTCTACTCCTGCCTCTGGGCCTCAGCTTTCTCGTCATTCACACTTAACAAAAGTAGCAAGTCAGATCGGTTCTGAGGTCACACAGGCCTGGATACTCAGTGGACATTTAAACATTGCAGGCAATTCTCTACTAACCAGATGCCCATCTGTATAGAAGTCATGTGTGAGTAACACCTTCACTGCTGAAACAGATGTTAGGATTTTCCGCTCAAATGTGTTTACAACTAATCACATGAATTGTAGCAGGGACCATCTTATCAAGACATTTAGAAAATGTCCTCATTATATTGTCCAACATCGAAATTGTTAGGTTGGTTACAAAATGTACATTTCTGCATAAGATAAAATCAGATGCTTTTCGTCTTACAGCTTTTAGATTTTGAGCACTGATGGTGATCACATGACATTATATAAGCCAGCTGGATAATGCTGTTTCTACTGTGGATGAAATCTTATGAGTCATTGATTAACAGGCCAGTAGTGAACTGTAGCAGAATAGTGTAGATCTTTATAGCAGGATTTGGGGAGCAGAGAAGCTACAGTTTTGAATTGTTATTTGCTCTTAAGTTTGGGGTGGGTTTGGGACATGCTTTGCAGGTTTTTAATAGGCTTTTACATTTAATATTCTGTCCTTAGAGACTGGCTGAACCAGAATGAGTCTATGGATGTGTGTGCATCTTTTATATCTGAGGGGAATTTCATGACCTTCTAGGTATGATGATATTAAAGCATCAAAACATTTAAATATCAGGCATTGAGGAGATATGCAACTGTTGAGTACCAGTATACAGATAAGGAGAAAAAGAAACCTTGACATTAGACAGCTTGTAAAATTATAAATGAAATTTAGACATTTATGAAAATGATCAATTATGCATGGTGAGGGTATTGCCTAATTATAACTTTAAGAGAAGTCATTTTGAGGCACTTGAATATATGAGAGAAGGGCAGATTTTATATTTATTTGTCCGTGGTAATTTAATCATTATTATGACTATTGGGATGATTTCTGTGATACTGTGATACTGACTAGGTACACAAACCAGCTTAATCTTTATTACAGGGAAGTTTTTAGTAATTAGGACTAGTTTTTATTTGGAGAAAAAGTCTTTTGACCAAAAATGAACATTTCAGAACTGAAATTGTTTCATTGAGTTACCTTTTCCTCCCTAGAGAATCAGGTGAACTGCTTGCCGTTCAGAACTTTGTGGAATGAGAGCTAAGGTGTGCCCTGCGTTCATGTCAAGGACAGGAGAGAGAGAAGTGGGGAGAGTTTGAGAGGAATGGCAGTGAAATGTAAAAGGGCATTTACCGTCGGCTGGTTTTGAGGCTACGGCCTCACATGGTGGTTAGCACTTGGCCATTCTGCCAAAATAGTCTTTTTGGCCATCTGTGCTAAATTATAGGAAGTAATGGCCTTGGGCACAGCTGCTGAGTCTAATGTGTATTTCTAACTCGTGTATTAATGATAATGAGCACATAGAGAAGTCTGGGGGCCAAATGTGCAGAATAGGATCAAACACACATACAAATGTAGAAGTGCAAGAAAGAGAAGTCTGTATTTTACATAGTGAAGTGAGAGTAGGTATTACTTAAATCTCCAGATAGGAAGTTAACTTATGTACCTTCATTTCTTTACAGTAGCTTTCTCCTAAGGAGAAATAACTCTCAAGGAAGACTGACCTTGAATTTTGACACCTCTTTGTGGTGCTTCATGAATTTTGCTGTAACACTGATATTTTTATAGGAGGTTTTTATAGGATTTCACTAACATATTCCTGCATCCATGGATTGGGCCTTTTTCCAGCTCAGCCAGTCCCTTTAGGAAGAATCACTCAGGAATGAGTGACTGTCATTTGGGGTCACAACACTTTTTATTATTTGGAATGAACCAAAAATAGGACCTTTCCAGGAAGGTTAAATCTAATGTCATTAGAAGTATAATTAAGAAGATATAAGAAAATATGGTGTTTGGATAGTCCAAAGGATAAAAAGAAGGCCAAGAATCAGAATTTTAAGTAAGCATTTCTACATCTTTTTGCCATGGCAAGTTAATTTCTCTGTAATACCTCAACTAATGAATGTATTGGAAGGAAACCTACACCACAGTGAAGATGGTCTTTAAAAGAAAGTCACCAAAATTATGTGAAGTGATTTTGGCATATATAATATAGCAGAGTAGCAAAGTTCTCCCATGTATGATTTTTCATCTTATTTTCCTCTAAACCTGCCTTATCCAGAGCTTCCCTGTCTTTAGTGGCTTTGGCCCCAAACCTCGGTGTCATCCTTAATTTCTCTCTCTCACAATTTACACCCAAGTTGTCAGGAAATTCTGCCGGTTCTACTTTGAGAGTATACACAGAGTCTGGCCACTTCTCACAGCCTCACCCACCGCCCTGCTACCACCACTGGCCCAGTTAGTCTCACCTCTCGCCTGAATCACTGCAGGAGGTTCCCAAATGGTCTTTGCATCCCATAGACACTTCTCAATACAGCAGTCAGACTAATTATTTCCAAGCCGAGCTCGGCAGCGCTGCTCTTTCACTGCAGACTGCAGTCGCCTCCATCCCAGGAGCCAGCATTCTCTGTTCTCCTCCCTCTTACCCACCATCCTCGCTGTTTTCTGCTCTTCCCTTGTGCACGTCTGCCCTGGTCTCGCCGGCCTCCTTCTCTGCCTTAGAACCTGTGCACAGAGTCCCGGGTCCCCTCTGCCTGGGGTGCTCCTGTCTTGGCTGTCCTCAGCTCATTCCCTCACCTCCTTCCGCTTGTTGCTCAGATGTCACCTCCTGTAAGCGGCCCACGGGGCTCACCCTCATTAAGACCGCAGCCTACCTACCGCCCTGACCCCTTCGCTCTCAGTTCTTTTTATCCTGAATTACTGTTCCTTTTCCACATCTCTGATCATTTCTTAAGAATAGCTTTACTGAGAGATAATTTACCATAAAGTTCACCTACTGTGTTGAAGTACAGTTTTAATTTTTTAGGAAATTTACAGTTATGCTGCCATCACCACAACCACTTTTAGAGCACTTAGGTCACCCCCAAAAGTCACCTTGTGCCTGTCTGTGGTTGTGCTCGCTGCCCCTCCACCCCAGGGTAACCTCTGTTCCGCTTCTGTGTTGACATTTGCCTTCTCTAGACATGTGAATATTGATCTTCTCTCACTTTTGTACCTCCAAGCGCTTAGCATGGTGTTCAACAAATGTGGGTCAAAGGGGCCGCAGTTTGTTGAACTACTGATCACATTTTGGGAGTGTCCGATGTTATCTGCAGATAGCCAGCATGTCACTCGGTCATCAGGGCCTGGGAGGTCCTCCTTCCTGACACCTCGCTTGCCACCCGCCTCCGTCACACCTGCTGGCCGCTCTGCAGGCGCGGGTCCTCAAGGCTGTAGCTTCTTCACTTGTCTCTCGGTACTGCCTTCTTTTTTCTCCCATCCGTTCCTGTGGACTGCTGTTGGAGCATTACCGTTAGAAAGTTCACTTCCATGATAAAAGCCTCTCCTTTCTAAAAACCTCCAGTGACTCTCTGAGACCCACGGCTTAATTAGTGTCAAACAGGGTTTTCCCTCTGGCCTCCTGACCCTTCCCAGTGTGAACCATCTCCCTTTCCCAGATTCCAGTAAATAAGCAGGCTTTCAGGAAATACTCATTTCTCTACAGCCTCCAATGTTATGTATGTCTGATTCCTAAGCCTTTATTGTCAACTGGTGCATGACTTATTAAAAAAACAAATGAAAAAACCTTAAGACCTCTAGAAACTGACTATGTCAAGGAATCCATTAATTTATCAGCATTATATTTTCCCAAGTTGAGTATTCTCAAAATAGCACACTCCCAGATTTGCTTTATACCAATTTAAAAAATATTTTTTGTCAAGGGTTTCCCTGGCCACTAGCATAGTGGAGAACAATGACAGGATCAGTTCTGTGGTGGAAACAAAACAGCACATGTTGGCTGAGGGCCTTCAGCTTTGGGACCAGACCCCAGCTCTGTTCAGTTCACTGCTGCTCCCTGCCCGGGGAAGCTGGGGAAGGGCTGGGTGCCTCCATGGGGGCCATTTCTTCTGGGATCCGGCCTTCCCCGGTGCCTCGGATGCCATATCCAGCTTTCTCTGCACTGTCGCTGCTGCTGCCTACCCGGGCCCGCTTGGGGGACCAGTTATATGAAAGCGGCGTGGGCCTGTTCGGCCACGCTCCATTCCCCAGCCTGCCTCCTCTGCAGCCAGTCGGCTTTGCCTGCTTGCCGCGGGGTGGGGTGGGGGGGGTGTCAGTAGGGCAGCTTTAAAGATAGACAGCCCTAGATTCAATCCTGGTTCTCTCCATTACCGGTTATTTGGTCTTGGAAAAGTTATTTATTAATCTCTTTGAACCTGAGCATCCTTATTATATGCTGGGGATAATTACACCTACTCTACAGTATAGTCACGTGAATCAGGTATAATAATGTACATAAGTTTTCTTGTCTGGTACAAGGTAAGCACTCAGGAAATTTTTACTGTCTACTATTAGGATTATTCTTAAGCAGGGGCAGGAGGGCCGCAGAGCTAATGGCTGCTCTCCTTTCATTTGGGAGAGCAGGCCTTTATTGGCATTATCACCTCTCCCTGGGTGTGGGGTCACTGACAGTGTAGGCAGTCTCATTCTGACCACCACCTGTGTTTTGCAGTACTCAGTCTTTGATGCTGATGAGCAGCTTTGACTTGTGGACCTTACCTGGTCTGCTTCCGTGAACTCCTGCTGTTTGCAATTTAGGGTGAAAGTTCTAAAAGATTTGCTCCTTCAATATGCGGCCATGGGTGTTTCTGCTTATGAAAGCATTGCTGGTTTTCTCATTAATATTCCATTCTGTCAAGAAAGCTCATTCAGCACATAGTCAGTCCCTGGGCATCTGTCAGAAGTCAGGCACGGTGCCCGGGGCTCGTGGTTCAGTGGGGAGCAAGACAGATCAGATCTTGTTGTCATTTTGGAGCCAACACTCTAGTGGGAGAGGTGGGCGTTCAGCAGATGATTGCACGGGTAAGGGTAAAACTACCTTGGAGATAAACACTGAGAAGGGGAGGGGGGGTTGTGGTATTATGAGTAGTGTAAAAAAAAAGGGTTTGACCTACTCTGAGGGCATGGTGAGGAAGTGAGCATGGAGATATGAAGGCTGCGATGAGTTAATGTGGTGAAACCAGAGGGTGGAGAACACCGCAGATGAAGGAGGATGAAATCCCATGCGGAGGCCCAGTCCGGTGTTGGAAACACAGTGACAAGCACAGTGGGTGCAGACAGCCAGGGAGGTGCTGAGGTGTCAATGCAGCAGGGCAGAGGGGGCCGATGATGACACTGGTCTTTATGCTGAGAAGACTGGGAAGACACTGGGAAGGGTTTTAATCAGAGGGTGGCAGGTTCTGGAAGGCTGGCAGTGGCTTCTGACTGGGAGGGCACTCATTGCTGTAGGGAGGCCCTGGGTCCATTGCTCTGCTTCAGATCGTTGATGATGGTCGTAGCTTGGCCTAGGAAGGTGGGGATGGAGAAGGAGAGGAAATGATCGAAGGGTTGTTTAGGAGGTAAAATGTTCAGGTCTTGGTGATAGATTGGATATTGAAAATGAGAGAGGGAGGAAGGAACCTGGTGACTCCTACATCTGTTTGGGTGGTGGTGTCGTCCCTGTGTGCATGGAGGTAGCATTTGCATGGGTGTTGGTATGAGTGAGTACAACTGCGTGGCGGTGACATTCCATGCAATTGGGTGTATGTTGGTACTATTCACTGAGAAAGGGATTCTAGAAGAGGAACAGTTAGGGGAAGGGTGGGATGGGTGAAGGGAATTACCAGTGAGGCTGTGGCAGTATTAACTTTGAGCTGTCTTTAAGATGTTCAAAGGAAGATGTCAAATAGGAGGCTTGATTATTTGGACTCTGGGCCTGTCATACAATTTTTGATGGGGGTTGGAATCGCTGAGGAACAGAGTAGATTGTTAAACAGAATCTCACGAAACTACGGCACTTAATGATTAGGTAGAGAGAAGCAAAAAAAAAAAAAGTGTGTAGGAAGAGAGGAAGGCGGGAAACCGGGAGAGAATGAAATCACAGGAGCCAAGGAGGAAGCATGATTCAAGAAGGAAAGAGCATTTAGTGGTTCTGAATGCTGCCAATATCCAGAAATATCCAGTATCCAGAAAGTCAAGGACTGAGAGTGACAGCTGGATCCGATGGCAGTCAAGCTAAGGTATGCAATGCACATGACTTGGAGACCAGAGGCACCTGGCAGCCCAGCCCTTGCCCCTTTGCCATCGTGTTAATCCCAGAGCCATGCCATCACTGCGTGAGCAGCCCCAAGAGCAGAGCTTCTCATGTGATAGACCAGAAATTCAATGAATTACAGAAAACAGGGAGATTGAGCTTGTAATTTTCTTGCATACTAGAGTTTCCATTGAGAATCATGCCTACTCTCTAAATGACGTAGGCTTACTCATTCAGCGGACCTTATTGCATACTTCACGTGGAAGCTAGGTGAGAGGGGCTCCATGTCTCGAGTACACTCAGAACAGCAGAGAGGAAAGATATAATTCATCTGTGACTGTGATCTAGGCCCAATGCAAGCGTCCCTAACACAGGCACAAATTGTTGGAATGCAGAAAGGGAGAGCTGAATAGATGCTGTGGACTGCGCAGTCAGAAACGGCAACATGCAATGCACAGTCAGAAATCAAGCAGACTTCGGGGTCAGAAGCCTTCTGGAAACCTGAGATAATTAACACCTTAGAATTTACAGTGCCACTGATATCTCATTGGTCTTTCTTAGATGTTATTTCTTCCTTTCTACTTTTGCAAATACATTTTTCAGGTCTTTTTCACAGGTTTGCTTACCAGGTTGAAATTTCAGAAAATAAATTTCTCTGAAAACGCTTTTCAAGGTACAGCTTTTATGATTCACATGTTCCAATAATAAACTAAATTTAACTGAAGTATCCAAAAAAAGTCAGCATTGCTTTGGGCAAAAAAATAAAGATAGTAGAAAGGGTGTGTTTTGTTCTTTCAACCTGGGTTGACATTAACTTTTAAAATACTCCTTTTGAGAAATAATGCTGCTAAATAATTATTCCTCTCTATTTAGGAGGTGGTCGAATGTGAATTTTGAAATTTGATTTAAGAAATACGATTCTTAATTTTTGGGGGAGAATAATGATTTTATCCCCATTAAGAATTAGCCATACTTAATTTGATTTAATTCCTCAAATTAGTATCCTGAATGACTTAGATATATTTCAGTCCATGGAAACCATAGCTCTGAGAAACTGATTTTATTATGCAAAAGAGTTTTGATATGAGATGATAATAGTAAAACAATTCAGTTGAAGACTGGGTGTTGCAGCCAACTTTATATAAACCATGAAAGTCCTTTTTACAAACACCTCCCTACAGAGTGAGCCTGGGAAAATCCCTCCTTAGTTTCTTCTCTGGGGTCTCTGTGGGATTCCCTGCTGCACAAGGATCACCTGGGATGGTGCCACATAGCTTTTCTTTTTTTCTCTTCTCTTCTTTACTGATCTGCCTGCCTGTGCAGCGAAAAGACCCCAAGGAAAATGGGCAACACTTCTACTGGCCTCTTGGTTTTCTGGCGTTGTGTGTGGGTAGGATGGGGGTCAGCTGGGAAAGCGGTTGTCAGATACCTTTTTGAGAATCTAATAAGTGGTGTGGATCCTCTTTGCCGTGCAAAATGCATGTGTGCATATGGATTCAGAAAAAGGGTGGCATATAATGGCAGGGGAGTCCCGTAGTTGAAGTCTGTTCATGGATCCCAGGTGAGACCCTCCTGCTCTGACCGAGCCCGGGCACCAGAATCTGAAGGCACTTCCTCAGCCACACTGGTCATTCTGCAGTGCTGCTCTGAGGTCCGGCTCTACTGCCATTTGCAGCCTGGAGTCCCCTGGCCCCTCTTACCTGGTCAGCCTGACCTGGCATCACTCCCTCCCAGCACTGCCACTGTCCCCCCTCACTGTCTGTCCAGCTCGTACCCGCCTGCACATGCTTGACCCTGTATATGTCTGATCCTCCTGCACGTTTCTTTATCTCCCTCTCAGTCTGAGATCTGTGTACCACGGTTTAGCTCAAACCTATTTCCTGCATGAAACCACTCCTGGTTAGCCCTACCATATGATATTTTTGCTTATTTTGGAAGTCTGCGTCACTTCTAGCACTCAGTTCTCTGTGCGCTTCCTTCTGTTCTTCTCTGATCATCTCATGTGTTTTCCTTTATTAGCAAGTATATCCATGGTAGAAGCTATGTCCTAAAGTGTCAGAGCGAGAAAGGGCATCAGCAGTGAGATCCTTAAGGTTTTATTCTGCCTGAGCAAGTCAGTAGCAGCGACTTGCTGAGGCTGTGGTGTGTGTGTGCGTGTACATCAAGAATATCCTCAGGGTCCTTTTGGTATCTCGAGGAAGGAGGGTGAGAAGAGAGCATAGAGAGACTGAGGCCGACACCTCCCTGTCCACCACCATCACTAATTTTTTGGTGTCCCCGTTCTGTAGAGAATCACTCACTGATGCAGAATGGCTTCTGAGCTAGCCTAAGTAATAAATAGGCAGCTTGTTTTACCTCTTGCTTGCCCACATGACTTGTTAGAAGTTAAAATAGGCACTTAGCACCAAAGATGTAAAGGAGGGACAGGAGGCAAAAAAGGAACAGAGAGAAATGAGATGGATTGATGCCTGTCCCCCTCCACACACAGGCATGTGCATGCACGCACACACGCACACCCCCCCCACACACATATATACACACTCACCCATGCATCTGCACGTACACATCCATATATACGTACACACATAACACACACATTCTCATTCCTCGCTCACAGGATAGGGGACTGTGATGGGCCCATTAATTTTATTCTCAAAATGTATTTGGCTTATGATAGATGCAGATCCCATATTCCTATAGAACCAGCTTTTAAAGGGCCCAGTCTCTTGGTGTTGTTCATATAGTTTCCATGCTGTAGATACTTACTCATTCAAATACTTCAAATACTTTTGTTTCAAAGAAGGAGAAAACCTTCAGGCTATTCTGCCAAGAGATTTCTCTCCTCTACACAGGCTGACACCTGCTCTACCTGTTTCTGCTGATAATTCCACATAGGCTGTAAAGAACTCTCCAAATGGATTGAGTTGGATGACTCTACTTCCCCCATGAGAAAGCAGAAGCCTAGAAAAGCAAACTTGGCTTGTCTAGGGAGATGTTTAGTAGCAGGGCTGGGACCAGAACACAGGCTTCTGAGACCTTCCATTCATTGGTTGGTCTTTGGTTTTATGTCCCCTGCAGCGTCTTACACAGTACATGTTTCCTAAGCTTTCATTTCTTTGTACACTTAAGTACTTTGAACTTCCTGCTGTTTTCTCCTTTCCATATGCACACTCACCGCAGCCATCTGGGGAAGGGAAAAGTCATAGCTGGCAGAGGAATGAGTATGTAGATGCATTCTTTTTATAATTACTCAAAAGAAGGTTGTTGAAATTATGATTTTATTTAGCCAACTTCTTCAGATCTAGATTCAAAGGCCATTCTCATGTTCAGAAAACACTATATTTGTACAAACCTCTCAGGACAAGTCATTCTTTCTCAGTCTGTGGTCTCGCTTGTCCACATGTGTCTCTGGCTTCAGTAGCTCACTGAATGCTGCTACTACACCAGCATTAACTTGACCCCCGGCTGTATTCTTCCCCTGTCAGTTCCTGTCCTCAAGGCTGTTGCTCATGGTTATATCAAAGATGGGAGCAGCTGGAATCAGATGCCTGTGATTATTAAGACAGTAATTACTGATCATACGGACACCAGCAATATTAACTCGTGCTTAAATAATTGAAAAGGTTACCTATGAGGCAAGCATAGACTCAAGGTGTCAGAATAAAGCTTTATCTAGAAGAGCTGGTGCAATAATAAAATGTTTTTATTCTGTTCTATTCAGATATTCTGGCACAAAGTGCTCTGTAGAGATAATGAACTTTGATTTTAACTTGATAACTTCTTTACAAAATACAATTATTTGATAGAATCTGGAGGAATGCTGTTTTGGGAGAATGGAAGTTTTCTTAGATTTCTCAGGTTATTAGGAGAGAAATGCCCCATCAACCATCATAGTAGAATGAGTTTGATGACGCTGTGTACTTATGTTGTACCTCATAGTTTAGAAAGTACTTTTGAACTCATTATTTCATTTGAATGATGAATCTGTCAATGAAAGCTTTATGGAGGAGGTAGTTTTACCCCAGTCTTATGGAGAAGTAAATGTTGGCTGAGAAAGGCTAAGTGATTTCCCTTTATAGAAGTAATAAGTTGTAAGGATGGGTTACAAAGTGAGATTTGTTCATGATTTCATGACACTTTCCAGATCTGTGAGGTGACAGAAAGCTCTGTATTATATCCTTGTTATGTTTGAAAAATAGAAGAAATATTATCTCTTTGGTGGAACATTCTGGACCTACTCTTCAGAAGGGTAAATAGTCACATGAAGGAAAAAATGTTTTTAATGGACTTCCAGAGTTGTCTTCATTGGAAGGTAGAATGATCATCTTTACTCTTACATTTATAATACTAAGAAAATGCCACTTTGGTAACTCTTTTCATTTACAGGGTATGACTTCCACCCTATTTTGGATGGTTCCAAGTATTTATGTACTGAATTTATAGATCTTTCATTATGAACTAATGTAAATATTTTCATTTTAATTTGGAAAGCACTTTTTTGAGAAATTTGATGTAGCTTCTCATACTTCATTTTAATTTACTGCTATTTTAAACTATTACAGTAGTAATAGTTTTTTAAACATTGCTGTGCCAGCTGTTTGTGCTGGATGTGGGCAGCACGTAGCAGGGCTTACTCCAGCACTTTCCTATGCTCACCATAGCTCTGCTTCCCTTCCCAAGAGCTGGAAGCCCCTATCCAACTCCCTTTGAACAGAAATCCTAGCATGCACCCTAAGATTGGAGCATGTTTGGGGAACCTGAGGGGCAAGCCCTTCTGGAGATCACAGACCACGTGGAGAGAACAGAAGTTTGCAAGCTTCATTCAGTCCTGGCTAGTGTCAGAGCAAAGGCTTGATTCCTAGTCCAGCACAACATCTGCCACTCAGATTGTCCCCTGGCTCAAATTCACTGGCACTTAAGCCCAAATTCTAGACAAAGGGGGGTTCTTTACAAAGAGCGAGAAGCATAAGAAAGCATTTACCCAAGCCGTGTGGTCTCCTCAGTGGAAGGCGGCGTCGGTGATTTGGCCAGCAAGGTGCTTAGATTCCGGTTGCAGCAGGGACTTCTCCAGAGAAGTGGTGCTATGGCACATGGCACATGTCACAGGCTTTGGTACCTTTGCCGGAGTTTCTGGCCCGAGCCTGTGCCCCATGATGCACACACTGGTAGACTCGGCAGCAGGCGTTGCTGCAGAGCGTGCCTGAGAATGTGGGGCTGAGAGGACAACTGCTTTTGAGAGCCCGAGGGACAAACCCGGGAACTGAAGAGCTGGTCTTGGAGTTTCTGCAGTTACAGGTGTGCGTACAAGGCCAGATAAGGAATGCTTTACAACACTTCCTGAAACCCGGCTTTCACTGAAGTGGCTAGGAAATAAGAGTTTACACAAACGGTAGGCAGCGCCTGATTCTGATTTATGAAAAAAATGATCCCTTTGCCAAAGAAATATCAGCAGAATTAGTAAGCTGTTAGACATTTCAAATGTGAGTTTTTTTAGGACCACAGTATATTTTTTAAATTAAGTTTAATCCATATATACCATTCTAACCAGTCTAAGCTTTTGTTTACCTGATACCTCAGTGAATGGAGTAGTGGTAATTTGGGATTATAGATGGCGGGGTAAGGTAGGCTATGTAACTTTTTTTACTCTGCCATAATAATGAGGACTTTAACACTTTTGTAGCTAATATGTCCTTAGCACTATTTTAAGAACTTTACTTACATTGACTCATTAAACCGTCATACCTATGTTGTGAGGTAGGTAGTGTTAACACTGTTCTACACAGACTGGGGAAACTGAAGCACAGACAGGTTAATACTTGCCCAGGGTCATTTTGCTAGTGAGCTGGGCATTGAAACCAAAGTTTGACTACAGTGTTTCCACCCTTATCCACATGCTAAATGCCTTTCTGCAACTTAAGGCTAGATTTTTAGAGGGTCTAGAAGAGAAACGGCAAGGCTAAATGTTTTCTAGAAAATTATCTGTGATAGTCGACATCTTGGAAATTATTAAGCAATTATGAAAGAGATTTTGTGTTTTAGAAGATTCCTGGAGTCCAGGTATTCTGCACTGGTTGTGCTGGAGGCAGCATAGTCTGTGATGATGGGTGTGAACTCCAGTCAGACTTGCCTGGCTTCCAAGCCTGGCTGTGTGCTTCTTAGCTCGGTGACCTAAGGGAAGATACTTGACCTTGTACCTTAAACTTGAGGTCGGGTTTATATCCTCTACTTGGTTGATTACCGTAGGTGGCCTTCATCTCAATTCCTTCAGAGGGGCCAAGAGTTTGTTTTTTTTTTGAATCATACCTGGGTAAAAAATATTTAGCTTGACAGTAGATAATTCTTCGAATGTAAAGAAAATTTTTGTGATATAGATGGGCAAGTCCGTTTTTCTGTGATGCACAATTACTGAAACCATGGGATGCCATTATAGCATGCCTTCTTCATGAGATAAACATGGTGGTTTTGTCTTCGCTGGTAGCATTTACCACTGTATACTATACACCCTATATGTGTATAGGAAATCACCAAAGGGCAATATAGCTTCATTAGAAAATACACTTTAAAAAAAACCATTATGTGATCTTAGATTTTGTGCATTGGAAAATTAGGATTGATAAAAGAAGGATTCTACTTCAGTCATTGTGAAATATCAAACATGACGGATTTGACAGCCCTTTTCCCCCTCGGCCTCCCCCACACTCTTCTCTCAGATTCTTCCTCCCACTTGTTGAGCTCACCCAAGCCTATTGACTGAGCCAAGAAAAGAGACTCCACTCTCCTCTTCTTCTGACTCATGCCCGAAAGTCATAAGCAATTCAAAACATGTCTCGCATCACAAAACATCATGTGGAAACTTTCTTGTCTCTGCCTTTGGAATATTCTTTATAATCAACGTGTAATCAAATGACGTTTTCAATTGGCTGCATTTCTTCAGAGGCTTTCCCTGACCCCTCAAACTAAATGCCCATTGACTCCATCGCATTATACTGTTTTATTCAATGTAGCATTCTGTTTCTAGCCAGTATTTCGTTTGCCTGCTCGCTGTTTCTTCTCCCTAGAATGTAAGTTCTATGACAACAGAGACTTTGCCTTGTTTTAAGCTGTGTCTCCTAGAGGAGGAAGTGGCACATAGTAGGAGTTAAGGAATATTTTCAAATGGATGATTTGTAAAATCCCCCTGCATTTCGCTTCATGTGATTTGGGTCTCCATAGCTTCAGCCACAATATGATGGCTTATCAGTCCTCTCTGTCTTCTCTTCTCTTTCTTGCCGTTCTTCACACCTGCTCACACTTGTTATTGTTACGCTTTAACACTTATCAGAGCCTCTGAGTCCATTTCTCTTGTTACCACCATCTTTTTATATGATGTCAACTCATTTCAAATTTGTTGAAATTTGGCAATTTAAAAACACTATGTTAATATTTTCCATTCGACTGAATCATAACAGGCTTGGACAAATTATTCATGACATTTCTTGTTTAATTTCATAAGATAATGTTGTAAGAGTTTCCTAGTGAGATTAACCAATGATTTTTTGCATTGTTTCCCAGTAGTCACAGTATAACTGGTATTTTGATTCAGAAAGCACAACATTCCTATCTTTATTTCCCCCTAAGTCAGAATATTTCTCAAAAGCATTTAGTGCTATTAGTTAAAAGTAAGGAAAAGAAACTCCATATGAAAATGGCTTATCACAGAATATTGGAGTTCAATATATTGACTTTCAAAACTGTCGCTCAAATCAGTATTCTGTGTTCTTTTTAATAATCGTAAAATTATGATTTTAGTATTTCAAGTGCTTATTATATTTTCAAAGTGCCTCATCTTGCTGCTTGGTTATTCTGTATGTAGGGAAGGAAAATATATTTTTCCTCTACCCTCTAAGTTCTTGGCTGGGCCCCCTGTAACGAAAGATAGATTAACAAGGGAAAGCATGTATATATCAATTTAATGTAAGTTTTACATGGCATGGAAGCCTTTTTAAGGAAATCAAGACCCAAATAAGTGATTAAATCTTAGTGTTTATATGCTAGGTTTGATGTAAAGTAGAAATTCTTGGAAAAATGTAATAGGATTAAAAGATGGTGTTAACTAAGTGAAGTAACTTACAAGAACAGCAAGCCTTGTCCTTCAGATTCCTCCCACATCTTGGAGAAGATAAGGATGTTCCTGTCTTCTGGGTGTAGGGAGGGTGTCTCTCCCATGAGGGTTTTATGCCCTGCTTCTGGGGAAGGTCAGGAAGTCCTGTCTGCACATGCCACTTCTCAAATTCTTTCAACTTGAAATATTCAGTGTGCCAAGATACCACAATTTGGGGGTGGTGTGTTCTGAACCTCCACGGGGATTTTGTCAAAGTCAGAGTTCTAAAGTGATATTATTTTTAAATGAAAATAAAATTTGGATTTCTTTTTGGTCTTCATATCTTGTTAGGATTTTGTTAGGAAATATCTTGTTAGGAAATTGTTAGGATTCTGTACATATTCTTGAAGACTTGGAGTGCCTTTCCAATGCCAGAAAAAAGTGTTTTTGGAGGTGTCTGCAACTCCTGTTTCTGTGAAAAGCCCATTAATTCCTTAAATAAGAATAATTTATAAACAATGAATTAATTAGTAAGTCTTCTCAAAACAAAGCTCCTTCTAACACAGAGATGAGCAGGACATGGTCCTCGCCCCTACAATACAATTCACAGTTAAGATGTTAGTTAACTTTGCAGCTCAACCCAGCTGAAGGAATTTTACCTCATGCCCACATCCTTTCTTCTACCTTACATCTTTTTTTTTTTAAAGAAAATTATGCTTTAAGAAGTGATAGCTTTTTTCACTTGTCATGGTAAAAAAATCCCAGACATTTTGCTTTGTAAAGTCATTTTAATCTTACTCCTTTACATGCATTCGTGGTGTATGGTATGCTGTTTAAATGTTCAGTGAGTGAGTGAGGAGATGTTAGTAAATGGTTAGCTGCAGTAAATCATTTATTTTTCAGCTTGGTCACTTCTGTACTCCTGTACTTTAATGGAAAACCAGATATTTTGTCTGAAAGAATTAGCATGTCTATCATAGGCTTTCCAGATGATAAGTACAACACACTCAAGCATGGAAGCTCCAAGGTTATATTTTGGTTTAATACGGACCCTGTGCTAGCTGGACAAGCAGGATAGCTTACTGGTTCAAAAGGGTGGCATCTGGAGGGAGACAGTGCCTCGATTTTCACCCTGGCTGCCATGCTGGCTGTATGACCTTCATGACGCTACTTAATTTTTCTAAATCTCAATTTCCTGAATCAGTAAAATGGGCATACAAGTGGAACTTAGCAAAAGGGCTTCCTGTAAAAGGTGATGGATTGAACACATGCCTATATTGCATCCCAAGCCGGTACACATTCTTGTTGTGCAACAGTATAACTCGGAAGCCTTCTTGTCTGAGTGTGTTGTGGGTCGCATCTGGGAAGCCTTCTCCTTCCTTGCCTCTTCCTTCAGTGCTCCCCCACGTAATTTTTCTTCACCCTTCTCGCCAGCATCCGTCTTGCCTTTGGTTGGATAATTGGTACAACAGAACGTAACAGAGCTGGGTTTCAGTCTCAGCTTCACCAGTTACCAGTTATTTTGTTTTGTTTTGTTTTTTACCTCAAGCATTTCTGCTTGCTGAGTCTCTGCCTTTTCTTCTGTAAAGTAGACACATTTAACTCTGCAATGCTCTATCCTCATAAGAAATAAATATAATAGTACAATCACCCCAAGACTCCCTACTTAGGCCCTTGAACTATCCTGCTTCCCCAGTTCTAATGCTTCTTGAAGATGTGAGACATACATCAGCTTTTAAAGGGAAAAAAATAGTAGCATAATAATGAATATACTGATATAAGGCACAACCTCGATTTTAGAAATTTGAAAATGAGAAAAAAATCGTACATTTCTCAATAGAAAAAATGTAAACTATCTTACTTATTAGGGTAATGCATATGTGGATATTGTGCCTTTATAAACTGTTTGAAGGGCAGAAATTACTTTTAATTCCTTTTTGTCTGTCACCACATATTGTTCAGTGATTACTGGAAATATATTACAGTGTTGAGCAAATATTTGAGTGACTGAAGAGTCTGTGTTTTAAAATTCAGCAGGAAGACTGTTTCTGTATTTAAAGATGCAGTTTGTATTACATCTAGATCATAGGTTGGGGAGCTGTAAACTACGTATTTTCTGTTTGTTAGAAGTCAATCATTAATGAGAGGAGAATGTTCATTTCCTGCCTGATTAGTAACTTTTTTATATAGTTTTCTGATTAAATAAAATAATTGCATAAATGAAGCACATTGATTTTTTTGCCATTTACAACAAGTAATGATATTTATCATATAAGTAATTTATATACTAGCAAAATGCTCAAGATCTACATTGTGCCATCTATAAAGATGCAGATGGATGACTTAGTTTTCAGTAGTGTGAGAGCTGTAAGAAATTCTTTAATAAAAAAGTTTTCATGGCAACATTTTTAAAAAGCACCTTAGGATGTTATAATTGCAGGTTAGGTTATTTTGACAAGATGGTGTAACTGATCCAAGCATTTTATGTTTCTATTCATAGAAGAGTGATGGAGCTAAAAATTAAATTAAAGGAATAGCTGAAAAGGGGTGCGCTAATGTGCCTGGAAGAACTGACTTAAACATTATATATTAGTTTGATTCCCAAGGTCTCCAGCTGTATTCATGAGGGTGACTAGATGTGTCATTCTTCTTACTGGAGAGATATTTGATATCAAGTGCAACATTTTATTCTTTTAAAGCATAAATTGAATAATACAAACTAAAACATTGTGATTCCATATGTGTACATAATCTGGTCTTAAGAGCTCATGCTCTTCATTCTAAAATGGAGATACACTGTACTTTTACTTTTCCTGCTATTGGGATCTTGTGAGAATAATGGTAGTCCCAGGGATTCAAGAAGGTGGGCAAGATAGATGTGGATCCTGCCTATATTATATGTACAGGATGACCAAATAATTTACCATCCAAACTGGGAAACAAAAAAGAGCAAATGGGGGTGCAATTAGTAATTACAGTGGGGTTATGGGTAGAAATGAAGCCGGGGCAATAGATTCTGCTTTCCTCTCTCCAAACATGTAATTATATGGAGTACTGTTTATACTGTGAGTGTGGATATACAGGTGTTACTGGAGCATATAAGGGAATAATTAAGTCAGACCTCAGGAGATCAAGGAAGACTTCCCAGAGGAGGTGACATCTAAGACTTGCAGGATGAGCCCTGACTGTTGGCTTCCGTGTGTTCCGCGGGCCCAGGGCCATTTGAGTTCCCTTCAGAACAACCTCAAGTGTATTACAGCCCCACTTGTGACTTCCAGTGACGGGGTATTACCTTGCTCAGTAACTTTCTCAGTCTTTGGCTTTCTTAGGTTATTGGAATATTCTAATATGTTATGTATATTTCTAGTATATTTGCTAGTGTTAGGTGTGTATAAGAGTCTGGAGCCTGTATGCTCGGGTAGAAGCCTGGTTTCACCACTTACAGCTATGTGGCTTTCAACAAATTGCTTGACCTCTCTGTGCCTTAGTATCCGGATCCCCACAAAGAGATAAAATGCCTAATGGAGTACATAAGTCAGGAAGGCAGGTCCTGTGCAGGACACTGATGAAGTACTTAATAAAGGTCCTTTCATCTTCATCATCACCTTCATCAAACATCCTCAGGTGGGACCTGTGCGGGTGAAGGGGAACTAGCATTTCCCCCACACCTTTCTTAATGTCTCCTGAGAGTTTGTGGGTTTGTTTTTTTCCTTTCCCAGCTTCTTGATGGCGTTGTTCTTTATTGCACTTTCTACCAGCCAGTCAGAACGACCAGTGTTTATCAAGTACATTATAGCTTCAAAGTACTTCCGCTTTTAGTTTTATTTTCATACCAGCCCTGAGAGGTATACTTAATTATTACACAAATTCCAGCTATGAAGAAACTGAGTCTTGGGATCAACTGACTTACCTGAAGTTACTATATGTCTGGCAAATACTAGATTTGGGACACAAATTGAAACTTCTCTTTCCTATTTACCCTTGTTTTTAATATACACATGTAAAGTACAATGTTTATTGTAGAAACATTTGAAAATACAGATAACCAAAGTTTAAAAAACACTTTCATAGTGAAAGCCATTATTAACATCTAAAATATATATTCTTACAGAAGTAGTTTTACATAATAGGATATGTATTGATATATTACTTGTTTTCCTCTTAAAACATGTATTTTTTTCATGTTAACAAGCGTATATCTTTATCAGCATCTTACATTCCTATTTGGTTCTCATAGAAGGATATATTCACCATTTAACTAACCTATAGATTGCTTGTATTTTTTGCTCATATAAACAAACTCCGGTGAACCCCCTTTTACATACACCTTTACCCACTTAACTGACTTTTTCCATAGGTGGATTTTTAGATGTGGAATTTCTACGTAGAAGAGTTTGCCCATTTTAAGGCATTTTAATTCATATTCACAGATTGCCTTCTGGAATGACTGTGCCAATTTAAACACCTGCCTGCCTCTGTAAGGGGTCATTTTCCTTGCTCCCGCCGGCCATCATCATTCTTTGCCAGTGTGGGTGGAAGGAAATGGTATCCTGTTGTTGATTTATTTGCATTTTATTACTAAGCAGAGTAATAGTTTTTATGTTTCCTGTTCCTGTATATCTCTACTTTGGAGACGTGCCTGTTTATGCTCTTTGTCCATTGTTTCCTGTAGAGATATTCATCTTTTTCTCATTGATGTATAAATGCTTCATATACTGACAATGTTAATGCACTGTATTACAGTTCATGCCCTTTTCACCGTTATTTAGTCATAAAAACTCCTAGAGTTTTTAATCTCATATGACTGTTAAGCTACACTCCCTCCATTCCTATGCTTGCTCTTTTAATGACATATGGGAACGCCTCCTGAGCCCTCTTCGTGTCATCTGGCCAGATCCTACCGGAGGCCGACGGTCACCCCACACGTTAATTTCTCTCCCAGCTGTGCGCCTACCTCCGCTTTTGCAGAGTGTGCCCTCTATATGTCCATCCAGGAAGTGGGGAGAGTCGGACTCATGTTTATTGTGCTCCACTGTGTACCAAGCGCTATATTAGATGCTTAAAATGTGTAAAATGTTAAACAGACTCCTAGTATAGGAGACCTTGCGGCTCGGCTGCATGAGCTTTCATAGATTTCGTGGATATTGGTGCTCCTTTCCTAACCTTAAGAGGTGTGGTTGCATATCACCTTATTCAGAATAATTGATGATTTGGTATGTTCCATAATTTAAAGAGTTTGCTTTCTCCTATTATAAATATCTAATTATCTGGCATTATTGTGTTGGACCGATTTACACTGGTTGTATGTCCTGGTGACCTTTGGTGAGATCCATCTGCAAAAAGATATTTAACTTTTTGCTCCTTGATATTTTTTCCCTCTTTCATAGGATTATAAGAAACAGTATTAACATTATATACATATCTATATCTTATATTATTAAGAACTTACTGTATTTCTTCTGTAATTTTGATATCTATAATGATTTTAGGTATTTTTTAAAGTAGTAGTTTTTTATTTATTATTAAGACTTATGATTTCTTTAAATAAAATTTGGGATTATAGCAGAATAATTAAGAACATAAGCTATAAGCTTTGGAGTCAAGCAGACGAGGTTTTGATCCCTAACACTACCAATTCCTAGTCCTGTGACTCTTGGTGAATTATCCCCAGGTTTCTTATCAATAAAATGAAAATAGTATCTCCCACATCAGCTTATTGTGAGAATTAAATGAGATCATGCATGTAAAGTATTTCTTTGTATAATAGCAGTCAAAAAAAGCATTTGGCTGATGGTAGTAGGTGAAGTGGTTATTTCAAATCATTTTTAATCAAAACTTATAATAGCAGTGTTTAATAGAAAAGCCTTAAGGTTATGATCTCAAGAATATGTTCTGAATGATTAAGTCTTTTGTATTATATTTTAAAATGGTGGTAGGGATTTGTAAGAATAGGGCGATTTAGTTCTTTTGGCCTACATATCTATTCAGGTAGTAAACTGTGCCTTAATGTCACATTGGGCTTGGACCTTTCCTTTTCGAGTTGGATCACCTCACTTCTTTGTTATTTGGAGGGAGAGCTTAGATGTCATCACTCTCTGAAAAGGCAAGCATCCTTGCCAGTCTTCAAAAATGAATATTCCGTCCAGGAAAGCATGCCCGTGGGGTACCCTGGAATGTTGGGCTTTTCAGACTAAGGGGATATCTAATATCACTTATCAGACATCACATGATGATGTGCTGGTGTTAAAAATGTCTTAGTACTCCGGTGTTAAGAAATACCAATATATGAAACAATCAGAATTAAAGATAAATTATTACCATGTATAATACATACATGATTGGGACCATTGCATGTGTCCTAATAATTTTATGCTTAGAAGCAACTTTACCTTTCAAGATGTATTAATTTGATGTAATTTTTTATAGGGATCACAAACTCTTGAGTATACTGAAGAAACATCTACTATAACTGGTTTTTCATGATCAGGACTTCTACCTATAATTCATGTTTTTTTTTAATTTCTAGGTTTTCTTCCTGTAAACCACCTCTATATCTCTTGCATTTTACTTCTACCTGCTTAAAATCTGGTGATAGTTCCCTTCAATTACTATAAATTGCTGAGATCAGGAACAACTAATATTTTAAAAAGTATATTTGAAAGGAATATAATACTAAAAGATTATTAAGCAAATATATGATGATAGCAAGAATAAACCAGTTTCTTACATATTGGTAGGATTGGAGTACATCCAATAATTAAGGTAGCTTAATATTTTTAGTGACTTAGGTTTGTTGATCATATTAACCCAGATAAGTTTTCTAGTCTTCCTTTCTTTGCATGCAATGAACTCGGACCTACAAAACCTTTTTTTTCCTTTCCCTTTCACAATATTATGGTTTAATGACATCTTTTTTCTCTGAAAATACTTGATTTTCTATATTCACTTCCAAAATATCTGCCTAAGTGAAACTCTGGCAACCTTGAAACATTTTAATGAAAATAAGAACTATAAAGGTTAAGCCCCATTCATCGGATGTATCAAGCAGATTATATTTTAAAAGAAACTCACCAGTAAGAGAGGAGATTCCACTCTTTCACAGGTGAAATGGACATTTCCTAAGGGTGAGGTCAATGAATAATTCTGATTCTGTGAAAGAATTGCTGTAGTTTTGAGAAATATTTGCTGCGTTTCCCAGAGTGAAGGCAGCTTCTGCTGCAGAATTGGGGTGGGGGCCTGAATCATCTATCCAAGCTGCAGAGTGGTCCTGAGAACAGTCGTGGGAGGATTGCTGCAATACTTTTTTGGCATTAAAAAAATAGCACTTAGCATATCAACTACATTAGCAAAAAGTGAAACAAAAGTAAAAATTTACCTACATGTCATTTGAGCAAATCACTGCCCAAGTCATATTTGTGTGTGTAGTAAATGGAGACACATTGATGTTTACTGAGACCCTGTGGTAAATCAGTTTTTGAGCATGGCATATTCCATGCAGTATATAGCCCTGTGGCAAGGTGCTTTTATCTGTATTTTTAGAAATGCAAAAATTAAGATTTAAAAATGGTAAGTAACCAGCCCGTAGTAACATGACAGTGAGTCGATGTGTGCACATGGTGCCATTTTATATTAGCTATAATGTTATAAAAAAAACCTCTGTTAGTGTTAGTTTTAGGCTATAAGAACCTGGAGTTTATAACCTAGATTCTGAAAGGAAACTGTTTAACAGTGATAGGTTGCTAAGAAAGTCTCTTAGCTAATCAGTGTGCCTTGAGTTATTCTCAGCCTCTGTCCTGCTCAGTCATAATCTATCAGTTGAAAATGGTGCCCATTTTTAGGTTTGTCAAAACTTAATGAGAAATAAAGAAAAGTATAGGCCTCTTATGTTCAATAATTAAAAAAGGAAACAAAGAATATGTACATGAAAAATGTTCAAAACAGCCTGATGTTCAATAACAATGGAATACTAAAGCAAATTATGTCTACATGAATTGCTAAGCCATACCAACTGAGGGTTTGTGTGCAATACAACAAATACCATAGTTATATTGGAAATCATACCTCTCTCTTCTATGTAAATCAGCAGAACTAGGTGCAGCTTAGCGTATTCATTTCATAATTGTTTTCACCCTGTTAGCATTTTTCAAAATAAAATTATGACAGAAGGGAGCCTGTGTAAGATTATGCAAATTGGAATGAATTTTGCCACTTAAGTGTATTAGAAAATGGGAAGTAGACCCTCTAATGGGAGTCACATAGTCATGGACCACATCCCAGTCCATTCAAATACTTTACTTTTCTGTTTAGAGTTACATCAGTGATTGAAAACAAAGGCTGGGAACAGGGATGAGAGGTAGCATGTGGGGTTAAATGAGTACCTAGTCAAGGAGCAATTTCAAACCTGACAATTTCTAATCCTAAACCTCCTGAAAGAATATTTTCCATTTTCTGCTAACTTTCATCCTCTTTATATGTTTTTCTTTTTTTTTACCTAGTTTTCAGAAATCTGCTCCTTGAATAGAAAATAATCTTTCTGTAGACATTGAGCAAAGGCATACTTGATTTTAACTTTATTTCACTAATACTCATGTTTTGGAGGAAAATAAAATTGCTATAAAGGACAGGTCAGTTAGTATTTGTGATTTAGGCCTTTCTAGCTTTATTTTATCAAATCTTAATATTTCCCTTTGGCCATCTGATGTTTTAATATTTACTGCAACTCTTACTTTAGCTATTGTTGGTTCTCAAGCACATTTTACTTCTGAGTCCTTAAAGTTTTAGTAAGGTGAAAAAAACCTAAGAACATTTTGAACCATTGCTTATCAAAAAGCATTCAGTCAGAATGGTCTGTCTTGACTACAGAACTTTCAAGATGCCTCCTTGTGATTCTAAAACATTAGCATTAGGAAGGGACAGAATGTGCTTTTTTTTTCGCACTGAGCTCACTGTGTTCTTTCTTGCCTTCTTATTCAGCTGGGATGCTTGCCGATTCCTCTGCAGACTTCTAAGGCTGAGACCCCGAGGGAGCCTGCTGGAGAATGCCGTCGGAACGCTGCCTCAGGTTGGCCCTCTGGGATATGTCCTTGCTTGTCGTCATGAGCCCTCAAGTAGTCACACTGCACATTCCAGGACTGAGTGCGGAGCAGGGCTCAACACATACTTGAAGGAATTAAGCGAACCAGGCATAGGATGCATGAGTTCAGGAAAGTAGCACCAGGGCTAACTGCTGTCGTCTATTTACTGGCCAGACGTGGGTATGTGTCGGGATTCTTGGAATGATACTACTTTTTATCTTTCTCTTGTTTAGGGTGCTCATTTCCCTCAAACCCAAGATGTGCTGCTATAAAGGTATATGATTAAATAATGAACCAGAAAACTATACATCTACATGATTATCATCCCCTTTAAAGCAATTACTCGGGGAATGTGATACATATTCTCAAAATACTCCTAGTATTTTCTTTCGATCATTCATTTTATAAACAAAACAAATACTTATTGAGCCAAACACTCTACTTGGTGCAGAGGATCCAACAGTGAATAAAACACACATCAGGGTTCTTCCCTCATAAAATGTATATTCTAGGGGGAAACAAACATTGAGGCAGTAACAACACACCAGCAATGCACGCGCAGGTGTGAAAAGTGCTTTGAAGGAAAAGTACGGGATGGAAAGAGTGAGGAAGCGCCCTCCTGAAGAAGCCTTCTGTGATGTGAGCCCTGAAGGGCAGGATGACATGGGGAGGTGCCCTAGGGCAGGGGGAGCTTGGCACGTTCCCCAAACGGAGGGGGCAGTCAAGCAGAAAAGGCAGGGGTTTTGGGATGTTCTCAGAGGAACCTAGTCTTCATTCTCCTTCAAGGAAACAGTCCGAGGG
Organism: Manis javanica; assembly: GCF_040802235.1. Classification (NCBI taxonomy): domain Eukaryota; kingdom Metazoa; phylum Chordata; class Mammalia; order Pholidota; family Manidae; genus Manis; species Manis javanica. The sequence continues at coordinate 10,305,411 of NC_133168.1, read as the reverse complement.
CCTCCAGAGCAAAGAGTAAAAGAGATGATAAACCTGAGAAATAGCTTCTTTTTAAATAATTAAGAATTGGGTATGTCTCAGAAATGAAGAGACCAGCTTTCTGCCACAACTCCGAAGCTAATAGAGATGACATGTTCCAGAAACGTGTTCAGAAGCTGAGGCACTGGGACAGCTGATAGACTGCCTCTGCGCTCCCGGAGTGGGTGCTGCTGTGGGTCAGTGGTTCTCAGCGGGGTGTATTTCACCCGTGGGGTATACTGTGCACTATCTGGCAACATTTCTGGTTGTCACAGCAGTGGGGTGCACTTGGCATGTAGGGAGGACAGGCCAGGGATCCTGCTACACATCTTAAGAGTTGTCATAGGACAACTCCCCACCGCAGAAAACAACCTAGCCCAGAAAGTTAATTTCACTGAGGTCGAAAATCCTGCTTTAGATATGGCATCCGGCCAGTATAGCACATAGAGATCATGGTATCCGTCTGCCAACACCTCAGCCAAGTAATTTATTTCTGGCTACCAGGAACTCTGTGCCTTCATCTCAAAGTGATTTTTTTCCTTTGAATTTACCATCTCCGCTTTTACTGATCCACTCTGATCCCACTGCCATCTGTCCCTCCACAGCACCATCGTCTCTGTAATGGCCTTTCCTTCTTTGCTGTGACTCAGAGACCTCGCTCCCCCATCTCTCCCACCTCCCCTGTGCCCTGTGGAACTCCTGCGCCCACACCACATGCGCTGCCGTAGCACGTCCCTCACCTGAACGGCTGTGTGCACGTCCTGACCTCACTAGGACCTGTCCGCCCCTCAGGCACCACTTCTGTCATAGCCCTGTCAACTGGTGGCCTTATTTCCTCACTTCTCTGCTAGGTTAGGGATGGGTAAAGAGATCGTTGCACTCTGGGGCATAGTTTTGCTTTAGATCATCACTCCTCAAACCGGTTGTTTGAGAAAGCTACGACCAACACATGCTCTTCTGCAAGGGGTGCCCTTCCCCTCTCTCCCCTCTCCTCCTCACCACGGATGTGAGTGTCCTTTCTCCCCATTCACTGAGCGTTTGGCCCCTGGCCTGCAGTCTTCTCCCTTATCACAGACCCTGGGTCCCATTTCGTAGCCTCGGATCTTCAGCCTGCTTGTTGCCTAAGACCTTCTCCCTCCCCTGGGCCACCCGCCGTCCTGCTCCTGCGTGGACCTTGCGTCCCTAGTAGTTGCTCTCTTCTGGAATCAGCCACTTTACTTGTCCCAGGACCTCTTGCCCTTCTCGTCTGCTCATTTGCCTACTCCTGTGATTGTACTTTGACCTCACTGCCTACTCATCTCGTGGCCCTGCTACTTTCTACTAACCCATCCACCCTTTCTTTCCTTCATTTCTCTTCTTACGCAGTTTAGATTCTATCACACTTTTAAATCCTTAATTTTTCTGGCTCCCTGAATATTTGATGCTCGAATCTCAACCCAGATGAACCCAAGTATCCATGTTCTCATGCCTACATCATCCAGTGGAGATTGGTTCCACTAAATATTTAGATTCCACAAACCCCAGAAATGGCTCAGAGTTTTAACTGATTCTGGTCCATTTATCCCCTCCCTCCTGCTGCTCAAAAGATGGTCCTTTCCCTCCGCTGAGCCCGGCCTTGCTTCCGTGTTTTGAATCCTATCTTTCTTATCTCCTCAGTAACCTCTGACTGTTGATTGCCTCTCAGCTGTGTTCCAGAGACACAGCTGTGCTTGCAACGCTCTCTGTGCAGGGGTGACCCAGATCTCACCTCTAGCCACGACCTCTTTCTGAGCTCCAGATCCTGCACCAGAAGCTTCCTTGTCCCCAGTGCTCCAGCCATTGACATTCTGTGGAAGGGCGGGCTTCCTCCTGCCACAGGATCATAGCCCCAGCGCTTCCCCTGCCTGGAAAATTCCTCTCCTTCGTTTGCCACACCACCTTGTTCTCATCCTTCACCCCTCAGCTCCAGCAGTACTTCTCCGGGGACCTTAGATCCCTCCATTGATGTATGACTGCCTTGCTAAACCGAGTGTTCCCCAGGGGCTGCTACCAAGCTTGGTTTGTTGACCATTTTATCTCCCATACCTAGTACAGAGTGAATAAATGTTTGTTGAGTGAATGAATGAAGGGAGGAATGAAATAGGACTACTCCTTTATAACCAAGTTCCTTCCTTCATCGTCTTCTTCATTTCTTGATCTCTAAGCATATTGTGTCTTCTTTGCTTATTATTTTTCTATGGATTGCTAGACCATTGTTATTAAAGGTTAGCATTCATTTTAAGGTTTTTACAAATTATAAGTGTTCTATAAAAAATATTTAAGTTCCATGATGAGTTCTGGTAACAGCTTACCCACTTAAATAAATAAAGTGGTTTTAGTATTAACGTATTTTGTATAGAAATTTTTGACTGTGGAATTGAAGTGATGAGGTTCCTCATTTGACAGTTCATCAGCAGACTGAATTGAGATAATCATGAACAATTCTAATACTACCAGGTGTTTGTCCAATCTTTTTCTTTATAGCCTAACTAAGAAATGAGGCTCTTTCTGCTACTTGCTGCGTTTCATGTAGAAGAGTATAATACCTTATCGGTGGCTTTACTTGAAAACCACTTGCAAATTTTTTGTATATCTCAATACTAAGTAAACATTGATACAGAAGTTGACTTGAATTTTAAAATTTGAAATGCAGATGTTTAAAAACCAGACAGCTGTTTTGGAATTGACCTGTGAAAAACTGACTGAACTCAGGCAAAGTCTGTTCTATGAATATGAGACCCTGTAAGATTTCTGTGATCAAATATACTAACATGAATCTGAAGTAGTGATTTGCACTAAAGCAATGCTTTGCTGTGAGTAGGGCTTGCCGTGTTATGAACATCGTGTTCTGCATTTGGTTTTTTAGTGTTTGTCATCAATTCCAGAATGAAAGTTAAAGACCTAAAGTCATGAATAGTCCTGTTCCCTGAGACTTCATTATTTTTTCCCCTATTACTGGATGCTGACATATGGCCAATCAAATGGTTGATCCCTGGCATCAGTGAAAAGCAATCTGCTGCTTGGGGAGACTAGGGCTTCACATGTTGTGCCCAACAGAGGCTGGGCTCTAAGAGATACAGGAACAGCCTGACAGGTTACCGTGAAGCCTTTATAGAATTTAAGTGGAAAGAAATGAGGGACATGTTCTTCTGGAAACTTGTACATCGTGCAATGGAACCATAATGCAAAACATATATAATTAAACATTTTCAAATAATGACATTTTTGAAAAAGTAAAAAGAAAAAGGCAAAATGATTTTTAACTATATAGTTTATTTAACCTAATGTACCCTGAATATTATCATTTCAACATGTAATCATAAAAATTTGAGATGTTTTGCATTTTTTTTTCATACTATGCTTGACATTGAGGGTGCATTTCACACTCACAACACATCTCAGTTTGCATAACCACATTTCACGTGATTGGTAGCCCCGTGTGATTAGTGGCTATTGTTTCAGATGGTGCAATTTTGGGGGTTCACTCAGAGGAAAGACTATTGGGGAAGCCAGGTCACCCTCTGTGCTCACCTGAGATTTATAAAATGGCAACATTGCTTGCATAGAAGACCTTTCCCAACTTCAGGATGATGTGAAGTCTGTATGCCGTTGGGAAATGTGCCTCTATGTTGTATTTTCAGTAAATTAGGAAGTTTTAGGAATATGCTTTTCCTTCCTTCTTTATTTCCCGAATAATGGAGAGACATTGCTCAAAGTTGAGAAGTTTAGTGTGTTAATTTGGTATAAGTTATAGATGCCAAGGGAGCCTGTGGGAGCATGTATCTGCTCCCCATCTTAGTTAGACATGGTGCATTGTAGTCTCTGATTCACCTCTTTCCTTGTTTATGATTAGTAACTCATCAAAAGGGCCTACCACCTTCCAGCTGTGTTCTGTGGCCACGGTCGAGATCTTTTGCAGATTTACTTCTGAGACTTGAGTGACAAGTTACTTTCAGAGTATAATGAAGATTTGTTGATTAATAGGCCTTTATTTCTTGCCAAATGTTGTAGTATTTGTTTGTGCTTTTAAAGACTCCGAACATATTGGCTCCAAAATATTTGGAATCCTGTGCCAAGTGTTGCCTTAAATATTTAGCATGTTGTTTTCTTTAAGCTTGAATATTTCAAGCCCAGCTGAATGATCCTGTGAAATTGTGCAGCATCACAATTGTTTCTGAGCTGAGCCCTTTATTATTCGCCACATTTCAGTTTACAGCTGCTCTTTCTCTGGCAAGATTTATTCGCTGTCAATAGAGATCTGAAATGCAAATACTGATTCAGTCTTAACAATAAGGACTTGAATTGTCACACTATATTTGGAAAATGAGTAAGGAAACATTTTAAGGCAATTATTTTAATATATTCTTCTGTTCCACTACAAATGAAATTTTGAAATACATTTACTTAGCATTTAAGGTGATATTAAAAGGGAGAACATTTATGAGCATTTCAAATACATTTTCTAAGGTTATGAAAATTAAAATCTATTTTCTATCCCCAAACTTCTCTTAGTTACAGTGCAGGGATAAATGTTTTTGAATCATGATAGCAAACATTTCTTATTGCTGTCTCATGTTATGTTCATGTATATTATTTTTAAAATACAACTTTGATTTTGAGATGACTGTAATATAAATATAAGACTAACATGTACTTTGTGATTTTTTTCCTCTTTATAGTCATAGGTTTTTGAGATGTTTCTTTACAAATTAGCATTCTTTTGGGTTTTGTTTCGCCTTCTCTGTTTTGTTTTTTAAACAGGATGATGAATTACACTGCAGTCATACTTTGGAGGTATTGCGGGTATGGTCCCAGACCACTTACATAAAATGAATATCACAATAAAGAGAGTCAAATGGTCCCCAGCGCATATAAAAGTTATGTTTATACTATATACGGTAGTCTATTAAGTGTACAATAGCATTATATCAAAAGAAATGTACACACCTTAGTTTAAAAATGCTTTATTGCTTAAAAATGCCAACCATCCTCTGAGCTTTCAGTGAGTCATCATTGCTGGTCACAGATCAGCATAACAAATACAATAATAATAGAAATTTTGAAATATTGTGAGGATTATGAACATGTGACACAAAGACACAAAACGAGCAAATGCTGTTGGAAAAAATGGTGCCAATAGACTTGCTCAGTGAGGGGTTGCCACAGAGCCTCAGTTTATGTAAAATGAAATATTACAAAGTACAATAAAGTGAAATTCTGTAAAGGAAGGTATGCTTGTATTGTATCCTGGGTGATAGGTTCTCACAATGCCTGATCTTGGACCTTTTGTTCTCTTCTATTACAATAGAGATGATAACAGTGCCTGCCTTATAGGGTTGTTATGAAGCTAAGTGAATTAATAATTACAAATCACTAAGAATAATTCCTGGAACATAGTAAGAGATTTGCTGTTTGTAAAATATATAAAAATTTCATCCTTTTAGAAAGATATTTCAAAAACAATCCCAAAGCATTACTTAGCTGATACAACATATCTATTACTATTCCCTCATTTCTATTATTGGGAATGCTAATCCTAGGCTTTGCATGGAAATTTGTAATAAAAAGTTATTTATGCTTTTGAATGTGGTTTTCAACTGCTGATTTTAAATGTCTGCCTATAGCGAGAACCACTAGATGAATATTTGATGACAGTAACCATTTCAAAACTCACTGCTGCATTTCAACTGAAAATAATCCTCCCACCTTCCCACGAGAACTTCCTATATCATCACCTCCTGTCATGAATTTTTTCTTTCAATAGTTCTGACATTTCTAAGGCTCCCCAGTCAAACATGTCCAGGAAGGCTTCCTGGTGGCACTCTGGCATTTCATGGGAAGCACTTGGTCTGCTCAAAGGTGGCCATTTGTGCTGCCCTGCAGTTTAGTAGCCAGCTGGCACCATGGGCTGGGCAGAGACCTGTCAAATAAATCAACTGTGCAGACTAGGCTGCTGGTGGCTCTCTGGCTCCCGAGTGACTCTTTGACACTCACAGGGATGGACCTGATGCAGGAGTTGTTAGGAAAGGAGTGATGATGCTCAGTCATCCCCATGGTATCTTCACTCAGCTTCGAGAAGGGTCCACCGGCCAGAAACAGGGCTTGACGGCTCTGGTTCTCGTTCTGGGAGGGATTTCTGATGGGTGCAGCTTCCTCACCTTAGTCCAGTGCCGCTTCAGAGATTTTGGTCCACTGCGGAGATTTTCACAGATCTGATTCCAATGCAGTTTTCCGTTTGTGTTTATGGCATTACTTTCACATCATTTTAGGCTTTTGCCTTGAAGTTCTGAAAGGACATAGGCTATTTTAGGATGAGGTGGGGAGTGAAGGGGTACATTTCACAATGGGTAAATTTAGCAATTTTCAAAAGATAGAACAGAAACAAAATTGTGTAGTCATTCATAAAGCTAGAACAGTGATCACATACAGACATTGAAGGCTGGTATTAGAGATATATGTTACTTTCAGCCTCAGTTTCTGTTCTTCAAAGACATTTCTTTTGATGTCCTTTTGGTGCATAATCTCCCAAGTTTATAATTAACGCTGCTTTGGTTTATAATTGCCTTGTACATGGAATGGTCACCAGCAGCCCTTTTTCCCCTAACCAATGTTTGCTCAGTTTTGTTTCATTTATCAGTGGAGTATTGTGTCCTGTGAGAGATTCGTAACTTCCTCTATCTCTGGTGAGTCGTGCAGGTGCACTGGATTCTGTGCCGGGTCAGTGCCTGGCAGTGACCATGTTCCGAGCTTGTGCTAACCACGTAGCAGGCAGCTAGAGAAGGAATCCGAGAGTTTGGGAGGGGGTCACAGAGTGGAGTGAGTCACGTACACACATACACACATCCAGATATACGTCCAGAAGAAGCCGTGTCCTTGAAGATGTACACACACCGAGGGGACAGAAGCCCAGGAGCAGAGGCTCACAGCCCCCCAGACATGAGGTGACACACACACACACACACACACACACCTGGCAAGGGATTCCCAGTAGGAAAGAGAATGACACCTGAGGTGGGTGAGGACAGGAAAAACTTGGAGAAAAAGAGAACAAGAGAAGAATGGAGAGAAATAAAACGGGGAGAAAGAAGACGGGGGGATGTGCAGGTCATGCTCCCCCGCAGTGCCCTGGAGTCTGCATCCCCTAAGGAGTGGGGTGCCTGGGGGCAGCCCAGCCTGTGAGAGAGAGCGTGCTGACTTGATTGCTCTCCTTGCAGTGTTCAAGAAATGCTGACAGGCCAGAGGCTCTGCCACTCGGAATCTCACAACCATAGCGTCCTGGCAGCGCTGAATCAGCAGAGAAGCGACGGCATCCTCTGCGACGTCACCCTGATTGCCGAGGAACAGAAATTCCCCGCTCACAAGGCCGTCCTGGCAGCGTGCAGCGACTATTTCCGGGTAAGTCGAGGTAGTTTTTTTGTCTGTTTGTTTGTTTCTCTTAAAATGTCAGTAAATAGAGGATGACAGACTTCCCTATAGTGTTAAGCAGCCTTCAGACAATCAGATGATCCTCCCCAGAACTGTGAATGTTGGGGGCCCTTCCAGGGCAGAATGAGGTGGGGGCCCCGTCAGGATCCTGCCTGGGCTGGGCACCTGCACGTGCCTCCAGCGTTCAGCAGACATCTCTCTTTTGCATCTGAGCAAAGGAGCGGTTGGCACTTTACCACCCTAGGAAAGTGTGGCGGGCATATCACTCCCATAATGTTTCTAGATTCCGGATCAGAAAAAAAATCTGTTAAACAATTTGTTGAAATTTTTAAAAAGCCCCTAAATATATGTAGTGTTTCTGATTTCTTATTTTCTAGGCATGTTCTCGTCTTAATGTTTTCCAACTATTTGCTCCGGTGACAGAGATGCAATTGGCCTAATGGACCTTTAGGATTGACATGTGGGTGTCTGAGTGACTGAAGGAGACATGTCTTATTTAGTAGACCTCTGGAATTTGATTCCAGTGACTAATAGGATATGGTGATATGTTTGGTTTTTTTTTTTTTGAAGATGAATGTGTACGGTATGGTTATAGCTAATTAGATGCCATTTATTTAGTACTTCCTGTGATTCACATGGTGCAAAAAGCATATGTCATTTAATTCTCACAACAACCCATTTACAAACACATACACATACTATAAAAAAATCACCATTTTACATATAAGGAAATGAATCTCCGAAGTTAGGTAATTTGAGATAACTCAGAGGTTAAAGTAATGTCACAGAGTTCCTAAGTGGCAGATAGAGAATTGAAACCTGCATCTGACTCAACCATGCTCTTTTACCTCTTATATGGGTATAAACCTTGACAATTATTAATCAGAATATTTAAAAATATTCTGAATGTACAATTTAAAATTCTTATTTAATTTTCTTTTCAGGGTTATTTTGGTTAACTAGTGACTAGGTGATAATTTCAAAACATGACGGCATAAAATCTCTATATAAATGAAAACATAAATTTAATTGTGAATTTTTAAAGTTTCCCTTATCAAACTCTCAAAATGATACAGAAACCAACTTAGGCCCATGGACAATTCGCTTGATGTGTGTATTGCCAGTAATCTTGGTTTTGATGTTTTCAAAATTAAGTAATTAAAATTTAGTTTATTTTTTAATCGATGTAGAGTTGACATATTATATTAGCTTCAGGTGTACAATATTACGGTTTTGACAATTACATACATTACAAAATGCTCACTGTGGTAAGTATAGTATATTAATGTAATATATAATTTATATATGTATTATAAAATACTCACCATCTATTACTATACAAAGTTATTATGACATTATTTACAGTATTCCTCATGCTGTATTTTTCATCCCTGTGACTTATTTGTTTTATAACTGGAAGTTTGTGCCTCTTACTGTTTTCGATGTTTAAGAGAAATATCAAGTGCATTCAATTGCCAGCAAGCAGTTAAAGAGAATTTTCAAAGATGCCAAATCATAAAAGAAAGATTTTTTAAAGAAAGTGTTTTAAAATATGATGAAAATTAGTAATATAGAGGATGAAGAGGTAATTACTTGACATGTGTACCTGAAACAAAAAGTTGGAATTTAATCCTAAACTGCAGAAATGAAGCAGGATATCTGAAAAGTGACCTTTAAGTTCCATAAACATAGTGATACATTTTATACACTCTCACATTGTCAGGCATTAATCTACCAGAAAAGTTAAATTATTTAGAGAGCTTTGCAAACATCATACTTTTATTTGTTAGGTGTAACATGTGCACATTATGTATGCATTTTATCTTCTCCTAGACCATAATATAGCTTGGTGCTTTTACCTTCTCTCCTCTTAGGTCTCTGCTGGTTCAATTTTTAATTTGGTTTTGGGAAACGGTTTGATTTTGTGCATGCGTGTCTGTGAGAGAGAACGTGTGAGTGCGTACATCCACGTAAGTGCAGGAGAGCATTTCACTTGGCATTTAACCGTGTTGCTAATTTTTCATGTCTTCCACCACAACGCCTCTGGAGCTCTGGCAGGTTATATGCAGAGAGTGCTTCCTTTGTAAAACTGTCATCAACCTGTGAAGAAAGCTTTATTATTCCCATTCTGCAGGTAAGGAAACTGAAGTGCAAAATGTTAGGGACAGCCAGAGACTAAGTAGGAAGAGCTGCTTCTGACACACCGGAGCACCTGTTTCCTTGGTTACCAGGTTGTGTTTTTTTCGCTTAACCACGTGCCCTGCTGGATTCATACACAGTTCCTTCCATCTTCGGTACTTGTGAGATGGAATTAAGGGACTTGTGTGTTGATTGTTCATATCGAGAAACTGAAACAAAGCTGGAACAGTTGGCACTGAACTCTTTTCTAGGTACTGTGCTATGTGCTGGAGTTACAGTATTTAACCAGATGTAGACTGAGCTCTGTGAACTTGTAATAGGCATATTATGCTGGAGTAGTTTTTACTTTGTACTCTGTATCTTTTGTTGGTTTTTGTTTCATAACAAACCACTCTAAAACTTAGATGTTGGATAGTTCCTCTGATCCGCCAGCTCCACTTATCTATGCTGGATTCATTCCACATCAGTGGGTAACTGGAGAGTTGGCTGGAGCCTGGATGATCTAAGTTGGCCTTGTTCACCTGTCTGGTGATTGATGGGCTCTTAGCTGGGACGGGAGGAGTCACTGGGTGTGTTTTTCCCGCAAACAGGCTAGCTTAAGCTTTTTCACATGACAACTAATTTCTAAACAGCCAGACAGCAAGAAGCTTCAATGAGCAGGTGCTTTGCAATCTCCTGTTTGTGTTATATTTTTTAATGTCCTATTGGTCAAGCAAGTCACATGGACAATCCCAGGATCAGTGAAAGAGAGTGTGCCAAAGGGCATGGTTGCAAGAAGGGGAAGAATTTGCAAACTAACATTGTCAAGAACAGTCAAGACCCTGAGATTTTACCCTACTGGCAAGCCAGCAAGTTAGCCTACCACAGTTAATTTCATACATGCTGGTAGAAATCAGTAAGACTTGTAAGTCAGAAACAAAGGACAACTACCAATGACTCATAGCAACAGTAGCATCTGAGTCTGCACTTATTTTAACCTCTTCCCTGGGTCCCAGTTCCCACAGGGTGATGAAGAGGGAGTCTGCACTTATTTTAACCTCTTCCCTGGGGCCCAGTTCCCACAGGGTGATGAAGAGGGCCAGGTTGCGTTACTGCCCTCCAACGGAATTGCATTGTAGGAAAGGATCATTGAGCTCAGGGAAGTCAAATCTTTATTTGCACTGAAGGGAGACATCATTATATTAGACAGTAAGCATGCCTACCCTTTGCAGAAAGACACAGTATCTTCCAGGATTATAAGCAAAACTGTCCTTTTCTCCAAAGGGAGACACCACTTTGTCATCCAAGGCAGTTTGCTATGGAAACATCCTTGAAAAGAGATTTCAGAATAAAGGGCAGCTAGTGCCTCCCTCCCAATAACTGCAGAAGTGCAGGAGACCCACAAAGAATTGTTTCTCAGTGATGGCAGACCCTAAACTAGAATTGTGTTTGTCTTCCTTGTGTCTTATATTCTGCTACACTGAAACACAACCCCCGGAAATAGTTTCCCTGTCTCAGAAGTTCCTGTATCTCTCCCAACACTTACAGTGTTGGCTCAGGCTTAGTAAATGCTCACTTATATTCATTAGGTGAATGAAGAGATGTGTTCTAATGGAATTCCATGTGTATTTCATAGAATTCCATGTATATTTAAATTCTTAGCAATGTAAATATAAAAATAAATTATTGATGGATTTTTCTTTCTAGCATAATCTGTTCAATTAATTAAGGACTTTGACATAAGTTAGATTTTTATACTTTGTTCTTAGAAAGTGCAAATGGTATAAAGCAGTGGGGAAGGAAGAAATGGAAGAGCTTAGGAGTCAGATCTGAGCTTGAATCCAGTATCAGGGACTACATTTCTCTGTTCACCATTGTTTCCCAGAGTGCCTGGCAAATAGCAGGTGCTAGTCTAATTAACATTCATTGGATTATTGATCCTTTTTGCTATCTATTTTATGAGCACAGATGAGTCAACATGAACCTATGTTTTATCATCTGTAAATTGGTGATCATAAAGCACATCTCAGATGGCTGAATATAGATTGAAATGAGATAAGGTATGTAATGTGCTAAGCACGGTATCTGATATACAGTAGACCTTCAATAACATTAGCTGTTTCCCTCCTTATACTCACTTGTGATAGCCAGTCATACTCTGCCTAGCTCTTTGTGGGAAGAGAGGGCAATTCATCTTTACACTCCCTTGATTGCAGACTCCCTTGATTGCAGACTCACTCACCTTTTGGTGAGTCAGAGAAACTTCTTGGTTTCATCTTTTCCCATATTTTCATTTTCTGAATCTGACAGCTCCTTTCTTCTTGCTTAGAATAATCTAGTAACAATCTTTTTCGTATTCCAGTTGTCCCTTTGCAAACCTTTGTGCAGTTAACTGTGTGAGGTCCTCGCTGCATGTCTGCCAGATTCCCGGAGTGTGCCTTCATGCTGTGTCATTGTTATCCGTCCTTATCTTTGTTCTCCCCATCTGTTCATTGCAGCCATACTGTCCTCCAAATACACTCTATTCCACGGAGGGCCTTTCCACCTCTCAGCCTTGCTAATGACCATCCCTTCCACCTTAACCCCCTACCTCTTAGTCTGCTGTGCCCATCTTCTAAGGCTTATCACGACTAACCAGTGTGAAGTCCTTCATGAAGCCCTATCCTGTCCATCCTCTGCCTTCTCTCTAAATTCATATGCAAAGTTCCCCTTTTGTAAACCTTTAAACTATAGCTTGTCTCCCTTAGGGAATTAAAGGTCAACAGAATGAAAGGACAACCTATGGAATGGGAAAAATATTTGCAAATCTATCTGATAAGGAGTTACTATCCAAAATGTGTAAGGAACCCATTGCAACTCAACAGAAAAAAAAAAAATACTGTGGTTTAAAAATGCATAAAGGATCTGAATTCACATTTTTTTCAAAGAAGATATATAAATGGCCAACAAGTACATGAGTATGGACAGATACATGTTCAACATCACTAATCATTAGGGAAATGCAAATCAAAACCACATTAAGGGTTTACCTCACACCTGTTAGGAGGGTCATTACCAAGATAAGAGATAACAAGTGTTGGTGAGGATGCAGAGAAAAGGGAACCGTGTATACTGTTGGTGGGAATGTAAAGTGGTGCAGTTAATAGCCAAAATAGGGAAACAACCTAAGGTCTGTCCACAGGTAAATAAATAAAATATGTGCATGCACGTGCATATGTGTGTGTGTGTGCTTTGGGATTTTTTTACCCATGAGAAAGAGGGAAATCCTGCCATTTGCAACGACATGAATGAACCATGAGAGCATTATTCTAAGTCAGACAGAGAAAGACAAATAGGTATGACCTCACTTACAGAAGCAGAGAACAGAATGGTGGTTTCCAGGGCTGGGGAATGGATGAAATGGGGAGATGTTGGCAAAGGGTACGAAATTCCGGGTATAAGATAAGGAAGTTCTGGGGATCTAAGATGCAGCATGGTGGCTGTAGTTAACTATATGTACTGTAGACTCAAAAGTTGCTGAAAGAATAAATCTTAAAGTTCTCATCATTTGCACCCAAGAGAAGGTAGCTATGTGAGGTGATGCAGGGATGTATTAACCTGATTCTGGTAATCATTTCTCAATGTATACATGTATCAAGTCATCACATTGTACATCTTAAACCGACACAATACTGTATGTCAATTGTATTTCAACAAAGCTGTAAGTAATTTTTTTAAACAAATTGAAGATTATGTATGCATCTTGTGCTGCACCCTTTCACCAGAAACTTGTGAGAGGGACTGTGACTAGCTGAGGGCTAGTGATGTCTAGGTACTGTTGAACGAAATTGAATGTGGACGTATCGAACCAGAGGCGGCAGGAGAAATTAGAGACCTTAGTGATCTAGAGTCTGCGTGTGAGAGGTGGGGATGCGCCTGCCTCTTCCCCTTCTCCCTGCGGCAACCCCTGTGACACACGCATTTGCAGGGCCTCCACGTGGGCAGCCTGGAGCTGTGCGCCATGCCGTGGCGTCTGGAAGCTGTTGTTTAACATTTGCTGTCTCCAGCTTAAATCTCCACGAACGCCTACACTTTCTGGCCAAGGAAGCAGATGTCTTGACTGTCTAACATAGCTTCACATATGTGAGGGTAAAGTGATTCAAATATGACATTTTGGAAAGTTAAATATTTGAGCATCATTTTCCATTCGATCCTGAGAATGCTCTGCCTATGTCATTTTTAGTTTTGAGAGAAGAGAAAAAGCCCATCCATGGTTTTAAAAGAAGTCTGTGTTCTATGTATTTTTATAATCATACTCTCTACTCACTATTTGAATAAAATGGTTTAAAAAGCTATTAAATGAGTATATAATACATAATTAGAAATAAATGTTTAAATTCACTACGTATTTCTTACATAATCTACTCTCTTCTACACAGAATGAATTCATAGTCTGGTAAGAGGGACAGATAAGGGAAGAAATAACTGAAGTATCATGTAATTTGTATTAGGGTTTGGGGTGTTGTTTTGGGGCCTGACCCTTGTTTTTCCCCTCTTCCTCTCTCTGGCATTCTCAATCAATAATAGCAATAATAGTAACTACTATTAATTATTGTCTGTGCTACAAGCCCTTATTTTAAGCGTTTCAAAAACTTGTTTTATTCCCTAAAGAAACCTGTGAGTATTATTATTTATCATCATCTCCACTTTCAAAGTGAAGAAAAAGAGGCCCAAGTTTATGAAATACGCTGACATTAGTGGCATGAGGAGTGGTTAAGGAAGAGCAGGTGAAGGCCTGACCTAACCGAGGAGCTGGTGGCTGGGAGAAGAGAATGTGTGTGAGGTGTGGTCTGCAGGGAGCAGAGTGGGCTGGACGTGGCAGGTCTGGATGGCCAGGGAGGAAACGCAAGTGTGTGCGGCTCCCCGCTGGCTGGAGGGTGAGGGCTAGTAGAGCAGTAGGGTGCTCGCACCACCACAGACCCGAGGCTCGGAGCCGGTTGGGGAAAGGGCAGCGTCTAGATTTTAAAGGAAGCTGTAACCATTGAGGCAGCAGGCAGGGAGGCTGCGCGTGAGGACTTCAAGTTCCCCTTGAGGGGCGGAGCTGAAGTCTGTTTCAGTTCTGCTTAAAGTTTGTTTGTAGAAGTAATTAAAAAACAAAGCCATATCTGTTAGGCATTAGAGTATGGGTGGAGAATGAGATTTTATCAGCCTTGATGCTACTGTGAAACCCTAAGAGGGAGGAGAAAAGAAACTTAAAAAAAAAAATTTAAGATAAAGGAGTCATGGATATACAATGGGAAAATGACAGCCTCTTCAACAACTGGTGTTGGCAAAACTGGACAGCTACATATAAGAGAATGAAACTGGATTACTGTTAATGCCATGTACAAAAGTAAACTCAAAATGGATCAAAGATCTGAATGTAAGTCATGAAACCATAAAGCTCTTAGAAGAAAACATAGGCAAAACTCTCTGGAACATAACATGAGCAATTTTTTCTTGAACACATCTCCTCGGACAAAGGAAACAAAAGCGAAAATGAACAAGTGGGACTATATCAAACTAAAAAGCTTCTGTACAGCAAAGGACACCATCAGCAGAACAAAAAGGCATCCTACACTATGGGAGCATATATTTGTAAATGACATATCCAGTAAGGAATTAACATCCAAAATATATAAAGAACTCAAGCGCCTCAACACCCAAAAAGCAAATAATCTGATTAAAAAATGGGTGGAGGATCTGAACAGACACTTCAAAGAGGAAATTCATATGGTCAATGGGCACATGGAAAGATGCTCCACTTGCCTAATCATCAGAGAAATGCAAATTAAAACCACAGTGAGATATCACCTAAACCAGGTAGGATGGCCAACATCCAAAAGACAAGTAACAACAAATGCTGGTGAGGATGCAGAGAAAGGGGAACCCCTCTGCACTGTTAGTGGGAGTGTAAATTAGTTCAACCACTGTGGAAAGCAATATGGAGGTGCCTCAAAAACCTAACAATAGGAATACCATTTGACCTAGGAATTCCACTCCTAGGAATTTTCCCAAAGAAAACAAGATCCCAGATCAAAAACAACATATGCACCCCCATGTATGTCACAGCACTATTTACAATAGCCAAGACATGAAAGCAACCTAAGTGTCCATCAGTAGATGAATGGATAAAGAAGATGTGGTACATGTACACAATGGAATACTATTCAGCCATAAGAAGAAAACAAATCCTCCCATTTGCAACAACATGGATGGAGCTAGAGGGTATTATGCTCAGTGAAATAAGCCAGGCGGAGAAAGACAAGTACCAAATGATTTCCCTCATTTGTGGAGCATAAGAACAAAGCAAAACAGCAGCAGACTCACAGACACCAAGAAGGGACTAGTGGTTACCAAAGGGAAAGTGGATGGGGAGGGTGGGTGGGGAGGGAGGAAGAAGGGGATTAAGGGGTATTATGATTAGCACATGTACTGTAGGGGGGTTATGGGGAAGGCAGTATAGCATGAAGACAAGTAGCGACTCTATAGCATCTTACTATGCCTATGGACAGTGACTGCAATGCAGTGTGTGCTGGGGACTTGATAATATAAATGAATATAGTAACCACAATGTGGCTCATGTAAAACCTTCATAAGATTGTATATCAATGATACCTTAATAATAATAATAATAATAAAGAATTTAAGGAAGTTTAAGAAGATTATGGTAGTGATTCAGTTATACAATGCTTCTTAAGTGTATATTTTCTTATTTGTTTGAGTTTTGATAGCAAAACCATCAAAAAAATTAATTATTTGCAGGTTATTTTTATCCATTTTCACTCTGCTTGATTGGCTTTTGAAACAAAGAACTCCAACATTTTGTTTTGAAACAAAAAAATCCAATCTCAGGACCATTTTATCCTTGCTACATTCCTTTTCTGATGATAAATTTATTTTGCTCTATGCTATTAAAATACTTTACCTCTAATTTAAAGTGTTTAAATGTCCTTAAACATTTAGATTTCATTTTTTTTCCGGTTTGGTTTAGTATTTAATATTTAATTTTATTTTTTAATTTCAATCCAGTAGCTATTGCTACTTCACAAATCAGTGTGCTTCTTTGTTACTTCTTAAGGGGGTAAGAACAAACTAACTCCACAGTTAATTGTAGTACCAAATAGTGCACAGAATTCACTACTTTCTCAAGTCCATACACATTTACTGAGCATCTACTAAATATAGAAGTGTGTGGAGGATGTTGCTGGAGGTACAAAAAACATCACCACTGCAGCTTCTACACAGGAAGTGAAGGTTGAGGTCCCAGGAACATATGAAATAGCACAGCAGGGGGAAAAAGAGAGCAGAAAAGAATACCTGTCATTGGAACCTAAACGATGCCTTTACTCAGGTGGCGGAAAGAGGATGAGAAGATGGCTCACCAATAGGACAAAAAAGAAGAGTCACAGATATATAAAGATAAGTGGTGTGCACATCCTAACTAAAGCCAGAAAAGAGTTTCAAGAGATTGACACGTTCTGTAGAAGATCAAAGAGGGCACAGGAAAATCCACCGTTCTTTAAGAAGTTGGTATCAGTAGGATGTGAGAAAGGAGGCCAAAATCTAAGGGTTAAAAATATTGATTAATGCTCATCTGTGGACCAGTGCCAGGCTGTGAAATGTTTAACTGTCCACACGCTGAGCTACCAAATACAAATCAGCTACAACATGAAACACTGTATTGGTTCAACTGGCATTTGTTTTTCTGTAGGAAGTCTTTTTCAAGGAAGCAAGGAATGAGTTCATTTGTATTCTGGCAGGGATTTGTTCACTTGTCTTTGATGGATGAGAAGCAGTTTGAAGACAGACAACTTTAAAGAACACTAGCAGATAATGACAATGGAGATACACCACTCCATTTTTATTTTTTATCTAGCTTTATTGAGCTAAAATTGTCTATAACATTGTGTTAAGTCAAACAATATCATGATATGATGCATACATACATATTGTGAAATGATTACCACATTCAAGTTAGTTACAACACCCATCACTTCCCATAGTTAGCTTTTAGGTGTGTGTTTAGTAACTATTAACATCTACTCTCCTAGCAACTTTCAGGTCTACTGTACAGTTTTGTTAACTGCACATTAGATCCCTAGAACTTACTCAACTTTTAACTGGAAGTTTATACTCTGACCAACATCTTCCCATTTTCACCATCCCCTGGTCCTTAGCAACTAACATTCTACAGTTTCTGTGATTTTCTTTTGCTTTTTAAGGTTCCACAAATAATTGAGATCATACAGTGTTTGTCCTTCTCTGTCTAATTTAATTTCACTTAGCAGAATGCCATCAAGTTCCATCCATGTTGCAAATGGCTGTATTTCCTTCTTTTTCATGGGTGAAAATATTCCATTATTAATAAATACATATTTGTGGGGTTTTGTGTATGTATGTATTTATGTGTGTGTGTGTATGTGTGTGTGTGTGTATCTCAAATCTTCATCCAGTCGTCTATAGAAGGACATTTAGATTTTCCCATGTTTTGGCCATTGTAAATAATGCTGCACTGAACTTGGGAGGGCAGATAGCTCTTCAAGATCCTGATTTCATTTCCTTTGGATTTATACCCATAAGTGGAATTGCTGGATCATATTCTATTTTTAATTTTTTTGAGAAAAGTCCATAGTGACTGTACCAGTTTACATTCCCACTAATAGTGCACAAGGGTTCCTTTTTTCTGCATTCTTACCAACACTTGTAATTTCTTGTCTTTTAGATAATAGCCATTCTAGTAGGTGGTGTGAAGTGGTATCTCATTGTGGTTTTGGTTTCCATTTCCCTGATGATTAGTGATCTTGGGCACCTTTTCATATGACCATTGGCCATTTGTATGTCTTCTTTGGAAAAATGCCTATTCAGTTCCTCTGTCAATATTTTAATTGGATTATTGTATGAGTTCTTTGTATAGTTCAGACATTATCTCCTTATCAGACACATGATTTACAAATATTGTCTCCCATTCTGTAGCTTGCCTTTTCATTTTGTTGATGGTTTCCTTTGCTGTGCAGGAGGTTTTTAGTTTGTAGCCCCACTGGTTTATTTTTGTTTTTGTTGCTTTTGCTTTTGGTGTCAAATCCAAAATATAACCAAGACCAGTGTCAAAGAGCTTATTGCTTGAGTTTCTTCTAGTATGTTGAGAGTTTTTAATCAAGAAAGGATGTTAAATTTGGTCAAATGCTTTTGAAAAAGCCCCTCTTGAGATGATCGTATGATTTTTACACATTCATAGAATAATAATTTAATCATTCACTCTATTATGTATCACATTTATAAATATTTATTAATTTGCATATATTGAAGAATCCTTGCATCTCAGGAATAAATTCTACTTGATCATAGCATATGAATAATTATAGTGCTGTTGAATTTGACTTGCTAGTATTCTGTTGAAGATTTTTGCATCTATATTGATCAGCAATATTGATCCCTAGTTTTCTTTTTTGTAGTGTCCTTATCTGGCTTTGGTTTCTGGGTAATGATTGCCTCTTAAAATAAGTTTGGGAGTGTTCCCTCCTCTTCAGTTTTTTGGAAGAGTTTGAGAAGTATTGGAATTAATTCTTCTTAAATGTTTGGTAGAATTCACCAGAGAAATCATTTGGTCCTGAGGTTTTGTTTCTTGGGACTTTTTTGATTACTGATTCAGTCTCCTTGCTTAATACTGGTTAATTCAGATTGAATTTCTTCATGCTTCAGTCTTAGTGGGCTGTATGTTTTTAGGAATGTGTATATCTAGGAATTTAGAAATATGGTCCTTTATATTTTGTGGTATTACATATTTTGTTTCTGATCATGGTAACTCCAGTCAGTGGTACCTCCATTCAGGAATCTTATTCAGTAATAAAAAGAAATGAGTGTGAAAAGACATGGGTGAACCTTAAATGCATTTTACTAAATGAAATAGACCATTCTGAAAGCTATGATTCCAAAAATGCTAACCAGCATTGGTAGCATGTGCATGTATGCAATGTGTGCAAAAGTGCAGGTGCACATATCAGGTCCAAAATTGAAAGACTCAATAGGGCCTTTTGATTCTATGTAACGATAAAGTAACATTTAGCAAACAGTGTAAGTGTTTATTAAGAAGTTATTTACTCCTTTGATATAAGTTCCACAAATACCTTCAATCAGAATTTATATTAATTTTTCAGTATACCCAGAGCTGAAATGTTTATCACCTAGTGAGGCAAAGGAAGAAAGCAGAAAACTGTGGGAATCAAGCTAACTTTGTGACTTGCTGTGACTTATTGGATTAGATTATATTCCCTTTTGTCACAGACAGTATTTGTCCAAATGGATAAAGGGTTATTTTATAAATTTGTTGTCATAAAGTTTAAAAGTGTGAAAAAATAAAAATAACAAAAGTGCAGTGGTCTGTCACATGAGGGTCTGTCACCCCTTGCGAGAGCAGATGAGCCCTGGGATGTGGGAGAGGGTTTACTATCTGTAAATTTTACTGTCAGTTTCATTTCTGCCTTGGGGCTTGTTTTACAATGTAGGTAATGGATTGGTATATAGTATAGCTATATAACTTATAAATATATAAATACTAGGCATGCTGTTCAGGATGTATAAATGGTGTTGGCACAATCAAAAGTAGTCTGGAGAATAGTACAGTAGTGAAACAGGGCACAGAATGTAATCTTGACCCTTCTAACTTCTTTGTACTATTTAGGATTGTAGTGAAAAAAGTGTTTTGGATTATAGCTTCTTTAACATTGCCAGAAACCAAAAACCAAGTTAAAGGAAATGATTGACCATGGCAATTAAATGAAAAATTTTCTCTGTAGTTCAGGAAAGAGACCTTCAATCTAAAACCAACTAACTCCATTCTACTTGTAAGCATTATCAGGACAGAGACTGTGTGCTTCTTAGTCAGTGCTAAATCTGCAACACTCCAGAGCATAGCTTATAGTAGGCACTCAGCTAACAGTTACTGAGTGGACATACGGATTTGCTGGTGTTATATGTGTGGAAGAAACACGACATTTTCCTTATAGTTGCAGAATATCATAAAAGAGCCCGATTAGAGCTGTTATTGCATAAAAAAAGTTTTTCTAATTTTCCTCTCCTTTGCTTGCATAACTAAGTGGTAAGCACATCTTTCAGTCCATGGCTTTTTCTCACCTTCTGCATTCTTTTTTTTAGTTTGCTATCTGGATATTTCTGGATAACTTTATGTCTTTCTGTTTTACTCTGTTCCATCCTTCCTTTTCTTCATTTTTTTCCCATAGACACTGAGAAATGACTGTTGGTTACCAAGGGGGAAAGGTGTGTGAAGAGGATAAAGAGACACAAAAATCTTAATCATAATATAAGTTGGTCGCGGTGATGGAAGAACAGCATGAAGAATGTAGTCAGTGGTTCTGTAACATCTTCCTGTGTTGACAGCTAGTAACTGCACTAGTTGGGGTGAGAATTTAGTAATGTGGGTAACTGTTGAATCACTGTGTTGTGCACTTGAAACCAATATAATATTGTATGTCAACTATACTTAAGTAGAAAAAGAAAAAAACAAAATGAAATTAAGGGTCAATGGAAACACAGCAAAATAAACTGTTAAGACTGACAAATATAATTGTGAAGAAGTCAGTAAATTATAAGCCCTGTGTTTTAGAGAGTAAAACAACAGAGAAGTGGATGGGGAATGTTTATTTAATCAGATGCTGATATATCTGTGTCCAGAATTATAGAAGAAAAGTAATTAGAAATTTTCATCTAGGATTATAAATGACTTCCTAGGCACTAAATAAGGTTTGAAAGAAAAGAATTCATTGACTCATTTGACAAAGTCTGATTGAGGGTTTACTACAAGCCAGGTAATCTGAAATTTTGTCATTACATCGATGCATCAGTTCTCCGAGACAAGTGCCTTCATGTTGTGCTCATGAAAACTGAGGCTTAGGGAGGTTAAGTCATGGGGCTAAGGTCACATCACTAATAATGCCGCCGTGGCTCAAACCCTTATTCACTGGACTCCAAAGCCAGAGTTCTCAGCCCTCTGCTCATCTGCTTCCTACTCTGCTAAGTAACTCAGTACGAGAGCAAAGCTTGGAGTGGCTTTGTTAAAGAGGCAGCTGGGTATACATCACAGGGTCCTTGCCAAGCCTTGGTACATCTTTTTAAAGAAAGGAAAGATCCAGAATGATGACTTTTTTACTCCAAAAGCTGGAATTATAAAATCAATAAAAACATATTTCCTAATAAAATAGCAGGAAGGAAATAAGGATAAAAGCAGGTGTTAATGAAATAGTAAAAAAACAATTGTTTTAATTTCAAATTTTTAAAAAACATTTTTTAGACATATGAATTATTTAGCTAAACATTGGCCAAATGTATTCAAGAATTATAAAAAAGGAAGAGGAGTATGTATTTAAAAAAGGGTAAAATTTTTGGTATAAAAATGAGAAAGGTGACATTTAGAGGGGAAGAAAGGAAAAATGATTAGCAGAGATACCATGGAAACTTTATACCAATAAACTTCAAAACCTTGGTGAATTAGTTTCTAGC
Source organism: Manis javanica (assembly GCF_040802235.1). Lineage (NCBI taxonomy): Eukaryota > Metazoa > Chordata > Mammalia > Pholidota > Manidae > Manis > Manis javanica. The sequence goes on along the minus strand of NC_133168.1, from coordinate 10,283,298 downwards.
AAAATATAAATTACTAAAATTGTGCTTCTTTTCTACCTATACCAGCTTTCATGATTATCTGATACTGTCTCATGGCTTCATATATATATATGTGTGTATATATATAAAGAGAGAGGGAGAGGTAATACACAATCATATATTACATACGTATATATGTAGTATATAAAATACTACATGTTAGAGTTTCCACAGAAACAGACCAATAGGATTTTATATAAACAGAGATTTATTGTAAGGAATTGATGTATGCAATCCTGGAGGCTAACAAGTCCAAGATCTGTGCTGTTGGCCCACGCACGCTGAAGACCCAGGAGAGCCAATGGTTTAATTTGTGTCTAAACGTAGGAAAAAGCCGATGTCTGAGTGTGAAGGAAGTCAGAGAGAATCCTCGCTTTTGTCATTTTCAGACCTTCAGTTGACTTTATGAGACCCACCACCTGGATACTCAAAAGTTTTGGTGTCCTTGGCTGATTAGTTGGGGACTTAATGTGGTAGCCTATGGTCTTTCCCCTCAATTTATAAGTCTAAAAATACTAGAATCTGGTTCAGAAGAGGGACCTGAAATGCTATAGTAGACTTTTCTTAAGGTAATTGTGCCTTAAAAAAAAAAAAACCTTCAAATATAGTTCCAAGAAGGTGTAGAAATTGACAAAAAAAAAAAAGCATAGCTGAAGATGTCCTCAATTTCTTACCTAAGTTATAATCAACTACTGCTGTGAGTAGATGTTGGCATTCTGCAACTGGTATCTGATGATTAGTCATTTAGGTAATATCCACCAAGAAGAAATAGCTTTTAAATTTAGCCAGAAAAAAAATAGCACCACTAATGAGGGCCTTGACATTCAGCACACCAAATTAAGCAGTCAATCTGACATTTTATAGACAGTTTGTTACAAAGCCTCACCCCCTTGTGGACGTTCGATAAGCGTTAATTGCCTGGCTGACAGTGAACAGCTACACGTTGGCCTGTTAGAGAAGCTGCAGCCATGGAGTAACTAGAAGGCTGGTTCCAGATGTGCTGTGGAACAAGACCTTGTGAGCCCCAAAAAGGGTGTGGGTTTTCATTTTGTTTTTAAAAATTAAAACGGCTTCACAATTCCCTTCTAAAACTAAACACACTCATTAAAAATAGACTTCCCTTTGTCAGTTCAAGGTCAAGCACCTAATACTGGTGGTAGTCGTCACATGTTATTTCCTTTTAAGTTGAAAGCTGAGAGTCTCTGAAGAGCCATTGTCCCATTACCTTTGAAAATTATTTGCCTCAATGCCTCAGAAATCATTAACATTTTGGACTGGATGACTGTTACTTTCATTATTGTGCTAGAGTGCACTGTGTTCATCATAGTGAATGGAGAATGGTGAGCTCTCATCTGCATTTTATTCCCTCATTTAAACTGACTCACTTTTACCAAATATAAATACTGTGAAGCTAGAAAAATATTTGTAATGTAATAATAATAGCTAAGGCTTTTTATCATTTACTCTAAGTAGTCATTGTACTAAGCTCTTTATATGTTCTTCTAAGGGTGTGTTGAAAGAGTATTTCACTTTTTCTGCCATATCTTTTTTATACTCTTAAAATTGCAACTTTCATTCTGTTTTATTTAAAATCACAATTTCATTCCAGCTTATGTAATCACAGAGATACGGTCAACCTTAGCTTCGTCTGAAAGAATGTGAACTCATGCTTGAAGGATAATGAAGTTGATGAAATTTTAAACCTTTAGTAATTGAGTATTGAGCAAAGACAGATGTTTTATAAAAGAGGGGCAAGATAGCTGATCATGTGAATCTGATGAATTGGTGTGAAGAATTATTGGGATTTATAGATATGCCCTGATTCTATTTATCATTTTTATAAAAAAACAGATTCAAAATGAATTGTCCACACTTTGGGATGATCCCGCTGCTTGTTGAATTAATTGCTTTAAATTAGCCCATCTGATATTAGCTGAGTTTGGGCTTATATGTCTGGATTCCTGAAAGACTGAATTACCAGTATTCTTTGCGTTTGGAGACATATGACTCTAAAGTGGTAAAATAGATTTTCATATCAAATCATTCATATCACTTGAAAATCTATATGCAAACATAAATTCTCATAGGATTAAAAGAAGTTCTTCATCTAGTTACTTTTGAACTCTTGCTACTATTTAACCTAGTAACTATTTGAACTCTTGTGGGTAATTCTTAAACTCTTTTTTTGCCATTTTTGTGAAGACTGCATGTAGCCTGCACGGGGAAAGCATCAGATGCGTTTGCAGGAATGAATTTGAATGTAAGGGACACATACTTAACTGGTCTGTTCTGCCTTGAATCAGGAAGGTTCTAGTGAAATGGTTGCTTAGCAACCAATGGAGTTAGAAGGAACTCTTAGTGGGGGCTCTTGCCTGTGTATATGTCTGATGGGAGAGTGACTCCATCGTGTATTGCCCAGCTTGTCCCTGTCAAACCTAAACAATGAATGAAATGAAAGATTGAAGACAGATTCCATTCTGGACTGGACGCCTAAATTTGTAGTCTTACACACCTCATTATATGTTAGCGTGTTGGAGAAGAAGATATGAAGAAATGATAGTAAAAATAGAAGAGAAACTGTTGAAATTTTAGGTTAATTTTAAGAGTGATCATTAACTTACATTGGGTGTTTAAAGAGTAAAATAGTAAGTTTTAATTGAGGCAGTTTCACACTGTTGTCTTCAACATTCTTCCAAAAAGTTCTCTATGGAAAAAGAAGTAATGGATTTTATGTGATGATTTCATGAATTCTAGGAAAGAAACAGTGTGTTCTAGTGCTTGAGCATATGCATGCTTTATGATGCAGGGCTGGCCCATCTGCCCTTTCCCTTCTCATGCCCATGACTGATGGAATAACCATATCCTGTCCACACTCACGTGAGCCTGGACATGGCGGCACAGCCCTCAACAGGGTTCCAGGCAGCCACGCCCAATAGCAGAATGGCAGGGCAAGAAACTGCCTTGTCATTCTTTAAGGAAGACAGAGAAAGCTTCTGCTTGTTGAATTCCATAGGGACGGGTCTAAGGGATTTGTGTCAGTGGCAGCTCTGAGGTGGCCACACGAAACTCCTTTTCAGAAAAATATGATAAGAGGGAGATGGGCCAGAGACAGTCAACCAAGTAACTGGGAAAAGGAAGGTGGTGGGATGGGTTTGCATGCACGCTCCCACCTCTGCCGCCATCCGGGAACATGGGATGATTTACTCTTTCAAAGCCCTTGTTCTTGAAATCATGGGTCTGTCTTTAACTTGTTTTCTAAGCTACAGTCACCTTCCTGTCCCCCCAAATCTGGGGATCAGTCCTCGCTTGCTGAGATTTGTACTCAGGTCTGCCCTGACTATAGCATTTGTAGTGTTGGATTTGAAGGCTAACAATGTATGACTCAGAGGATGCAGAGTAGAAGCCCTTCCCAATAAGAGACTTCAGAGCTGTTACCTCATATTGGAAAAGCTGTTATTACTGGAAAAAGGTATTACTAATACTTCACATTTTCACATAAAGTCTTGGGTGTCTCATCACTTCAAATATTCGGATATGCAAGGAGGGCTGCCAGGGGTGGAGGACTGACCTTGGCCCCACCTCTCAAAGTTTAATGTGCATGTGGGTCACCTGCAGCTGCTGTTGAAGCGCATCTTCCCATCAAGTATGCGTAAGGTGGGTCTGAGAGTCTGCATTTCTAGCAAGTTCTAACAAGATGCCAGTGCTGCTGGCCCAGGGACCACACCTCAAGTAGTGAGGGGCCAGTGCTCTCTGAAGTCCCTTCCAGCTTTAAAATCCCATTTACAGAATAGCTGCTAGAGTTTTACTTGCGATATTTAAAGACCTCCTGTGCAGCTTTGATAAGCCACCTAAGAGCCTGCTCTGTGTATTGCTCAAGAGTTCTTCTCAATGCCTGTAATGCTGTAATCAACACGGAATCCCTCACTCTGCCACATCCCCTAAAGTGTTCCATCTCTTCCTTTTTTCTTTTGACTTTCAAACTTAGATGATACTATGGTCTTCTAAAAACTTCCTTTCTCCATGGCTACTTCTCCTGATTCATGAAGGCTCTGTGTCACCTCTGCTCGGTCACTCCTTCCTGCAGACCTTGAAAGCTGTTTTAGGACAGCCGTCAAAATGCAGGAAGTCCAGGTTGGGTCTTAGTGAATATGCCCTCACTAGAGTTTGAAAGCAGGATTGTGCTGTTGGCAGCCATCTGAGGACAGACCCAAAGGTCTCTACATGGAAGAAATCCATTCAGTAACAGCTCATCAAATATATTCTGTGAGCAAGAGCAGAAGTGTCATCCCTTAAGAGAAAAGATAGATAGCGGATAGCAAAGTGTCAAAGTCCCATACCAGGGAAATAACTATAGGCTAGAAGGTAACAGAATCCCTGGAGCAATGAGGACATGCCATGGGTGACCGGAGGCTGGATGCCGTTTTCCAGACTATGTAACGAGTGACAGGATAAACACCATTCATGCGTAATCTGACTTCTTGATGGGCCCCAGTTTCTGGCCTTCACATTTACTAAACTTTTAGCTAAAAAAAAAAAAAACCAGCTTGATTTGTGTCCTCTTTCTATTCCATCCCATTCTTTCTGAGAAGATCCAAATAGTGGAAATATGGCCACATCAGAAGGAGGAGAATTCTAAAGGGAAATAGGATAAGCCATAATCACACTGGCTTTGAAGGGCTCATTACCACCACATAGTTAATTCAGAAGCAACTGTGCCGAAAGCAGTGAAATACAGCTCAGTTCTTTGGATAAACAGGCCATGTATTTGAAGACGTTGGGGAAACCAGTATGTTTCCCAGTTTTTAGCATCTAAGGTGGAGTTTACTTTACATGCTTAAGGTCAGGGGAAATGGGTACTTTAGAAATTATTAATTTTTGTTGCTTAATTATATTTATAGTAATACAATTTTACTGTTTTCCTTTGTCCTGCTCTTTTATTCCCTGAGAGTTTTACTCTGTTTGCGGAAGAACTAAACTAGCTGTAAATACTGTAAATATATAGGGGGAAAAACCCTCCAGTCAAACTTCCCTACTCTTTCAGGCCATTAAGTGTCCTGAATGGATTGGACTGCTTTTGCATCTGTGAGATTAAGAAAGTAAATAGTCCAGTTCAACAGTGATCAAGACAGTTCTCTCCTCAATGCCAGAGAAATGAGCTATTGTGGTTAACTGAACAGTCTCATTCACTGAGATTTATTACCCATTCTTTATGTGAGGTATAACCAAAATGCAATAAAGGATAATCACCATCAACACAAAATTGAGCAAACTGTCAAAGGTTAGTTTGAATCCCTGCACAGCCTCAAGGCCATTGCAGACATCACTGATTCTACAACACTGAGCACCTAGGGGGCATATAAGAGACATAGGGGCTCAGGCTGGGTCTGCCCCTGTCATTACAGGCTGCTCTTTTCAATAACATCCTTCAACATGCTTCTTTACTTTTATTTAACTCTCAGAAAAGACAAGTTTGAATGTGCCCCAAACAATCCAGCTATTTCACCTGTGAAATCATGTGGATTTTTGATAAAATGGAAATTCATAGTACACCTTGCCCATGTCCAGTGCAACTCCAAAGCTATATATAGTTTCATGTTTTGCCAACTTTAAGTGCTTAAAAACGTCTACTATCTCTCATGCTGCTCATCTTAGAAGATGTAATAGTGGAATTTCCGTCGGTATGTTTGTGGCATAATACACCAACCTAAAATTAGTGGTGTTTCATCTTGTGACTCCATGTTAACATGACAGCTAACATGACCTAAGGAAACTGCCTTCATGTTCTGTAATGTTAGGACTTGAGTTGTGTCATTTCTGTGTGCAATACAGGAGAAATGGCACCCTATAAATCCTCAACTCTCTCTGTGTTAGGCACTTAAAATGGATTGTGTTCTCACAACCTGGGTTTTCAATCAGGAAGATTTGTCCCACATCAGTTGAGAGTGAGCTGTGACGACTGTAAATCTCACCCTGACCAAGGCTCAGAGCAGCGTCACCCAGGCAGGGCCTGTGCCGCACTGTTGCAGTTCTCAGCAGAACCTTACCCCATGAGCTGGCAGACTGCTCTGGCTTGATAAGGGACATGGACATATGTCCTTACTTTTCTGTATATGTATAGCTTTGAACTCATTTGTATTTAGCTTTTGGTAGATACTCTTTAACTTTAGCTACATTTCATATCCTGATGTCTAAACCACCTTACATCCAGAAAGTAATTTAAGATGAATTAATTATTTCTTATTACAATGCTGTGGGACAGCTGGATGGCATCTGCAGCTGAAGTTTAGAAGAGCTTGTTGATTCATGTGTTTATTCATTCATTCACCTGTATTTCCTGCATACATGCAGTCCTAGGGTTTAGGGGCTCCATAGTGAGTAAGGAGGATGGTACCACTTTAGTAGAGCTTACTGTTTACCTTGTCAGAAAGTTTGATATTAAAAGATTGCACCTTTGATCTTGTAACTCTGGGGCAAAAATATGTTCCCAGCCTGGGGCAAATAACCTTTGAACCTTTGAAAAATAAAGTGGGTGAAACCTGTTTGTTGCGTACAAGCAGTCATCTACTTCTACTTATCCATGTCTCTTGCGAAACAGCTGCAAAAGGACCCCACGAAACCTCTCTGGTCCAGGTGTGTGCTTGCTCTCTGCCCCCTTTGTAATCACCTATTGGTATGGAGGTGAACTACTTCTCTCCACCCCTTGGAAACACCTGTTGATGTGGAGATGCACTAAGGCCAGGTGAAGGATTCTGGAAATATTGCAATTTTACCCACAGGTCTCATCACCTCTTTTGCTACCAAAGGAGGCTTTGTCCCTCCCCATGAGCTCTAGCAGGTCTCAAGCTCAGGAAGCTTACTTAGGCAGCTGGTGTTTCACTGACTTTTCCTCACTTTGGTGGTATCCATGGAGGCTTTTCCTAATTAAGGTGCCTTCTGAGTTTATTAAACCTAAGGCATTGACCTGGATTTAATAGTTCCTTTTAAAAAATCTTTCAATCAACTATTTCCTAATTTTTGAAAAGTACCTTGTATTAAATTTATAATACTGAATTTCTGAGACTGTGATATCAGAATGGGAGTTATGTGTTTATAGAATGGTGGCAATAGTTTTTATGATGGGGTTACTCCTTAAAGAAAGGTGTGGGAGTATGTGGTGAAAGTGAAGTCCTGGAGCCAGACATAGAGATTTTGAGTAGGATTGTCATTAGAAAAGTATTCTAAAGGAATGGATTCAGTTAGAGGACAGTGGAGGGAGGGTTCATAGCTCTCATTCCAAATGGATCACAGGGATACTTGGGAGAGTAGGACAAGCAGACTGGATTAGAAACAGTTGCTAATTTTTTAAGCATCTACTATGTGCCAGGTGACATTAACCAACTTGTATCTAAACCTCAAGACAATCCTGTGAGGTTGGTATTAATTTACAGATAAAGGGCCTGAGGTTCAGAAAAATTAATATTAGCCATTGGCCACATGTTCAAGGTAAATTGCCTACAGGACCAGCAGGTTATAGAACCAGGATTTGAATCAAATGTGTCTTTCTGCACACATCTGAGCATTAAAAATAAAACAAAGTTTTAAAAAGGCAGTTGTTAGAAATGTGTAACTACACATTCAGTAATGATCCAAAAAATGCTGTGTAAACTGAGTAAAATTAATAGTCTCTTCCTTCCCTCTACCATCATACCTTTAATATAACCAAAATGACTAGTTTGATGTTCCCTTTATTGCTTATACAAACATGTTACCAATATATAAGTACATATATATTTGAGGGGTGTGTTCTCTGCAAGTCTGCTAAGCCAGGCTTCAAGTCCAGTAGCTTACAACCCTCCGGCGGAGGATGCCTGTTCTCTGCCAGGGTTTCCCTGGCAGCTTTCGAGAGCCTCCCCGAAGAGCAGATTCAAAACAGTCACTGGGCAACTTGTTCTGCTGTTTTTGGTCTCAGGAGCTTTTTCCATTTCATTAACCCAGATAATTCTGCAGTTTGAGTCAGTTCCGTCCTTCTCTGCATGTGGGGCTGACGGAGAGTGGCTGGTCACCACATCAGGTGAGGTTACAATTTGAAGATCTGAAAAAAGAAATTAGTGAGGGGAATATTAAAAACTGAAAAAGCCTTATAACCAAGAAAACAGGCATTGAAAAAAATAACCTGAAGTTTCAGTTTCTTTTACAAGTGGCTACATGAAGTCTAGAAGCAAATTCAGAATTATACAAAAGGAAAGATTTTTTTATTGTGACATGTGCTTTTTGATTTTGAAACATTAGATCTTCTACAGACAGAACCCATTTAACATTACAGTCAATATGCTATTAGCATTTTTTGCATATAGCCTCTTGGTTTAAAAAAAAAACACAAACCAAACCCCAGAAATTGGTATATCTAACATATCAATATTCTGAACCAGAGAATACATAAAAGAAACTTCATTCTATTCCATTGTCATCACAAAATATAAATTTCACTAAGATCTGGTCATGTATCAAACACTGAACCTTGTATGTATTGTCTTATAATCTTCAAACAAATTCATGAAGTGCATACAATTTTTAGCCCCATTTTTCAGATAAGAAACCTGAGTCACCTAGAGGTTACATGTTTGTCCTTTTCACTTGTCAGTGTTTAAACCCAGATTGTTTGGTTACAAGTTTGCTCTTTATCAAAACAAGTATTTTGTGACTTCAAATCAAGTATTATGCACCAAATCAAGTATTTCATGACCTCAAATCTAGTGTTCTTAACCTACCACTTAGTACCTTTACTACCAGTGGCACCAGTGATGAGCCAGATCAACTCATTAACTAACCAAATTGCCAAATTTCCCATATTGGCCATTCATCTTTAAGAGTTTCTGAAAAAAGTTAAATTTTGTTTTTTTCATGATAAAGTAAGTTTCTGAAAGTTAAATATATTCTGAGTGCTATTTAAGATACCAACTATAATTGCATATAATACATGTTACAAACTCCCAATGTCTTTAGGATATTTTGAATGTTATTTTTTATTTTCTCCATTTGTGAGCCTTTAAAATATTCTTTAGAAAATTTTCCAAATAATAAGAGAAAAGTAATTTTGTATTTCTAACAGTTGAAATTTTAACTATAAATTAAGCTATCTAAGAGAAGCCTAGTCAGTGTGAAAACTTAAAATTCTCTAATGCAGTGAGAAGGAAATGAGGATCTCCAGAAAGGATAATGGACTATCAATTAATACCACCCATTCTTTACCTCTTAATTTAAAATGTATAGAATTGTGAGGATCAAAAATAAATTTATCAAAATTAAAACTTGCTGAAAGATGAATATTAATAGACTGCTAAAACAAAAAGTCACATTTTTAAAATGGAAAAGCTATAATGTGAACTGAAATAACTAGATAGAACAGTGAGGGTTTTTTTTTCCTGTTTTTTGTTTGTTTGTTTGTTTTACTTCTATGAAATTAGCCAGACCACAAAATCTGAAGAGACAGTCTTCTTACAACTTCTCTCCTTTATGACCCCAATTGCAAGTCGAGAGGATTCCTAAAATAACTCTTACGTTTGGTAATTTCCTAGAAAGACTCAGAACCCGCTGTAAGCTTTTATCCTCATGGGCATGGTTTGTGGGGACAGGCTGTGAATGAGAACCAGTCAGGGGAAGAGGCACATAAAGCAGAGCCTGAAAGGGGATCGCTCCAGGGCTTTGGACCACCCTCCCTGCGACGGAGACGTAGCATTACCCTCTCCTGGCCACACTGTGTGACCGTATGCACGGAGGACTGCTGGCCAGGGAAGCTTGCCCAAGCTTTCGGTGAGTCATTTCTCAGGAACTCAGTCACAGACTGCCTGACAGCTGAGCTTTTGTCTCCAGCCTCTCTTGGAGGTCAAGCTAATCTCCTTAGTCGCCACTTCCCCTGGAGGTCAGAAGTGATGTGGCGTTGGCCGAACCCCGCACTATAACTCACGTTCGAATGTCAGCGGGGCTTGCACCAGACAGGGACACACCCCTGTGAGACAGGATGTTGCAAGGGCCCAAGACCACCGTCCAGAAACCAAGGGCAAAGGGCAGACGTCTCTTTGGATAAGGTTATTCTTCACCACACAGACGTATACTCTTCTAAATGGTATATGTCATTATCAGTAGCCCCAAATTGAATATTCTTTCTATACGTTTAAGTCTTTCTACTTTAAGTCAAACTTGTTACAGGTGTATCAGTGTGGAGGATTTGATGGGGGTGGGGAGAGGAAAGCCCATTCGTTTGTTTAATTTGGCAAGTTTTCGTTTTTTTAAATGTTAAAATTTCTGTCCTACTGAACATACAACAGAAGAACTAATTTTCAACAAGTTGGCCATTTGGAGAATTGGAGGCAAAATGATTTTCGCTGAATGGCTTACACAGTCGTTCTCAAATTCAAGCGAGCCTCAGCGTCGTCAGCACGGCCCATTGCAACACCGAGTGCTGGGCCCCGTGCAGGGGGTGGGCCCAGTGAGTCTGGGCTGGAGCTCCAGGAATCTATATCCTGACACCTTGGTGATGCTGAGGTGCTGGTCCAGGAGCCACATCTTGAGAACCACTGGAATAGAGGAGGTGGTATGTGGCGGCTGAGAGGAACAAGGTGTGTCATTGACACGAGGCAGAAAATAGGCAGAGAAATCAATAGACGACGGTGGTACCTTCTGTGGCCTGTTGGATAGAATGTTCTGGAGTGCTACACATGGCATGGTAACAGGGAGACCCCAGGGTGGAGCGCGTGAGTTCAGTAAGTGAGCCTAAATACAGGCACCAGAGAACGGCCATGGGATCAGGCGAGCCTGGGTCAGGCGTGCAGAGCCAGAACTGTGCGCTGCCAGAACTGTTCAGACAGAGAAGTGATCTGCGGTGGCTTGTGTGATGAGGCTTTGCAGAAGCGTTTCAAAAACCAAAGTCAATTTTAACTTGTTGAACTCTTTTCCTTTCCTGATCTCATTAGGACATTTTCTTCTTGCCTTACTTTTTATGTCTCATATCTGTTTCCTTTTCTGCCCCACCTCAGGCTATGTTCAGTCTTTGTATGGTGGAAAGTGGAGCTGACGAGGTGAATTTGCACGGTGTGACCAGCCTGGGCTTAAAGCAGGCCCTGGAGTTTGCATACACAGGACAGGTATGCTACCAAACGCCAGCCGAGAGACTTAACACTTTAACTGCACCTAACTGGAGGAGGTGATCCTTGAGCTATGCGGGTTAGCTATTTTCTTTGTTATTCATTAAAAAAAACTTCATATCTACTTCATTCCCTAACTAAAGTAATGAAAAGGTAAGTAAAGCAGTTTAATTTTAAGCCTGACCTGGGGAACATAGAATTTTAATCTTAGCTCCGTGGCTTACTTGTGCAATTTAGTATTTCCTAAAGAACCATCATATAGGAAAGAGTTTGCAAGAAATCTTGAATTTCATGGTTATTACTGAAGCTCAGTGACTCAATGTTGGCCTTATTGTCTCAAAAACAAGACCAGAAAAAATGTCAAACACCCAAAAGCTATGTCTAGCATTGTGGCATCCTTTCCTGCACAGGTATCTCAGAGTCAGGGTGTCTCAGATAGATTAGAATGTGACAGATTGAAAGCAAAAATGTTCATCGCTCATGTTATTGTAGGACCTACAGGTATCTCCAGAGGATATCCATTTTTCTTTCTTTTTTTTAATGAAAGAATAATAATGACAACTAATAAAATGCAAGAACCATGTCAGTGTATGGCTATCAGAGCAAATCAAAACTTTTTAAAGACAGTATGTATCCAGATCTGAAGCTTCATGGTTCTTAACTAGTTTTATATTAGTGAAATGATTATTAGAACACAAAATCTTTCCTTTTAAAATTGTTTTTAAATTGTGATATGATTGACATATAATATTGTATTAGTTTAAAGTGTACAATATAATGACTTGGTATGTGTATGTGCTGCAAAATAGTTACTACAATAAGTTCAGTTAACAGCCATCACCACATCTTTCAAATATACAATACAGTACTGTTAACTAGAGTCAACAAGCTGGACTTTACATCCCAGGACTTGTTTATCTTATAACTGGAAGTCTGTACCTTTGACCTCCTTCACCCATTTTTCTCACCTACCTCCCCACTTTCATTTGAAAACCACTCACTAAATCAACCCAGGTATAGATGGGATGTTTACCATCTTTTATAATAATTTGTTCTTTAACTCTATTTCATCCAACTGATGTTCATTGTCTTCTGTGCTAAGATAAGGGCCTCTTCTCTTGACAAGCTCATATCCTGGTAGGGGAGAGAGGCATACACATAATTACTACACACTTACACTGTGATGGGAGGTATAATAGAAACAGAATATAATATAAGACAGCGGGGACAAAAAAGAGGGCGTGGTCAATGGGGGCTGTCGGGGCAAACCTTCACAGAGAAGGTGGTATTTGGGTTGTGAAGAACATTGGGAGTTCACTTTTTCTGCTAAGTTTCCTTCTTTAGAGGCTTTTTAAAAGTGTATCATATTTTCCATTCTTTTCTGTACAGCTAATAGAGTGCAAGATATGTTTCACAGTATAATTGAGATAACTCTGGTAGCTGAAATGAAAGTAGTAGGTAGAAAGGAAAAATTGTTAGTAGCAAGTGTAAAGGGACATAGCAAGGAGATGAATCACAAATTCAGGGTCAGTCCAGCCGAACTTCGTGCCTTAGGAAATGAAAGCAGACAGTTGTTGTTCAGAGTGACCAAGCGTATTCCTGGTGAGGTGAGTGAATAGTGTATTGTATGCTTTCTGGCTTACAGATGTAAGGAGAGATGCCAGCTCTAAACTGTGTCTTGTGTATATTTCTCTCTTCACTCCTGAATTATAGTCCCACCTGCATTTGCCCAATCGTAACGTACGATTGATTGATAAACCATAGCTCCCACGTCACTGGTGTGCAATGCAGATGAAAGAGTAAATATTCGTTTTTTGATGAAGCTACCCAAGTAAGTAGCTTCGGGACTTAGCTGCATTAACACCCAAATGGGGTAAGCTCAGAGGCTATAGACTGAAGAGCACATTTAAATCATTAATAAACAAAAGTCACAAAAATTGGCTGTGAAGGCTGAGGTAGAGCATGGGCGCCCATGTAAGTGGCTGCCTTCCGGTTTGCCTCAATTGCTCTTTGGGTTCTTTACGATGGCTAAATATATACATATGTAAATATAAATATGAATTTAAAAATATTTAAAATGCCTGTGGCACAAAGGATCTATGAAACATGAAAAGCCAAATGAAAAAATGCATATACAGATATTTAGCATATAAAAAACGAGCTCCAGGACGAGACCAGGAGGTGCATTTGTTCTGCCCAGTGACCCATTCCTGACAGAGGGCGAGCAGGCCTGCAGCCTGCACCAAGGGGACAGGAAGTGGGCTGACATTTCATGGAGCCCCTTCTGCGAGAGCAGGAGCATTGCCCTCGGCACCTTCTGTGTGCTGCTTGACCTAATCTTCTAGACAGTTCTGAGGACTGCAGGGATGCCGTCGTAAAGACGACAAGCCGAGGAAGATGCTGCGAATGACTGAGGTCACTCTCCCAGGGTATACAGACCCAGTGAGTCACCCCAGTCCTCTTAACTTCAAAGCCTTTGTTCTTTCTTCGTATCCCATGTCATTAAGTAAAGGTTCATATTTGTTATGCTTTGTTGAAGGAGACAGGGAAGTGTTTGGACGTTTTAGAGCATGAACTCTCGATGATTCTCTCTACCTGGGTGCATTTCCAACACCCAGTTGACAGGCAGTTGTGCTCTCTGTATTTATTACCCTGTGCTTCAGAGTGAAAGTTGATACAGTCTTTCTTGGCCAATATCCATGGCAGTTTGGTTCCTTAAACAATGAAATAACTGTAATAAATCTGTTCCCCTTTGAGACCTGAACACAGGAAATGGCAAAAAGTGAGATTGTCGTGGATGTGGGAAATACAAAAGGCTGCTTGCTTTTACTATGGAATTGAAATTATCATTGAGCAAAGAGTTTGGAATATGGACGTGTGAATAAAAGCATAGTTCTTCAGTTTCTTAAGTGTTTCTTACTATTGTGGACATTCGCTGATATGTTTATAGATTTGTAAAAATCAGGGTTAACATTGACTTTATCTACCGATAGCTATTTCTCCTGGCAGTTGATTATACCTTTAGTCAGTTGTAGTAAGCATAGTACAAAATGTAAGTGTTTTAAGTGTCTGAAAATTGTTGCTGTCTTGGGAGAGAAATTGGAAGTATAGAGTGGGTGTGATGAATGAATGCTGCTAAGTGTAACAAGATGTGTGCATGTTCCTCCTACATATCACTCTAAAAAGCATAGCCTTCTTAAAATTGGTCACAGATTTTTATCCAGGAAGTTTTAAAGAAAAAGCAAACTTTTCCTCTACTGCTAATACATCCTTTGAAAATGCATGCATTTTTCTTTTCAAGGAGCATACACAGGGCTGAGCAAGCACACACTCTGTCTTCACACCAGTTAGACCCATGCCCTTCCTGTGGGCACACCTGGCCTGGGGCACAGCTTGAGCAGAGCCCAGGATGCACCGCAGCCCTGTGGGTGACCGCATACAGCCATACGCAGCAGAATCAGTCATGCAGGGCAAAGGAGCTAGGCTGCTTGGTGAACCCTTTCCTGAGCTGGCCCCGAGAGCTGGGTCAGAAGCAGATGGCGTGATGCAAATTGTCACTGGGCAGATCTGTCTTTGGGAGAAAAGGACAAAGTGAACCCAAGAAAACACACAGTCTCACTTACTCTGCTGGGCAGGAGACCTTGTTAACTGGCCTCCCTCCGTCTCCTCACTTTCCAGCTCTGGCCAGGAATTCATTTGTGTTTCAGACCAGGCTTGAGTTGAAGAGACCTAAGTAGAAGAATGAAAAGGAACTCTGATGGAGATATTGACCAGGAGAAGGATCACAGTCCCAGCTGGACAAGAGGTCAGGCACCCGGGAGCCAGCAGGTGCTGCTAAGAAAGCCCAGTCAGACAGCAAGGAGCGGGTAACACTGAAACCCTCTTATAAAAAGAAGAGCCCTGTGTGCAGGCTGGAAGGACTTCCCACCCCAAAGATCTTGGAATAAGCCTCTAGGAATTTGAGTAGCCGAGGACCAAAAACGGAAGCAAGTAGGACTAAGAACCACGGTGAAGTTCGCTGTTCAGCGCTCTGGCCGTGAAGATGGCAGGGAAGATAGACTATATGCCAAGTTCTGTGTGAAGTACCTTCCACATAATGGATCAAGGGGTTCAACGCCATTAGGTTCCTCTTACTTCCCAGGAAACTGTCCTCCTGTTCCACCCCTTGTAGCCTGATGGAGAGATTCCAGGAACCCGATAAAGAGAGAGACTGTGCACCAAATGACAGTGGCATTTGTAGTCCCCTTGAGGATTTCCCACCCCCAGGTGCTGCTGACTTGGTCCACCCTGAACCAGCCTGGGTATCTGAAGACAGAGGGCTCTTGGGCACCTACGTTCCCTTGCTTTTCCCTCCATCATCCAGGGACTCTGGCCTCTGGCTCCTTAGCATCGTGGAAGAACTTCTCTCTGGGACGCGCATCCTAATCACCTTTCTCTGATCCAGGGAATGCTTTAGGCCAGTCTTCACAAAGATATTTTGTGTAGCCATTAATATTAATATTTTGAACTCTTTGGAAATCTAGAAAGGAATTGATACTCTGTTAAGAGAAAAAAACTTTTTTTATCTCTAATTGTGGTCATATAGAAATACTCAAGCAACGAGGAATTGAAAACTAATGGAAACTGCCCCGTAATTTCCATGCTCTTGCATAGTAAAGATTTTCTTCCTGATTTTCATCTGATCACCTAATAAGGTGCAACCTGATGTGTTTTTTCTAGATATCCCTGGTACAGCATACACTGTAGCATTACATTTTGATGATTATTGAAACTGGATTTATTCTCCACAGCAGAACATTTTTCTCTGGAGGCCTGAGCGTATCGGCTTTGGGAGCAGAATGACGGGAGTCCTCATTGGACCTGCCTTCCCATGGACCATCCCTCCAGGGATAGATATTTCACTTTACGTGGGAAAAGTCCCCATCAGAGTTACTTATAAACATAACCTAGTTGAACTAAATGGTAGCACATGGAGCAAATATAGGAGATATTTTTCTTAAGCGTTTCTCTTGGGAGCAATGTTAAGCCTACTCAGTGGCTTAAATATTTTAGCTGAAGAATCCTTTCTGCACGTGGCAGTATCTACAGAAGCCCGACAAGTGAAAGGCCTCTGACACACCTAAACTGTGCCGCAGGCTCTGGAGGGCACTAAGATCCACATTCTAAGGAGGGATTTGAATTGTGCAGAAAGCAATCGTTTTCTCCTCACCTTAATTCTCGTCAGAGCTGTGCCAGAGTCCGTAACTGGATCACTGACATAGAAAGTTCTAGAAGTATGATAGCAAAGCAGTAAGTTTGAATTCCATCACTGATTTTTTGCTTTCTTGGATCTCTTTGAAAGACTGCATCATTTTCCTTTGGAGGAATTTTCCTCTTTTACCAGTAGATTATTGAAACAAAGAAGCAAATGCGTTTGCTTACTGTTTTGGGGTAAAGATGTTATAGGTTTGCATTGATGGTTTCATAGAAATGTCAGCTGGCTTGATGGACAATTCCATATGCCAAATGGAATTTTTTATCGTTTCCCAAGATGTGAAGTAGAATAATAAGGCTTTGACATGGTTTGGCATTTGAAACTAACTGGTAAGGACTGGTTGGGGACCTAATTGTTTATTGTGAAAAATGAGAAGTGAGACTTGAGAAGTCCAGGTCCTGACTAATCCGCAGAAGTTTACTTTTCTCTGCTGATGATCTAAGGACAATTTCACTGAGCGCGAAGCCCGTGTGTTCCCCATGGAGAACAGTTAATTCAGACAAAGTGAAATCATGTTGGAGGGCCTCCTACGTACAGAGCAGCAGCAGTTCTAGCTGACAGTCTTTACTCCATGCCAGCCAGTTCTCTCTTATTAGATCTGTGTGTGCTTTCTGGTCAGAATGTACTCAGGATGTAGTTAATACTGCAGGAATTATAAAGCCATTTGCTCAGCATATCAATTTCTAAAATGTTTCTGTGTGAGGAAGTGTAGCAGTGGCCACACTTCTGAGATCGTCTTTCTAATTTGGTAATAAAACTGATATTTTTGACTTAAAAAAAATGTTTCCTGGCCTTTTCCTAATAATCTGCAAGTTTTGGGCTTCTTAGTTGTCTTGAAGTCACTCTGCAGAATACAGTGGCCCCCTTAACCCACTTCAAAATTTGATTCAGATGTTGGGATTGATAGTACCACACATGCACCAAAAAGATATGAAAACTTTGTTACTGACATGAAGAGGCTTTCTGGGGAGAGCAGGGTGGCTCCCAGACAGGGGCCAAAAATGGCTTGAGAAAGCAAGTAGGGGTGATCGGCTTTGGCACTTACTGTGGTTAGGGGGCTAGGCTGGAGGGTTCTCCATGAAGGCAGGGGCTTGTGTGGTTTGGAATTTCCACCAGCACCAAGGCAGGAAGCACTCCGATTTTCTTGTATCTTTTCTCAGTGGTAGGGCAGAAAGCTGTCAGCAGTCAAACATCAAAAATGGAATCAGACTCAACTGCGTTATTCTAACATTCTACTTAGGTAATAGTCACATTTTAGGCACAGATATGTTCCTTTGGGACATTGTGAAACTCAATCACTTAATGAAAACAAAATGTGTTCGAACAATACGCTTACAGCATTTATAATCTTTCTTGGCATCAAATCTTGC
Organism: Manis javanica; assembly: GCF_040802235.1. Classification (NCBI taxonomy): domain Eukaryota; kingdom Metazoa; phylum Chordata; class Mammalia; order Pholidota; family Manidae; genus Manis; species Manis javanica. The sequence goes on along the minus strand of NC_133168.1, from coordinate 10,265,536 downwards.
TGAGGAACCCACTGCGGGCCTGCTTGAGCTCATGTGTGCAACATGCATGCTGATAATGCTGTGGGGGTCTACTGATAGCTGAGATAGTATTAGATGTCAGGGATGAGGGTGGCCCCTGTGGGTTTTAATATCTACATTATATGAAACCCCACTTCAAGGAGCTGGATTTATTGTCCTTCTTTCTCCCAGTTTCCTTCCAACTCTGTTTACTTCTTACCACATTACTGCCAGTGTAGGGAATAGAAAGAGCAGTATTTCCTGTATGCCCTTGATAATGGTTTTGTTTTCATAAGTAGGGCAGGAAACAATCAGTCCCTTTCTAGTTGATGTCCTCCAAAGTAGAAATGGCTAATATGCAGCAACTCAAAATAGTAGGTCAACCCACTTCGGTAACTGAGGGTGGATTTTATACTTCTTTGCACTTGTTCCTCTTGATATTTCAGCGGAAAGTTCCATTGCCAAACCCTTTATATTTTATGGTGTCCATCTGAGGTTTTTTTCTTTGCTATGGTGCATGAGTAGTTACACCTGTTTTGCAATATTTCAAAGCAGAAATCATTAAAATTGTGTTCTTCCTTGATCATTGGAATTTCTAAGTGTTGACTGTAGTTATTATCTTTCCCTAAGGAAGTCTGACCCTTTATTTACTCCATCAGATCACCTCTGAGTGGGTGAAGGTTAACAGTTATTTAAGTGGAGAATCTTGATTAGCTCCTTAATTTTGTCAGCCTGTTGATGGCTTTTTAGAGTACATGAACCTTTCCCCTGATTCAGCAAAAGAGAATGATTGCTGTCCAGCCTCAGCCTGGAGACAGCTCTCACTAAAAGTGCATGTGGGAGAAAATACACACATAATAGATTCCCCAGAGATATATGCAGAATGTCAGATGGATTGGTTGTTCTCAACCTTATCTATCAGGCCTTTATATAAAAAGGCCACCTTTACTCCCATGAAATGAAACTCTTAGATAACATAACTTACCCACACAAATTACTCTAAACATCAATAAGAATGTCTTAACCATATACAAAGAACAGACAGAAGGAAACAATGATAAAAATATTATGTATTGCAATATAAGCATGCTGGTGCAGAACTCTTCCAGAAGGTATAACCAAATAGTTACCTGTGCACAACTCCTGGTAGGGCTGCCATGCTTGGGACAGCTTGCAGACGCAGACTGACACGTGGCTCTTTTGCTGGCAACTTAGGTACCACAAGGGTATGCCCAGGTGACGTGATTTTCTAAAATGGTAATCAATTCTTACTAAAATGCCACACAGAACGATTGTCTTTTTTTGCTTTTTATTGGGATAGCATTCCTGGAACATTCAGTGTATCCTGACACAAAACAAAACAAATAGTGCTTACATGTAAAACAGAGCTAGATTCTTGCTTTCGATTTTTCCAAACAAGTTTTTCACTTACGCGCATGTCCAGCAGTGCGTTGAAATGTGCAGGATCTGAGGCAGTTCTTTGTGACTGTGACTATGCTGCACAGTGCCCTATAAATCCCCGTAGTGTCCCCCTTCCTGGGAAAACCAAAAATAACTGCACAGATTTCCGTATCGCTCCTTTGAAGGTTTTTCTGCCTCCATGAAGAGGCACTTTAAATTTTATACCTGGGTCAAGCTTGGGAAATCAGAAAACTGAGTGGCTTTTAAGGCATCTCTTTATGTACTTTAACTTTCTATGCAGTGCTCTATAAAATAGACATTTGAAGGTATTCAAAGTATCGTGTCTGCCAGAAAATCGCCATTACATTTTAGGGCTTGGAGAAGCTCGGATTCATTTTCGTGTTTCATCTTTCCATCTTGTGGTGGTTGCATTTCCTTGTTAGTTTTGATGCTGTGGAGCATAGAGCCACATTCGTGGCCTACTTTTAATGATTATGAGGATGTATATACTCGTACACATTTCCTCTCCTGACCTCATATTACTCTGTTTCCGGTTGCTTTTTAGTTTGACTTGTGTTCCTAATTTTTTAAAACTTATGTTGTTGCCTCAGACCCTTCTTAAAATGAGAGAGAGTATAAGAAAATAAAGTGAATAAAGAGATTTGGGACTTCTGTCTGAAAGATTGTGGGATCCCAGGGGTACTTTAATGCTATTTGTAGGCATGAATAAAGTGGTACTCCACCCTTTTACTTCTGCTTATGTCGATGAAATGTCTCCAGATTCCCAGGTTGTTTCATAAACAAGCCATTCCACTTGCTTCCTAAATTTTTTTCCATCCTGTTTTCAGCACTAAGAATTAGGGACATGCAAATTCTGTGACAGTATATTACTCTTTCTCATATTGGAGAATGAAAAAAAAATCACCTGTATGTTTACACAAACATAAAGAAACAAGTGAAAAACAAAACAGTATTTACCCAGATTTCCACTTACACGTGATGTTATCTGTTTTTTTTTCCTGGCCTTCGTCCATATGCCTAAGCAATGTCATAGAGAGTTTTGTGATCATAGTTTATTTCAGTTCCTTTTCTGGAATTAGAAGTACATTTATCAATGCCACCTTATTATAATCCAATTTTTTTTTCCTTTGGATTATTTTCAATAAATTCGTAGTCCTAAAATTCCTTAATCAAGAGGAGGAGTGTATTTTTTTGTGAGAATTGCCTTCTAAAAGAGTTTTGCAAAAGCTGCTTGTTGGACAATGAACTTTTTTAACTTCTTCCCTTGCAATAGAATTCTTGGGCCTCTGCTGGAAGCACTTAGCATTTGTATGAAGTCTTCTACATGGGAGTTTTACAATTCTAGATGTAAGATTTAAAAAAAAAAAAAAAAAAGACCTGATAGCAAAAAATGTTTGGTCTTTTTGGTTAATTTCAAGATAAAAATCATAACTGGCCACACAGAACTTCTGAGGAGATTCATATTGCAGTGTATATTCCACCAGAGGAGAAGGATCGTGGGAACCTGTGAATGCAGGACTTACTTGAATGCACTGAGCATCGAAAGTTAATTTGTGAATATTTTATTTCCTTCGTATACTTCATGAAAAGCATTCACCTGTAGTTCATTTTCACACTGAGATCCATTCATTTGTCAAATCCTAAGTGAGCACCTACAGTGTGGTGAGGACCTACTAGATGAAAGGGATGTGCTGATGAACAAAGAGCGCAGCGAATGCTTAATTAGGGTGGGCTGAGCGGCGATTGGAAATGCCCGATCAACACCCCATTGCATTTATTGGAAATGGGTTACCTGGGGCCTGAATTATTTGTGCACAGAGCAGAGTAAAGTACCTGAGGATGATTGACGCTCCAGAAGTTCTGCTGGTTCAGAGAGGAGAATTGAATACCTGAGCCTTAGTACTTCCTAGAAAACTACCTGAGAAATAACAGGTCGATTTGCATTTTACTTTGCAGGGAGCAAAAGCATCCATTTGATACATGCTAATTGAATAGGTACAGCTCCTGCAAAACTGATCATAGCTGTACGTCTTTATTAGCATGTATCTGTCAAGACAGAGACAGTTTGGCTCAGCCCAGAGAATAGCCCCTGACCTTAGAGGGAACCAAGCTTGATTCCAGCCTGTGGCAACTTTGGAGAATTATCAGTTGAATCCCACTGTAAGTATCAACTTTGTCGATAGTGCTGGAAAAGGTTACTGTTTTCACTTCAAATCCTTGAGCCCACATCTCAGATGGTTATACTCATCTCTCCAGGCAATGCCAGTCTGTTTTCTTACGAAATTCACCTTCCTCCCCTCGGTATGTCTCTCTTCTCCTCTCTGCTCAAACCCTGTCCCCCTCCCATCATTACCTCCAGTGCACATACTCAATGAAAAACTCACCTGCCATTGAGAAAATAGATGCAAACTGGAAGATCTTCATCTTTTCACCATTAAGTCCCCAAGCCTTCCTGTTTCTGTGCACTTATTCTGTATATTCCCATCTTTTATGGTGCAGGAAGTATCCCTGCCTGTGAAGCATTAATCTGTCAACTTCTTCTTTATTGAACCATTCCCACCAGCACATAAACATGCTCTATCGCTCAGCTCCCAAAGTCTCTTTCTTGTTCTTATATTCTCCTTCAGCTACCATTTATTTCTCTGCTTCTCTTCACAGCCTAGCTTAAGAACAGTTACATAAACCTCATTTTTACCCAGTTTCCCTCACTTTTCCAGTCAAGTCTAGAGACTTCCACCTTCAGCGTTCCACTGAAATGCTCTTGACGGTCTCCGATCTTGCCAAATCAGTGAAGTAATGTCACTGTGACCTCCCAGCTTCATTCAGCACAGCCAGCCTGCTTCCGTTTGAAGCTTTGCTCTCTCAGCTCTTGCGGCACCACGCTCTGCAAACTCGTACTCAGTCCCCCAGCTCCGTTCCCCATCGCTCCTTTCCAAGGGTCTTTGCTTGCTCTTTCCCTCCCTAGAGTTCCTCATGCGTCAGTACCCTGCTGTGTAGCCCAACTAGTTTCCTCAGGAGTGTCATGCAGATCTGTGTTAGTTGGAACAGTATTATCCTGTTGACTCCTAGCCCCACCTACACTCCGACCAGGGGTCGGACAACTTTTTCGTGAAGGGCCAGATGGTAAATAATATAGGCTTTACGGGCCACATAAAGCTCTGATGCAACTACCCAACTCTGTTACTGTAGCACAAACACAGTCAGAGGAAAATATGTAAATGAATGAGCGTGGCTATGTTCCAGGAAAACTTTATTTATGGCTTCTGAGATTTGAATTTCATATCTTTTTCACACATCATAACGTATTTCATCTTTTGGGTCTTTTCCCAACTACTTTAAAAAGTTGAAGCCATTCTAGACATAGGCACTGCTCAAACTGAAATACTTCAGAATAAATCTAACAAAATATTAGCAAGATCGATATGAGGAAAATTCCAAAACTCTGATAGAAGATATCAAAGAACAATTAAATAAAGGCAGAAATATTCCATGCTCATGGATAAGAAGACTCAATATTGTTAAGATGTCAGTTCTTCTCAACTTGATCTATAGACTCACTGTAGTCCTAATCATAACCCCAGGGAGTTAATTTATGGTCATTGACAAACCGATTCTAAAGTTTATGTGGAGAAGCAAAAGGCCCAGGATAGCCAAGACGATATTGAAGGAGAAGAACAGAGTCGGAGGACTGACACTAACTGATTCCAATAGTTACTCTAAAGCTGCAGTAATCAAGATAATCTGGTAATGGTGAAAGAATAGACAAATAGATCAATGAAACAGAATGGGAGCCTAGAAATAGACCCCGTAAATATAGTCAGCTGATCTTTGGCGAAGAAACAAAGGCAATATAATGGAGCAAAGATAATCTTTTCAACAATTGGTGCTGGAACAACTGAACATCCATAAGCGAAAAAATAATTCTAGACACAGACCTTACATTCTTCACAGAAATTAACTCAAAATGGATCATAGCTCTATATGTAAAATGAAAAACTACAAAACTCCTAGAAGATAATAGGAGAAAATTTAGGTGACTTCGGGTATGGTGAATGACTTTTGAAATACACCACCAGAAGCATAAGCCGTGAAAGGTATAAGGTAAGCTGGACTTCATTAAAACTAAAAACCACTCTGCAAAATCAATGTCAAGAGAATGAGAATACAAAAAACTGGGAGATAATATTTGCAAAAGACACATCTCACAAAAGTAAATGTATTCTTACCAGATAATCCAGCAATCACGCTCCTTGGTATTTATCCAAAGGAGTCAAAAACTTAACATCCACACAAAAACCTGCGCACAGATATTTGTAACAGCTTTTTTTTTATCATTGACAAAACTTGTAAACAACTGATACATCCTTCAGTAGGTGAATGGATAAACTGTGCTACATCCAGACAATGGAATATTATTCAGCACTAGAAAATGAGCTGTCAAACCATGAAAAGACAGAGGGGGCTTAATTGCATATTTCTAAGCAATAGAAGCCCATCTGGAAAGGATACATACTTTGGGATTCCAACTCCATGACATCCTGGAAAGGACAAAATTAAGGAGATGGTGGAAAGATCAGAGTTTGCCAGGGGAAGAAGGGATGATTAGAGCACAGAGGGTTTTTAGTGTTGTGAAAATACTCTGTGTGATACTCTAACGGTGGATATATGCATTACACATCTATGAAGACCCAACCTCAGGAGTGGACCTTATGTAAACTCTGGCCTTTGGGTGATAATAATGTTGATGACCAATGTACCACTCTGGTGGGGGATGTTGATAGGCCTCCTGGCAGGCTATGCATGCGTGAAGGCAGGAGGTATATGGAGCTTTCCTTTCTGCTCAATTTATTGTGAGCCTAAAAGTGTTCTAAAAAATCAAGTCTATTAATGAAAAAATTAAATTTTTTAAAACAGCAATACATTGTTTTTTCTTAAATTACTCTTAGCTCACAGGCCACATAAAAATATGTGATAGGAGCACTTGGTTTGAGCTTACAGTTTGCCAATTATTCTCGCGTATATCTGCCTACCTGACATCTCTGTGTGGATGCCTAATAGGCATTCAGATCAAACACATCCCCAAAATGGAATGCGTGATTTTTTTCCCCTCCAAACCTGTTTCTTCCTTTGTTTTACTCTTGTCAGCGGAGGGGACCACAGGTTTACCTGGTGGCAAAAGCCTGGGCTCTAAGTACTATCCAACAGTGTGGTCATCCTGCGTGTGGGGTCATCCCACAGTGCCTAGAAAGGAGTCTAGAACACCGCAGTCACTCAGAAAAGATGTGCTAGTTGAATGGGTAAATTTTTCTGCCTTCAGTTTCTTCATTTGCCATATAGGGATAAAATTTACCTCATGGGATTGAGGAGTGGAGAAGGTGTAAGAAGGAAAGAAAACATTAAATTACCTTATATAGTGCCTGGTACAGAGTGGGCAGTGAGGAAGCTCTAGATATAGGGGTTATTTGTGAAGTAGATTGTTTTTTTTTCATGAAATTAACAATAATAAATGCAGCTATACTTTATTAACCCTATGAAATGTACCAGGGATTATTCTAAGAATTTTGTCTTAGCCATCTCATTTTATCCTTAATTAGACTCTATGAAATTAGGTAGTAGTCATCCCCTATTTTTTTTATTCGATGATGCTAAAAACAAATGTGTCAATGACTTGTCCAGGTTCCTACAGTGAACCTTAGAGCTGTCCTTTTACCTCCATTCTGTATGAAGCAAATGCAAGAAATTCCCCAAGTGAACATAGAAATGATATGAAGGACGTAGTTTTCGCATGAGAAATTATTTCAGAGCTTCGTTCACTGAGATATCCGGCCAAGCGTTCCTACAGTGTACTGTGCCCACCACTGTCTCAGCATGAACACCACCACAGTGTAATCATGCCCCTTAGCTTTTTGCTTCTGTCTCTTCTCTGGCACTCAGTACTGACGCCATAGTAGCCAGTTACACATGAACATTGGCATCAGCCCTGGTCCGTATTTCGGGGACCTTCCATCTTTGGACGTCGGTACTTAAGGGTAATGTTCCTGTCTTCTTTGGTCTTGCTGTAAGAAGCTAGCTCTGTTTAGGGAAGCCCAGCTTCATTAACAAAGCTCTGTGGGACGCAACTTCCCACGTTCACCACACTTGAAGGAGCGCTGCTTCTACACGTAAATTTTAACAATTAATTTGGCTTTTCCTGTAACCTGTAATGACCTTCATGTCTCATTACATTTAATTGCTGCAATTGCTTCTTTCTTTTCAAGTTAGATACTATCAAACATTTATTCTGCTTTTTCAAGTAATTAGGCCATTTTTTTTTTAGGTAATGTAAGTGTATATAATTTGTCTTTATATTTTGTTAAATAATATATTTCCCTAATTTAAACATAATGAAGGAAACTGTTGGAAATGACTTGCTGACAGAACTATTGCTCTCAGAGCTTTGAAATGTCAGAATCATGCTAATGGAGAAGGGGCCAAAGAATAAAGTTTGCTCATAGGATCTGAAAGGACCAAGTGTTTTTATAAATGAAGAATGATTTTGTAACTTTAGTGCAGTGAGGCATCCTCAGCCACGTGCTCCTACAGCACCCTGTACCCACCGCTGTAGTAGCATGGCATACACCATGGCTTAATAATCCTATTTGGCTCCTTTCTACTCTTTCTCTACTCAAGCACTTAGCTACGGTATTTAATCCATTATCCTTCTGCATGTCCTGAAATAAGAAAGGAAGAACCAGTTTCAGTAGCAACATCTATATACTGAAAAATCCTCTGAATTGCATTATTGGTAATAAATGAAATTTTTGCACGGCAGTGTGTCGTTTTCTCGGACAAGGCCATGCTTTTAAACCTGCCTGTAACCTTAGAAATTTCAAATGAACTCATGAAGATGTGTAAATTTGTGAAGGAAAAAGTAGAATCTCAAAGTGTTTTCCACACCTTTTTATTTTACTAGGATGGTTAATTATTATTTTGCCTTTGTAATTTTTAACATTCTTTTAGAATCTGAAAGCCAAATCTGGTTTTCTCTGTTTTCATATTCTAACATGGAAAATGTGATTGTTTCTTCATAAATGGAATATAATGAATATTTTTAAATGCTTGATATTGTGATCTTTAAGAAATTTGTTCAAGTGTACTATGTTTGGAAGATGGCCACCTGATGAAATTTGTAACTTAAGGAATCAATAATCACAAATTCATAAAATACAACGCACAACTCAAAAGTTACCTCTGTTTGGGCATGTTATCACAATAGTTGGTTGAAATGTCTATTGTGTGCTTGTACCTAACTTCTTCATTTAGATAGTCCTTGATAGGGATCAGCACATGACCAGACTTCCCCATGGAAGCTTTTGACGTCTTTTAACATTTTCCCCAGGAACTGTATTTTTCAAGCTTGTGTATTTCTTCAGTAAATATTTCTGGAGGTGCTCTTCTAGGATGTTCAGCAACAAACATGAAATAGGATGGATTTTGCCTTCAAAGTCTCATAGGTAAGGCATGAACTAAGATTCCCATCACTCATTCAAGGCAAAAACACTTAATTGTGTGAAAAAGAGACAACCATTAGTACTGATTGCAGATCTACCATGAATAGATACTGTTCTATGCTCTAATTGCCTACGCAATATCTATTTCCTCTTTTTTTCATTATTGAGAACTCCAGTTTGACTTGGGAAAATAGTGTATTTAGCCATAAAAACTCAATTTCCCAGGTTCCTTTGTAGCTTTGGGTAGCCACATGACCTAGACCTGGCAAATGAAATGTAAATGAAGTCTGCCCAATGTCTGTAGGAAACCTCTTGTTTTCTGATAAATAATGACAGAGTAGCTGGCCCATGGTTTTTGGTTTTTGCCCTTATTTGCTTCTTTGAATGCAGACGCAATGCCTGCAGGCAGCCCATGTGCCCATGAAACCACAGGCTGAGACTAGCCGAGTAGGGAAATGCAGGGAATCTGGCCTGTTGGCACTCTAAGGTGCTCAATCCAAGTTGTGTGAGAAAATAAGTTCCATATCATTTGAGCCTTTTTGGACACATAGCCATACACAAATGTAAAGGTACATATGTAGTGTCTCAGTCCTTAAATCAATTTTCAGATAGGTATTATGATTTTCATTGTACAGACAACACTGAGACACATGGAACTGAGTTGTTTGCCAAGTCTCATTCTGCCAGCAAGTATAGGAGCCAGGTTTGGAGGTCAAAGAGCCCATGGCTTTAGTTTACTAGACATCTGCTGTGGAGTGAAGTGCTAGGAGATTAATTCCATCTGGAGTCTGGGATGAGGGAAGATCTTGCAAAGCTTTGTGTAGGAAATGCACTTAGAGTTGCCTCTTGAAGAATGGGTAGTATTTTGACACACGGGGATTGAAGAAGTTAGGAGAGGCGTGCGTGCGTTCAAGGTGGAAAAAGAGATAATAGTGCCTGAGTGTGGAGACCAGTGGGCTGTAGGCTTTAGCTAAGGGAATGCACAGTTGCAGAACTGGAAATAAGTTTTAAAGAGCAGGTTGGGGCCGCATAATGAGAGCTTCTGGATACAAGGACAAAAAGTTTGAATTATATTCATAAATTGGAACTGGATTTATGGAGAACTCCTGAATTCTATCTAGTCAGTATTGCTCAGATGGAGCATTTCAACAGAAATATTTGTAGGCATTTCCCAAAATGTTAAAGTAGAATTCATTTAGAAAGTGGAATTCATGTTTTATTACCCCTACTTGAGTTGTTTTTTTTTCTTTCTTAAAAGTAAACTTAAAGGTATCAGTTACAGAAATGCAGTACATGAGTAATTTAGAGAATTCTTTTGCTTTAAACATAGGCGCCACCTTGTGGATAAAAAATCCTCAGTAATGGTTTTGAAACAAAAACTAAATTGACCGTTTTTCAAAGCTAGATCTCATGGTTCCTACTCTTGTCTATAAGTCTCTTGAAGAAATTTATGCAAAAATTGCATGTGTCTTGAATATCTGATCATTTAAAAGTTATTTATGCAGTTGTATTCGATTTGCTTGACGATTTATAATTTTAAAATTGTGAAAACTTGCCATCTTGTTATACAGAATAAAAGTCTCAAAGAACCGGGGTATAAAGAAGAGGAAAATGTGCACGTGCATTCTTATAAATAGTGTTAGACCACATCTACTTTGCAGCTGCATGAGGGCTGTGTTCCCGTGTGCACAGCTGTATGTTAGGTAAAGATCTTAGTTGTCTGGCTTTAACGTGTTCAACTCTTCCAGGCTAGCCTACAACCCCAAAGGTAACTTGAGAGTTCTCTGCAGCAAGGATGAGGAAGACAGCTCTGAAGAACTGAGGTACAGAATTTTCTGAAGATGCCAACTTGGCAGAAACAAAAAGGCCACGCTGAGCCTGGCCACCCTATGACAGGCCGTCCCTATCAGCAGCTAATCCAAGAAGCCAGGCAGAAGTGGAAGGGAAAACAAAGGGAAGAGAAATAATAAGTCAACATTGAGAGGGTGGGCGCTCTGTGATGTGGGGAGTGAGGCTGAACCTTGCCCCGCCCCCCCAGAGCCCCACCAGGTGAGGCCTGGCACTCACGGAGATGGCCCATCTCATTGTGCCCTGTGCTGAGTCCCACCTCCAGCCCCGCACTCCTTTCCATGAGGTTCTGGCTCCATGTCCTGCCGAATATATCGCTGGGACCGGAGCCCCAGCCTTACCCCTGCTTGGAGGCCTTCCTTAGAGATCATGCAAATCCATCTGTCCACGGCCAGCCCTGCTTGGTGGCCGGAGGGCACATTAGAACTGAGTGTTCAAGAGATCCTCCTTCCAGGGGGCAATGGACCACTTTGTGAGTGAATTCTGATGCAGGAACTATCACTGGCATCTTCGAAGACCACCGCCTTCTGCGGTAATTGTGGCTTTTACCTCTATTACCTTGTCACACCACCCTGTGACATCCTGACCCCAGCCACTGGCCAGTTCTTATCCCTGGTTTATCAAAATGAGTCCAGAGTCTCAGCATGTGGGGTAGGCGCCAGCTGTGAACCTTTCCTCAGCTCACATAACCTAGCCTGCCATACCCTGCAGGGGAACTTCCACAGTGAGGTGGTCGCCCCCCGGCTAGCCTTGTCTAGCTCTGCTGTTTCAACATCAGCCCCTAGTATTTCTGCCACCTAGAGGTCAGGTGTGAGTTAGTGGCAGGGAGAGAATATTCCATACAGATGGCCCTGTGAGCCAGAGGCACTCATGCCCCACCCACGCTTGCATCAACACCTCTGTCCATTCTGGAGCCCCAGCAGAGCCTTCGCCCAAGCGGGTGAGCGTCACTGAAGTAGGAGGTAATGTCCAGCCCAGCCGGGCAGCGGGGATGGTTTTCCCTTTCCCGCTGCTTTCTGGGCCACTGGGCTGTACAGGCCCTGCACTTCGTGATGTCTTCTGTTATTCAGACATTTGCCTCATCTGTTATTGATGCCTCCATCTGAGCCAAGTCCCTCCACTGTGGTGAGTGACCTTTCCTTCCACTGCTTTGAGTGCCAGACCACGTGTGCTTTGCAGCACTGAAACGTAGCTGTCTTAGCTGCCCTTCAGAAATGGGCATGGTTGGGACCCCTTCCTTCTACTGAAGGTCCTTCTGGCCAGTTCTCCTAGGCAAATGATATCCAAATTCACCATATTGTATTTTGTGAGATTGAAATTTGTTTGTATTCCTGCCCAAACCCAAATTCTCTGGAAAAATACAGTAGAACAGCCAGTCAGTAAAGATCAACAGAGCTGAATTTAAAAGACTCCAGTGCAAGTGGGGTTTGCAGACACTAATTCTGTTTCCAAAAGTGAGACCCAGATTTCCTGGTAGGGTTTGTATTTTGTTTTTTGTTTTTTGTTTTTTGCCAAACCGCTCCCTTTGAAAGCACCAAGGGATTTTCTGTGCTAAAGCATCTTTTAGAAAAACTTATGTTATTATGAGAGAAGAAAAAAAACTACAGAACAAAAAAACAAGAAACAAAGACAAAAACAATGCCAATATGGATTTCTCACACGAGAGCTTCTCAAAGTGAGCCCGCTGGGCGTGTTCCACGTGCTGTGGAATATGCATCTCGTGTCTCTGTGATACCCGTCTTTGTGTTTGGCATCACCGAGCCTTAGAGATTATCACGAATGCCAGTTGTGTGAAAGAAGCGCAACTGACAGGATTTAAAGGCTGAGACTAACCTTTCTAATCCACCTATTCCCCGTTCTGTGCCTTGGGCCGTGCCTCTTCTGTAAGAATATACTTCATCCTTGCTCCGGCAATGCGAGCTGCAATAATTCCCCGAATGTCAGTCAAAGCCTCTCTCATGGAGGAGTTGGGGGGAAATTCAGGTTTCTCCTTCTGACTGGATGGGCACGGAGCTACAGGGAATCTTCAGAATAAGATGAATATTGGTGTTTTTGCCACATGGACTTAACTTTTTCGCTTCTTTAGTAGTTCAGAAATATAATTTAATTCTTTTTCCTCTTTTCTGTTATGGTAGATTAGTAATAAAATTAATTCTGAGTTTAAAAATATATCTGGAAGTAAGTTAATTCATCAATAATTTATTATAGAATGAATCATCAATTTGAAGTGAAAGTTACGTGTCAGGCATTATTCTAATGAGCACTGGGGACACAAAATGGATCAAGTGCCTGCTCTCCCGGGTCTTGTATCCTAGTGAGTGGAGAAACAGGAAATAATCAAATAGGCAAATACGCACTTTGTTGAGAGGTGGTAGGGCTATGAAGAAGAATAAAGAGAAGTAAGGAGCTAGGGAGTAAGGGGTGATGGCGAGTGGGTACTACTTACATGGGATGGACAGAGATGGCCTCAGGGAAGATGATACCTGAGCACAGGTCTGAAGGGCATGAGGGAATACCCCACCCTGACATCTCCAGGAGATGTGATCCAGGCAGAGGAAACAGCAGCTAGCGGGAAACACTCAAGTACTCCGCATATTCAAAGAACCTTTTATTTCATGGTGAAGACTTTGGATGTACTTTTCAATGAGATAGAAAGTCACTGGAGAGTTCTGAATCAAGGAGTGACACAATTGCGTTTCTTTTTTTAAAGGACAAACTTGTTTGATATTGTTACAAGCATCGTGAGTAGGCAAAGGAGAAAGCAGTGCCATGAGTTTGGAGGCCATTGTAGTCTAGGGAGACAGTGGGCTGGACTAGACCCATCATGACGCAAGTCGTATGAGTGGTCAGTGGGTTCAGAAGCTGTTGTGAAGACAGAACCACTAGGAGTGGCTGATGGATCGGATGCAAGATATTAGGAAATCACAGAGTCAGGAGGGCTCTGGGGTTTTAGCCTAAATAACCGAGAGTTGCTGTTCGCTGAGATGGTCGGATAGGACAGGAGCAGGTTTGGGGGTTGGTGGGAAGGACGGGGAGCTCAGTCCAGTGCACGTTCAGCTTGAGCTGCTCATTAGACATCCAGGTGGTGATACTGAACAGGCAGTGGGGTACACGTCTGGAGGCCAAGAATGAGTTTAGGGACCGGAGAAACAAATCTGAGTGTAAACTGTGTATAGATGGTTTTAAAGCCATGGGATTACATGAGATCACCCACAGAATGTGGGGAGAGAATATAAAAGGAATAGTTCTGGGCAGCTCCAGAACTTATGGTTGGGAAGGAGATGGAGAGGCCATAGCAAAGGAACTGATTCCGGACCCGTTTAGGTTGTTTATTGCCAGAAACCAGGAATGGCGTGTTGCCCCAGGGGCCAAGCAGTCACCTTTGCTAACAGCTGCTGCTTGAGTAAGATTAAATGCTGAGAAATGGCCATTGGATTTGGAGGTCACTGGTGATCTTGATGAGAACATTTTAGGAGGAACAGTGGAAGTAAAACCTAACAGGAGTGGGTTCAAGAGAGAACAGGCTAGAGCAAATAGTGGTATTTTTTTATAGACAACTTTCCTGAGGAGTTTTATTATGAGGGGAACCATGGAGGGAACTATGAGGTCAAGGGAGGAGATTTTTATTTCTCTAGAGTTCTAACGGCATGTCAGTGTGCTAGTGGGAATTATCATCCAGTAGAAAGAATAAGCAATGATGCAGGAATGGGAGTGGGCAGTTGCAGACAGAAGGGGTTGAGATCTAGTATAATCAAGCAAGGGTCTGCTACCTCACGCACATGGCAAGCCACACCAGACAACAGCTTTCACAAAAGGGAAAGAACTTTATTGCAAGGTGGCTATGCAAAGAGACAGGAGGCCAGGTCAAATCTGTCTCTGCCTCATCAGCGAAAAAGGCTTTTTAAGGAGTGTGGTGAAGTGGGATTGGTTGAGGGTCGGGAAATTCGTACTCGGGCTTCTCCATCCCACAACGATTTCCAAGATTGCATGCTGATTCAGGACACGTTTTCTGTTGTTTATTGCCAGTTCCCTTCTAATTAATAATTATTGCCAGTTCCCTTCTAATTTAAGCCCGAGCTATAACAATTAATGGCACTCTCCACCTCAGATCCTCATCCTCAAGGCCCTGAGGTGGTGTTGTTAGATCCCTTGCCCAGAGAATTTTGTCCTGGGGCATCAGAAAGGTCAATGAGCATGCACTAGATAACAGCTGGTTTTGCCGGCATGTAATGGGTTTCTGGAGAGGGTCTGACAGGGGCTTGGAGGCTTCTGGTTGTTCTCTGAGAAATAAAAATCATTTGTGACTGTTACCCTGGAAGGCATGGTTTCAGGGGTGCACAGGTGGAGTGTGGAGGACAGCAATTGGTACTAGTGGAATACTACTAGTACCGGAAGAGTGGATTGACCAGATCAGTGTTTCTCTTGCTGGCCGAGGCATCAGAACCACCAGGGTTCCTTGTTCACTGCACCACCCATTGCAGGGCCTCCTCCTGAAAATTTCTGGCTCCGTTAGGTCTGGGGAAGCAGGTGCCCAAGAATATATGACAAGGTCTCGGGTGATGCTCATGCTGCTGGTCCAGAGACAAGACTTCGGGAGCCACTGGACTTGGGAAATCGGTTAGAAGGGTGGGAACAGCACAAAAAGCCTCCCTGTGCCTCGCAGTCATGCATGTAAAGTGAACTAGCCAACGTGACAGCGTGTTTTCCTCCAGGCCTTTCAGCAGCTCAAGAGCTGGTAGAAGTAGGCACAAAGTTGAATTTAAGCAGAAAAAAAAAAAAACCACAAAGAATTGATATCACCAGTGTGTTTGGGAAGTTTTCCTTGTCTGTGATGTGTTTTTGTATTCTGAAAATGCTATTTCTATATCTTGCATTTGAAATAGAAAGGACAAGAGAATCTGAGATTGAGAAGGAGAAAAATTAAAGTATGTCATTGAACTTTACTGTTGTTGGACTTACAAGTGAAATGGACTCATATCCACCACTGGTCGCACGTTGCCAGGAGAAACATAAGCCCCCTTACGATAAAATACCCATTAGTGGTTCTCTTTCTGTGATCTTCTAAAGAATAAAATTCTGAAATATACTTTGAAAAACTAATATTTGGTTCTTTTGTATTTTATAAGATTACATCCATCACAAACTGAATTTTCAGACTCTTATATTTGCAGACGTTCATCTCCTCCTACAAAAATAAGTGGTCAAGTGCAGGGCCTTACTCATGGGTAATGAGTATCCGAAATGGGAACTCAGGTGTTAGAGTGGGGGTCACGGCTTATTACTCAGAATAGAAAAAAATAACAGACTTCCATATTAAGAAACACTACTGATTCAGATACAGTGTGTTACGCAATTTAAATAAAATATATTTGCATATTAAACCAATATTAATTTTTAAGTAACTGATAGTTTTCTTTTTGTTAAAAAACAAAACAGATTTTGTTGGAGCCAGGCGTGATCCAGGATGTGCTAGCAGCTGGCAGTCACCTACAGCTGTTGGAGCTTCTCAGTTTGTGTTCCCACTATCTCATCCAGGTATGTGAGCTTGCATCCTGAGCTGTACCCGGGCCCGGTGGCAGGTTAAAGGGAAGGGAGGAGATGTAGCCTGTGGTGGCAGAATTTCTCCAGGACACAGGCTGAAAGGCTCCCAGGAGGGCAGCGGCGTTCTCTTATCCCCCATCCTCCCTGCCCACCCCAGGTCCCCACTACCCTCAGGAAGCAGGGCGGGTCAGCACCACGCATGGCATTGACTGCTGGGGTCCAAGAAGGTGACCCTGGGGAGGGTCAGGATTTGGAGCAGTGTTGTCTGGTTTTGGAAATAACCACAAATGCACAGAAAGTTGGATAGTCATTGAAGATTTCAGTAACAGTAGCTAAAATATCACAGTCATATATAATTAATTACCACGTGAACTTCCCAGGTCATAAATGCTGGTAAAGTGATAAATGATCTGTGTTTTCTTCCCCGGGTTTGCTGGGTGGTCAGGAAAGGCCCTGTGAGGGG
The DNA here is from genome assembly GCF_040802235.1 of Manis javanica. Classification (NCBI taxonomy): domain Eukaryota; kingdom Metazoa; phylum Chordata; class Mammalia; order Pholidota; family Manidae; genus Manis; species Manis javanica. The sequence goes on along the minus strand of NC_133168.1, from coordinate 10,248,775 downwards.
AAGGGAAGAGAAAACTCCCCTCCACTGAGCACCTACTGTGTCTTAACCCATGTTTCACCTTCAGTCTTCATAATAACTTTGCACGTATTTACAGGCGAAAAATCAGAGGTTCAAAAAGTACCCAGCTTGCCTGAGGTGACATGGCTGATAAGTGGTAGGCCTTTCTGATTCCCGAGACCATTTTTCTTCTTGCATGCAAACCCTTTGGTTCTATAGGAAGATATGGAACCTCTTAGGCAGATAGCGTGCCTGAATGGCTCTTTTATTGGACAGAGTTAAGTACTAATTCCCTATACTGACATTCGCCTATGTCCCCTACTCATAGTTGCATTTATTACAGTATTATAGCAATGTGAAAATAAACTTTAAAAAATTATAAATCTACACAATTTAATTCTATTATCCTTGTGCATATGATGATTTTAAGTAGAAAAATCCTGTGTATTTTCCTGCTCAATTACTGTATTTCCTTCCTAATCATTTTCTTCAATTTTAAATACGACCTTCATCGTTGACTTCTGTTCCTCATTAGGTAGTTTCTGAAGCTTTTTCTTATATGTCACCTTATTTCATCTTCCCAGAAACCTTGGGAAGTAGGAACCAGTGCTTCCCAGAGGGATGCTGGGAGGAACGTCAGCCTTGTTCACCTAAGGAGCAATTCAAATACAGTATATGAAAGTCTTATCATTATCTTAGCACATTTAATCTAACAGTAAATATTTAACTATTTGTATCTTATTTTCCTTTCTTTTCCCCTCAATATTGTTGGGTGGTATTGGGTTTTTAATCCCTTTCTGCAAGTAGCAAATGGGAATAACATAGAAAGGTTTTAAGACTTCAAGGTGTGTGTTTGACTTGTAAAATTAAAATTACTCTTATTTGACATTTCTACATCAAATATTGCGATTCGAGCTCTCCACAGCATCACCTGATTCACTCATTTCACGGCAGGTAATACCAAAGATGTATGTTGACAAGTTTGCTTAGAGTGCTAATTATCATGATACATGTTAAAATAGTATTAGACACCGGCGGGTGTGTGTATACCTACACTTATCATCTTTTATGAATGAGAATTCTATATGAGCACAAGAAGTTCGTGGGTATTTTCTCCTCCCTCATCAGATAAATTGGTTGAGCTACCAGGTGGCTTGTGTGCTTTGGATTAATTATTGCACCTCACTATTTTGCAGAGGAAAATGTGAAGCTTGCATGCAGATATATTTTGCAGACAATTTTTTTTTTATTAGCCTGCTTAAGCAGTGGTTGAAATTTTTACTTCCTTTCGCCAGCATATTTTCATTTTCCTTTTCCTGTAACTTTACTTTCGTATTTTATGTGTGATGTTGCAAGGGGCTGGGAGGAGGCGCCCAGGGAGAGTCAGCCAAGGAGTTCTCCCTGGACGTGATTTTCAGGGTGCACTGGAGGACAGTAAAAGGTTACCAGCGCAGGGACCTCACCTTCACGCCTCCGGAGCAGCCCCTTGCTCCGTTGAGCCTCCGGCCATCAGCCATTGCCATGGCCCGAAGCGTCTCTGTGCACATGCGCTGGCCCGCAGCACAGGGAAGGGACGCTTCGAGGCCACTGCGTGGGTTCCTTTCTCCTGCTTTTTATGAGCAAAGCTGAGAGCAGGGACCCCAAGCCTCAGGAGCACTGCACCTCTGTGTCACTGCAGTATCCAACTCGGCTGTGAGGCTCTCGCCTTATTTACTTTTTAGTTCCCAGGCCCTCTCACAAGTCATTGAGAACACATAGGTTCTCAGTGCAGGTTTATGGAATAAAGGGGGAACTAACCGCAAACATAGGGAGGAGGGGTTGGGGCGGGCGTGACTGTAACAGCCGATCCCGCCGATATAAGGGGCTTACAAACTACTCCTCAAATTTGCATCGTTTCTCAGACTTGCACTGAAATTCTGTGGGGCCCTGTCCTGTGCAGCCTGTCGTGTTAGTATGTTATTTATAAGCGTGACTTGTCAGACTTTCATCTGCTGAGATTCAGTTCCAGATAAAAGGTGAATGCTTCTCCCTCCTTTCTGCCTTTTGCTCCTCTTTCTTGCCCATTGTGCTTTTAAAAAAGATTTCAGAAAGATTCACCTGTTCATTAAAGAGCAATTACTGTCTTCAAAATGGGTCCAGCAAAATGAGTGAATTACCTTGCTCTTCAGAGTATACGCGTTTCCATACATGCCGTTCCCTATTTTAAATCTTAAAGGGGACACTGCCAATCACCCTCAAGAGTGGTGGGCTCCAGATACGGTGGTTCCTGTGCGCTCAGTGACTTACTGAGTCCTTCAGATAAGCATGATGAATGTTTTGAATCCAGTTTCTTCTTACCCTCTGCTATTTCCTAGCCTTTTTTGTTTTGTTATGTTTTGGTTTGGTTAGCTGCTGAACATTGCCACCTGACTATCACACAGGCAGTTCAAACTTAACATGGGAACATCTGTCCTTGTGTCTGCTTGATGCCCTTTTCTGCCCATCGATCCACTAGTCTAGAAATTTGCATATAGCCTTAGACTCCTCCTCACCACCACGTCCCATCAGTTATAAAGCTGCTCTTATAACTTCTACCTTCCAAATATCCTTCAGACCTGATCCTTCTCTCCATCGCTAATATTCTTACCTCTCTTTAGCCCCCCACCATTGTTGCCTTAGATTATAATGAGTTCATAATATCCTCCGAAGGGGTCTGCTTGTTTCTGGCCTCTATCCATGCCTAACCATAGTCCCAGGCCATCATTATCTTTCCCAGGAAGGGAACCAACATTTATTGAGGGTCTATCGAAACTGGTTGCACTATTCCCGTTTTCTCTCTGCAGAGTAACCCCTTAAGGCCCTATCATTTGATTATCAAGTATCCTTTTTGTTTGCCAAGTATATGCAAGCATGATTTTCAATTTAAGTATATTCATAAGAAAGAAACAACCCATAGACTTTCTCCAGTAAGACCACCAACGTGATGAAGACTCAATTCCTTTTGATAGGAATATACTTTCAATATCTATTCCTAGGCAGCAGGTGGCAGTGTGAATCCACCAGAATTCAGTAGTTAATTTAAAGCGAAAATCAGAAAAAAATGAGAAGGAAAATTATTTATTTTACTACATATTAGTCTTCTGACCTAATCAGTAAAAAAGTCATTCTTCACACCACACTGGGCAATATGCATTGTAATTTTTAACAAATAATAGGAAACTGTTAATGTGTTCACAGGAAATACAGTTTTGTCTCGGGCCGCTGTGGCCATTTATCACTGCACTTTGTGAAATCACTCATTTGTTCTAATTTGAATGTAAATGACTCTAAGGTTTTACAAATAAGGTGACAGACTCACATAAATGTAATCGCAGGGTTCATCTCCCTCCTTTTATATATCACTCATTAGGTTATGAATTAAATACATCGTATTAAACCAGGGGCATGTCCAATGATGATATTGTAATGGCAAATTACTCTATGCTATTAGAGGTGTATTTTTTATTCATGGACATTAATTTGTCATTAAGCGGCATTAGTTTAGCACTTTTATGTGAAAGACGTGACCTGAAAGAGGAGACGCGCTGCTGTGATGGGAGAGGGAAGGGGCATTTTCTCGCAGAGCATTTTCTCTCTGTAAGGGAAGCAGGAAGGGGGGGGGGGTGTTGCATTTTTTCCCCCCATTTGTTTTGTTTCCTTCTATTCCAAACGTAAAGATCATTTCCCCAGCTCGGTGGTGTTGTTCTGTTTACAGTGTGCACGTTTGGACCGCCCAGTAAAAGCAAAGCCCAAATTCTGGCCATGAATCATTCAGAAGCTAAGAACGTAAAGCGAGCAGGACGGAGGAAGCGGCATCCTGCCCCAAATCGCCCTCCTCTGTGACTAATGCTTATTAGTCACCCCTTGTCTTCATTTCGTTTTACACTAAATGGGCTGCCCTGAGAATTGATCATTTTTCTCTCCTCAGTGAAGGTACGAAGGTTTAAAGAATGTTATCGTCTCCTGAGGGTATTAGGAAGAATTCTGGATTTTTTTCCCCCATTAATGGTGATTTTACTGGTCTTTTGCCAAGACAGTCTGTTTTTTCCACTTTCCACTTTGAGATGCCCTGGATCCTTGAAATAGCTTCACGGAAGTTGAAAATCAGTAAATGCTGCATTTGCTTTGACTGCCCCGTGGGTTAAGCTGGTTGGAGAATGTCTGGATGACCCCACTCACTCCGTGGGGCTCCTGGTGGCAGGAATCATGACTTACACATCTTTATCTTACCCCTTCTCCCCTTGGGGTGACAGGAGCTCAGGAGGTGTATTAGTCAGCTCTAGCTGCCATAACAAAAATACCACAGGTGGGTGGTTTAAACAGCAGGTATTTTTTCTCACAGTTCTGGAGAACGGAAGTCCACCAGCAGGGAACCGCATGGTTGGGTTCTGGCGAGGGCCATCTCCCTTACTCGCAGATGGCCACCTTCTTGCTCCGTCTCCACTTGGCTGAGAGGGAGACCGCAAGCTCTCTGGTTTCTCTTCTTATAGGAACAGAAATCTCACCACGTGGGCCCCACCCTCGTGAACCCACCCAAACCTGATTACCTTCAAATGGCCTCGTTTTCAAATGCCATCACATTGAGGCTTAGAAGTTCAGCATAAGGATTTCGGAAGGACACAGCTCAGTCCACAGCAATAGGTATTGAGGGAATGAATGGTGCATCCACTCAGTGAATTTGCCTGCTTTTTAAATACTGAAAATTTATATTATGGGAAGAAAAAGATATTGTCAGTCTTCTCTTAGTTTTACCCACTGAATACATTTATTTTTTAAGCTGAAAATGATTTCTATGGGGACTGCATTTGGCACTGAGCATCTTGCATATTTTAAGAGTATCATAATAGAGTATCATTTTTAAACTAATACTACAATGACATATAGGAGGTTATTTCTCCCAAACAATGTATTATCATTTTAATTATTAAATTAACAGTATCTCCTAAATACATAATACATAGTGGGTGTTCTGAATAGAATAATTTATTCTCAAGGTTGAGAACTTAAAACTCATGCTCGTTTTTCTCCAACACTGAGCTATTTTTTTCCACATTAGATAAAACAAATGATTGTAGCAACATATATATTTAATATGCCCCTAATCAAATACACAAACTGCATGGTGTTCACTAGAGCTGATGCTCTAGTATTTGGGGAAAGTTAAAGTACAGAATTTGGAAAGTATGTTACCAAGGTTTAATCCTTTGGACTTTTCCTAATCAGAGAAAATGGTCAGTAAGGGTGGCGATGTATCAACCTTACTAAATCATAGCCAACTACTCATTATTTATTCTAATCAAGAGTATTTGCTATCTGGTATGGATAATCGAGAATATCCTTTTTGCCAAATATCACTAATATTTATCTCTAAAATGCATAGGATCTTTTAGTAGCCACTTTAGGACCCTAATTTAATTTTTCATGTGCTATTATGTTGGCTTCTATTCCTTAGTCCCACACCAAAGGACGTTGGCAAGTGGCAGCCTAGAGACATGCTAGTTGGCCAGAGAAGTCCTTTTAAGGTTGACGGTGTCTTCCTCATCTATATAGTTTTTAAAGAGAAGAAAGATTGTCTTGAAGGATTTTTCTAACATTAGTAATTCTTTTCTAAGCTAACTATTGTTAGCTGGGTAATTTTTAAATCATTTTTAGCACATTTTTTATCAAAATGTTTCCAATATTTAGTAATGCTCTAGTTCAGGGTCAATAAACAAAGCAAATAAATATTAATCTTGCTTAATTCATTATTAATGCTTGGAAATTAGGGGCATTCAAAGAAAATCTATGTTTCAGTTGAGATCTTCATCCTCCCATCCACCCTCCACCTGCAAATATTTCTACTCAGAGTTAAATGGCTGCCCTCTTCTCTAAGGCTCACCTGTCTTTTTGCTCCTGACTGTATCAGGTACCTCCAGTGAGGCTTTTGGCTTCAGGGTTTCCTCCACCAGTTCCTTCCTTTCCCTTTGAAAGTCGGGTCAGTAAGATGGGCGAAACCTTTCTCTTCTCCCACTGCCACAGCCGTCGCCGTCCATTCGCCCCCAAACTGGGATCAGTGTCTGCACTTCGGTAGCTTCTCTCTGCCCTTCAGTCCCGTGGGGCTCATCCTCCGCCTTCACTGCTCCTCAGAGGCTGTTCCAGCAAAGCCCCCCAGAGCCGCCTCATTGTCCAGGGTGGTGGCCCTTCGTGGTGTCTTCGGGTGACCACGCTACGGCGTTTCTGCACTGGTAGTTCCACTACTTCTGATACCTTTCTTCCTTTCTCAAGACTTGCTCCTTGTCATCCCGCTTCTTTGCAGTTCCTTCTCAGGCTCTTCTACATACCAAGTCAGCTGCTTGCATGCCCCCTGGGCGTGGTGGTCCATGCTGGCACTCTTCTGCTCACATCAGTCTCTCTCATTCTCATGTGGAGGGTCGCTTACTGCAGCCCCCCTCTCCTGAGCTCTAGACCTTTATGTGCAGCCAGCATTTCCACTTGGCATCCCCCATGCACTCCGAATTCACCTGCTCCTAATCTCACACGCCTGCTCCTCCTCGTCTCTTTTAAGAGGCCATCATCCTTATGCTAACCCAAACCAGACACCTTGGTGTTATGTTACACTGCTCCGTGTTCTCATGAATGCCGTTAAATTTCATTGGTTTAGCCCCTTAAGTAACTCTGGAATATGCCTTTTTCCTCTCTCTTGCTTGTCAGTGACATCCTTCTGTTCTAGATTACTTTTTCTGGACATTCCTTTAATGGCTCAACTGTGCTCCCTGCCTATTGTCTAATGTTAATCAAGTCTTCCCTGGAAATTTAACTTACTTTCCTGGCCCATAAAGCAATTTCTTTCCCTAAAGCCCAAGCTAGATCCCTATTTCCTAGTTACTGACTAGGTTTCCAACCTTGTCCTTTTTCTTTTTGTCTCCCCTTTGCCTCATTCTTACTCTACCCAAGGATAACACATGTTTATTTTTTATCATCTCTAGGCTAACTGCCTAGTGTGCCTTTCATCCTGTTACCCCCCAGGCACATGACCTTTCTGAGTCTAAACTCAAGCCAGAAACTTAGGAATCATCCCAAAATCTTCTGCCCTTCCTACACTGTCACCAAGACCTTTCAACTCTACCTTCTTGACTTTTTCTTTAATACATGTTTCATTTTTAAGAGCAGTTTTAGGTTTACAACAAAATTGAAAAGAAAATAGGCGTTTCCCATATACCCTTTGCCCCACATATGAATAGCCTCCCCCGTTATCAGCGTCCTACAACCATATTGTTTGGGTTGACTTATCTGCAGTGATATAAGTTCATGTCCCAGAGTAATGTGACCTTGGGCAAGTTATATAATCTCTTTGCCCTCACCCCTAATCTGTAAAATACAGATATGGCATCCTACATACCAGGGTGGTACGTTTGGTAACAGTCGATGAACATCCGTCGAACATCGTTATCACCCAGAGCCCACAGTTTACGTGAGACCCCACTCCTGGTGGTGTAGGTTTAGTGGGATTGGACAAATGTGTAAGGACAGGTATCTACCATTATAGTATCATAAAGAATAATCTCACTGCCCTAAAAGTCCTCCACGCTTTGCCAATTCATCCCTCCCTCCCCCACTGCCCACCCCTGGCAATCGCTGATCTTTCTCTGTCTCCAGTTTTGTCTTTTCCAGGATGTCATATAGTTGGAATCAAACAGCATGCAGCCTTTTCGGATGGGCTTGTTTTGCTTAGTAATATGCATTTAAATTTCTTCTATGTCTTTTCATCTTACAGCAGCTCATTTCTTTTTTAGCACTGAATAATATTCCACTGTGTGGATGTACCACAGTATATCCCTTCACCTACATCTTGGTTGCCTCCAAATTTAGGCAGTTAGGAATAAGACTGCTGAAAACATCCACGTGCAGGTTTTTGTGTGAACCCCTTTAACTTTTTTAATCTTTCTCATTCTCTCTATAATCACTGCTGTAATTCAAATCCTCATTACTTATTTCCTGGACTAAAGAAATTTCTGCTAATCAGTGAACCTGCCTTCACTCTTCCCCATTCCAGTACCACCTCCAAAATTCTGTTTGATTAAAAAAAAATAAAACCTTAAAAAATTCGTTTGATTGATTGTTTTAAAAATAACCTGGTCATGTCATGTGCTTGCCTAAAATCACTTATTAATTAGTGATTCACCATAGCTTGCAGGATAAGGTCCATTCTCCTTTATTTGATACACAGGTCCAATCTTTATTATGAAATATAACTTTCTCTTTAGACTGTTTTGGTTTTTTCACAGTTTACTACCCACGTGCTATGCCATGGTAATTGTGAGCTTCATGCATTTCGCTGTGCCTAAACCTCTCTCTATCAAGCCCCTCCTCCACAGATTATTCTTCTCTCACTTTGTCACAAATTCCTCTTGAACCTGCCAGCATTTTGCTCATGTGCTATCTGCTCTTCCAGAATTGTCTTATCAATCCACCTACTTGGAGTTAGATTTTCCTCCTTTTCATTAATTATAGGGGTCTTCCAGGATACTGACCACACCATACTGTTTGAGTCGATTCACTTATCTGTCTCCCCGTGATGTAGGCTCATGTCCCTGAGTTATATGACCTTGGGCAAGATAACTTAACCTCTTTGCCCTCACGTCTCACCTGTGAAATACACTGTCTCCCTCTTCGAGGTGTTGGAGGAGTCAATGAGATACTGCATGCAAAACATCCTTAACACAGTATCCTGCAGGAGGTAGGTGCCCTAGAAACCCAGTCAACATGACGGATGCTTCACTGGCGATTTCCTCTCTAAATGCCACAGTTACCTTCCTACCTATTTCCCTCCTGTCTTCCTTCCTTCCTGGGAATGTCAGCAACTTTAGCACCTACTTCCACTCAACAGCATATTGGACAAGTCTGTTCCTGAAAATTCTGGAAATAATCATCATTCTGTAAAAGGGATTTTATTCCCCTCAGCCAATTCTCTTTGATTTTGTAGAAGTACATGTATTGTTCTAGAAAAAAAAATCACAAATAATTAAATGAATCATCACTGTCTCCCAGCGCCTGATATGTGATAACATCATACTACAATTGCACTTAAATAAGTAGTGAAATAGATGCTTTTGAAAGCAACACATCACATAGTATTGATGCTTTGTAGATGGGAAGTTTTTGTTTTATTGTTTTCCCTTGTGCTTCCTGTAAATAAAACAAACATCTTGCTCCATCCTCCTGTACAGCATCCAAGCAAAAAGCTGGGAAACTCTTTCATCTCTAATAGTAGTTGCTTTGAAATGCATGTTTGAGTTCCCTCCCCATGTTAAGTTACTGTAATGGGGGTTTTTTCTTATAATACAGTTGCATGCCATCCTAAGCTCCCTGACCAGGGGGGAAAAAGCAGTGCATTTGTTTAGAAGAAGAAAAATGTAAGTTATTCCTTACTAGGAGACTGCTCATTCCTTACTAGGTCCACACGCTCTCCACCCTGCAGTTCTCTTTCCCTGTCGGACTTCTCCTCCAGCCCCTTTCTCACTCTCTGTCCACAGATGCCCTTAGAGGAGGCTGCCGGCCTTTTCCCTGCTGCCCTCTGAGGGACGTGAGCCCAGACCCTGGGAAACGACTGCTTGTCTGAGTCATTGATTCAGCTTTGGGTGCTCTGGCCTCAGCCCCACACATCAGCATAATTTTTGCTCACGTCAGAGGCTGGCATGAGGGACTCGTGTCACACGACTAGTTCTGCTGCAAGAATGTATTTAGGCAGCTTAGAGTCACTCCTGTCTTCACTCAAATACACTCTGCCTCAGTGGTTCTTAAACTGGAGTGTGTGTGGAATCACCTGAATGTCTGGTCCCTGAGTTGATTCAGGAGGTCCAGAGAGCCTGAGAATCTGCATTCTAACGAGTTCTCAGATGATGCTCATGTTACTGGTCAGGGGATCACAGCTTTAGAAATGCTCTTTAGACCCCGTCGCCACACTGCTTCACATCAATCTACCTGTTAAATCAGATATTCAGATTTTAAAAGCATCATCACATTTAGACTAATTCGAACTGACACTAGTTTGTACTTAGAAATACTGATATTGTGTATCCTTCAGAACATCCAAAATATAAAAAGCCAAAACAACGCAGACTTGAACCCAGGATAACCCTCCAGTCCTCCTCCTTGTGTATAATAATGATTAAGGCAGACACTCTCTGGATAACTGAGGTCATTGGGCCTGCAGAATGGGGCTCACCCTCAGCGCTCTGACCTTGGGCACCCAAGCTAAGTAGGGAAATATATCACAATTACTCCTCGGTGATTCTTTAAGAAAATGTAACCTGATTTTGCCCCTCATAGTTCAAAAAAAGTTTGTGGTTATTGACACTTGAATTTTAAAGCCCTACTTGCTCACATAGACAAAGACAAAAATATACATGAGTTTCCTTTGCAGTTTGAAATTCAGTGGTAATCACCTAATGTGCCGAGGTGGCTTTAGAAAACTTCAAAATAGCATTTATAGCCCATGGTGACTGGGGCCGGAGTTGTTAGTTGTTGGCTATGACTGCATCTCTGTGCTTCCTTCCCACCGGATTTCCACCTTACTGCAGACTTTCTCAAGGAACAGTAGAAAATTATTCATGAGCTTTGGATACTAAGTATACAGTTGGTTATGAAAATGTGTTAGTGACCTAATTGTAGAATTCCTGTTATACACCACAAATATAGGTAAACAGACCTTCAAAGACTTCAAGAATTAGAGCATGTGGGGGATTTTTTGTTGTATTATTTGAATTGCTGCTATTATTTTATTTTAGTTAAAAGCAAGATGCGTAGTTTGCATATTTACATCAATATATGAATATATAATTGTATACAGTTGTCCAGATGTAATTACATATTTGAATACAAATATACTTATACCTCTCAATTTACTCACATAAAAATACCACGTTTTGCCTTTTATCATTTCATAAGTAATCTGGCCTGCATTGCAAATATATTGTACATTTTTTCTTTCATAACAGTGAGATTTTATACTGTCAAGTCTATCAGGGAGAAAACTTCCAGATCCCTTTACATACATGATATCCATTATTTTTTCCCTACATGATTCAACCCCAAGCTATTAAAAGGTTTGGGTTTTGTTTGTTTGTTTGTTGCAACGTGTTCCAGAGGGCAGCCTTTGCCACACAGGCACAACAAAGCCCTGTATGTTGCTTCCTCTAGTCCTGGAGCGCAGTCCTTCCCCGCAGCGCTGGGTCGTGTAGTCACGTAATACCTTGATTTACAGCTAGGTTGTAATCCAAATAGGAAACAGGTGGAATCACAACTGGGTATGGTGCCTTGGATATTAATGGCTTGGCTCAGCAGTGGAATTTCTAAAGCCGCATATACTTTTTTTGCCTTAATTATGCATTCATTAAAAGCTTTTATACCCAACAGAATAAAGTAAATATTTTTTGATCTCCATAGTGTGCTCCCAGACTGTAGATTTGCACAGCAGGGTCTTGATAATCTGAATAAATTGTATTTCCCCAAGGAGTTTATCTTTCAAAGAAGGTCATAAAGAAATGCAGCTCCTCCGTCCTTAGATTTCTCCATGTGCCTGTTCTGCTGTGTGTAATATAGAGCATGGGAACCAGAGTATATCATAGTAATACACACTTGGTGATGGGCCAATATAGTGTCTCAATCTGTTCTCCTTGTTTATCTCTGAGGAAGTGTTTTTTAAGTACAAAACAAGTGAATGATTTTACATGACAACTATGGTTTTTGCTAACATTTGTAGAAAAACAAAGTCCATATTAGGCATTCAGTGTTTTATTTCCTTCCCCTAGTTAGTGAATACAACTTATGGAGTAGGCAAAGCTCTCATTTAAGCACTGTTAATAGCATTTTAAAGTGGGAATAACAATAACAAGATAGCTACTGTGTGTTGAGAGTCTACTATGTGGAAGTCACTTTACATATATTTTGGGGAATCCTTACAACAGACCACATTTCCCATTTTTTTAGAGGAGAAAACTAGACTCCAAGAGGTTACCCATTTGTCTGAGGTCATCCAGATAGGTCAGCTTCAAATTATGTGTGTTTCCTGTATCTACAAGCTAAAGACGCAACCAGTTTCTTGTCCCCACAACTCATGACCTAGTGAGAGACAGGGAAAATATAAAATTATAAACCCACATAAATATGCACAATCATTTGAATTTATAATTTTTCTGTGTCATAAAGAATGAGATGGCAGTGCACCTGCTATCAAATGATAGCCTAAACATAGCATACAACTGGGAAAATATAACAATACATATGGCAGGCCAAGGAGAGAGAAAGCTGTTTCCATTCTACGCATGTATTTTAAATTCCTAAAAAATATTTAAATATTAAAATATTTAATAAATGTAACATTCAATGAATTGTTTAGACATTAAAATATTTCAAAATCTTACAATATTTAAATATTTTAGAGGAGCAGGAGAATCTTTTATTGTAAACTAAGAAACAAAAGCAGTAAGTCTATTTTTGGTGAAAAGTCTGACTTTCTTCCCTACTCACTATCTAACAATCAAAACTAAGTAGCCTCTTGGTGAAGACAGAGAGGAAGATCTAAACAAGTACAGATTCGGTCTGCACCCTTATGCACAGCCGGGGAGAAAACTATGTAGCCGCTGGCAAAGGGTTCAACAAATGCTTCCAGTAGCTTCTGCAATGAGAAGTTAGAAAGGGAACAATCCTTTCAGCTGGAATGGCCGGGCTTTCTTAGGAAGTAGAATCTGATCTTGTTTGTCCATCCATTCCCCCACCCCCACCCCCTAGTCCCCAGAGAGACAGAGCATTTATCATATAGAACTTCACTTTTCTTTTTTTTAATGTATTTATGTATGTATGTGTTTATTTATTTATTTATTTTGGTATCATTAATGTACAATTACATGAGCAACATTATGGTTACTAGACTCCCCTCATTATCAAGTCCCTGCCACGTACCCCATTACAGTCACTGTCCATCAACGTAGTAAGATGCTATAGAATCACTACTTGTCTTCTCTGTATACACTGCCTTCCCCGTGCCCCACCCCTGACATTGTGTGTGCTAATACTAATGCCCCTTTTTCCCCTTATCCCTTCCTTCCCACCCATCCTTCCCAGTCCCTTTCCCTTTGGTAACTGTTAGTACATTCTTGGGTTCTGTGAGTCTTCTGCTGTTTTAGAACTTCCCTTTTCTTAAAAGCTCGTTTTTAAAGTCTGTTGAATCACACACTCTGTAAATGCTTCACAAACAATAGTCATTTGTGACAAGGATCCTTAGGGTTCTCTACGGTCTGAAGGAAAATTATGAGCATTCAGTTCCACTTGATAATTTTTCATTATACTTTTGGCAAACAGTGTGGACATCTGTATGTTTCTGGTTGTTGCTGAATACCAAGTGAAGTTAGGTTCTTTGTCAGTATTCTGGGGGGTAAAAAAACCCAAACAAACAGCATGTGAGAAATGCGAAGACCCGGATTCACTGTGGAAGCCAGGCCTGCTGCATGTGTGTCACAGGAGGGCCTTCCACACTATTTACCAATTCTGAGAAAAACCTGACATGTAGGTAGCATCAAGGGAGAATTTTTTAAGTTCAGATCAGGTATTTGCGAGTATCTTTCTCAGGTAATTGTGGGAGATCTGTTCATTTTTGCCGAGTTGTACAGTCATTCTTGTAAACAAACTGTCACTTCCTCATTCAAAATCATAGATGTGCTTTAAAAACAACAAAAAATGTGGTGCTTTTTAAAATTCATAATCCCACAAATATTTTTCAGCAGTAATCTGTGATAGAGGCATTATGATTGGCATTGTACAGAATACAAAAACATAAGATGCAAAACCTAGTTTTACTAGTTTTCCAGGAACATTTTTACTTGTTGGAAGATACACGCATGGATAGATTAGCGACTAGTTAGTTGGTATGTGATGGGAGACTTGAAGTAGGAAGCATTAGGATTTGACCCCGGGCTTCATATTTACTAGGTCTGACTTAGTACTTGGTCCCTATATGCAGCCAATACAATGTTTGTATGTAACTTCAATTAACATGTCTAAAAATCAAACCATCCTGGTTTTGTATGCAGAGTGGGTATATCAAGCAATTGGGAATAGATTTGGAAGTAGTTTTTTAAAAAAGATATTTTGACTTCCATAACAAGGATGACTCTTCATTCAGGAGTCTTTAAAATGTGGCACAAAGTCAACATTTAAAATAGACCTTCAAGTTGCTATTACATACATGATGGTCATGGAAACCACTGTGCCTCCTGACCCTCCTGTATCTGTAGCAAAGTATTGAAATGTGGTAACTGAGGTGACATTTTGAAGGGAGGGCGTCAACAGTTGGAAATGAAAGCTCATAATTATATTGGTGAAACGCAGCACTGTTAAAATAGTCACATCTGTTGTATGTTATTTCCCTGAAAAATCTGGGATTCTATTCAATTTGGTCATCTTAGAAGGGGAAAAATTCAGGAAATCAAAATGGCATTGCTTTCATTTTGATCTGGAGAGAATTTATTAGTTTGAACACAAGTCATAATTTTCTGTATTGATAGTATAGATTGTTGATTCTTATTTTTGTTTCACAAATCAATAATGTTCTTAGAACCAAATGAAACAACAAGAGAAATAGGTGTTAGGCCATGTTTTGCATGGGTATCCTTAGTATTAAATCAAATCATCTCCATCAGATTTCCATATCTTGTCAGTTTAATAAGAACTCCTAGATTTGAGAAAGAGTATTTGTGGAACAGATATTGAGGATAGTCTACAGTAAATACAATCACAATATGATAAATACTTTGTGTTCTGTATAATTCCTGTGCCAGGGCTATGGTCAAACTGCAGCACTCAATGGGCAAGGGGCTGCTGCCAGGCCAGGGGACACATGGGTGTGGCATCAATGCACTACTTTGATAGACTGCATATTAGAAATACGCGTTATTGATTCTCAGCTTGTATCATTGGCACACATCAAGGCACATCTGTTGGCTGCAGCCCACAAAAGCTAGGCTGCGGGTCATATGCAGTGAATATGCGGACTGCAGCTATAAGGTTATATATTTTTCTCCCATTCTACACAGTATATCCGAATACAAGTGCATTTGGGGGATATTAGTTCGGGGATAGGCTTAAATCTGCACTAAATTATGAAATAGTCTTGTATGAAAATTGGTCACTAATCATAAATATTTCCTTAATTGATATCTTGAGAGACACCTCCAAATACACTGACCAGTCACTCTGCTCAGGTGGGCACCCCACCTGGGGCAAAGCCCAACACTCCTCATTCTGTCCTGCTGCCCTGGGCTGGGAAGAGTGGTAGAGGGGCCGCGGGGCTCACACACAGCCTCTGAAGTGCCCTCCTCCCTCCCACTCACGCCCACTACCTGGCACTGTGCCTCACAAAAGTAATTGCATTTGAATATATCCCAGTCTAAGACAGTGTTCGCTTTTCTCATGCCTTTCTTCCCGACCATATTCAGTAGTTAATGTGGGGAGTGACCATTTTAGCAATTTAATCAGGGTGTAAATAGACCACACAAAAGAGTGAACTTGCGGGGATTTATAAGGTTTAAGAATTAGTGCATTTGTAACTGGTGTTTATTCCACAGCTAGTATAGTACTCGGGATGTATTTTATGGCTCTTCTGTTATTTAACTTGTCATTCACTCTATAAGAAACAAATAGAAGGGAAGAGAGAAGCCAAATAGCCCTAAACCAAAAGAAAATAAATACTATTTTAAAAGATTCCCCAAAGCACAACAATGTATGCACCATAATTCGGAATTGAAACTGAATTTCAGGTGAGAAGCAGTGTGACAGAAATGAAACCCTTTTAGAAAAAAAAGAAAAAGATTTTCCTTGTACTCAGAGTTTCTTGTTGCTGAGCTATACTTTGTATTCAAAACCACTGCCTCTAGCTTGGTTCTTGGATTTTTAAGCCACAGAATGTAAGAGAATCTCATAATTAGGGCAGAGTATCATTTAAAAAGGTACTTTGATCTGATAAGCCAGTCGATAAAGGAAATAATTCTCTCTTAGACTGAGAAAGAAGTTTTGGGTGGATTGAGGTTTTTGGTTTTTTTTTTACTCAGAACTATTACCTGTGTCCATTAACTCTTTCAACTCTAGTCACTATCACGAATTTTCCCTCCTGGAAAAGTGAATGGCCAGCAGCTTTGCCTTGGTGTGTAGGTGTAAAGGTCAGAAAGGGAAGGGAAGGGAGGCAGGCCGGTGGGGTGTGACCCCTGGCCTGGTCTGATCTGGATACTGTTCGTAATTGGACAGACATGTTGGAAAGACATGGCCTGTTTTGTTTTGCTTACTTGTACATAAAAAGAAAAGACTCGTGGGCATTTCTTTCATTAAACTGCTAGATACCAGGGACACAATTCAGTCCTTGGCACTGAGGAGCTTAGATTCCATAGAGGGAGACAGATCTATGACCAGAGGCTGCCTCCCGTGGCAAGTGCTACGCTGGAACTCCGCAGAGGCGGGGCGGAGGAGGGAAGGAAAAGGCAGTCAGTTCGACCTGAATCAGGGAGGCTGAAAAGGTTCATTCAGCAAGCACGGCGTGAGCCCCTACCATTGCCCGGCGCTGTTTTAGGCACTAGGAGTGCAGCAATGAACAAACAGAGAGGTCCTCCCTCCCATAGAACATCGTTATGAGGGCTGGGGACAAACACATTCTTAATAAGTAGGCAAGTAAATGTGAAAGGTAATCACACAGTGATGTGCACCAAAAGCAAATGAAGGAGGGCCATGTGATGCAGGGTGACATGGAGAGGAAGGGGATCTGCTGGCTGAGACAGGACGGTGGGACGGAAGAGTGGGACCTGGTTCCTCATCCATAGCGATTCTGCATATGCGGCTTCCTTTGTTTGGAACATCCCCCCACCCAGCCCCCTGTACCATCCTGTTTTAAAACCCAGGTTTTATTGTTATGCAGGTATGCATAAGCCAACAAATAGGAGAGAACTGCCACTGGAAAGATGATTTGTTACAGTTCCCAAGAGGAGAGACGCTGCAGGGCCCTGGGGGAAGTACCTGGGTTGGTCTGGAGGTAGAAACAGTGATGGGGAAGCATGGGCAAGAGCCTTGAGGGTGCTTTATGCCAGAAAAGCAAGATAAGGTGGGGTAAGCAGGCTTACGATTGCCTCATTTCAGTAGTTTCAGCAGCTCTGGGGCATTCGGGCTGTCTCTAGTTGTCTAGCACTCGACTCTCGGATGATTAGGGCAGAGGAATAGTGTCTCCAGCAGTAACAGAAACAGTTAAAGGAGGTGATGCACAGTAGGCCCCGTGTTTGTTCTTTGGCATAGCAGGGTGCACTCTTGAGCAAGTTGTTTGGCGTCTAAAAATTGGGAAGCCTGGGAGGGGCCGTCTCTGCCCAGTCAGTGAGGTCCTAAAAGTACAGTTAATACACATTCCCACCCCACCCCTTGCCAGGTTAGCATCTGCTCTTCTTTCTGCTGTCAGTTCCATGTGGCTTCTCAGCGATGCCTTTACTAACTTCCAACTCCAGGTCAAATCACCCATATGGACACTCACAGCCCTGTAATTCTACCCTGTGTAGCCTTATTTTCCATTTATGAGTAATATGTCTTGATAAACAGCTCACTCTTGCAGTAGACTATTCCCTCCATAAGGCCTGGAACTGGCCTATTTTTCCTCTTCTTTGTATTGCCAGTGCCTGGTGTGGTCCCAGCACATGATGTGAAGGTAGGTCATTGATATGGCAGAAGCCAAGCCAGAGTGGTGGGACTGTTACCCTGCAGGTAAACAGAAGACTGTTTACAGAGTTGGGACTTTTAACCGTAAGCAAACAGGAACCTATTACTGGGTTTTAAACAGATGATCAATATAGTCAGATTCTTAAAAATGAGAGGACCTAGAGTTTGTTACTGGAAGCAGGAATGATAATTCTCTATCCTGTTTCAGGACATCTGGATAGGAGGTGATGAGGAACGGAACAGTAAATAATGAAGCGGAAGAGAAGTGGCCTTAGTGAATGACTGGAAATGAGGGAGGGATTGGGCCGCCTTGGGAAGCCTGATGTGGGTGGATGGCGGTCATTCTCTAAGAGAGATGATGCAGGTTTGCAAAAAATGAGTTCAGTGATGACATGTTGAGTTCAGTATGGCTGTTGAATATCCAAGAGACGTCCTCTTATAGGCAGTTTGGAAAATGAATCCAGAGCTTATAAGAAAGATTTGCGCTAGATGTGGGAGTCATGAACATGTCAACTGTTTATAAGTCAACTGTGTGGTTTTTACTCTGGCCATCCTCTTTTCCCTGACTTAATGTTGCAGCTTCTTTAAGTCTTTGATATTTAGAGGGACCACATTCTTCATTTTGACTTGCTTCTATTAGTGGTGAATCAGGGTTTGTGGATGTCAAACAACAATGCCCTCAAATATACTTTATTGTTCCTTGCCCACCAAATCTACTGTCTACTTTTTATGTGCCAGGCTGTGTGGTTAAGTGCTTTTCAGTAAGTATCCCCATGACAACCCTATGGTCATGACCTTGAACCAACGGTCAGTGTTAGGGCTGGATTTGACCAGGTCTCCCTGATTCTGTGGCCTTTGTTCTTCTCCACAAACTTGGATTGACTCTAAGTGCCCATGGCTGCTGATGGGATGCAATTATTTTTTCTCTTTCTTTGATGTAAAAAGACTTCTTTCAAAAGTCTAGAAGCATATATACAAAAACAATAATAATGTCTCTGCATGGTCAAATCTGAATGACCTTTCCACACTTTGTATTTCCTGAATTGTATGAAATGAGCACTTACTACTTTTTATAACTGGAAACAAAATTCAACAACATTCATAACATCAATGACTTTCTTTTCCATGCACAATATTATAGGTGGGCATAGCTTGCCAGTTCTTCCCATCACATTATTGGGAATCCTTTAAAGCAGCATCATCGGTCATTATTTTGCTTATATATGGTCTTAGCTGAAAGGACAATAAGTGATGATTTTGCTTGAAGCTCACAAAGCCCGTCTGCCCCAAGAAGAGGAATGTATATCATGGCATCATGAGCTCCGTGAAGGTGGTTTTTCTCTTTTCCTTCAACTCCCACTTTATACAGTTTAACTACTGAGTTCCTAAGTATGCATGGCAATGGGAATGGAAATCTTTGACTTACGTAGAAATCACTAGTGATGTGGGGAAATGATGGATTTAAGCAGAAGATAAAGGAAAAGGTAAAGATAGGGAGCATACTTTTAACTGATGTTTCTCTTGTACATGTGTCTGTTCAGTGGCCTTTTCTATTCAGTTAGCCTTCTTAGTACTCCACTAATAGGAAATGCTATGTTAGATCGGATTCGGGGATTAGAGAAGATTATACTCTTATAGGAAAGGGAAACATTCTAGGATGGTGGAAGCAGGCATTAAATAATTACCTTTAAGACAAGAACACAGTTGAAAAGTGCAATTTTAAAAAATTTCCCATTAAATTCTCTGGTTCTTCGTAGTTTGAAACTGGCCTGCTTTTAAGCTGCAGGCTTCTGACTAGAAGAAATCTAGGATCTCCATATAGATATAAAGATGCCTAATAAGGCATATTTGGTTGCTGCTGTGTAATCCAGCCCCAACCTCGTAGTTATGGCAGGAGAACAAGTGGGAAAAGCCATTCCTCCCAAGCTCCACGCATCCACTTTGGACTTGGCAGAGCTTTTTGTTTCTGCCTCTGCGCATGCTCGTCTCTCTGCGGTCTCTGCGGGCTGTCTCAGGACCTTGAGCCTTGGGTACCTGAGAGGCACTGGCGCTCCCCGCCCCCGTCCCCGCCCCCATCAGGCTTCTGGGGACCGCAGAGTACTTTCCTGGGACACTGAAATCGTTATCCAGGGTCCTGAAGCAGTTAAACTTGTCGCATAGACATTCCGACCAGATCTAATACATTCATCCCGCGGAGATGGTCCAGAAGTTTACTAGGGACGCTCCAAGTGCAAGGGTTGCCCCTTCGTTCTTTCCGGAGTGGAATTCACCACTCCTAAAAAGTAAGATTTGGAGAACAAGTTTAAACATTACTTGAAAAAATTGGAACTGGAGTCAAAATCGTATTCCTTTGATAAAATCTACTGAATGGGTGGATAAAATCTACTGAATGGGAAGCCAGGATATTTTGATTGAATGGCTATGGGTGGACCGTTAGTTATTTGGGCTGCAAAGGATTTTAGTGGTCTTCTGCAGTAAACTTCATTTTAAAGGGAAGCATTTATTCCTTTTCAGTTGTATTGGCAATTAGAGCTGTTCAGAGCCAAAATCTTACGGTTGATTCCTGTCATCTAGGTTATTTCCTGTTAGGAATACAATTAAAGTGTCATCTCCCAACAAACGAAATAGAATTTAAAGTTAAAAAGTTTAATCAGGTAGCCGTGGTGATGATGCAGTTATTCCTTGGAGAGCTGTTTTCATAATTTCATTGTTATACCTTTCATTATTTGGAACAGCAGGACAGCATTGTCCTATAGAAACAGGATGGGGGCCACATATGTAATTTTTAATTTTCCATTGACTGTATTAAAAAAAGTTAAAAGAAACAGGTGAAATTCATTATAATCATATATTTAACCCACTATATCCCGAATATTATCAACATATAATCAGTATAAACTTACTAATGAGCTAATTTTACCTTCTATGTTTCTTAGTCCATGCATTCAGTATGTCAACACAGAGCACCTCTCAGATCAGACTACCTCATTTCAAGTGCTCTATAGCCACACGTGGCTAGTGGCTACCGTGTTGAAGAGCACAGATTTAGACCATATCCCTTTACATTTTCAACATTATAGAAAGGAATACATTAAAATACAATGTAACTATTTGAGAAAGTGTTCTTAGTATTCTTAACTGGACAAGGAGTAAAGTATGTTGAAAATTACTTAAAAAGATCAATGGAGTCAAATAGCTATCAGATGGTATCTGCACTCCTTAAGTTACCAGAAACTATCGTTCATGTATTAATAATTACAAGTTAAAAATGAGGGGAAGCTTGGAGATGGCCCACTCCCATTCTACTTGAAATAGGTAAGTTTTTTTGTCAACAAACCTGT
Organism: Manis javanica; assembly: GCF_040802235.1. Taxonomy (NCBI): domain Eukaryota; kingdom Metazoa; phylum Chordata; class Mammalia; order Pholidota; family Manidae; genus Manis; species Manis javanica. The sequence goes on along the minus strand of NC_133168.1, from coordinate 10,227,701 downwards.
GTGCCCACTCTGATTCCTGCAGTCACCAGACAGTGGTTCCACCGGTTCCCCAGGAGCATTATTTTGGAGCCCCTGCTACGAGTTTGACAATGTGTAGAGACAGTAACACCCCCCACCACCACCAAAATTAAGCACTGCTACAGGAAGTCTTTGAAAAGAGGGAAAGATTGCCATTGGTTTTTCTGCATTTTCCAGGCTAATATAAAACAAAGAACAATTATAAACTGGTCATCTTAAGTGGACTCATTACAGAATTATTGAGGACAGGAATATTGCCTGTGAGATTTTTCCATTTCCTACCACCTTATTTGTAAAAATCTGTGTCTTCATTTCATTAAGTTAGGATGGGTCATTTTTACTCAAACACTTACTTAATTTGAAGTTTTGGAAAAAAAGTTGTCAGTCCATTTGTCTTCATGTAATTTCTGTCATCTAAACATGACTCCCACTTTACCTGCCTTCACACAGTCTTTAGTAGAAAGAAAACTTATCACATGAGAGACATAAAACATGGTAAGGGAAGAAAAATTGTCTTCATTGGTAAACTTTCCCTAAAGACTGCAAAGTGACATTTCAGGCAGTGAAACCAGAAACCCCTTGCCACCTCTTTATTCAGATATCTTTAAATATATAGGTTTTAAGAAGGGCCGAGTGAGGTGAAGTGATAGATTCTAGAACAGCAGCTCTCTGCCAGAGCCTTACAGTTGAGGTGTTTGGCTTTACGTGATCAGTGGAATGTAGTGCCATTTCTCCTACTCCTGTCATGCAAACCTTGTTGAATCAATATGAACTTCTTGCCTGCTTTATCATGGATTGATTTCTAAGAGATCTTTTTTTCCATTTCTATTTTCTTTGGCACCCAGGAATTAAATAGCTTTAATTACTTGGATCTGTACAGACTTGCTGACCTCTTTAACCTCACGTTGCTGGAGAAGGCCGTGATCGATTTCTTAGTGAAACATCTCTCTGAACTCCTGAAGAGTCGCCCTGAAGACATTCTAACGCTTCCTTATTGTCTACTTCAGGAGGTCCTGAAGAGCGACCGCCTCACCTCCTTGAGTGAAGAGCAGATCTGGCAGGTAAGGGCACTCCGCACAGGTTGTCTTTTGGCATGCAGAAGGCACGGAATGATCAGAAGTTCAGGGACTGGGGAGCAGTGGTAACTATTTTGTCTGGTTTGGTCCTTATCGGAGTAGAAATCTTAGAAGTTATTCTCCTTTGATGGGCAAGTAGTTGGAGAACAGCCAGCCCTGGAGGCTCCGGAGCCTCAGCCTGCTGAGTTTAGCTCAGGGTAATCGCAGGTGAGATTCCGCAGACCCTGGGGTGGCTTCCCCAAATCCTAAGGGGGTTATATCAGAAAGAGTCAGAGGGTTTTTTTTTTTCACCTGATAACAAATAGTTTCTTAAAGTCAGAATGAGAAGAATGGATTTTCAAGTGCTATCTATGCATATTTAAGACGAATGGAAAGAGAATAAATTCTGGGCTTTCCTGTAAACAATTCAGAGGCAGTTCTTTGTTGCGGTAGAGAGCAGCTGGGGTGTGAGATGAAACGAAGCTCTCCATTGCACTGCAAAAATCTCTCCCCTTACTTCATTCTGCATTCACCGCTCTTTTCCTAAGCCCTGCCTTTTCGCCTGATATACATTTTTGGGGGGAATATCCTTTGTTTAGGGGACATGAGGATGTTTCATGTTTTCAAGTTGATTATTCAATTCAAATCCTTTTCAGCTCCTTCCCCAGTGACTATCCTTGAACAATCCACATGGCGTCTTTGGAAGACAAACAAAGCCCATCCTCTTCCCCTCGGCTTACATTGTCTGTCTCACTCTCTGAAGGACTGGCTGGCCATCTTGTTATTTCTAGGGCAGCATGCCTCCAAGATTTCACAATCACTTGAAAGATATATACAGAGGACAAGGGAAAATATGAAGTCTTCTACTAGTTGATAAGGCAGTGAATTCCTGGTATTTTATCAGATGACATTTAGAGAGTAGTCTGATTCTGGCCAAAACGGAGTCAGAGGTGGCATCAGATGTACTGATTGATAGTTTGGCTGATGTCTTTCCTCCTTTCTTTCTTTGTATTACTTTAACCAGCTTCTCTTTTCACCATTGCTTCCACCAATGAGGAGAAGAGCTGTAGACTACTGAGGGCCTTCCAGGACACGGGCTTCTTGCAGGCTTACTGATCTTTCATCACAAAAGGCCTGAAGGATGGCTGTATTCATCCCACCTTCTAGATCAGCAAAATGAAGCTTCCGTGCCTTGTTCAGAAGCTCAGAGTCTCAGAGCAAAGCCAGTCCTCACAGCCAGGTCTGCTGACACCTGCCCTCAGCTCCACAGTATGGCACACGGTCTTGGCAAAGAAAAAAACGGGAGGAAAAACAAGTCATACATTTTTTCTGATTTTTAGGTTATTTCTGATCATGTGCGTTCCGGTAGAGGTCAAAAGTGTTGGCAAGGATGAGTTTTTGGTATGAATTTTAATTATCTCTGTTCTCCCCCTATAAATACAAATAATCAGGACTTTCTTGTCAGTTCAAAGTGGGAAATGACCAAATTTTTGTTCACTTCCCGAAAGGGAAAAGGTAGACTTGGAATGAATATCTTCATTGAATTATTTCTTACTGAATTGAGATCTGAGGCAACCATGCCTGTGGCTTCCGTCTCTTCATGGTTGAATGCCCTTCCAGAGATGGACACAGAAATGTGGATATGTCTGAGTGTCCAAAGAATTCCATACTGTCGTCCACCTAAGAGTTATCATAATTGCCTCTCTAAAGGTTACTAATATTATAACGTAGAATTTTAAAAACTGCTTTCTGTTGCAGGCAGTATTTTTTTATACTTCGTCCTCAAGAAAGAATTAAAAGATAAAAGATAAATATGATCAATTTAGGCATTCAGCAGGCAATAAGAAACTGTTTTTGCTTTCTCTTAGTAAATAAGTAATTCCCTCCACTCAACCCAATAGAGAAAAATCAAATCAGACCAGCTATATTGCTTCAAGTACAGTTAAGTTCATCATTTTTGCCGAGGTTATCCTGATAATGCAATATACCATGCAAGAATCTAATATTCAGCCCAGGGTGAAGATAGGGGATGCCAGAGGATTAGTGTCAGGTGCTTTATAGAAGCGATACTTGATGGACAGGCTGGAGACAGATCTACAGAATCTCATTAAATTGCTGAATTGTTCATTACAGAACGTTCTTACTGTAATAAAGTGCTCATTGACTTTGACAAATCCCTATCCCATGTCTTCGAGAAGAACAGTGAAGCAAGGGGTGTTGGGAAGGAGAAAGGAAATTGGTACCAAGTAGGACAGGTAATAGAAAAGTGGAGGGAGGGGTAGTGCTTTTTGATTAATATGTGCAGTCGGTACCTTACGTGAGTGCCCAGTAAACAGACGCACGCACATGCACGTTTTGTGGCGCTTCTGCTATCTTCTGGTGATGTAGTCTGGGACATTCCCTTTTTTTGGTGAAAGGTCTGATTTTCATTATTTCAGCAGACTTCACACAGTCTGGCTCTAAAGCTATGTCACCTTCCAACTATCCTCACTGAACAAACTCTTTTAACTTACTCCTGCTGTCCCTTATCCAGTCTCTTTCCCAAAACTGTGTGCTGCGAGCTGTAACAGCCATTCTGTGGGGCTGGAAACCTGTGAAATCCCCCAAGATCATGCTTTTTTCTCCCCCTAGTTGACCTTTTTAAACTCTGCCTTTAGACATTTTTTTTGGTCACTTCCATAGCCTGAAACTGCTTGCCCTGTTGGTTAACTTCACTTTGTAGTCACAGGTAATGTAGAGGTGTGCGCAGCACACACACTTCAGTGTGTAAAGACACAGATGTCTCTACAAAACTTTTTTTTTTTAAGTCAGTTCAGTTCAGGTTCACAATTTGGTCTTATGCTTCAAGGCCAGTGATTTCTCAGGTTCCAGATGAAAAACACCAAACTGGTTATGAAGCTCAAAGAAAGAGACTTAAAATGAGCAAATCAGCCCGGGAGGAAACGTGGGGTCACTTGCATTTGTGACCTGGTAGATCTCCACCAGCTCTATTCTGCTTTTGGTTTTTAGCTCTGACTTCGCACTTTGTTTCAGTGGGGCCCTATTAAATTCAATATACAGTTTCAGACTTCTGAGCCAGGTTCCTGCTATAAAGCTTGGAGTGAAATAATGTCACAATTCCGTATCGCTGCCACGTAGTCCATCTGTTTGCATTTGCATAGGAAGCACAACCTCATCTCAGTTTTCTTCTGAGAAAAGTATGTCCTCTGCCTTTTCTATCTCAGATTCTCTTTCACCAGAATAAGGGGGAGCTTACTTTCTATGGGAGGACAGTTTATTGACTAGGGCTGAATATAATGTAAATTCTTGCATCTGCCGGCAGAGGGTACCGTGTGGCCCTCCCTCCGTCAGTGTTGATTGAGCACCTACTAACTGCCCCAAACCATGCTGGCATGTGAGGCTGGCGACAGGTTTGCTGTGCCGACTCCATTTCCCTCTGTAGGCCTTACCCCAGGTGGGCGGGAGCCTTGTGATTGTTAAACCCTTAAAATCCAGCTTTCTGGATTATTTCCACTCTGATGTAGCAGAAATAAGAATGATATTTTAAAATGGCTAATGATAGTTTGTGGGGGAATAATGAAAATTTTTCCTTGAGTGTCTGTGCTAGGCAGAGTGTTAGAAGCTGGGTACTGGGGTAAAAAGCATGAGACAAATGCTCACTTACAGGGGTGGAGGGATTTCGTTTAGTTTAATCTCTGAGTGGGGAGATGTTTTATTTTCCTTTAATCTGTTTCCTCCTTCTACTGAAGGGGATTTATTGTTTTATAAGGACAGTACATATGAGTCACTGCTTTTCTTCCTTATTACCCTTGGGGTGAAGGCTCTTCCTTCTTGTATTTTGAACTGAACTTTGTGAGACCTTAATGGCTAACAAGACCAAACAATTCAGTGGTCACATCACTGATGTCAAATAGGATCAGACTTCAGCAGGGAGAGCCCCCTTTATCCTAGCCGTGTTCCACTTTAGCATGGCAGGAGGGATCACGCTGCCTGCTTTGGGGCTGGGGGTAATCCTCTCTACATCTGGGTTGGATCAGACGTCCCCAGAGGCAGAGGCTATGCCTGCCGCATTCGCATGGAACACTGTGAATGTTGTTCTCTTGCACTCTATAAATAATAAATAAAAACAATAATGTAGAGTTTTCATATTAAATGTATAGAATGGATAACAAGACATTCTACTATTCCTACAGAAGGCTGGGTTTACTCTAGGAAACCTGGCATACAAAATGAGTTCGCCCTTTTAAAACTGTATTTTTGCTTGTACTTTCTGTTGGAAATTTGCTTCCATAAGTCACGCTGCTAATAACACATTCACTTTGCATCTCTAGAGACTCAAGTCCATATTGTTTAGTCAGCAACTTGGATGCAGTGCTTTTTTGATGAGTCCCTCCTGGGCTTTTATCTACACCACAAAACCACCCACATTACAGTTTGATTTAATAATTTCCTCAAAAGGAGTCCCAGGAGGTGAGCCCAAATAAAAAGCTACTATCCCTTTATAGCTGGAAAAGAGAGGACACTGGTGAGATACTCCGCTTTTGTTTTTTATCTCACGTTATAAATTGGCCCAGATGCATCTCTGACCAGGGAGAAGGCAGGACTTCAAACAGTACTCGGTGGCAGACAACAACGTCATAACATTTCCTACTTTGACTCTCACAACATGATTTCAAGGATGCTTCCGCGTCTCTCCAGACTTGCTCTCTTGTGGTACAAATGGGGACACTGAGGTGGCAAAGCTAAAGATCAGATTCATGTCTTCTAATTCTTGGGCTCTTTCCACATGCATCCACAGCTTCTAAACCAGTAATAGAAGCTCAGAAATACTGGGAGTGAGGAACGCAGCAGTGCATCCCATTAATCCATTGGCTTTAGGAGAAATGAGGAAGGGCTTGAGCCCTCTTTCTTTTTGGTGTGATGCCCACAGATGGAAAGGGTGATGCCCAGCGCTAACTCTGCTCTGTGACCTGCGCTTCGTTCATTGCGAAGAGCCCTTGAGTGCCCACTCTGCCCACCGATGTGCCGCTGTGGACCCTGGCCACCAGCTGTGTGACGGGTTCTGGGCGGTCAGCAGAGGAAAGCGGCCCAGCTTTCCTGGGGCCGCAGACTCTGATGTGAAGTGCTCCCCTTGCTACTCTTAACCATCGTGCTTGACTCCTTCTCAGTGGCGACTGGCCTCTGCCAAGTAGTTCGATGATTTCTTTGCTAGTTGTGGGCATGGTGAGAGGGTATGGGTACACTGGGGAATGAAACGCTTTTGTTTGGACATTTCAGCACTACCCAGTGTCCCTTGGCCTTGTCGTCTGTGCTGTATTCATCGTTACCTCGTTCGTTGTACGCACCCCCTGAACGCTCTGCAAACCTTTGGTACAGCCCAAGCCTCAGGGAAATCAGACTGTGGGTGATCATTCCATCAAAAAAAAATTCCATGAATAGTGTTTTCATTTTCAACACTTGCACCTTAGCAACTAGAAATATAATAAAACATTGTGGCTTGAGAGCTCTTATCCCCAAACAAAGCTGTAATCTTTCATCACATCCCCACTCTTCCTCGATTCAATTTCTCACATTCAAGTATTTTTATCAAACAGGCACTTCCTGAGCATCGTCATGATATTTCATTTTATTTTTTTACTTCCCTTTCCTTAGACTAATTCAAAGGTGTACCATTTCTCCGCTTTCTTCCTGGAGCTTCTGGCAGTTCCCCTCAGCTGCATACAGTCTTTCTATAAATGTGATGAGGATGGCTCCGTTCCTTCTCACTAGTGTTTGTGAAGAGAATAAACAGCGGCTCCTTTGCGCCCCAAACAGTGCTGCTCGGAGGACGTGTTTTCCTATGGCGGCCCCAGCTAGACGCTGGTTGGGGTGACGCCAAGGCTTAGACTTGAAGCTTCCAGAGTATATATTTAGCCATAATCTACATGAGACCAATTCCTCTTTGAGAACTCACCCCCGAGAGCCTGACTGGTGGCCTTGCTGTTGTGTGTCGGGGCCAAGTGCCTTTGCAAGACGCAGGATGCATTCATTTTGGGGGGACTTAGCTCCAGCCCATCCTCAGCCCTGGAGATGCGCACCGCCAAGCAGCCGAGAGGAGCAGCGATGACCAGACATGGCAGGAGACCCAGTTGTATTCGTGCGCTGCTGTTCTCACGAGTGAATAGTTATTTTCCCTTCCATTTTTTTTTTAAAGAATGTGCACAACAAAACATCAAGGTGATTTATGAGATATGACATATTTATGTTCTCTGCTTCTAATTTTCACTGATTCATGTTGTTTCCAGACTGATATTTTTGCTGTCGCTGCTGTGCAAAGGATAAAAGGTGGCTGGAGAATATTACTTATGCATTGGTGGCCTGCAGTAATATTGGGGCTACCTGGGCAATCAGGGATTTAAAAATAAAACCCAACTATAAGTTATATATGAGGTAGAAACCCTGAGGCTAGATGCGGAAGTTCATCCATAATGATCACAATAATGGTTCCTTACAGTCCTGGAAGCTTAGTATTTTTAAAGCATTTTTCTACACCTAAGTTCATTTTAGTCTCTCCTCAGCCTTGTTAAGGTTCCTAACGAGTATTAGCCAGATTCTAACACTGTGAGGAAACTGAAGCTCAGAACGGGTCAGTGACTGGCTCCCGTCACAGTATAGGTTTCAGTGCAGGTCTCACTGTAATCTCCTGAAACACACCAAATCTCCAAGAAAAACTGAACCTCGAAATACTGATGCGTCGTCTCCTAAGCCAAACAGCCTCTATTGATCTATAATGAGATAGCTGACAGGACATATTTCCCTACAAATTATCAGTTTTCATGTTCACCTCTGGTGGGGAGGTGCAAAACTGACTCCAAGGGCAATACTGCAAGAACGTGTTATCGAGGGTCTTTGTCAGCCCGTAAGCTTGGGGCTCTAGCTGGTCCAAGGAGGAGGGACAGATGGAGAGTCTGGCAGGGGCAGGAAACCACCTCTCATGCCTTCAGGGGGTAGGGTGGTGAAGTATGAGGCCAGAAGAGAAGGCCCAGAGGACGGGTCACTTTAAAATCTGATGGAGAGACTTCAGTCAGTGTAGAAAAGAACCCCGAGGGCCCTTGTTTTCTCTGTAAGCTTTTATGGACTGTGTGGTGGGCAGTCTGCAGGCTGTTGGAACTTGGATGGGGCAAACGGGAATGATTCATGATTATATCTTCATTTATACTCAATAGATTAAACATTTAGAAATTTATGCAGCAGAAATTGACATACAGCCTAGATAGGGGGCTTAAGAGAAAGGGAAAAAAATATATTACTTTATTGAATCTGATAAATATTAGTCTCTTCTTCCAATACAAATAAGCCTGTGGCCTCTATCTTGCATCACCAGATTCTTTCTATGGGACTCTTTATAGGCCAGTTGAGTGACCAGTGGCCATGGTATTGATGCTATTCATGGCCAGTTGCCATGTCAGACCATCGGGATTTCCTGTTCTGGGCATTCTAGGGCAGAGAGGATCTAAACTTAGCCGTGGAGTGTCCCAGATACTCCAAAATTATTTATATTCAAAGAGACGTCTGGACGAGTCTTGACCCTTCCTGTTGGATACTTGACGTCCTTACATACTTCTTCTCCCACCCCTGCCCCAGGAACTTTTGCTAACGGCAAAAATGAAGGAGGACACCTCGGTTCGCCACACCTTCAGGAGAGAGGTGCCCATTCACAGATAACTGAGGGCAGCCTGCCTAGATAAAGATACCTTCTAGACTTCTCTTGTGCCCACAATACCAAGGAATGCATTCTCTTCCATGAGGTTCTGCTCCTCAGTCTGACCAGCTCTCATTGCTTGCGGTGGGGCCCATTGGAGGAACGCAAGCAGCCATCCATGTTCTGCTAGACAAAACATATACAAGAAGAATAATCCTCTTAGGGAAAAAAAATTCTGGATGGCTTCTAAAGATAGATAGCAAAGATTTTTGACATTATTCCCCTTGGTCTGTAAGCAGTACCACAGGTCAGATTTGGTAAGTAACGTATCTGTTACATACGCTTCAAGAACAGAAGCTAAAGGGAGCCCTGCAGGCTGGAGGCTGAATGCACATATCTTCTTTGTGCGGGCTCTTGTTGATGAGAAATGCCCACACGCTACCTCCGCCAGCCAGACAAGGACATCAGGTAATGCAAGGAGTGATGGATGGTGCGCTAACGTTTCAGCGTTTTAGGAGGACCTATCTTATTAACACTTTAAAACAAGTGAGCATAATATCATTAATTTTGATTAATTCATTTGCTCTTAATATAGCTTTTAATTTGTAATTCTATGTGAATTACAATGTAATTTGTCATTAATTACACTAAATTGACTCTAAGTCAGCCAATCACATCGGGAAATTACTCACAGATGAAAGTAAAAAGTAAAACTCTCCATCCAGAAAGGGCGGCACTTGCTTAGGAAGCAAATACCCTTTCAATATCCCTCTCCTTGGCTGTGAGGATGACACTGGACCTGCTGAGGACTGTCGGTGATTTCTTGTTCTGCCCACTGCTGGGACCACGCACTCTTTGGAGTGAAGCCCAATATAAAAGGTAAATAGCAAAGTAAACAAAAGGGTTGATTTATCAGCTTTGCCAGGTCCCCTGAAGAGTATTTCTGCTCTTTTCATCTCATGTAAGATTTAGGCCAAGTAGAGGGGCTGCGTAGGGCTTTAGAATGATTAATTCCACGCCTCTTGGGGTCTAGGAGTTAGAGCAGGCTTTTGCCCAGGTGGGCTTGCTGTCCATCTTCACACCCTGCGAACCAGCTAAGAAATCCTGTTTTGAGTCTCATGTGCTGTCGGTATCCAAAGCCACTCCTTTTTGACAAGTACACAAACTGCCTTCTGGACAGAAGGAAGTGGTGCCTTAAGAGGCCAGTTGCACACTGGGGGAGTTGGGCTTTCTCTCAGAAGATGGTGGGGTGGGTGTCACCAGTAAAGCTTGTTGGAGGTGCCTGTCTGCACACAAGAAGCAAAGTGACCGCTGAAGAGTACGGGCACTTGAGAAAGCGGCAGGAGAGCAAGGACGGATTTGGGAAATACTTGCTATTGAACCATTTGCCAGGTATCCTCCTTTGAGAACTGTCTCCCAAATTGACAATCCAAACAGAAACTTTGAGATGCTACAGAAAATCACGTGTGATAGCCTGGTTGAAGTCTATTTACATGTAGATAGAACTATGGGAACTTGGTATATTATGGGTATGTTTGCAGTGAGCAGTTGACCCATAAAATGAGGTTTAGATATGAAGGAACAATTTTGCTAAATAGCGCATGGAAAATTTCAGGCTGATTTTAATAATCCCTCCTTCTACTTTGTTGATTAGATGCCCTCTCATCATTCCAGCACACAGTCTAGCAAATGAAATGGCTTAGGTTTTACATAAAAATTTTGAGTAGAGAGGTTAACATACCCTGAATCCTGAGGTAGCAGCCACCATGTCCTCCATCTCTTAAATACAGGCAGGTGGGGTTGATGCCACACACACACACACACACACACACACACACACACACACAGATTAGCTGCGCACTAAACTTTGCAGCTAGCTAAAAGACTTTGTTTTGTGGCACATGATTTCTGAATCATAATACTCTCATGATTGGCTTTTTGCCCCTCCAAATGTGTATTCCGTTCACTACTAAATTCTTTAAGGATGTTACTGTCCATGCTCATTAACAGTAGTTGCTGTATAAATGCAGCTTTACACCATTTCGATTTTCTCCACATCCCTTTTATGCCAAACTTAGCCGGGCCTATCACAAAATTATTTATTTATTCCTCTTCCCCAGATTCTCTTTTTGATATCAGCATTAGGGTTAGTAGATCGCAGCCCTTGTCCCAGCCTCCAGTTCCCAGCGTAGCTTCATGTTCTTAACCACAAACAGCCTCTGCTGGATCCTTGCTCTCTGATGGATGAGCTCTTTTGAGCACTTAAGGTGGCATTTCTCAAAAACAGTAAGGCTCTGAGTCAGAGGAACTGGTACTGGAAGAAAGCAGAGCGGTGCAGTTGAGAGACAACATTGACAGGGCATTTCTGCCCTCGGTCTTACCTTCTCCTCACTGAGAATGCCGGCAGAATAAACAGGTCTGTTAATCAAACAGCACTGAGAGGTTAGGTCACTGGAAGCCTTTTTAGTCATTTGGTGCTTTTCAAGAGTGAATTTGTTAGAATTATGCTGAATACTCACTTAAAGCCTCAGCTGATCGCCCTACCTGTGTTTTATAACTCTGCACTGTCAGAACTCATAATAAGTCAAACATTCTTTCAGTGATGCTCATAAGGGAGGAACCCCCCCCCCCACAAATTTAAGAGTAATTTCAGATTGTAAATGAAAAGGAGAGGCACGACTGTTCATTTGCACCAATCATGCCTGCCTTTCATCTGCTCTGATTAGGCCTGGGGCGGTTTCATCAGACCCTCCGTCTCCGAGCTGTCACTCCAGCCGTCTGTTGATTGAAAACAATCAAGGCTCTGATGGCACAATTATTCTGACCCTTTAACTAGAGGCTGCTGTGATAATGAAAGGTTGATTATGATAGTTTGTGCCTCTTTCAGTTTGCCAAGAAGGTTAATTTGGGCATCAGACGGATGTTTAATGGGCGCTTGCTGGCTACACTGAGGTAAATGAGAACGTGCAGTCTTGGATATTGCACGGATATAGTTTGGCTGTCAATCATTGTCATTTGGAGTTTGTGCCTCACACTCTGGAAATCACATTTTATTTTTTCCTTGGGATTTAATTTATTCTGTGCCCTGAGGAAGTTCTTTCACTCCGGTGACCTTCACAGCAGCTTTCTCTGCCTTTTTTTTTTCTCTTTTTTCAAATGGAGCTCAAAGGCACAACACATCTAGAAGAGCATTTTTCTTTCATTTTCACTTAAAAATGGAAACTTTAAAAATCCACCCTTATCACTGCCTTCCAAGAGAGCAAATGCTTCCAATCCGATTGTGCAGTGGGGAGGCGTAAGCGATGGGGGGACTTCGGCCCCCTCGCTAAGGAGGCAGCTCACCCAGTTGTTCTGCACTGTTCTCACCCCGACCAGCCAAAGTAGTAAGTTCAAAATGGGCACATATATGGGACTGACAGGTCCGTTTTCTTTACATTTCTCCCACTAGCATGTTTCACAACAGTTTGCTGAATTCCTGTTTCCCTGGGGAGCCTGGGGAGGGGCTGAGGCCGGGAGACAGATATCTGTCTGGAGAAGTAAGATTATTAAAACGTGCAAATTTCAATGTGTATAAATTCAGCATCTAATCTTGTTGCTATTTGAAGCATAGGGTAAAAAAGAGGTAGGCACTTAATAATGCTGGTGTTTACAATACGTAGCTCATTACAATCCTTTTTTCTGCATAGCTTTTACAAAGAAAAATAGAGGAAGAGAAAAAAATATAGGAAAATCTTTCTTTCTGTCTCCACGCGATGCACAGAGGCTTCATAGATGGGCTGAATCTTTGTTCTGCTTTTTCATTTATGTTGTCTTGGGTTTCTTTCCCCCCAGTGAACATTCAGTAGCAGGTTCCTATCTAGCTTTGGACATTTTTCTCACATGTCAATTGTTAAACAATGAAGTCTATAGATGTCAAAGTGAAAGCATCAGAATGACTATAATTTTATTTCAGGTGTTCTGTTTTCATATAGTGTATTTCTTGCTAAAGAAACACACGAACTATTCGTTTTTGAATGGTAAAGAGAGCCGTTAAGTGATAATTCAGATTCACCTGCTGGGGCTCCAAAAATGAATGAAGACATTGAATGCAGTTACTGTTTTAATGCAGCCCTTATTTAAGCACAAGTGCTGTTTAAAATGTGAATTTTAAAAGAGATGAGAATAGTATCGTGCCATTCTATGGTCTTACCAGATTCTTCACCACACTAGACCAAGAATGATTTTTTTTTTTTAGCACTCTGGAACAGCATGGATGAAACAGCCTACAGGAATGCCTGGAAAAATGATTGGTTAGTCATGTCTTATTTTATTTAAGTAAGATGGAGTAAAAAGGAAATTAGGGGAGAAAGGTATCAGTCAAATAAGTCAATAGTATTTTTGGGTATTTAAAATAGTAGGATGAGGCTTAATTTAATATTAACTTGTGCTGTCTGTGACAGGGAGTGAGCTTATCTTATAGATTCATTATGTTTGCAAAATAATGGGACTTAAGCAAGCAAAGACTCTTTCTTCTTAAAGGAAGTATAGCTTATTTCAAGTTGTTTTTGGTCTAAGCCTGACTGGCTTCCTACCTTCCCTCCATGTGTTGTACCCTTTTTATCCAACTGTGGGCAACCAATGTCCAAAATAAAGGCCTTCTCCTGTGGCTTGGCAAGTGGTCCTCCACATGCCCACCCCACGCTCTCATGCTGCCTCGCTCTCCCAGCCTGCATCCCCTCCGCAAGGATGCGCCTCCTCCGGCCCCACAGAGCGTCTCACGCTTCATCTCCTGGCCTCTCTTCTGGCATTTCTTCTGCTCTCAGGACTGGCCTGGTCCCTGGACCTTGTTTCTCTTTCCTCTTCAACCCTTCCATCTCCACCTTCAAACACTTTGTTCCTTCTGACCTTATGAAGATGCCTCAGATCTGTGATTTCTCCAGATTGCAGTCCCATAATTCCCCTTGTCTCTCAGTCAGCAAAGACTGGGCTTTCCCTCTGGGTGCCCAGCACGGGCTGCAGCACAGTCTTTCTCTCAGTAAGGCCTTCGGAACGGCCTTTCCCTTCACGTTCTTCCTTCATCCATTGCCACCCCTCTTCCCTCGCAAGTCTTCTGAGATTGTGGAGCCGCTGGTTCTCAGCTTGTCTTTCCTCATATCCGTCTACCTTACGTTACTACTCTGGACTGGATCTCTAGGCCACTTCCTCCACCGAATAAGGTGTGATAATTGTGCTGGAGAGTGCATTATCTCGACAAAGATAATACTTGTGTATTATACTCAAAGGTGTTGCAAAATGCACATAGAGAAATCACCATGCCCCAGTTGTTCATGCCATGATTAAGTGGAGTGAAAGAATGCAGTGTGACACATTCAGCTTAAACATCAGTAGCCAGGCTGAAAAAAATCCCACAGTGAAGGTGGTAGCAGTTGGCTTCACATTTCTGGGTATTTCTTGCAAGTCACCAAGAGTGTGGGCCCTGGCCCCACAGACCCAGCCCACCAGCGCCATCCCCCTGACGGTGGAGCCTTCAGGCAGTGGGCATCCCACTCCACTTACTGTGCTCCGCAGCTCTGAATTAACGTGCAAAGTGAACTTTGAGGATTCTTTTCGTTCTATTTGGAGGCTGCCAGCATTAAACCCTTAAATGCAGCTTAGGTACTTCGTGGGCATCTAAATGCAACAGAGTGCCATTTGTTTGAGGGGTTTGATATCTCCAGCAGTGACCTCGTTGCAGCTGCTTGAGCCTGTGAGGTCCTTTTGGCCATTAAAGGTCTAATTTCAGGTAGGGAGTATGTGTGCTGGTGAACCTGCTATTGACTCATTGTTATGGAAACAGTTCATAACAAAATAGCCAAGGTGGTGCTCTCAGGATGCTCTGGGGCATGTTTACAAACTTAACAGCTTTTTTTAGGCCATAAAATTTGTAAATGTACCCACAATATTTGAAACATCCAAGAGGGAAATGGCAACATAAAAAGATGGTTCTTACGAATGTCTGGACATGTGTCTGGAAAACCTGCCTACAATAGATTGAAACATCCAAATGTGCAGGATTTTCTTCTCCTAATTCCACATTCCATGAGTGTGTTTTACAGGGATACCGTTAAGATACCTGAGGTCAAGACTTAGCCTTGAGTTTTGTGGTATTGAAATAGAGATGGGAAGTGAGTGGCAAAAAGAACATGTATATCTGTACTGGTTAGAATATTCTTCCTCATCAAGCAAGTCCCTGGCACATAGTGAAACTTCAATCAGCCACTGAGGAATGGATAAATGAAAAAGCAGAAGAAAAGATTCATGGTTACGTCATTCACCCCAGAGCAACAAACGAGAAGAATCAACTCCGATGATCAATCATTGTTTTAGTTTTCTCAAGCCAGATAGCTTAGTTTATATATTTTTTTTCCTTGCTACTAAGTTAACTAAGTTGAGATTTGAGGAGACTCATGGACATGAATTCAAGCGATTTTAATGAGAAATGAAAGTGAAGTGAAGAAAGTGAATATACACTTATGCATATGCAACTAGGTTAATGTCTGTAACTTCTTTCTCCTTTCTTTTCTTTCTTTCCCTCTTTCTTTCATTCATTCATTCATTCATTCATGCATTCTCCTTTGACTTAGGATGTAAAGCCACAGATCTTAAATTACTAGGAGAGAATCACTGAGTTAATTCGTGTGAAAGCAGGCTCATTATAAGGACTAGTTTATAATCTGCAACAGATTATCCACCATGCTTTTATTATCGCTTTACAGCGTGTGAAGTATTTAATATTGTGTAGCATGGTTCTTATCAACTACAGCAGTCTCTGAAAATTTATGTCAATATTGCACAATATTATGTTGTGTTAAGAATAGTCTGAACATGCTGCTTTATCATGAATTCAAAAGGATGATTGAATTGAGGGTTCGCTGCATCTCTTGGTGGCACATTGCCATCTATTAATTCTGTACATTGTCTAAATGTCATAGTTTACCAAGCACTTTTCACGGGTTTTCTCACTCTGTCCCCTGGACCCCGCGTCATAGCTCATCCTTGTTTTACAGATGGTGAACCTGAGCCTCAGAATGCTGGTGTTTTTCAAATATTCTCAAATACATTGTTGCAGAAATAGGCCTTTTGACCTCAAGACCTGCCTCCTTTTTCCTGGGTCACATTCACCTTTATGAGCACATCGCAATTAGTGGCAGAAAAATACATTAGAGTTCCCTGGCCATTTTCAGTTGATTTCCTCCTAATAATGCATCCTCACTGCACGCGGTGGCTGGAAAATCATGGTAAAGGGCATGTGACCCATGTAGGGCCATTCTAGTTCTTGTTGCCAGTGGGATGCCACAAGGTTTTCTTCTATTGATCATATTGGTTTTTTCTCATTTTGCAGTGTTGTTCTAATAATATCAGCTCAATAAATCACTGACCACATGCAAAGTCCCTCTTACATCCAGAAGAACGTCATGTATAAATATGCAGACACTAAAATTTTACTGGGAAGTCTTATCTCATCAGTCCTGCATCATTAATACTCTGACACCATCAAAGCTTGCGTGGTTGGCTCAGACACTCTTACCAGCCCCTGGGGGTTCAGGTTAGGACGTTATTTCTAATCATTCCTGTATTTTGCTAAGGTGCGAGGAGACTGAGGCTGGGATCCCTCTTGCCTGCAACATGATTGACGTGGGCGACATTGGTTGTCTTTATTGTCCTGTGGGATGCTTTTCCCATCTCAGAAGTTTTTCATATGCTAGTCATGGGGATGGTATACTTAGAGATAGTCCTGAGGTAAAAATGCGTTGAATAGTTTGCAAAATATCTGCATTTATATATACAATTTCATTCTGGAATTCTGAATAAATAGGACCATGAAGCACTCACCTTACAAATTTGAAATATGTGTCCTTTGGGCGAGATTATTTTTACAGGAAATTATATCTACTAAGTGGGAGGATGTGATCCAAACAAAATCGTTCGCAGGGAAAAAGTACAGTAATGTAGCGTGATTCTCTGCACACAGGCCCGTGTGTACATGCACTTTCATATGCACACACACACACATGTGTTTCTGGTGTGTACAGAGTAAAGGCAAAAAATCACTTTGTTTTTCTGTAAAGAGACTTATAAAAACTCTCTGTGCTGTGGAAATCTGTAGCTTGAACACCAGATACACTGATTAATTCCGGTTGCCTGGCTTACCTGTAGGAATTTCGGAGGATTCTCCTTTAAAATGTTCCTTTTTGTTGGGTCAGTCAGTGAACACATATCTCAAAGGTAGGAGGTACTCTCATAAACTCACTTTTATAGTTGAGAAGCTCAGTGACCGGTCCAGTGTCAGCCATGTACTCATGCTGCTGTCTGTATTGCCTTTGCAAAGGTCAGCTCAAAATGCTGGCCGATTCTCACAGGTGGAAAGGACATCACCATGTCCTAACCTCATGCCTTTTCTTGTTATTTTGTCATCTTCTTGACATACAATTTACCTTTTTGAAAATCCTCTTGTGTTGTGAGACTGAACCAAAGGCCAGCCCAGGTCACTTCCCTTTTTATATGCTTCTCTAACTACCTGGAGCTTAAATGTGGCAGGCCACCGGGTGGATGTCCCCATGACTCCTCCTGTCCTGTGTGTTTATCCCTGTCTATGGGAAAGAGACAGCTTTGTGGTCTCAGGGGCGCTTGTTTTTAGCCCTCTGCAGTCTGTATTTTAAAAAATATGTATGAAGATGATTATCAGGTCCCATTTTTTGTTCTTTCCATTTTTTATTTCAAAAGAATATCAAACTTAAAGAAAAGTTACAAGAGTAATACATAGAACACCCATATGATTTGCTGATTTCTTAAGCAAATTACTTCATTTGTTTTATCTTAGGCTCCCTGTCTGTCTGTCTAGATACATTTATCTTGATCTTTATAGATACATATTGAGAGACGGAGAGGGGAAGGTGGTGGGGAGGAGGGAGGGTGAGGGAGAGATCCTGATTTCTGAGCCATTTGAGAGTAAGTTGAATATATCATGGTTTTTTTAAACCCCTAAAAAAAAACTCATAACTGTTCCGCTCCATGGAAATCTTTAGTACAAAGCAAAAGATTTATATGATCTGAAGAGAAACCAGAGTATTATCAGGCACAAATTTTTTGCTCAAGGTGAATGTAAGAGTCTTTGTTACTCTCCCAACTTCATAAAGTTTTAAATGAACACTGAAAGGATGTGTGTAGTTGTCATATCTGCTAAGCTAAATATTCTTTGTAAAATCTGTCAGATCTTTCCTCCCTCTGACAATACATGAACCTGAAGCCTTATCAGACTTGATTCTACTGAAATATATTTCTTAGAGGAAAAAATACCCTATGTGTCTTTTATAAGTCTGTCGTCAGCTATAATGGTTAATGTGCAACCTTCCTTGAAAAATCTGTTTTACAAGCAAAATGTTGACACAGTTTTAATTATAGCACTCGAGTGAGCAGTGTTATAATTGTTAATGTTCCTCCATGGTAACATTTTCATTGTTCTGGTAGAGGAAAATGCTCTGAATCTGTGTCCCTAGTTTCTGGTGCTTTAGGATTTTATGGGAATGTTGTCTTTTTGAAGAAAAATTTCTCGTTTCGTCTCAAAGAAGAGAATATGGCTAAAAAAATTGGGTGCATTTACTTCTTAAGTGAACTTTCCTTTCTTTGGCAGTCATTATTCTGGTTTAGTATGTCACAATTCGGACCCTACCATGACTTCCCTTGAAGAGGTGAGCTTCTGTGTAGTTTAACAATGCAAGTCCCGGACTGCTCACTTGCACTAGGGTAAAGTTCTAGTGTGACCTAAAGAAATGGTGTGTAAAACCAATAGTATCTTGTAAAGTTCTGTTTGTTACAATTTAAGGCATTGCAAAATATAAAAGAGTGTACTTTAATGTAATATGCAGTAGTCGATGCAGCTTCCTTTTGAAAGCATGACTGAGATGATGGAGAACATGCTACACACATCCTCTGTTTAGCAGGGAGAAATTCTGCACGTGCTTTGTCACTCATCGCATTAAGATAGGCTTTAGGACTTCCCACTCCTTGATGCCCATGGGCTCTGTCCCTAGCCTGGCTCTTTGGTGGGGGTTCAGGGATGTCAGCTGGCTGTTGATTTTCTCCCGTGCTTTCCTCGGTTCCTCTCCGAATTTGCAGAAGGGAGGCATTTCTGCTGCCTTCCGGGCACTGCGGGGAGACGGGAGCCCTGGCTGATGTCAGTGGAGTGGCGGGACTGGTGAGGCTGTAGGCACGTGTGCCTTCCCAGTGTGGGCTCCAGCACAAGGCATGGCTCAGTTTGCCCCCTTGTCTGCAGCCAAGTTTTAAGGAGAATAATTAGAGCTGCCCCTGGCCAAGGGGGCAGAATTAGGCTGTGGGCAACATTACTGGCCCTGCTTACTAAGCTCTGGCTGAAGAGTTCATCCCTTTCAGCCGGGAAGAATGTGACATCAAGAAAAAGAAATAGTTGTTGCTGTCAGACAATGTCATAAGGGCTTTATCTTTTGTTAGTGTTGGTTAAAAATTTTTTAACCACCCATCTAATGAGAACTGCCTTTGTAAAGGGCATTTCTATATATTTTTGCAAGATGCAAAGGTGCTTATATGGAAGAGTGCATTAATGTGTGTTCTTGGATCTGGGATGACCTCATGATCATACAGCTTCCAGGGGATCTGTGACTATAAGATCTCTTACTGTTTGGCGTTGCTTTGGGGTCACATTGGGCACGCACATGCATGTGGACGTGTGGATGTGTGCAACAGAGTTAGACTTCAAAACAGCTGCTCCTTTCAAAGGATTATTTCAGAATAACAACTTCTATCTGAGTGTGTTTGAGTATGAATGATAAGGAATTGGGATTGTGACTTGAGGATCTGTCATGTTCTTGTTAATTGATGCATTTCTAAAATATGTATGATTAAATTATGTATTTTAATTGAATTAGAGCAACATCTGTAGAATTTGGGATTATATACCATTATGTTTAGGATTATATATACACATATATCTCATATCTTCTGCTCTATAGAGCAGCCATTGGAGAGGGGTGGGGGAGAAACTGACAAAACTAGAGGGAAGGGACAATCCTTCTCATATATTTTTCAGCCACATTTAGTTAACAGGGTATGGCCTAGAATTACAACATATATTCCCATAAAAAGTAAAACAATAATTCATGACTCAAAGGATACCCTTCACCCTAAATGTTCTTTAATGACAAATTCTTTAAAAACATTAAGAGTATTTTTAAAAAGCACTAAATATATGCCTTTTAATGTTGAAGTAATCCATCAGTGAGACTTATTGGAAGTCAATCTATCTGAAGCAAAGAATACTTATAGAATAATTTAGAGAAGATGAAAGTTATGTTCAGTCTTGAGCACATTTGCCTGGATTCTATTATAAAATTATTATTGATGGAAAAATAACAATGATGTGATATGACAGGAAAATGCATTGTATAATTTAAAACATGGGGTTTTAGTTCCAGGTTTTCTACTAAGTAGTTCCCTGACTTGGGATAAGAGAGGTAACTTGTCTGGATTTGATTTCCGTTGGTAAAATTGAGAAGCTTGAACCAAATGGACCCTAAAGTTTCTTCTTGCCCTAATAGCTTATTTATATGGGGGCTTAAAAGCCCGTGATATTCATTGCATTGCCAAGAATCTCAGAGACGTGGTCAGCACCACTCACGTGATGGGGAAAATCCAAGGGCCTTATATTTGGAAGTCCACCCACTGCGTCTGCTTTGAGGAGTTTTGAAAGCTTTTAAGGGCTTTATAGGAAAGCCACAAAGATGAAAAAGTAGGAAACCGAAGCCTGTGATAGTTAAATATATAAAGGAATTAATATTGTTTGTTCAAGAGACGTATGAAAAATAGCCTAAGAAGGGTTATAAAGAATTTTCCATTTAGCAGCAAACATTTATAGCCCATTGTGTGCCAGGCACTGTTCTTGTCAAGGATCTGAGGATGAGATGAGTTGCTGCTGGAATAAACTGTAGCAATATGTTCCTTTGAGGAAGGAAGAATTCTCCATCAGGGTAACGTGAACTAGAGAAGGCCAGGCAGGGTACTTGGGAGATCTGTGGTCTGTAGAGATGACAGTCCCCTGTGTTTTAGGTGGTTTAGGAAACATCTTGCCTATGGACCACATTTCCTAAGTACTCTGCTGCACCTTCCCAAACTGCACTGTTCATTTCGTATCCACTCTTTCTGGCTCAGTCACCAGAAAAATGGGAAATAAGACTTTGATTGTGTGCTCCATTTTCCTCCCAATTAAAACATTCTAGACTTCAGGGTGATGGGGATGTCAGTATGCCAGAATCAATAAGACAAAATAAGGTTTCAGCCCTCCCTGAGTTATGCTTTCTCAAGTGGTGTCATTAACAGCCCCTAGTTCCCAGCATAACCGTTGCAAACATACCCCCCAAAATAAACTACAAAACTAACTGGGATCTTTGGGTTCTATGATGCCCCAGTGATGAATCAGCCTTCTGCGTATTCTGTTTTCTAAATCCCTCAAATGGGACCCAGGATCCCTCCCCACTGTGCCCTTAATTCAGCATGGCAGTGAATGATGCCCTGGCAGGGTTCAAAGTATAGAAGTGGTTTTGAAGTAACCCATTACTTTGAATTTCCTTTGCCATTTCTTTTATTATTTGCATAAACAAAGAGTTATCCATGGTTCCAGTGGTTTTTCCTCTTCTATATTTTCACAAAAGTAAAAACAGTACAATAACACTTTTACATTTATTCATAATTGTGAAAGCAAAACTGGACAGTGTTTACATGATTTACTTTATGCTGTTGGAATCAGCTGTTGATTCATAGAACGTATAGAACCCAGGTCTCAAAACGCTGTCTTACCCACAGTATGATCTTACCCGTATCTTAATAAATAGCATATATGCTGTCTTACCCCTAATATTAAGCTACAGGTGTTTTATGTCTTCACTAAAGCATCCTATTTAGACTTCATTTGATTTAAACCTCCTTAAATTTGAAACAACAGATTTACTCTAATAAAGCAGCATTTTCCTGTTTCACGAGTGGGGATCTATGTAAAACCTTCCTCCAAGTGTGGTCCATGGATCAGCGGCATGTGTATCACCTGGGGGATTGTTAGAAATGCAGACTCCCAACCCTCTCCACACACCTATAGGATCAGGACCTGCATTTGGATCAGAAACCCCAGGTAATTTGTGCACATGTTTCGCTTGAGAAGCATTGGATTTGAATCTATAAATAACGTTGTATCTAGGTGACATTGGTTTCAAGTTGGTGGCAGAATAGTTCATTACATTTACCGATCTGGAGAAAAGATAAATCCAACAAGAATGAATGACTTGCGTAGTCTGAAAATAGTTATAAAAGATAAAGGTGTGACAACTGTATGGAATTTGTGAGATGTTAGAAATATTGGCAAAAACACAAGAGACAAAAATTATTCCAGAAAAATACAAACTAAAGGTATATAAAGAAAATATTCTGTAACACATAGTATTTGGGGAAAGTGACCAAGGAAAGCATTATGAGACATGAGGTGCAGGGGTGGTAGGAGACAGAAAGCCAGAAATTGATCAGTGATAGGTCCCAGTGCTCAGTATTCTCCTGCCAGTTTGATTCGTTAGAGATTTTCCTAAATGCAGAGCCTAATTGTAGCTTGTGTACTTTTCATGCAGTAAGTGATACCGTTTGTAGGAAGATAAGCCAGAGACTGTTAAGAGATGGGCTAGAAGATTGATTACAGCCTAGGAAGAACTGATTTATGAGGAAAGAGAAAACTAATTAAATGGACAGCGCTGTGCTATAAAAGAGGCTATGGAGATATGGATTTTTTTATCTAATATTTCTCCAGTGATATCCATATGAAAGATGCAGAAATATGAGGATGTAAGGATGCTGAGAAATTTGTTACAGAGGAGAGCAATGTCAGCTGGAACTACTTGATTAAATTAGGAGTAATACCAAAGATTGAGTTTCAGAAAATTTTACCTGGTGCATGAGCAATGACCTTGAGTGGGTCGACTTTATCCCTGAGAACTTTTAGAAGCTCTGAGGGCATAAAATGAAAACTCATGTATTAAATTGTTGAATTATCTCCCCAGGGAAAAATTGGAACCCCCTCCCCTGAAATTTGTAAAATTAGGGTAGAAAATAACCTGGATGCTGCATGTGGGAACTCTCCACTTCGGGCAGGGACCTGGCGATTGATGAGTGATGCTTTTCTTCTGCAATATCTTTGATTATTACTGATGTTACCATGCGCTGATAAACAATTTTCATCAGATTTGCATCTTATTTAAATATTTTAAATGCCAGTTTCTGGAAGAAGAGCTAGAGAGTGTCCCTCATCCGTCCTCCGTGGGGTCTGCCTCCTTGGCATTCGTAGGTAAACTGCCACCCATCGACACCCTTTTTTTTCATTTTCCCACCATGTACTTCATTAAGAGAAGCAATTCAGTACATGTTGGATGTGGATTCACTTCCTACAATCTCTTCATTCAGAAGAGCTCAAAATCCGCCTTCTCTTTTGGAGCCATTTGTCAAATGGATACAGAAAACTGAAAGCCTGAAACATCTATTGTTTCAAAGAGCTTGGTGATCTTTTTCCAGGAGGAAAACCCAGTCCCGTTTGCCAAGGACTGATGGGCCAAGCGCACCACAGTTCCTTCTCCCTCTCTCTGCAGGACATCTTCCCAGTGGGATGCACTGGTTGCCTAGACGAGCCCAGAACCCCAATTCTGTTGGTCAGAAAGCACGTAAAACACAGCGAAATTATTCAGTATTTTAATTTCTTACTTTTTTTCATACTAATTCCTTCAGATACACATTTATATTGTCTAGGAGAACCAGTTTAATGTAAGTGCTGCTAAGAATAATTCATGTCAGGTGGGTTGACTGGAGATACTCCACTACTTTATGCTGTGTGGGGGAAGGGTTGCCGAACTTAAATAAATCACATTAAATTAAACTACCTCAGATGCTCCATAACATGAATTGGTTTTTTTTGTTGATAGTATTTTCTAAATTTTCATGCAGTTTTGTTATTTGTGACTTAATGCACTGCATTAGTTTTCAGAAATTCTGTTTGCCTCTAGCCAGAAGTTCTTACTCCTTTCCTTCTTGAAAGAGATGTGGACCAACACAAGAAGATTAGGACTACGTTCTGCAATTGCGTCTATACTACAAAGTTAACCTCCTCTGTATCTTGTTTTTGTGAAGATGGCTCTATTAAATTGACAGCATCTTACATGTGCAAACAACAATTGTCTTCAAGATGAAATCTAATTGAGAAAAAATAAATAAAATTGATAGGCTGCCATCATTCTTGACTTGCTTCCCTGATACACCTACCAAAGGTACAGGCAAAGAAGTTATTTTTCTTTCTCAATCATTCTATAGTGTCATACTGTTTTCTTTCAGGTGCACCGTGGGGCCTCAGGTATTTTCTTACATGACTCATTTGATCCAGCACCCAAGCTCCTGGGTCGGCATCTGCCTGAGCGTTGATGGCGCTGCACACTGTTGGCATTTACTGGGTGGGGGCTTGCAGGGGGTGGGACCAGGCATTTTATGCATCAAACTTAACAGCAATGGGCTATCTCACAACAGTGTCCTCACTCTTTGAAAGGGATTATTTGTCACCCTAAGTGATACCTTAAGTCGCCGTCTGAGTCGCTAACCTCTGCGGCCATGTCCTGAGTTCGCTTGCGTCTCTGCGGATGCAGGAAAGAATTCCTCAGCTGAGCACCAAAGCATTCTCATGCTGCACTGATTGTTAAGAAATGAGTCTTGCTAAGCGTCTGAAAGGCCGCCCGGGGACCCGGCGCCGGCTCTGCCTTGTCTTCCCGTCTCATGTCCCCCTCCCTGTGTTTCAGCTGGCCGTGAGGTGGGTGGAGCGCAACTGTCATCAGCAGCACATGGACGAGCTCCTGCAGCACATCCGCTTCGGCCTCATGGACGTGGCTACTCTCCACACAGTCGCCCTGTCCCACCCCCTGGTCCAGGCGAGTGAGGCCGCAACAGCCCTCGTCCAGGAGGCCCTGGAATACCACCAGAGCATCTACGCGCAGCCCGTGTGGCAGACCCGCAGGACCAAGCCGCGGTTCCAGTCGGACACGCTGTACATCATCGGTGGGAAGAAGCGGGAGGTCTGTAAAGTCAAGGAGCTTCGCTACTTCAATCCCGTGGATCAGGAGAACGCGCTCATCGCGGCCGTCGCCAACTGGAGTGAGCTGGCCCCCATGCCCGTGGGCCGGAGCCACCACTGCGTGGCAGTCATGGGGGACTTCCTGTTCGTGGCGGGCGGGGAGGTGGAGCACGCCCGGGGCCGGACCTGCGCCGTGCGGACCGCGTGCCGCTACGACCCCCGCAGCAACTCCTGGGCCGAGATCGCGCCCATGAAAAACTGCCGCGAGCATTTCGTGCTGGGGGCCATGGATGAATATCTGTACGCGGTCGGGGGCCGAAACGAGCTGCGCCAGGTGCTGCCCACCGTGGAGCGATATTGCCCCAAGAAGAACAAATGGACTTTCGTGCAGTCCTTTGACCGGTCCCTCTCCTGCCATGCTGGCTACGTGGCTGACGGCCTTCTTTGGATATCAGGTAGCACACGCCTCTTAGGTGGGATGGCTCAGGAAACACTTGCATTGTGGCATAAGTGTTAAAGTCGAGCTTTGGTGCTGTGGCCATGTGTGTTTGAACGACTGGGCCAAGGGTGCCAGTTGAGCTAATTAACATTCCGTTATTCAACACCTACTAGAAAGAGTGCAGTGTATTGGGAAGTAATTGCCTTTTGGTGACTTTGAGTGATAAGTAGAGTAAAAATACAAGGTGGAAATTAATATCCCATTACACCTCTTTTTTTTTAACCAAACCTTCTATCGTTTAGGTTGTCAGTTTTTGGTATTCATGGGTTGCATTGCAAGCTTTGTGGTTTATCCAGGTCCTTTGCTTTTCCTTTGACTCTGCTTGACTGGAAATCATTTCATCAAAGACAGGGCAGGCAAAGTCAAAGCCCAGTGAATCCATCCTGATTGGTAAGCAGTGGGTATATATCCAGGCAAGAGCCGGCGTGTATATTTGAGGGACGAAATTTAGTTATTAGCTACAATAGTCTGTGAACTGCAGTTACTCTATAATTCTAATCCTTCATTCCTCATTCCTCTCCTATTCTTACTGATTACTTGGGGTGCTAATTATTTTAGTTTACTCTTTGTGTCTTCAGTTTTTTTTTTAAGTCTTTTGATGATGGGAAAAGGGGGAGATGCGTGTAATCAGCCCCAGGGACCCATCTCCTGGGTGTAGCAGTTGTCAGCCCCCTGTGTTCCATCCACACCCACAGATTCCTGCAGACCCTTCCCAGCTGCCCTTTTACTGGGACAGGAGGAGGCTGGGAGGCCGACGTTACCAACACCACATATCAACCTGCGTTTCCAGTCCCTTTATGGGAAGGACCTAACAGGTTCTCCTTTGAGAGCTTTGCCTATGGGGAGGAACGTTGCATTGTCTTGCCACGGGAGGTCCCTCATTTCGTCACCCAAGTAGAAGCTGTTGAATTTCTAAGTCGGGGACAAAGAGGAATAGAAAAATCAAATAAGTTGAATTAGTTAAGTTTGAGATACTTGCACTTAGAAGAAACAGTCATTTTAAATACCTCTGTGAAGACTTCTCAGTTTCCCTCAATAATCTTGGCTAGTTGTTAAACATCTGCTCTGAGAAAATTCTCCCCTGCCTTTCAACTAAATTCATTTGGACTCTGCCCATTTATATATATGCCCATTTAATAATATATTGTTAGTGTACTGCATTCCTAAATTTTGCATTGCATTTTCTAAATATTTTATGAATTCCTCATAAATATTTTAATAAATATTCCTTAGTTTTTTGGCTATAAAACTGGCTTTTTAAAAAATGCTGGTGTTTCTCTTACATAACCTTAAAGAGATGACTACTTACTATCTTCCTCAGTGAGGCCTGAGAGAACAGAGCAGCCCAGCCTAGCCTGGCTGGGTGTGTCATTCTGGTGTCAGGCTGACTTCTCCTTCAATACGGGCCTGTATGTTCCTTTTCCATTTTATTCAACATATCAACTTATTACAGATCTTACTGCTGTATCATTTTTTTCTCTCCTCTGTGAGAGGAAATACATTTTCTTTGTTCTTCTTTCGCACTCACGTATGCTGCCTGTGTTAACCATACTTAATGAAAACAATCACAATTTTCTCAGGCTTGATTCTCCCCACTGTGTACTTGAGATGAAAAACTCACTTCCCTGTGTACAGGACAATGCCTTTAATTAGAAAGAAGAGGAAATCACCAGTGACATTTCTAGTACCTTCAGTCGTTTGCCTCTATCCTCAGGCCCAGCTTATAATAAATCAATTGAGAATCTAACCATGGATGGGAGGGGTGACTAGATTTGCTAATGGGCCCCTTAAAAGAAGATAGACATAGTTCACACCGTCACTGACTTAGCAGTGTTATCCTGGTTTATTGGAGCCGATGGAAATATTTGAGGCTATTCCTTAGGCTTTACCAAGTGATCAAGTATTTCCAGTTAAATGGATAGGGGACTGGGTCCTTGGCATCCTTCTGGTATTTTGTAAGTTTTGCCTGAGGTGGAAGTAGTAAGGATTATAGAATGTGGATTTAGGGACTTACTTCTGTTCCATAGAACACAAAATAAATGTTCCTTTAGAGACTCAGCATTTCCAGCAGGCCCACTCCTTCCTCATGTTCCCTCTCCTTTCTTTGCCTACTTTGGGGTCAGGACACCTTGAAACCTGTCCGTGATTTTTAAAACCAGGCAGGCAGAGAAGAATTTGGAAAATCAGGCCGGTTGGATATGCTCCTTAGCATTTAATGTAAGATGTTAGAGATGTCAGATTTTACAGGCTGCGGTAGCATGTGACATTGTGACCCCGGTCACAAGTGCCCCCCATCATTTCTACTTGAAATCCACAACACTGAAGGAAATAAGCATTAAATATCCTACAGTTGTGCTCGAAAGATATGCTCACCATTGTAGGAGATGGTCTGTGAACTACCAAAAAGAACCTTTTTGTGTGAGTGAAATTTAATCCTGAGCTTCTCTTACAGACCTCCTCATTTTTGTCAAATAGGAGGCAAAGTGGAAAGCCAACCCCATAATTTGTACTTTAAAAGTATAAAAATAAGACCAATGCTACCGCATCTACTCAAAAGCAGTGTTTAGTGCCTTCTTGATTCTCTTGGTGAATGGTGCATCCTTATGAAGTCTGTTTTGGTTCATAGATACATAGGATTAATTCCTGCCCTCTAGGAGCTAACCATCAAAGAGTTTTTCAGGTATCTCATTAATGAAATAACATTTGTTAAAGCTTCTTTAACTCCCTAGAAGGCAAGTTTTTCATCCTGATTACATGTATAGAAGATCGCATCACCCCGTTTTAAATAACTTTAATTTATTCAAATTTATTAACAGGACTTTGGCATTTCTTGTCTTCATTAAGATGAAAACAGTGTAAAATTTCATCAACATTTACAAAATGCCATAGCTTTAGCACATACACCCCTCTGTATGTGCAAATGTTATTCTCCTTGCATCTAAAGATTGTATACAAAATATTGGGAGCTACTGCGGTGTGGTGGAGGCTGGACTGTGGCGGCTGAGCTCGTGCACTGTGGTCAGGCACACATTGAAACTTGCTCTGCTTCTTACCACCCAGCAGGTGCTGAGCAGCTTTCCCACCCTCGCCAAGTCTTGTCCGGGGCTGCTGGAGTGACGGAGAGGAGTGACAGGTCCTGCTCTGGGACTCCCGTGTTAGTACAGGGCACAGCCTTTTAAACAGGCAGTTTGAATGCAGGATGTGTGACATGTGATAACGGAAGTCTTTCCAGGAGCAGGAGTGCCGAGCAGGGAGCCCTTAGTGCAGGGGGCAATAGAGGTGTCGTGGGGAGCTGGGACCACCCTCAGCCTAATGCGGCCCAGGGGCATCAGCTGCCCCCTGCTTACCCGTGCACCCTCCCTGTCCTCCTGCTGGGCATCTGTGGGGCCCCCGTTTCAGTCATTCTCTTGCCCTGTGGCGAGGATGCATTGCTGGGCGAGGACACGCTGCTGGGCGAGGACACGCTGCTGGGCGAGGCCAACGGCCCAACCCCTCTGCCAGCACGCCCGCAGCTGAGCCCGCCAGGAGAGGGGGGGCGGCGGGCAGGTGGCCAGAGGGCTTGTGCAGGGGTGACGCAGAGCCCCCAGCCCGCTCTGCACCCGACACGGGGTCTCTCCCCCTGCACTGACTACGGCTTTCCTCAAAACCACCTTCCGAGACAGGACCTTGCCTTCTGTGTCTCAGAAGAAGGTAAGTGAGGAGGTCCGCACAGCAAGTCAGATGACACAAGAGGGGGAGCGGGGGAGGCTGTGACAAGGCCGAGGGCCACGAGGCAGTCTGGGGAGAGGCCGAGGGCAGAAGCTGCAGACGGGGGGCAGCTAAGAAAGGAGCCTGAGGTCGCGCGGTGGGAACACCCAGAAGAAGGGCATGGCGGGGGGCGTCCAATACTCTGGAGACATCAAGGTCCCAGATGCGTCCTGTGTGTTCCCCGGTCGGGAACTACTTGGTCACTTCGGTGGAAGCAGTCCCTGGGCAGTGTAGGAACGAGGAGAATGCAGGACACGGAGAATGCAGGGGTCCGAGGCGTGAAAGGGCGGCAGGGGCGCGGAGGCCGCGGGCCCAGGCTCTGTGTGCGGGAAGCCGGGGTGCCGTCTGCACGTCACCCCGAGCCTGAGCTTACCGGCAGCTTCCCCGTTTAGGTTCCTGCCTGCGGGGGGAGAATGTGCCGCATACACACATAGTCAGCCGTGTGACAGCCACGGCTTTTCATTATAGATTAGCAGACAGCATCTTGGCTTTGGAGGAACCAGGGAAGGTAAGAAGAAAAGAAAAAGCAGGCCTGGGGAGAGGAGAGAGATGCAGAGGAAGGAATGCAGGGCCACAGGGCCAAGTGGCGCCTAGGGACGGGGGCGCAGGGGGAGGCCCAGGCCCGCGGACGGGGAGAGGGCAAGGGCGGGCGCAGGGGCCGCCTGTGCTGGGGAACGCTGGGACGCCCAGGGAGCCGGAGGGGTGGGGCCGCGGACAGGACAGACAGCTGCCCCAGGGGCCCCCACAGGCAGGAAGGACCTGGGGCGGGGCTCAGTCCCGGACAGGGGAAGGAGGGACCCCCGGGGCCCGAGCCTGCAGGCAGCTGGGTGAGGGCAGGAGCCCGAGGAGGTTCCTGGCGGCGGGGTCAGGGGCAAGGCTGGGCTCAGGGTCAGGTGGAGGGCCTGGGCAAAAGCCTCGAGGGAAAACGGAGGGAGCTGACATATTTTTCTAAAAAAGTTAAGTGTCAGAGCCCTACCAAGGTTGGAAAACACTTAATAGTGGTGGCCTTGTTTGCAAATGTCTGGGGTTTTTTTTTTTTTTTTAGTGATGCTAAGCAGAAAATTGGAGAGGGCAGATCCTCGGACTCACTCATGGTGGCAGATTTAGGCAGGGAGTGGCCAGAAGGATCCCGTGGGGAGGAACTGAGCTTGTTGGGGGCCCTGCTGGGTGAGAGGCGGGGCCTTAAGGGTGTGCGTGAGGTGAACAAGCGGGTTCCAGGACTGAGTGCCTAAGAGTGTCCGTTGCCTCTAGAGGCAGCTCGTGGGAGAAGCCACCTGCCTGGCAGAGGTGTGGGACTTGATAATGCAGCCATGCCCACCTAAAAGTTCCCCGTGAACTTGATGTCCAGGAAGCAAGAATCTTCTCTGCTGCTTTAGATTCCAGCAACCAGCTGCCCTCAATGGTTTACGTGTCCTTTTTCACTTCGGCCCCACCTTTCCTGGCCCCCAGCTGAAAAGATGGAAACAGAACCACTACAGTATTGTACTGAGGTGGCGGCTGAACAGAAACGAACCGGTCTACAGTGCTCCCAAATGAGCTGGATGGTTGGAAGAGAGCAATCCGGTCACCTGCATTCTCCAGCAGAATGAACAGAGCTTTTGTCCCAAACTGAAATCCCTTTTTCTGAAAAAGCAACGCTTGTTTACTCTCACATTGCTGCTCAGGAAATGAGGCTTAAAGCTGGGTTAGGTGATTTTCCCAGATTGTGCAGCCTGTATTTGAGAAAGTTGGAATTTGAACTCTGTGTCTCTGGTGTTTGAAAACCATGCTTGGCTCATGAAACCGCACAAACCAGCTGCAGTGGCCACAAAGGTCTCAGAAACAGATGCACACACTGTAAAAAGAACTTCCAAATGACGTGACTGAGAGTGAGTGATGATACACAGAACAATCATACCTGGAGATGGGTTGACGATCAGCAGTCACTTAATTATCTTTGTTTAACGGACCAGCTTTCTCAGGGCACAGAGCTGGGTCCCATGTCTTCCTTTTTGTCATTCTGTAGTTCAGTTTCTAAAATGTAAGCAGTAATACAAACTTAAACAAAGAGAAACGTGGTGATAATAGGGAGGTACTCTAAAACACATTTGTTTAGATCAGAACTTGTTTTCTGAAAGGATTACATACTTCAATATAGTAGTCTGATGGCCTTTCAAATTGGCAGTGTAAGTAGTTAAAAAAAAAGTCCTCTTGAGTGACTCCAGAATTCCTGTCATGGTGAGGAAAGACTTTGTGTCTGTCTAGATGGATCTAGGAAAAGAAGATAGAATGAGCCAAATTTCTCTACCTAAGAATATGGGAACTATGTTATTTTCTTTACTTCCAAGAGGAGAGAAGTTTAAAGGTACATCATGAAAATGGGGAAGGTGAATGGCTAAAGAATTTGGCTGATGATGGGAGGGAGAGAAAAGACCCAGAAAGAACTCAGTGAAGCTGGGGCGCTAGAGGCAGGCAGAGGCGACCTTGAGAGCTTAACCCTGCTAGGAATGTGCGAATATTTTTGGAGGCAGTATTTCCTCTTTCTTCAGAATGAGGGATGGGAATTAGGGAGGATTATATTGAAGTTTTTAAAGGGCAGCTGGCATCTGCGTGGTGGGAGATTTTACCTTGTTTATTATTTCACTTATTTAAAATAACACATACTTTACATATTTTGGGGTCACAGTCTGTATCTGTTTACTCAAGGTGACATAAGCATGATTTATGTTTTCAAGGGCATCAACTTTTTCTTTATAGATTTTTGTAAATTTGAGACTTTCTTTATGGATTTTGAGTATATTAATTACCCATCCATTTGTGCGGTTTCCTCAAGTGTGACAGAAGTACTATGGATACTAGTTTTAATTTAATGCGTGGATTAAGTATGCTTCTATTCAAGATGCTAATTGAGTAGAAAGATTCTTGGCTTTAATTGTTTATGTAGCATTATAAACACTCTGAAACTGTGGACAGTCTAATGTATAAAAATAGATAATGAAAAGTTTATTTTGGCACTTATTATAAATATTCCCATGGCGTTCCTCTTATCAAGGCTAATAATGAATTTGGCCCCATTAAAAAAAAAGCTAATAGCAACGTACACCTAATGCCAAGTCATTCTTTTGATAATTAGACTGTAAGTGTGAAGTTTTAGTCTCTTGAGAATTGGAGAAGCTTATGGAGGAGAAGCATAAACTATTATAGAAGGAAAAAGTCTTTGGTACCCTTTTATACCAGGCACTAATTCTGGTTATTAGAAACAGGAATTATAAGAAATCTATTTCAGACTACAAAATTTTTTCCTTTATTAATTCGATATTCCATGTTTAGTCATTTCTTCAGTATTCTCATCCATACTTGTACCTTTTATCAAAGCAGTAATTTCCATAAACAAACTACTTCCATATTGTAGTAAACTTCCCTTTATGGATTGCTTCTGTAGCTTGTTGTCTTAGTTCATCTCACACCTGTGAGATACATCATCTCCTCTCTGCGTAAGCTGAACTTGAGCTTGGCTGTGTTAAGTGGCTCCCCCAGGACAGTCATAAGGGAGCCCGGGTGAGGTTGTGCTAGTCTGTCACAAAGCGCTCCCACTTGATGAGAATAACGCTGGCTACTGCAAGCCTCCAAGAGAGTTGCAGAGAATTTGGGATGGTTTTCCGTGGTGCTGAATTGGCTGACAGAAGCCCAACTGGAGCATCTTCCCTACGAGCATGGATGTGTTCAGCTCTGCATCCTCCTCTGGTCTAGGGAGGGTCCTAGAGCTGCATGAGGTGCTCTGGGATTCTGTTTAAGTCATTATAGGATTCCCCTTAGGGTACCCTAGGATTCCCCTTAGGGACCCTAGGATTCCCCTTAGGGACCCTCTTTTTAGCAACAGAAGTATTTTCTGTCCTTGAAAAAAAAATTAGCAGAACTGCCAGACTTGATCTACTCTGAGCAATGTATACTGAGAGCTGTCCTACTAAATACACTATTCTACAGACACTGTTAGCATTGGCCAGTTGTTGCTTTTGGACACACGAGCGTGGGAGTTGGGGAACTCTCAGTATTAGAGATAGAGGCTGCTTGTTTAGCAGTCACCTGTCATCCTCTCTCGAGCATGCAGTTATCCATTTGTCACCACATTTTGCGGGGAGTTGAACAAGGAAGCTTAAGAAAAATGCTTTCCCCTTGTCTTGATGATAGAGAGCGTTTCTCACCGCTGGTAGCACGGTGGTAACTTTTCATTCCTTCTGGCAGTTTTTAAAGACTTATTTGACTTTGGGGGAACCTGCAGTCTATCTTTAAGTCACAGTTCAAAAGTATAAGACAGAGTTGTTCATTTTCAATTTTGGCTGAAAAGTCTTAACTTTGACCGTGGCACTTCAAAGTTGGGAAAAACTTGACTTTAAAAATGGATGCTGATAGGAGATGGCACATTTAATGACAAATGTATCTACAGAAAGCCGTTAAGATGCAGATTATGCCCCCTGGGGTGGGGGAGGGAGATCAAAACTGCCAATCTATAAAATATACTCGATAGAGGAAGGCGTAGAAGCTATCTTTGCAAGTGCTTTGATTGCAGAGGACAGTATAGCAGCATGTGGCATCATAACCCAGAGCAGACACATCAGCTTGATGACTTTCAAAGCCAGGAATACTGCTGCAGGCAAGGGTACTCCAGTCTGAGAGAATTAAAACATATAGAGACTGTTATTAATTCCATATCTATTTTTGTATAGTCAAATCTGTATGCAAATCCTTAGCATCTCATTTCAGCAGATTAATCTAAAAGTGAGGAGTGTTATGTGAAGAGAATGTAATGATAAAGCTCTGCCAATGAGTGACACTGCTAAAGAAATGTGGGCTGCAACTTGGATGCTTTTTTTTAATTTAGTTTTTGCACTGAGAAGAAATGGATTTTATTTATATGCTCATTTGTAAATTATTTCAAAGGAGAAAAGCAATAGAACTGATTTCTAGGGCCTTTCCGTTGCAGTCCTGCCTTGGTAAAAGTTATAGCACGAGGCTTTTTAGGCACCTCCTGTGGTTTAACATACTAGAAGTAATCAACCAAATAACTAACTAGGACTTTCATTTTTACTCCCAACTAGTAACCCAATATCTCATTTCCAAACATTATCATGTGCAGGAACATTTGTATGTAAGGATAAGGAATCTAATTACTGAGTGCAGATGAGGAATAAAACTATATTATAAATGCATCTGTGGAAGGTGATAAATAATAATTGAGGAGCGTGAAGACAAATTGTGTGCCCTGCTTGGGAAAGAGGATGTAATAGGTACATTCTAATCTACTGGTTGTACATTTAATCTATAATGGGCAGAATCTGATACTTAGAGCAGTGTAAATATTTTCAAATGATGTCATAAAACAGATAGTTTATGGCAGTAGATATTAATTCTGTCCCATATTTCTAAAACAAGTAGGGAAACTGCCAAAGTCTTGAAATAATGGGTGGGAGCTTTATCTTCTGTTCCCTCTCACTTGGAGAAATGATTATAGGCTAGCTGGACATTAATCTGGTGGTTAAGGCCCAGGTCAAAAGCACTTGGCAACCATTGTGACCCAGAAGACCTGTGAAGCCTCAACAGATTTGGTTATTCTTGCGTAGCTATGCTGAGAGAGAATTATTGGACATTCAGTTTTTAATCAGATAAGAAAAGGAAGTTTGGAAGGAAAAAGAGAACATATCTCTACTTTGACATCCATTTTGATTTTATGTATGCATTTTTATCTCGGCTGAAATGTGTTTTCTCTTCCTTTAATTTCATTTTTTAAATGAGACAATCAATGAGAAATGCAGAGAAGACTTTCTTTGAGGGCAGGAAGCTCATTTCTCTCTGCTCTTTGTGGATTTCCTCTGCAGACAAAGCTTTCATTGATCTTAGCAGAGAAGCTTAAAAAAAAAAAAAAAAGGTGGCCCTCAAGTCAGTAATAGCCATGGTCAACCTGAAAGATACAGCCTCCTCACTGGGGTTGAATGAGACAGTAATGATTGGCCTGAACAGCCTTTCTCCCCTTTCTGTATCCATTAGTATTGATTGATTACTCCGGCTCAGTTAAGAACTATATCCTAATCCTCTGGATTCTGAATGACTTGACTCTTGGCCATGGAGCTGGTAATGGAGACCTATTCAAAGTATTTAAATGGTTACAGCGAAAGTTATACTGGACAAAGTTAAATAGAGAAGGAAGATTTATTCAACACTATTGCATCAGGGGAGAGAGACCAAGGTGCAGTCTGAAACCAACTCCTCTGAAAAGCAGGAGACGGGAGGGCTTTCAGACTGGTGTTGAGCTAGTGGAGAAGTATGGAGGGACTCAGAGAGGACCGTGATCGGTGCGAGGTGTAGAGCGGCTCTCTCTGGGCTTGTACATTTTTCCGTCTGTGATTAGACCTTTTATGTTTGCTGATTGGCACCTGTCAAAGTTAGGCTTCTACCTTCCATGGAAACTAGGAGACAGGGGCACTATCTTCTTGATTTCGTTTCGGTGAGATGGCTCCCAGGGCTTTGAGGAAGATACTCCCGGGTTGTAAAACTTGTGAGAAGCTTCTTAAATTATTTATATCTCAAAGAGGTAGAGAATGAATGTCAAATTCCAAGTTCTCTAAAGGAAATGCTTTAAGAAAAGAGAGGTCAGGGTCCTAGACACAGGAAGAAGCCTGTCTAAAGTTTAATCAAACTGTCTTGGTCAGTAATAGCATGTTTTAAATTTTAAAAATCTCAATAGGAAACTACTTTTTAGGGTGGCTCAATTTTAGATCTTTATTGCAAAATTAGCTGCTGCTTTGTGATACTTATTAAAATAAGAATGCTATTCATTTTACCCTAGAACTATGTATAAGGCAATATTGCTAAGATAGATTTTGGGGGAAGTTTTCATATTCCTGTTATTACCTGACATGTAATATCTCCTGGTAATTTCTCACTATGCTCACTTATGCATTCTTTCGTTTTTCCATTTGATTGTAAAAATTAAAGTAGTATCAGCAATTTCTGGGAAAGGGGCTCAGTGTACACTACGAACATGAAAAGAAGTATGAAGACAGATAGGGGTAACTTAGCTAGACATGTGATGGTCTTCTAGTGGTTCTTTAAAAGCAGAAGGTCTTGAGTCTTTTGAATCTAAGCACTTGTCAAGAGGGCTTCAGAAAAGTTGACATTTGTGATTGGCCTGCAGCTCTCTAGATGTGTGCTGTCCCGTGGGGCAGCCTTCAGCCACGCGTGGCTTACTGAACACTGCAAGTGTGGCTAATCTGGATTGAGATGTGCTGTGTCAAATACACCCTGGCTTTTCAAGACTTAGTATGAGAAAAAGAGTATCTTAAAATACCTTATTTTTATATTGATTTCACACTGAAATGATAGTATCTTGGCTATATTGAGTTAAATAACACTTATACTAAGCTTAATTTCACTGTTTCTTTTTACCTTTTAATGTGGCTACTGGAAATTTTTTAATTGCATAGTGACTCACATTCGTGGCTCTTGCTGTATTTTATTGGACGGCACTGGCCCCACATCTCTTGATAAATAAGCAGTGACTTTTCTTGGATATGGTTCTCCCAAAGAGGTATCAAGATAGCCCTGTGTTAGTGTAAAGAATGTGAGAGCTGTCACACTGCCAATTTAGCCACAGACAAAAATTTTAACTATGTCCCTGGCATAATTGTGAGAGCTGTCTTTGTGTGCTACGTCCATTCCATTCCCTCCCCATGCTTTGCCCCTCATTCTGGCTGTGCAGAGGCTGCTAGAATTGGTGGCCCCCTAGTAATACAGGCATACTTGTTGCTTGCTCTCAACTGGATTGCTTCTGAAATGATTCTTGAAAATGAAACTGCTTCAACAAAAAGCTTCTTAATTATGTCATGGGTTCACCACGAGGGTATACAAACAGATCCTCGGCAGTAGCTAATTTCCCTTTAATTGTCTCTCATTCTTATATTGGAATATCCTATTTCTTATTCATGAAAGCTATAACGCATGTTGATCCATTACAGGTGGAGTAACTAACACGGCACAGTATCAGAGCAGACTAATGGTATATGAACCTAACCAGGTAAGAATCATATGAGAAAAGCCCATTACCTTAATGAAAATGAATTTTAAGAGATGTCCACAGTACTAAGTAGTTGTAATGCCAAGTCTGTGCACGCACATGCATCTTGAATTTATATAGAGACAAGGAAGCATCTGGATGAACTGCTTTCTGGTGACATTTTTTTTCCTCCCAGAATTTCAGCTCCTTTAGCTTTACGTTATATACAATGCTCAACTCTTTCAGAGTTTTGCATAATGTAGAAAAAAGGGAAAATATGTTGATGAGTTGCCCCTATTCCCATTATCTCAAGTCACTGTTCCTATTCAGAGGCGTCTGAAGAAAGGGTTTTCAATGTCCTGTTTTATGGCCCGTGTCATTCCAGGTGGGGAATATGCTTATGGTTTCATTATTCCCAAATAAAATAATAACTTTTATTTAGCTCTGTATAGCCAAAATGTCCTAGAACATTGTCTGGGAAAAGTCCAAAGCAGAAGCATCTGAAGAGTGTTTTTCATTTAGTAGCTTGGGCCTAAACTGGAAGCATTTTGATGGTGCCTGGCCCTCTGTCTATACTTCTCATGCACACTTAATGATTTTTGTTTTCCCCAGAGCAACTATTTTTTATTCTTTTCTT
Source organism: Manis javanica (assembly GCF_040802235.1). Lineage (NCBI taxonomy): Eukaryota > Metazoa > Chordata > Mammalia > Pholidota > Manidae > Manis > Manis javanica. Next base: position 10,189,909 of record NC_133168.1, on the reverse strand, counting down.
TCCACCAAAATATTTGTGACCTTGGCAAATGCCTGCAGAATTTCACCATCTCTATAATTTTGGTGATGTAAATAGTTATCATGATTATGGCAATATTCCAAAGCGATGTGGTTTGGGGGTTTAACATTCATCAGTTTGAGATAATGGAACAAGAAACAGGTTTACTTTGGCTGTGTGGGCTGGGATTGGCTACCAAATGTATGTCCCATGTGACCTCAGTCTATTTGGTATCTTTTTATTTTATCAATCACTCGGTTCTGAATGTAATGAAGGTATTTCTCTCTTTGCAAGTATGTTTCCTGATGTCATTAGAACTGTAGATTTTAGAGACCGCATGTCCATGGGCCACACGCCTCAGGAGGGATCATTAAGAGCATTTGCTTGAGTTCGGTGCACACGTGGTTAAAGAGGAAGAAGGTGTTAACATTTCTCAAATGAGTTCTGTTTCATGTTTGTACACACATGCTCTTTTTAAAAATTCTGCTGGCATATTGTTTAGGGTGGGTACTGGCAAACATCACATCTGCTTGCATCTTGCTCAGAATCTCAATAACTCTATCATTCAGCCCTGGTGCTTATTTCTCTTCTAGGCTTTTGTGGAGAGTCGATAATGCCTGCCATCTGCCGCAGAGCACATCGCTACCTGCCAACAGGCAGGCTGCAGTGACCTCTGCTTCCCCACCACTGATTAGTATTCGCACACTCGCTTATTAGGAATGACCCCTCTAGGCCTCTCTGTTTCTTTGCCTTTGCAGCGCCTGGCGGCTCACCTGGCAGGCACGGCAGTGAAGGAAGCTAAAGTCAGGGATGCAGGCAGGCTTTACAAACCAGATGGCGTCCATCGTCTGTGGCAGGGGACTGGACTGCTAATGCACACATTGATTCCTGATACTGTAATGGGCTGCCTTGCGGAAAGCACCTCAGGAAGCACCGTCAGGGTTCTGAGTTAAACCCACCCCGGTGTAATATATAAAATATATTTCTTAGAAGAATATCTGAAAGTTTTGACAATTTTATTAAGAATAATTGGAAGGAGATTCTTATGACATGTTCATAAAAGGGGAGCAGATAAATGCAGGCCTTTCAAACTGTACAAACCACTTTATTTCAAGTGTATCTTAAGGGAACTTAGAAAAAAATGAGCTAGTAGATATGCCTTTAGTGAATGGACCAATATTTACACAAAACTTTTTGTGTGCTTATTCACTTACAGGTTTGTAAATTGGTGAAATTCTGTGTATTCAAAATATAATATGATTTCTTTTGGTCAAAATCCAAATTTTTATTGGCAAAAAGGAATCTGAGTTCTTCCTGTGTGTTAGTGTTTATGTAGAAAGGAAATGGTTAGGTTTATGTACCTGTCCATTAGATAGTTGAGATTGAAAATTAAAGTTATATTTGATTATCATTTAATTTTACATTTTCTATTTTAAATAGCCATATCAAAGAGGAATTGAGTATAACTTGCTCAGTGTTGAGAGTGACACTGAACCAAGTATTAGAGATTTCACCATTCCCTAAAGTTATCATATCAAACTTGGTCTTCTACCCAAACAAATCAATGTGTGCCTAGAAATGACTTTTCTCTGTTTGACAGAAGATGGAATTATAGATATATTAAAGGCTGATACAAAGGCAGTGTGGGAGTTTGTGGCAGATCTCAGCTGTTCAATTCATCTCAGGAGGTTAATTTGGGAAAGAATAGCAAAGCCACCTTCACCCTAGCTTAGGTAGGGGCCTCAGGTGGCCATTGACTATCATAATAATTTTTAAAAAGTGCACATTTATCAGACATTATATGCCAGAATATTCTAAATGTTTTATGTGTAGCAACTCATTTAATCTTCACAACAGGCTTGTAGGATAGGCATTACTATCCCCTTTTTACAGATGAGCAAACAGGCACAGAGAGGTTAAATAAGTTACTCAAAGTCACACACGGTTTAAAAAATCAGGCATTCTGGAGCCAGAGCCTGCTTTCTTAAAACACACATGTACCCAGTATACCTACATGTGTACTTTCATTAAGCAATTTGCATGAATAAGTTCTCTCATTTGGGTGAGATAACCGTCATGGAGATTTCTATAGTTTCATATAATCCCCTTAAAAAATGCAAAATGCCTTGAAAACAGAATTCAAATGAGGACATGCCATATTATGTAAACTGCAAATTGAGTTGGAATATGTGGTTCTTCTGGACTTGTTTTCAGGTAAGAAGTCCATACTTTTTCAAAGTTTATAAGTAACATTCAAATAGATCGTCATCACAAACATTAGGGTTTCCACTATTAAAGTAGCACTGCTGTTTTCTGCCATTGGAGGTTGCCTATTAACAGGAATCACCTGCATTTTTTTTTTTCAGAATAAGTGGGTAAGCCGCAGCCCCATGCTGCAGAGAAGGGTCTACCATTCCATGGCGGCCGTCCACAGGAAGCTCTATGTTCTTGGAGGCAATGACCTAGACTACAACAATGACCGGATCCTTGTGAGGCATATAGATTCTTACAATATAGACACTGACCAGTGGACGCGCTGTCATTTCAATCTGTTGACTGGCAAGTACCTTTGATTAAGTCAATCAGGAAAAGCAGAGATTTAAGAAACTGCCACACTTGTCCTCTTAGACATCTTCAGTGCATTTCTAAATATTAAGGTATGGTGCTGGTAGAGCAACTTGCTTTTATTAACCAGGAAGGTGCACATGACTTACCTCACAAAACTCGACTCGATTGTGGCTGAGCGTCTGGTTTCTCAGGGCCTGTGTTAGCTTTGTGTGTTCTGAGAGAGGCATGTCAAGTCCGTTACTGTCAATCAGTATTTACAGCAGCAACTTAGATACATAAAATTAGGAGGAACCGGGAGCCGAAGGAATTAGCCACCTTACAGAAAGCTGTTTTTTTACTCTCTTAGTCCTCTTATTTCTTACGAGTTCAGGAGAACAGTCTTCATTATTTGTCCCTGTTGAATACTGTTATGAGCTGTATGTTCCTATAAACTAAACCTTAGAGTAGTTCTGTGCATGGAGGTCGGGTGGCATTTCTGGCCTCACATACCCTCCAAGCATTACTGTAGGCAGCACTAGGTGTAGACCATCCTCATCTGAAAGGGAATGAAAACAAAGCAGTGAGCAACTCACCTTTCTTCACGGAGCTGAAAACTGTCTCCTTTGTCAGCCCACATTATTAACATCCACAAGTGATCAGAGCCCGCCCAGGCTGCCCTACTAATCGGAAAACCACTAACTCAAGTGGTGGCCTGGACTAGTGCCTTAAGACAGTTTAATGCACCGAGTGGGCACTCAGCCACTCACAGCTGCTGCCGGGGAGATGCCGTTGAGGGCAGAACATTGGTTCTGGAGGTTTGGAAGCTTTGTAGGGAGCTCCTGTTTATGGAAATGATCTTTGAGGCTCACCGACAGGTACTTAACTCTAAGTTGCTGTCGTGGTACCTCAGCCCCTTGGTCCCTGGATCTGTGATTCTGTCTGCTGTAGCATCTAGCTTATTTATTGCCCCAGTCAATCCTGTGTCAGACCATCAATAAAAAGAGACGACCTCACTCCCTGGTGGCCTCCAGGGATGAGTATGTGAGAGTGAGTTATTCTGTCTTCTTGTTTAAGTGGGGGAGGACCCTTTCAGCATTTTGGATGTCAGTATCTAGGGACTACCCAGGCTTGTCCCAGATCAAGAACTTTAATACAGTCTTAAAACTGTTGTGTATGAAAAGGGAGGGTAGTAACTTTATCAATCTTTTTTGCCATCTGTCTTCATTTAGGGCCTGCTAGGGGGATGGCTCAGTTTTATTGGCTTCTTGGGCTTGCAGCTGTTACTTTACAGATGTAAGCACTTGCCTTAAAAGCATTTGTAGGTACAAGAGGTGTTTTGCATTTCTAAAATATACCTTATTTCCACCACTAAAAATAAATGGCATATAATGTCTTTTAGAACTTATTTCATTATGACTTCTTATTGCTGTATTTAATGTTGTGGTTCACTAACTTGGCTGGCTGGTAAGTGTACTGGTGAGTTTCTGACCTGGCACAGCTACATGCTCTGAGAAACAGTGGCTAATTCTTCCCTCTTGAGTACTGGAAGGCAGTGATTAGTTGCTGCAGAATCCTGTGGAGCATACACTTGTGCCCCAGGGGGAAGCTGGATCCCTCGGTGGCAAAAGGGTTAATTAAGACATGCAAAGAAATGGATTTGTTTTTTCTTTCAATTCTCTTTACTTTAGGCCAAAATGAATCTGGAGTTGCTGTCCATAATGAGAGAATATATTTAGTTGGTGGATATTCGATTTGGACAAATGAGCCTCTGGCTTGTATCCAGGTGAGTGGTTGAAGTTAGTTCAAGTGGGTCAGTGAGGTTACTTTCTGTAGTGCTGCTGAAGGGAGAGATACTTACATGTAGAAGGAGGCTTGAGTTCCCTTTGTGCGGCTAGTGCAGCTACTAAGCTTCATCCTGCTTCACGAAAGTGCCTGATAAATGATCGAGCACTATTGAAAATAAAGATGTTATGAGCTTTGCAAATATATGTAATATATTCCAGGAATGGAGAAAGTGGGAAACCTTTCCCTTTTTCCTAAGCCAGAAAAACTTAAGAAATCTTTGGGAATAGTACTTTTATATCCCAAGACTTTGCAAATGCTTTCCTTCCACTCAATTGTTTTATTTTCTACATTGCAACTTGTTCATTTCCATAAATGCCACCTACCAAGTCGTTCTCCCTTCTTGGCAGAAGCTGGCAACAGTAGTTCATGATTGGCCTGAAGGGGGCGGCCCGGCATGTCAGCACGTGAGCGGTCCAGGCCGGGCTAGTTGCCAGCTAAGCTTTTCAGAACATCAGTGGCGTTTGTTGATATATATATTCATTTTATCTTATTTTTACAATTCTTACCATGATTGCTTTTCTGTTTCACATGCTCTCTGATAATGTATTAGCATGTATTAGCCCTGACCTTTCTCCTGATCGCCTTGTAACTACTCACATTATCTAGTTATCATCTCTGTGGGAAGATTTTTAACAACTGCTTCAATATCTTTAGTAGTTAAAGGACTATTCAAGCTTTTAATTTTTTCTTCAGTCATGTCTCCTAAGGTATATGTATTTTTACAAGAAAGTCTTCCATATTGTCTAAGTTTTCAAAATTATAAGTATTTTGTTATCCTTAGTAATAACTTCCATTACAGTCATAATGTTGATTGTTGTTTCTTTTCTCTTGATTTGTCTTGCCAGACGTTTGGGGATTTTAACACTTCTATTATTGATATAGATCAAGGAGATCTCAATCAGTAAGCACAGCATAGTGATGAACAACACAATTCACAAACTTGTCCCTAAAAGATGTGAATTCTGGATAGAACAGAGAAGATATGTTTCTCTTTCTTTTTAATTTTTATTGATATAACTGACATTTCATACTGTATTAGTTTAAGGTGTACAACAATGATTTCATGTATGTGTATATATAGCTAAGTGATCACTACAAAAGTTTTAACCTCTGTCACCTCGGAGTTACCAAAGTTTTTTTCTTGTGGTGAGTTTTAAGCTCTACTCTTAGCAACTTTCAAATGTACAATTCAGTACTGTTACCTGTAGTCATTATGCTGTACATCACATCCCCAGACTTACCTTATAACTGAAGGTTTGTGTCTTTTGACCACTGTCACCCATTTCCCTCACCATTCACCCCTTACCTCTGGCAGGCACAGATTTGTTGTGTCTCTCTGAATTAAATTTTTTGATTCCACTTATAAGTGAAATCATGTTTGGATTTGTCTTTTTCTGACTTATTTCACCTAGCATAATGCCCTCAAAGGCCATCCAGGTTGTTGCAAATGGCAGGATTTCCTTTTTTACCTATGAATATGATTTTTATGGCCATTTATATATATATATATTCAAATTAGGAAGTGTACATATATATATATATATGTACCACATTTTAATTATTCATTCATCCCTTTTGGACACTCAGGTTGTTCCTGTGTGCTGGCTATTATAACTAATGCTGCAGTGAACACGGAGTACAGCTGTCCTTTGAGACAGTAACTTTGTTCCCTTTAGGTGTATACCCAGAAGCATAATTCTGGATCATATGGTATTTTTATAGTTTTTCAAGGAAACCTCTGTACTGTTTTCTGTGGTGGCCACACCAGTTTACATTCGTACCAACAGTGCACCAAGGGTCCCCTTTTTTTTCACATCCTAGCCAACACTTGGTATCTCTTATCTTTTCAATGATAACCATTTTAGTGGGAGGTACCTCATTGCAGTTTTGATTGGCATTTCCTTGATGGTTAGTATTGTTAAGCACCTTTTCATGTACCTGTTGACCATTTGTATGTATTCTTTGGGAAAATATCTATTCAGATCCTCTGCCCATTTTTAATCAATTTTTTTTTTCTATTGAGTTGTATAAGTACTTTTTATGTTTTGGTATTACTCCCTGGCCAAACATATTTGTAATTATTTTCTCCCATTCAATGGGTTGTCTCTTTCATTGGTAGTTTCTTTTGGTGTACAGAGGCTGTTAGTTTGATGTACTCCCCCTTTGCTTCTGATGTCAGATTTAAAAAAATCACTCCCAAGTCAACTGTCAAGGGGTTTACCCTCTGCTTTCATCCAGGAGCTTTATGGTCTCAATTTTATGTTCGAGCCTTTAATCCATTTTGAGTTGATTTTGTGTATGCTATAACACAGGGGTCCAGTTTCCCAAAACCATTTATTGAGAGATTATCCTTCCCCATTGTATATTCTCGGCTCCTTTGTCGTATGTCGACCACATATGCAGGAGTTTATTTCTGGGCTATTTAGTTCCACTCAACTATGCAACTAAAAATGCCAATACTGTACTGTTTTGATTACTATAGTTTTGTAATATAGCTTGAAATTAGAAGGTATGATGCCTCCTGCCTTTTTTTTTTTTTTTTTTTTTTTGCTTTTGCAAGATTGCCTTGGCTATTTGGGGTTTTCTGTAACTCTGTACAAATTCTTGTATTTTTTCTGTGAAAAATGCCAGTGAAATTATGACAGGGATTGCACTGCCTTTGGTAGTATGGGCATTTTAACAATATTAGTTCTTCTAATCCGTGAGCACAGAATATCTTCCCATTTGTGTCTTCAGTTTCTTTCACTAATGTATTATAGTTTTAGTGATCAGATCTTTCACCTCCTTGGTTGGATTTATTCCTAGGCATTTTATTCTTTTTGATGCAGTTGAAAATGGGATTATTTTCTTAATTTCTCTTTCTCATATTTTGGCATTAGTGTAAAGAAATGCAACTGGTTCTGTGTACTGATTGTGTTTGCTCTGGCTAGGACTTCCAGTACTATGTTGAATAAAAGTGGCAAGAGTGGGCATATTTGTTTCTTCCCGATCTTAAAGGAAAAGCTGTTGGCTTTTTACTCTTGAGTATGATGCTAGCTGTGGGTTTCTCATATATGGCTTTATTATATAGATGTGCTTTCCCTTTACACCTAGTTTTTTGAGTTTTTATCATGAGTGAATGTTGAATTTCGTCAGATGATTTTTCTCTATCTATTGAAATGACCATATGAGTTTTGTCCTTCACTTTGTGAAATGCGATGTGTCATATTGGTTGGTTTGCGTATGTTCAACTGACTTTGCATCCTCAGAATAAATCATGGTGTATGATATTTTTAATGTGTTGTTGAATTTGGTATGCTAATATTTTGTTGAATCCTTTTCCAAATATTTTGATTTTCCAGCTGTATATGTCAGATATTGGCCTGTAATTTCCTTTTCTTGTAATGTCCTTGGCTCGGTACCGTGGTATGCTGGCCTTATAAAGTGAGTTTGGAAGTGTTCCTTCCTCACCCCCCAGCCTTTCTCTGGAATAGTTTGAGAAATATTGGTATTAATTCTTCTTTATTTGGTAGAATTCACCAGTGAAACATCTGATGGACTTTTTTTGGTTGAGAAGTTTTTGATTACTGATTCAATCTCCTTACTAGTAATTGGTCTGTTCAGATTTTGTATTTCTTCATGATTCAGTCTTGTTAGATTATGTTTCTAAGAATTTAACCATTTCTTCTAGATTGTCCAATTTGTTGGTGTGTAATTGTTCAGTGTTCTCATCATACTTCTGTGATATCAGTTATGTCTCCTCTTTCATTTCTAATTTTGAGTCCTCTTACTATCCTTAGTAAGTCTGGCTATAGGTTTTTGTTTCTTTTCAAAAATGCAGTTGTTCATTTTATTGACCTTTTCTATTATTGTCTCTTTAGTCTTTATTTCATTTTTATCTATTCTCATCTTTGTAATTTCCTTCCTTTTACTAACTTTAGGTTTAGTTTGTTCTTTTCTGGTTTCTGAAGGTGTGAAGTTATATATATATTTTTGAGCTTTCTTTTTCCTTAATGTAGGCACTTATCACAATGATTTTTCCTTAGAACTGTTTTTGCTGCATCCCATACATTTTGATATATTGTATTTCCATTTTCATTTGTTTTTGTGATATTGGTTGATTTCTTGAGAAATTTCTTCTTTGACCTGTTGGTTGTTCACTAGTATGCTCTTTACTCTCCACATATTTATGAATTTTACACATTTCTTCATGAAACTTACTTCTGGTTTCATACCATTGTGATTAGAAAAGATGTTTGATATGAATTCAGTCTTCTTAAATTTATTAAGACTTGTTTTGTGGCTCACCATAAGATCTATCCTCAAGAATGTTCCAGAATATATTTTTCTCAAGTCTACATAAAACATTTACAAACCCAATCAAGTTAGGGTTAAAGTTAAGAAAACTTCAATAAATTTCAAAAATTAAGTATTATGCATACTATGATCTCTACTATGCGATTAAGTTAGGACTTAACAAAAAGTTCTGTAAACTCCTATATATTTGGAAATAATTAAACACATTGCTAAGTAACTTACTGGTTAAAGAAGAAGTCATAATGGAAGTTTTAAAAAATACCCAGAATTGAGCAATACTGAAAACAACACATAAGCAAAGATTGTTGGATAAGTATAGTTTAAATAAGTTAGAAAATGAATCCCAATATGAACCCAAAGTAGCAGAGAGAGAATAAAAGTGAGAGGAAAGTAATGAACTAGGAAACAATACTACAGTAAAAAAAATGATCAAATCCATAAGTTAGTTATTTGAAAATATATGAAAATCTTTAAGGGAGTCTTTAGGTAGTTAATTGAAGGCTGCCTTGTACTAGAGGCTGGTCATATTTTTTGGATAACAAGCAAACCATTCTCTCTTATCCAAGTGCGTGTTTGTCAGTCTTCACTGTCTTTAGGGTTTCTTTTTATTTCTTACTTTGGGATTGTAATACATTAACTGGGCGGAAGGCAGCGCTCTGTAAAGCCGGAACCCTGGTTTTAAGCAGCTGTGGGGCCCTTCATTGGACTGCTTGCACAATCAAAAAGCAAGTTTGGGTTTATTAGGAAGTGTACATTTAAATATATTTTATGGGTATATTTGTACTAATTTTAATATTAAACTAGCTCAAGGAATATAAATCAAGTAGAATGATCACTGATTGCATACACTAACACCTCATGAATTCTGGCTGTTAACCCAATAAGCAAATTAGTCTTCAAAAGATGGAGGGGTAATGTGTACACTTGAAACCACTGAGGCTATTCTAGAGTAGCTTTAAGTAGGATTAAGAGGATTCTAAAAGAGGCAATTTCATACATGTTTTAATAAATGCCTGTATTAGTGGAATAAACTTCCCTTCTGAGATTGGACTAAAATAAAAAGCATTATGGGTAGTTCTCTTCCAGAAGCCATTTTGATGTACAAGGTCAACCATTGTGCAAATTCTGTTTATTTCCTTGGCTGGCATGCTAGTCCTACAAAGTACAGAAAAATTTTATAGTCTTTTAAGAACCTTAGTTTATAGGTAGTAAACATCCATATAAGCATAAGGATTGTCACTTAAAGAGATGTTTGGAATGGAAGTTTTTATGGATAATAGACTCATCATGTATCATATTTTTCATTTTAGTCATTGACAACTGGTTACAGGTTATACTGGTTATAGGTTATACAGGTTAGATCATTCATTCTGAACTATGGTTGAACATTCTCAAATACTCTCATGTGTGACTATGGAACTATTTATGTTAGATAGCTAACAGTAATATATTGACAGTTGGAGATCTAGCTATATGTTAAAAATTCAAAAGAAAGCCACTTTGCTACTTGCTGGAAGAATATCCAACAGAGAAACAAGATAAGGGAGACTGGAAATGAGTTTATAAGAAAATGTTGATTAGACAGTAGAAATTTCTAACTATATATCAGATGGCGGAAATGTACAGGAAAGTGTATAGTATATATGCTAAAAGTATTGAAGTTTAAATTTTTCTTAAGTCACAAATCTATATAATTCTTGGATTCTAAGGTCATGGCTGAGATTAATGAAGGTTACACTTAAATAGTTCAGAGATTGGTTTGCTAACATCCAGAATGACTAAAGGCTTTTTTCTTTTGCCCTTGAAAATACCAGCCAATAACCTGTCTCACTAGATGGCCCCTTCTGGACTCTAATCAAAGCTTATTTAACTGTCATTTATAGGATTCAGCCACACAGGGATGAAGGATGTCAGATGTAGAGAAGCATGCTATTTTATTTCCTTCTACTATTTGATTTAGCATAAACTACTGGATTCATTATAAGGGTAACCCAAAATAAGAGAAAAACGGAGATGTTTTTAAATTAATACTTAGTAAGATTGAAATTTGGACGTGCTAAAAAAAACTCACAGAAACTAGTAAAAATAGATTCCTGAGGAAAGGTGCTCTTATTTACTCAGAGGATATATAAAGAAATGTCTGGCACAGAGGCTGACTCTAATCTGGTGTGCAGTGGATGATGAACAGCATATAGGGAGCAGCTGCATGTGTTTAAATAATTAGCACCACCACCGCTCTTCATTTACCGTTACTTCTTTTTGGCTGCAGGATGTGCTGCCATCCAGACACCTCCTTCTATCAAATACCTTCTTTTTGCCAATTACATGAAATTTTGGAGCAAAACTGCCAATGCTTCCTTTACCCTTTTCACAAATTACATCTGTTTCACATATGCAGTCTCTTAGTCCAAGGAACCACAGAAAAACTCTCTGGATGGTGACCTCAACTGGTATTTCGTCTTCTAAGGATGTCCTCAGTTGGGGTTGAATAGTATGAACAGCAAGAAATCCATTTACTACCTGTGTGACCTTGAGCAGCAAGCCACTGAACTTCCTCTGTATCTCAATTTTCTTTCAGGAAATTGAAGACCATAATTACCTCACATCACTGAGATAAATATTAAAAGATCTGTACTTTGTATATCTAATGAAATACTACTCAAAGCCCCATTCCGATTTTCCTTTTTCTCACAGGATGGGGAAATGATACTTGTTTGTCTAATCTAACTCAGCTTAAATGTCTCAAGGAAAGTAAACGTCTAACAACCAAGAAATTATTTTTAGTTTCCTGAAAAAATTCATTTTATATTGAGGTACTTGCAATAAAATGTACATCTTAAGTGGAAGCTCGATGAATTTTGTTCTAGGTGTACATTCATGCAACCATCACCCAGATCAAGATATCAGATATTGTTTTTGCACCTTATACCTATTTCACCCATTACCCCCAATCCCCTTTGACAACTACCAGTCTGCGTATGATTCTATTTTTGTTTATGTTTTTTACAGTCTGAATAAAAGTGAAATCGTGTGGTATTTGTCTTACTCTGTCTGACCTATTTCACTTACCATATACCCTCTGGATCCATCCATGTTGTTGCAAATAGCAAGATTTCACCTTTCTGTGGCCGAGTAATATTCCATTGTATATTTGTACCACATCTTATTTATCCATTCATCTTTTGGTGGACATCTTGGTTGTCTCCATGTTTTGGCTATTGTAAATAATGCTGCAACAAACAGGAGTGCATATATCTTTTCAAATTGGTGATTTTGTTTTCTTTCCCTAAATTCTTAGAAGGGAATTACTGGGCCATATACTAATTCTGATTTAAGATTTTTGAGATACCTCCATACTGCTTTCCTTAGTGGCTGTAACCAATCTTCAATCCCACCAAGCAGTGTACAAGAGTTCCTTTTCTCCACATCCTTACCAAGAGTTGTTATTTCTTGTCTTGTTGATGTAAGTCATTCTGATGGGTGGGAAATGATACCTCATTGTGGTTTTGACTTGCATCTTCTTAATACGTAATGATGTTGAGCATATTCTCATGTGTCTGTCAGCCATCTGTTATGTCTTCATTGGAATAATGTCTATTCAGGTCCTCTGCCCATTTTTAAAAATCAGATTATGATTTTTTGGTGTTCAGTTTTATGAGTTCTTTATGTATTTTGGATATTAGCCCCTAATCAGATACATCAGTTGAAAATATACTGTCCCAAAAGTAAGCTTTTTATTTTGCTGATGGTTTCCTTTGCTCTGCTGAAGCTTTTTAGTTTGATGTAGTCCCACTTGTTTATTTTGCTTTTGTTTCCCTTGCTGGGGAAGATATTCAGAAAAAAAATACTACTGTTGATATCCAAGAGTTTACTGCCTATATTTAGGTCTTTAATCTATTTCGAGTTTATTTTTGTGTATGGTGTAATACTAATCCAGTTTCATTATTTTGCATGTAGCAATCCAGTTTTCCTGTGAGCACCATTTATTGACAAGACTGTCTTTCCTCCATTATACATTCCTGCCTCCTTTGTCATGTATCAATTGACCATATAGGCTTCAGGTTACTGTAAGACTCTCTATTCTGTTCCACTGGTCTTGGACTATGTATCTGCTCTTGTACCAGTACTGTACTGTTTTAGTTACTGTAGCTTTGTAATATAGTTTGAAATAAGGAGGCATGATACCCCAAGTTTGTTGCTTTTTCTCAAGATTGCTTGGACTATTTGTTCTTGTTGTTGTTGTTTTCAGATTCCACAGAAATTTTAGGGCTATTTGCTCTAGCTCGAAAAATAATTACATTGGTATTCTGATAGGGAATGCATTGAATCTCTACATTGCTTTGGGCAGTAAAGTCATTTTAACAATATTAATTCTTACCTGTGAGCAGGACTCAATAAAATCAGAAATGAAAGAGAAGTTACAACCAACACTACAGAAATACAAACGATTATAAGAGACCAGTGTGAAAAAGTATATGCCAACAGATTGGACAACATACAAGATATGGATAAACTCCTAGAAACATACAATCTTCCAAGACTGAATGAAGAAATAGAAAACCTAAACAGACTGATTACTAAGAAGGAAATTAAATTGGTAACCAAAAAACTCAACAAACAAAAGTCTATGACCAGAAGTTTTCACAGATGAATTGTACCAAGCATTTAAACAAAAGTTAATACCTATCCTTCTCAAACTACTGCAGAAAACAGAAGAGGAAGAAACCTTCCAATTTCATTCTATGTGGTAGGCATTACTTAATACCTAAACCAAAGACACTACCAAAAAAAAAAAATTTCAGACTATTTTACCTAATGAACATTGATACAAAAATCTCGACAAAACATTAGCAAATTGAGTTAAAAAACACTTTAAAGGAAATCATCACTCACCATGACCAAGTGGGATTTATTCCAGGGATGTAAGGATGGTTCAATATCTGCAAATCAATCATGTGCTACACCACACTTAGAAATGGATGGATAAAAAGTATATGTTCATGTCAGTATATGCAGAAAAAGCATTTAACAAAGCTTATCATCCATTCATGATAAAAATGCTCAACAAAGTGGGTATAGTTGGAACATATCCTAACATAATAAAGGCTATACACAACCAACCAACAGCCAACACCATAGTCAATGGTGAAAAGCTGCAAGCATTTACACTAAGATCAGGAACAAGACAAGGACGCCCTCCCTCACACTTCAACTCATATTCATATCTAGACTACTCTCATAGAACTGTGAGTCCTGCCTGAGCAATCAAGCAAAAAAATAAATGAAAGTTATTCAAATTGGTAAGGAAGAAGCAAAACTGGTCCTATTTGCAGATGATATTACATATAGAAAACCCTAAAGACTCCACCAAATACTATTAATAAATGAATTCAGTAAAGTCACAATGTACAAAATCAATATACAGAAGCCTGTTGTAATTCTATACAGAAGGAATAAATTAACAGAAAGAGAAATTAATAATCCCATTTACAATTGCATCAAAAAGCAAATTAGCTATGAAAAAGTCTAACAGGTAAAAGACCTATATTGTGAGAACTATAAGACACTGATGAAAGACACTGAATATATAACAAGGAAGCAGTGAGAGGATGGTAGAGTAGGGCAGCAAGATAAAAACCTCCTCCCATGTACACTGAGAAAACAACTACAGCAAATACAAATAACCCTGAAAATGACCAGAGGAGTGTAGAACAGACCATCTACACACAGGGAAGAAAAGAGGACCACATTCAGAAGGGTAAAGGGGCAGAACTGTGATCGATCAGGACCCAAGCCCTTTCCCCATCCCAGTCCACAAGCAGGAGGGAGAGGAATTGAGCAGGGAGGGAAGAACACCCAGGAATCCTGCACACTTGACCCTGGAGACCTGCTCTGCAAACACAAGTCCACATGCATATTAGGACACAAAAAGAGCCTCAGTAAATTTAAAGAGATTGAAATTGTATCAAGCATCTTTTCAGATCATAATATATGACTCTAAATATGTTACATGCAGAAAGCTTAAAAAATGAAAAACACAAACACATGGAGGCTAAACAACATGCTTCTAAATAATCAAAAGATCAGTGAACAAATCAAAGAGGAACTCAAACAATACATGGAAAGAAATGAAAATAGAAACAGGACGATTCAAAATATGTGGGATGCAGCAAAAGCAGTTCTAAGAGAAAAGTACATAACAACACAGGCCTATGTCAAGAAATAAGATCAATCCCAAATAAACAATCTAAATTCACTAGAAAAAAGAACTTGAAGAAAAAACAAAGCCTAAAGTAAGTAGAAGGGGGCACATAATAAAGATTAGAGCAGAAACACATACAGAAGAATAAAACAGAAAAAGATCAATCAAACCAAGACCTGGTTCTTTGAGAAGATAAGCAAAGTTGACAAAGCCCTAGCCGGACTTATCAAAGAAAAGGGAGGATGCAAATTTAAAAAATCAGAAATGAAACAAGAAGTTACAACTTACACCACAGACATGAAATTATTAGAGAATTCTGTGAAAAATTATATGCCAATAAATTGGACAAACTAAAAGAAATGGAAAAATTCCTAGAAACATACAATCTTTCTAAGACTGACCTAGGAAGAAATGGAAAATCTGAACAGACCAATTACCAGTAACAAAATTGGATTTTTAATAAAAAAAAAAAACTTCCAACAAACCAAAGTCAGATCAGATGGCTTCACAGGTCAATTCTATCAAACATTTAAAGAGCCAATAACCAACCTTCTTAAAGTAGTCCAAAAAATAGAAGAGGGAATACTTCCAAACTCATTGTATGAGGCCAGTATCACTCTAATACCAAAACAGAAAAAGACACTACAAAAGAAGAAACATATAGACCAATACCCTTGATTAACATTGATGCAAAAACCCTCAACAAATTATCAACAAACTTAATTAAAAAATAGAGTGAAAGGATCATCACAACTAAGTGGAAGTTATTTCAAGGATTCAAGGATGGTACAATATTTATAATCAATGAGATACACATTTACAAAAGAATGATAAAAAGCATATGATCATCTCAATAGATGCTGAAAAAGCATTTGACAAAATTCAACATCCATTCATGATAAAAACTCAACAAAATGGGTATAGAGGGAACATACCTCAACATATAAAGACCATATATGACAAACCCACAGCCAACACCATAGTCAGTAGTGAAAAGCTAAAAGCTTTCCTCTAAGGTGAGGAACAAGACAAGGATGCCCACTTTCACCACTTTTATTCAGCATAGTACTAGTAAACTTAGCCATGGCAATAAGACAAGGAGATAAAAGGCATCCAAATGGGTAAAGAAGAAGTAAAACTGTCATTATTTGCACATGAAATGATGCTACATCAACATCCTAAAAACTCTACCAAAAAACTATTAGAACAACTGGATTCAGCAAAACTGTAGATATAAAACCATTATACAGAAATTTGTTTCACTACTAAATACTAACAATGAACTAGCAAAATGAGAAATCAAGAAAACTACTCCATTTACAATTGCATTGAAAAGATTACAATACCTAGGAATAAACCTAACCAAGGAAGTGAAAGACCTCTATTCTGAAAACTATAAGACACTGGTGAAAGAAAATGAAGAAACAAATGGAAATCTGTCCCATGTTCATGGATAGGAAGATTTAATATTGTCAAAATGACCATCCTGCCCAAAGCAATTTACAGTGCAATCCCTATCAAAATATCAATGGTAATTTTCAATGAACTAGAAAAAGTAATCCTAAAATTTATATGGAACCACAAAAGACCTTGAATAGCCAAAGAAATCTTGAAAAAGAAAAACAAAGCTGGGAATATCATGCTGTCTGAGCACAAACTATATTACAAAGTTACAGTAATTAAAACAGTATGGTTCTGGAACAAGAACAGACATATTGGTCAATGGAATAGAACGGAGACCTAGAAATAAACCCACACATATATGGTCAATTAATATATGATAAAGGAACCATGAGTATACAATGGAGAAAACACAGTATCTTCAGTAACTGGTGTTGGGAAAACTCAACAGCTACATACAAGAGAGTGAAACTGGATTACTGTCTAACTCCATACACTAAAGTAAACTTTAAGTGGATTAAAGATCTAAGTATAAGTCCTGAAACCATAAATCTGTTAGGAGAAAACATAGACAAAAATCTTGAATGTAAGCATGAATAATTTTTTTCTGGACGTGTCTCCCCAGGCAAGGGAAACAAAAGCAAAAATAAACAAGTGGGACTGTATCAAACTACAAAGCTTCTGTACAGCAAAGGAAACCATCAACAAAACAAAGACACAATCTACAGTGGAGAATATATTCATAAATGATGTATCTGCTAAGAGGTTAACATAAAAAATATATAAACAACTCATATGACTCAAAATCAAAAAAACACACAAATAATCCAATTAAAAAATGGCCAGAGGCACTGAATAGACATTTTTCCAAAAGAGGCATACAGATGGCTGACAGACACATGAGAATATGCTCAACATCACCAGACATCAGAGAGATGCAAATCAAAACAAGAATGAAATATCACTTCACATAGGTCAGGGTGGCTAATTTAAAATAAATAAATAAAAAAGTGTTGGAGAGGGTGTATAGCAAAGGAGACCCTTGTTTTATAGAACCACATGTTCCCTCCAGTGTTGGAGGGAATCTAAATTGGTGCAGCCACTATGCAAAGCAGTATATACAGAGGTTTCTCAAAAAAACAAAAAATAGAAATACCGTATGACCCAGCAATTCCACTTCTGGGAATTTACCTACATTATTACTAATTCATAAAGATATATGCCCATCTATGTTTTATCACAGAATTATTTACAATAGCTAATATATGGAAGCCAGTATTGTACACTGATGGATAAAGATGTGATCATACATACAATGAACTATTACTCAGCCATAAAGATTGCCATTGTGACAACAGGGATGGACCTAAAGGGTATTATCTTAGTGAACTTAGGGAGGGTGATACCCCCAGCTTTGTTGTTCTTTCAGACAAAGAGAAATACCATGATTTTATTTACATGTGATTCTATAAAACAAAAGAAATGAAGAAGTAAACAAAAAGTACATACATACGTAAACACAGAGAACAGACTGCTGGTTGCCACAGGCTGGGGTGTGGGTGAAATAGGTAAAGGGGATAAAGAGGTACAAACTTCAAAATATAAGTCATGGGATGGAAGTACAGTATTGGGAATATAGTCAATATAACTTTTATATGGTGATAGATGGTAAGTACACTTATAGTAATATTTAACAGTGCATATAATTTTCAAATTACTATGTTGTACATCTGAAACCAACATAATACTGTAGTTCAACTATATTTCATAAGGTTCTTAAAGTTGCTAGAAGTTTGATCCTTTAAGCTAGGCCTTTGTGATTTCCTTGTTTATGATTGGATCCCCAAATCTCAAGGTTCCCTTTGACCTAATATAATGCATTATTGCTGTTAAAGCCCTAGGAATTACCCAACTAAGTGATAAATTCATGAGTGGAGATTATTAAAGAAGAGTATTAAGAGGTCTGTGGTTGAAATATTAGGGCAAACCTGTATTTAGGATGCTGGTGGAATACAAGGTAGCAACAGGACAATGCTAATGACAAACTACTTTATAAATTAGAATTCAGAGGAGGAAACTTTTTAACTGAGGTTAGAGAAAGGTCAAAAATAGGAAATTAAGATGATTTTTGGCTGGAAGAAGCTTGATTTGACAAATAGGATATAATAAGCTTTGCTCATAAAGAATTTTCCGAGTGCAGATGGTACCCCATTTACAGTGGTATGACTTACCATTTTTCAACTTTATGCTGGTGTGAAGTGATACGCATTCAGTAGAAACCATGGTTCAAATACTGAATTTTGCTCCCTCCTGGGTTAGTGACATGCAGTATGACACTGTCTTAGGATTCGGGGCTGCCCAGAGCCACAGCTCCCGATCAGTCCTGCAATCACCAGGATAAATACCCAATACTCTTACAACCATTCTGTTTTTCATTTTCAGTACAGTATTCAAGGAATTACATAAGATACTCAATACTGTATGATAAAACAAGCTTTGTGTTAGATGATTTTGCCCAACTGTAGGCTAATGCAAGAATTCTGAGAATATTCATGATAAGCTAAGCTAAGCTGTGATGTCCTCTAAGTTAGGTGTATTAAATGTACTTCCAACTTACAATATTTTCCAATTTGTTAGTTTATTGGGACATAACCCATTGTAAGTCAAGGGAGATATGTTTTAAGATTAGGTCAATTCAGTGAGATGACGGCAGGCCCAGACTAACAGAGAGACTGGTTTCCATATAGGAAAGAGATGAAAGTCCAGTTCAAAGGGAAATATTAGGAAAAATTTCCAGAATCAGTTGGATCATTTTGAACCTGCTACAAATTGTGCTATAATACCCTATGTGCTAAGCTGTATTCTATACACTAAGTAGATGTCATCATCTTCATTCTGTAGATGAGGATTGCAGGCCAGCACTTACTAACTAGCTTGGGCAAGTTATTTAACCAGTCCAAGACTGTTATTAGAGGAGGATCATGCTGTCTACCTCATCACTGTTCTGAAGATTGAATGGTCATAAATATCTACATACGTATGTACACACATAAACACACAACAGCACTTAGCAGGAATGTCATACATATTTCTGGCACTATACTATGGGAACAATATCAAGGTACCCCTAGGGGACGGTCATGGCGGCCCAAGTGAATTTGACTGCAGGCTTCCTTTGATGAACAGGTTTCTCCTTCTCTTTTGTAGGTCGTAGACGTAAGTAGAGAAGGCCAAGAAGAAGTGTTCTATGGGCCTGCGCTCCCTTTTGCTTCCAACGGGGTAGCGGCTTGCTTCCTGCCGGCCCCATATTTCACATGCCCTGACCTTCAGACTCTTCAAGTGCCTCATCACAGGATCGGCACCGTCTGAAAAGCCAAAGCTATTAATGACCATGATGAATGAACACGAGGGAAAAAAGGCCTGACTTGTGGATCCAGGCATGACAAGACTCAGTACTCAGTGGTTCCCTGTTTTGTTTGATGGGTCTTATATTCAGATAAACATGAGCAAAAAATGAACAGTTTTCTAAAATATATTATTGAAAACTCCTATCACCCTTCTCTTTGTGTGTCAACATACAATACCATCTGTATGACTTTTACTGTGGTGTAATTTAGTGCCGACTTAGTGGCCCATTATTGTCCCATGGGTCTTCGGAGCATTCTTTGTACACTTTTTGTAATCAGTGCTGTCTAGGACATGACACTGTGAGGGATGTCATTTACTTCACATGATCTGAAAAAAAAAAAAGAAATCCTCAGTACTTAATCCCTTTACTCCTTCAACCTGGGCTTGTAATTTTTCTTTTAAAAATTTAACATTATGCAGCCCCACTCAATCAATACTCAGCATATGACATCCTGAAATTTAAATGCCATATACTCAAGGCAATATGAACAAGACATTATGGTGAACAGCAGCCAGAATACCCAGACTTCTCTTCATGGATACACTGTGACATTGGGCCAGAAGTTAACTTCTCAGTGCTACTTTCCCCACCTTTTAAGGAGGATAGTTAGTGATTTCATATTAATTCAGAAGTATTTTGGGAAGATTAGACAAATGCTCTGAAGTATTTAAAAAAATTGTACTGAGAAGTATAAGGTATTTTACTGTCTTTAGAACAGTATAACTGAAAAGGGAGATTACTTTTGAAGTTTACAAATTACCAAATAAAACCTGGAACACATGCGAGTGGATAAATGACCCTGAAAAGCATGGGAAAGAGATGCTAAGAAAAAGGGAATTTGCCAAAGCCAAAGATTCCTAAACTTGTACAAATTCTTGTTTCAAATAAGTTTCCCCAAAACCACACTTAAACTCATTTGGTGAAAATGACATTCTGAAGCTCAAAAAAAAAAAAATACTAATGTACTAATTTTGGTACTATAAAGAGCTTTGACATAAATTTGAACCTAGACTCAGTAGTTCTAATAAAAGTTTTTCCACTTTGTTAAAGGTTATGTCAATCTTGAGAGCTTGTGGGATTCTTTTCCACTGCCAATACTTAGTTTATTAATACCGCTTTCAATAATGCGTAAGAATTCTTAGGCTAGGTTTTTGGATTTGCTTCGTTTATAACAAGAAAAAGAAACACTCAATAGCCACATGTGAACATGCATTCAAACAAAAATAATGTTAGTTTTTCTTTTCCTAATCCTGTTAGGATCTAAGTCACCTTTATTAAGGCTTTTCTTCCTTGGCATAGTCATTTAGCAATCTTTGTCTTACAAGAAATTCATTTTATTCATGGAACCACTTTTAGTAACAGACGTGAATCTCTTAAATTTTTATCCTCAATACAGAATTCACTAACTTTATGCATTGTTGTAAGGGGTCTAAAACATTTAAGTCAAACATAACTTCTGGTTATTCAGATTAAAGGGCAGGAAAAGAGACTAGGGGGTAAGGAAAGAGGTTACATTTTAAAGAGCAGTGATAGACAAAGACAAAAAATCTTAAAAGAGAATCTGTCCAACCTCTGAAAAATAATGAAAATTGATAATGATATAATTGGTATTTAGAATAAGTCTCTTTAAAAGGTATAAACCATCTAAACTATAATTTTAAAATGCCTTACCAAGTCAGGAAAATGGACTCCAGCACTTCAGAAATCTATTCAACAAGGACCTAAGCAAGAAATATTTCAGATTTACTAAAATTTCTATTTGACACATGAATTTCCCCTCTAGAAGTTTTACCTTATAAACCATTAAAAATCCAGACCCTATATCCAGTGAATGAAAAGGAAAATGGTCTAAAGATAAGCTTGCCTGATAGCAGGAAGGCAGCCTGAGATGACTCTTGATTTTTTATGTGTGTAGATTTCTAATTATTCATTTAAAACAAATTGATAATGTATTATCAAACCCCTTTTCGGTGAACTTTTAAGTGTTATTCACCAAATACTTAAGAGTAAAGTTTTGCATAGCTTTTGGGAACATTGTTTATTGCCAAAGAACAGCATCCATAGTACAATATCCCTCCTCACATCACTTATAATTATATCCTTTTCCTCAAATTATCAATAATAATGCAAATCCTCAAAACTGGTCATATAAACCAAATTCCATTGAAACTATTCAAATACATATTTCCATTTAAGTGAACTATTCTACAATAATTCATCTTCCATTTCACTCTTCAAAATTAAAGGTTATATTGTGTTTGTATTTAAATTACTAGATTAATTCAAATTTCCATAGTAAGACTGTGAAACCTCCAATCATTTAAACATCGTTTCAAGATTTAACCCAAAAAAGAAAAAGTGGTACCACACAGATACCAACAGTGTTGGGGGAAAATCCAGCAAAGAAATGAATCTCTAAACTAATATGTATGTAAAATGCAATAAAGTATCTTTGATCCTTAATAACAAAATGCCAATTAGATTGTGATTATGGTATTTTTCACTATTTCTCTTCATATTTTCCTCACAGTTTAACCACATGTATATTGTATCCCCTTTAGCCACTCTAATAGCTGGAAACTTTCTACTGTTTTACTAGAGTACAAAAGCAATAGGAATAAGAAATTATTCCTCCAGGTAACATGGTTCATTTTTTTTGGTTTTCAAATAGTCATCTGTCACATAAAGGGAAGCTGCATAATCCCAGATGCAAGTTAAGTATATACATTTTTTATTATATATCATTATTATATTCACAAATAACTTATAAATATGTGTATAAAAATTCCCAGAATTTTTCTCAAAGCACAATTCGATAACTATTAGCACAATAATAACTTTAATAAGCAGAAATTAGTTCTAATACTTGGTATTGATTTTGGTAACCTTATCAATATAGTTTATCATAGAATCAAAATACAAGTTTCCTATCTTATTAAATACATGAAAGAATACGTTAGTTTGCTAGCTTCCCAAACTGTTTTAACCAAACAAAACATGTTTTTTATATTGGCATATCACACACTTGACTGACAAGGCAATATTTTTAACCCTAGGAAGAAAAAGCAGGAGATTCAGTTTTTAGGAAATGGACGGCTTCTGTAAAAAGTCTCTCAATCAAAAAGCAGTGCTTTAATATAGATAATACAGCTTTTGGTGATGTTTCTATGGTATTTACCTTTTATCCCTGAAGCACAAGTGCTGTATTAACATGTAGGATTTAGGGAAGGCGGGTTTCCTAGAGGCCTTTCCCAGCTGCAGAGGCTTGTCAATTTTTTATGTAACACATCATTTTAACAAAGGAGAAATAAAAACTACCAGATTCTGTGAAAGTACATGAAAACGGGTCCATGTAACTCTTTCAGAACAAAATAGCTTTAAAAATTTGTGACACATGAAGATGATGATAATGGGTAATGAATACAGTCTAACAACCCACAAATGATCATTTTTTTACATAGATATCCAAGTAGAGTTAAATATGCTTAAGAAAATAAAACATGCTAGGAATAGGTAAGGATATACAATTTTTAAACTATGAAATTCTTCTAAGGCAAACAAACTCAATGCCTTGTGCAGAGACAAGCTCCATGTTTTTTTCTTTTTCCATGGAAATATAATTAAATGTTCAATTAAAATTCAAATCATAACCAAATCTGAATGTCCAATAAAGTCTTTTCACTATGCTGTGGTCCTTTAATCATCTCTTTCACACTCCATTTGATATTTTATAGAAATTATTTGGAATACTTATGTAGCCAACATGTATATTTAAATTGACTTCCTATCAAGGTTTCTGCAGAAAGGAGGGTATTATAAGCTGGCACACTGAACAAAGCCCAGAGTGTAGCATGAACATGGAATTGGACAGTCTGAGACAGTCTAGTCTCCTGCGGAGTCTGGCTGCGGAAAGTCTCCTGATTGAAGGGTTTGAATGTCAGCTTATTAACAACGGGAAATAAGTGAGGATCCTTAAGCAGAAAAGTAACAGAAGCAAAGTAATATTTTAGGAATACTGACATCAGAATTATCTGAAAGATAAATCGCAGGAAAGAAGACTAGATATAAGAAAATAAGAAATAGATTAGAATGCCTAACAGAAAAAAGTTTGCATGCATGGGATGGCAAAAAGAAAAAAAAATAGCAAAAGTCTGTACGGTGATCAACTAAAACTAGGGAAAAATGAAGCATCCCAGATGCTGCTGAAGTTTCAAAGGCTATGTGACTTGGGAAAACTGTGTATTCCCTACATAGAAAATGAAGTCAAGAGCTAACGTGGAATAGGTGATAAGGGCAGCTTGACACGCTGCCTTGAGATTTCAGGTGAAGCCAACGAGAGAGGTTTAGAGAAAAATTAGCATTAAAAATACATTTGAGAGAGAAAATTACGTGCCAGTGTTAGCAGTTCCCTACTAGAAGAAATGCTGAGATGGAAGAACGGGAAAGTGCTCTCGAAATAGTGTCTGTAGGAAGCCACAGTAATCACTGAGGAAGGGATGAGAAGATGAAGGAAACTGCAGAGAGGCCGCTGAGGACGGAGAACGTCATCTCAGGTTTCACCAAAAGAGGTTGGCTTACGTGACAATGGCAATAAAAAGCAGCCTCAGAGATTACAGGTTATTTAGGGGAAAATGTATACTAAGGAAGCAGGTATAGGTACTCTAAGTCTGGGAATGGAAAAAGGATGAAAGTAATAAGGAAAGGTCAGTGAAGATTTTCAAGAAAAGGAAACGAATCATAAATTTTTTTCTTCAATCAAAAGTGTCTTAAAAATTTTACTGATACCTAAAAAAAAAAAAAATATATATATATATATATATACACACACACACACACATACATATACCTGTTTTGTTACAAACTTTTTCTGATTTTTAAGTACAAAATTTAGTTATTAGCCTCTACAGATATATACCTTAATGCATGATTCAGCACCAGCTTTTCTTATCCTTTAGTTTCATACTCTAAGAAGCAAGATTTTCAAAGTTATCTTTATCAATCTCCGTTGGAAAATCAAAAGCATATATTTTCATAAATAACCTCTTTAAAGGCACCACCTTAAAAAGATAAAATTTCAATTGCTGAAATAAGCAAAGTAATACATTCTTAGTTTAATAATTCACTATCATAATGAAGAGAAACTCAGTGCTCTGAAGAATATTATGTGCCTTAAAGGGGCTTTTATTCATTAAATTTGTTGGAAGTAGTGACAGTTGACTTGGGGGAAGCGGCTCTGGGTTTGAAATTCAAGTGGATTCCCAACACTAGGATTCCAACTCTTTTTACCCAGTAATGCTCATCACAAAAAGAAGGCAAGGACAAGAGCCCAACTGGTAAAATCAATTTGGATGAGACAGCTAATGGGTTGAGACCGTGGCTGCCAACGGACACTTGCCTAGTTCCCTGCAAACATGGAAGATGCGAAGTTATAAGAGGCTCAACTGAAGATCAAGGAGATGAATCGACAGACCTCTAGACCTCTGGTTATTTGTAATCATAAGATTTTCCAGATATTACTATTTATTCCCTTTTCTTAAAGGCGATTGTTTAGCCCTCTTCTGGTATATCTTTTGATGACAACTACAAAAGAAAGGATGAGTAGAGAAAACATCTGGCCACTGTTGTTAACTTAAGCATAAACACTGCTGGCTTAAGTCTAAAACAATTTTACGTGTTATCTGTATGATCATTCAGCCACATCCAGTCCACTCCTCAGAGTCAAGTACACTTGGTGACAGTTTTATTCATGAACCTGCCTCACACATAGTATAATAAAGGATAACAAATACATACAGTCCCATCTCCTGATCACCCACCCCCTTAAAAAAAGAAGCCAGCACAGTGTAATTTGACAAAGTACCATATTAAAACATAACTTGTAAGACAAAAACAAAAACAAAACAAATCACTAACAAGGCAGAACGTCACATTACAGTAAAAAGTCCATGGATCAACCAGTACAGAGCTGCTTAACAGGCGTACACAAATAATACTCCCAGTTAGGAAAAGTTTGATTTAGTTTAACTAAAATCTCTTTGAAATAGAATGAAGTTTGATAAATTACAGAAAGGCTATGACATATGTAATTAACCTTTATTTCCTTATTTATATAATTTATATTTACAGGTATGTAAGGAAAAAAATCCTTGAAAGTATTTTTAACAGAATATTATACAATTAATTAAAAGGAGGAGCCAAAATGGCACAAAGCGGCTTTAGACAGTTGTAATTAATATAGATGAAGAATCACAAAATGTTAGGTTTTATCATTTTCCAGTCTCTGCATCTCATCTTGTCCCACTTGTCCAAGGTGAGATAAAAGTTTGCTATAGGCTTCCCTGTTCAAGAAAAAAGAAAAGGCAGACATTACATTTATTAAATTTTCCGCTTAAGTATTTACAAATTAAGATTCCCTGAATGTTTGTGTACACCCCCCCCACCCACACACACAATGTGATTCAAGTCCTTTGATTCCTTAATAAACTTTGAGACATATGAGTGCTAAGCCCTCTGAAGCAATCTGTTTAGGAACTACGGGCCTATTTTCACAAGGGTTGTAACTCTTTTGAGAAAAATAATACCCTTATTATCTATTTTTGACCAAAAACTGTAGTATCTAACTTGGCCACTCACATCATTCACTGGATACACATGATATAGTTGACTCAGTCAGTCAAGCATGTCCCTCAAAGGGCTGATTTGCCACCATGGATTTTATACAAAGTAAGACACCTGATGTCCCCTTCCTGATGAGGAACACTGAATATGCTTCTAGCAATGACAGCATTGCTGAAATACATTGCTTTCCAAGGTGATCACTTTGACAAGAATAATATGTGAATGGATGTGTCAACCATAGTACTGAAACATTTTTAAATTCAAAATAACACACAATGTTTTGGGGAACGGGAAAATAAACCATTTCTAAAAAACAAAATCTAGATTTTATAATCATTGCCCAAAAAAAATGCAGTCAAGTATCAAACAATCAAACATACCTTTGTGTAATATTTCTGCCAAGGCCCCATTTCTGCTCTGAATCCTTCAGAAATTGAGTGAGGGTAGGAATCAAGTGGATAACAACCTGCTGGTTCAATGCTGCTACTATTTCTAAAATGTTGTAAATCTGATAATTGTATCTCATACCATAGTCCTGGATAAAATGCCTGAAAGTAAATCAAGTTACTTATGATTACTTCAGGGGGAATTCCTTGGGCTGTATATGGCATGTGCCATTTACATCGCAATCAGCTGTATTCTGAACACAAGAAAGATTATTTCATGTAAGATTACCTTTAAGAATATAGATGCCATCCACAGACTATTTATAATAGTTAAAAATAAAGGACAGAAATGGCTTATTTCAGTGTGAGCCATGACCAGAGTGACAGCATTGGGAGGAAAAGGGGAAAGCTAGGTTCCTAGGATGGAGAGAAAGGGAACAAATCTAGTCCCAGGGGTGATTCTGCTATACTCTGCATACTGAAATCTGGGAGGTAAGGAAGTGGAAGAGAAAGACAGGAAAAAATGAGCTTGGTTTCTTAGGCATTTTTTAGTTCTTTATATCTCTGGATAAATCAAACAATATTTTTGTGAGAAAAGCAAGTTATTTGTAACATTTTTATATTCCATAACTGAACAAGATCTTGGAGGCCTTTATAAATAAGAATTATATATTTTAACACTAGTATTTCCACTCTCCCCTCCAACAAAATAAAAGCCAAGTAGCTTAATATACTGTACGTAAGAAATATGCACTCTTTGTTCATATAAAATCCTTTCTTTCCTTTTAGGGTTTTATAGTTTTTCACAAATCCACTATTTATTTCAAGTAATCACAATTTAAATAAACTGCAAAAAAGCTGCCAATTAATTATGTAATGAGAAATAAAAAAACCTGAAGAATCAAAGATCCAACACGGAATCAATTATTAATCATGGTAGTGCTAGGTAGAGCTATGTCTAATAAAGGTCAACTGGTAGAAACTGTGAGGAAGAAATACTTAAACACACTGCCCTCACAAAAGCACAAGACTCTAAAGGTGAGGCAGGAACAAACAGAAAATAGTCCTCAAGTTGCACTGTTATTCTCGTCAATGAACAACCACCACACATCTACTCCTACCAAGTCTATGCTTCACAAGTGAAATACACCAGAGCTTTCTGGGTCTACAGTATCCAGACCAACAAGAAAGCCAGTGACATGTCCTTCCACACTGGATCCTGAGTAACATTAGCAGCTCTGAAGGCCTGTGCGCTGGACACTATGACCCACTCACATTTCTCACTTTTTCCTCTTAAATACATGCAAAAATTTTCCTTACTAAATTCTCAGGCCTTTTTAAATCAACTATCTTTCTTCTTGGCACTTTAATTTTTTTAATAAAACAACACAATGTAACAAAAGTATTGCCCAAAATACAATAACTGAAATACTATAAACAAGTAGTAACACATTATGTTTTAGATAATTAGTTATTTAAAAAACATGTTGACTGTCAAATGCAACAGTCTCCTTGCCAGTTGGCATGTTTTCCAGTTACCTAAACACAGAAGTCAGCTGGGGGGCAGGTTCCTGTTCGGACCCCACTTGGCAGGCTTTTACCATGTACTGCAGGTTCTCTGTGGCCAGCCTCTTAACTAGGAGGAAAAACGGTAACATTACACTGTGTCTGAATTGACCATCTGGGTCCTCATTTTTATGAACATGCTTGATTTAGAAAAACTTGCTGTTTTCTTAAAGTATTTATATGCTTTTTTTAAATCAAACTGAAATAGTTACAAATTTTTGCTTTGTTCTAAAGTCTATCTCTCGTTCTATCTCCTTATCTATCATTTTAAGAAAATGTAAAAAGCTTGAGTCTGTTTTTATATTTATATGTTTTTTTCTTAGAAAAGAGCTATGTTCAAAAATGCTATACTATCCTAGTCCTGCAAGTACTGCTATGCACTGAAAAGGCACGCTCTAATAATTCAGCTGATTTACAGGAAAGCAGATTGGTTATTTTTAATTCACCAGCATATTCTTTCCACTCACTAATAAATACATACAAAGCAAATTAGAAGCCACCAATTTACCTTCACTTAAATTTACTCATTTATCATACACACACACAACTATCTGTGATGCTATCTTCCTATCAAAATACAGCACTTAACAAAAAGAACATTTGTTTCTTTAAATATTTAACCAAATTCTTTAAAACTGTGCACTGATACATAAAAATGGGAATAAATATCAAGAATGTAGAAAATTCATGTTCCAGATGCTACTAAAGTTTTTTAATGTTGGTTTTGGTGCATTAAATTAAAGTAGCTGGGAAAAAAAGTGCTTTCACTAAGAATGATTTCAGAAACTGTAATCCATGATAGCAGTAGCACAAAACATATAATATACCTGAAGTTAAGTTTAATTCATAAATATACGGTAATTTTTTCTATAGCACGAAGATAGTGAATAAAAAAGTTACAGCATACTTGTCTTTATTGAGCAAGTAACTTCTCATTTAGATACAATTCTAGAGGCAGTATAACTGCTTCTTAAAAGACATTTTCTTAAAAAGCAACTCCCCAAACCTCTTCTAAGGAAAAGTATCAGAACATGAAGAAATAGCCTTCATAGAGTATTAATAAGCAGTTTTTTAATTAATAGCCTTACTGAGGTATAATTCACATAGCATAAAAAACCTAAGCTTTTCAAGTGTACAATTCATTGGTTTTTAGTATATTCACAGAGTTGGGAAGCCATAATCATTATTTCAGAACTACTTCATCACCTCCCCAAATATCCTCATACCCATTAGCTGTCACTCCATTTCTTCCTCCCCTGGCCCCTACCAATTACTAATCTACTTTCTGTATGAATTTGACTCTTCTGGAAATTGCATATAAATGGAATTACTTGACATGTGGCTGTCTGTGACTGCCTTCTCTTTATTAAGCATGTTTTAAGGTTCATCTCTGCTGTAGAATACATCAGACCTCATTTCTTTTGATGACCAAGTAATATTCCACAGTGTGGACATATCCTGCATTTTTTGTCCATTCATTAGTCGATGGACATTTGGGTTATTTCCATTTTTTGCTATTATGAATAACAATGCTATTGATATTGTTATATAGGGTTTTTAAATACATATGTTTGCCACCTTTATTTCTTAACTGAACTGAGATTTAAAAAAATAATGGATAATCTATTTTTTCAGCTTTTTAAAAATAGCAACAGCTTTACCATCATATAATTCACCTTTGCAATTTACCCATTGAACATGTTACAATTCAGTGGTTTTTAGTATATTCATGAAGTTTTGCATGCATCACAATTTTAGAATATTTTCCTTACCTTGAAAAGAAACCCTGTACCTTTTAACTCTCAATCCCTGTCCTCTGACACTCCTAAGCAATTACTAATCTACTTTCCGTTTCTTTAGATTTAACTATTCTTGGTATTTCACATAAACAGAATCATGTAACGTGGGCTTTTGTAACTGGCTTTTTCGCTGAGAATATTTTCAGGATTTATCCATGTGCGCATGGTATGCAGCAGCACTTCATTCCTTCTTATGGCCAAATACTCCAGTGTATGGATGTGTCCATTTCAAAAAAGCATTTGTCAGTTGATGTGCAGTCTACCTTTCGGCCATTGGGAATAATACGCTATAAACATTAAGTGCAAGTTTCTGTGTAGACATGTTTTCATTAATCTTGGACTACCATTCCCACATGTCCAACACCAGATGCCACAGTATATTTTTTCCCTACATACATGTATAACAATAACAATATTATACACAACAGTAATAGTAGTACAACTTCATTCAGGTACCTGGACCCAATTCCAATGTGTGTAAATATGTGGGAGGGGTCTTCCCACACATACTTACTCCAGGCAATTCTCAAACTCCCGCAGGGTGTTGGAGAACTCAACTCACTTCTGATGCCTGCCCGAAACCAGCACCAGATTCCCAGGTTAAGGCCTCCGTCCTACAAAACTACTCTCCACTCCCCACTCCAATTGTCAGTCGCAAGCCCCAGGCAGTTCCCTGTGCTTCTGACCTGCGGGCTATAGATAGGGGGTTCCCACGACCTCCCCCTTAGGTTCGATTAATTTGCTAGAGTGGCTCACAGAGCTCAGGAAAACACTTAAAACATTTACCAGTTTAATAAGGGGTGTCATAAAGGATGTAAGTTAACAGCCAGATGAAGAGAGACACAGGGCAAGGTCCCAAATAAAGGAGCTTCTACAGCTGTAGAGCTTGGGGCCTGGCTCGGTGGCACGGGGAAGCGGTCTGGTGCCCCAAGCCTAGTTCTCCCTGAATGAGAAGCAGGACTCAACAGAGCACAGCAGGCAAAGCAGAGGGAGCGAGAGAGCAAAAGGCTTTTCCATGGGTTTTGTGAGGGCTTCATGCGCAGTCATGACTGACTAAATTATAGGCGGTTGGCTGATTCAGCCTCCAGCCCCTGCCCTTGGGTGGGGGGCCAAAGTCTCTCATTAACACGACAAAACACCTGTTTCACCTTTAAGACTGCAGTGTTTTCAGGAACTGTGGATGAAAACCAAATATTCCTGGGAAGTATATATTTGGTCATATGAATGACCAAATATGTATTTCTTGTAACTCATTCTATCACATGGACATATACATAGGAACACCACTGCTAGGTTACATGGTAACCCTGTGTTTAACCACCTGAGGAACTACTAGACTGTTTTCCCAAGTGGCTCCACCATTTTACATTCCCAGTAGAAGTAAATGAGGGTCTGATTTCTCCACGTTCTCACCGAACCTTGTGCGTATCTGACTTCTTCATTATAACCAGCCCAGTATGAAGTGGTGTCTCACTGTTGGTTTTGATTTGCATTTCCTTGATGACTAATCATGCTGAGCACTTTCTTCAGGTGCTTATTAGCCATTTGTTTGTATTCTTTGAAGAAATGTCTGTTCAAATCCTTTGCCTAAGTTTTTCATTGATTTTTTACTAATGAGTTTTAACAGTGCTGTATATATTTTACAGACGTTCCCTATAATATAAGTTATTTGTAAATATTTTCTCCCATTGGGAAAAGTGGGTTGTCTTTTCACTTTTTTGAATGGCGTCCTTTGAAGCACAGAAGTTTTTAATTTTGATTAAGTCCAATTTTTTTCTCTTTTATGTCTCATGCTTTGGTGTCATAATTCATTGCCAAATCCACGGTCATGAAGATTTACTACTATGCTTTCTTCTAAGAGTTTATAGTTTGAGCCTGACATTTAGGTCTCTGACCCACTTTGAGTAGCTTTTGGGTGTGGTGTCCAGTAAGGGTACAAGTTCATGCTCTTGCATTGCCTCTCCATTTGACCTCGCACTAGTTGGGGAAAAGACTATACCTCCTCTCGACTGAATCATCTGTCAAAGAGAGTTAGTTGACCATAGACACACAGGTTTCTCTCTAGACTCTCAATTCTATTCCATTGATTGATGTGCCTGTCTTACCCTGGTACCTCACTGTCTTGATTACTGTTGCTTTGTACTATGTTTGGAAATTGTAAAGTATGAATATTCCAACTTTGTTCCTTTTCAACTGTCTGGGCTATTCTGGGTCCCTCACAATTCCACATGAATTGTGGAATCAGACTGTCAATTTCTACAAAGAAGTCTGCTGGGATTCCAGTAAGAGATGCAAATGATTTTATAGATCAACTTGGGGAGTGCCACCACCTTAATCATACTAACTCTTTCAATCCATGAAAAACATCTCTTTTCCATTTACTTAGCTATGCTCTAATTTCTTTCAATAATGTTTAATAGCTTTCAGATTATAAATTTGTATTTGTCTTCTGTTAATGTTATTTCTGGGTTTTTTTAAGCTATTGTAATAGAATTATTTTCTTTATTTCACTTTCAGATTGTTCTGTGAAAGTATATAACAATACAATTAATTTTTGTTTCCTGATTTTGTATCCTGCAACCCTGAACTTGTTTATTCTAGTGTTTTAGTCAGTTAGGATTTTCTATGTACAAGACCATACTGTCTGTAGATAGGGAAAGTTCCTTTTCAATCTAGATGTCTTTCATTTCTTTTTCTTGCCCTGACTAGAACTTCTAGAACAACGTCGAATAAAAGTGGCAAGAGTGGACACCCTTATCCTGTTCCTGACCTTAAGGGAAAAGCAACTAATCTTTCAACCTCATCTATGATGTTAGCAGTAGGATTTGCATAGGTGTACTTCATCAGATTGAAGCAGATCTCCTTTAGACCAGGTTTGTCATTATGTAATACCCCTCTTTACCCCTGATAATTCCACTTGTTCTGAAGTCTGCTTTGAGATTAATATAGTTACTACAGCTTTGTTTAGAGTTGTATTAGCTTTGAAAATACTTCTCCATCCCTTTAATCTGTGTCTTCATATTTAAAGTGTATTTCTTGTAGACGACATACATGGTTGTGCCTCATTTTTTTATCCACCTTGTCTCTGTCATTTAACTGGTTTATTTAGACCATTCAGCTTTACAGTGATTATTAATATAGTTACATTAATATTTACCAAGTAAGTAAATTTTCTATTAAATACTTTTTTTTATCTTATATTTATTTTTTGTCTTCTCTCAGGGCTTTAACATTTTGTGATTCCATTTTCTGTCTTCTCCTAGCACATCAAATATACTCCCTTAAAATCTTTGTTAGCAGCTGCCCAGACTACTTTGTAGTATATGTTTACAACAGATGCAAGTCCACTTTCAGGTGACACTCTATTCCCTCATGGGTGGTGCAAGTGCCTTTTAACAAAGCATTCCCAATTCCTTCCTCCTGCCCCTTAAAACTGCTGTCATGCATTTCACTTATCCATAAGATATAGCCACCATGTACATCTTATCAGAGCTTCAGATTTACACCAAGTACACTGTTACTATTATTGTTTTGAACAAAAAGTAATCTATCAGATCAATTAACACTGTAGAGAGAGGTAGATACAAAGAATCACAGCTGATCAGGTCCAGAAGCCCGCTGATGGCGTTAATACTAGTAGAAATATTTAAGCTGAATTTAACAAACCATTGCATGTTCAGTTTTGGGGGAGGGAGCCTGTCCTTATGAGCTCAATTATCTGATGCATCTTAGAAGAATTGTTGTTTTTCAGTGTGTTCAGATTCTTCTCTTGTGAAGGTAAGAATGATGACTTCCAAGCTCTTTACCACACTGGAGTAGAAACTAAAAATCTTCCATTACTGTTGAATAGTCTATTTCTCCCTTCATTTGTCTGTTTTTTGCTCCATGCATTTGCCTCCTATTAGGTGCACATCTGTTTATAGTGCATCCTGAGGGGTTGAGCCTTTCATCATTATTAAATGTCTCTATTCCTAGTAACATTTTTTGCCTAAGTCTATTTAGTCTGCTATTAGTTTAGCCACTCCTGCTTTCTGTGGTTAGTTTATATGATGTATATTTTTCCATCCTTTTACTTTTAATCTTTGGATATGGAGTGTTTCCTGTGGATAGAATATAGTTAGATCTTTTCTTTAAAAAAAATCCATTTTGATATAATCTCTCCCTTTGACATGATTGCTCAATCCTTTCATTATTAATGTTACTATTGATATAGTTAGACTGAACACCATTTCTTATTTTCTAAATATCTTATGTTTTTGTCCCTCTAATCACCTTTACTGTTTTTTTTACTTTAAGTGAATATTTTTAAATATAGCATTTTAATTTCTGTAATGATTTTTCATCAGTTTGAAATTATTTCCTTTGAGGTTGTTCTAGGCTTGTCATGTACATCTTATCAGAGCTTCAAATTTATATCAATTTAATTTCAGTGAAATAAACATTACTTCTAAATGGCTCTCTTTCCTTCTTCCTTTTTTTGTGGTACTATTGTTACACTTTTCATCTATAAATGTTCCAAACAACAATACATAAATATTTTATATAATTTTATGTCTTTGAAAGCATAAGAAGAGGAAAAAGGAGAACAAATATATTAGCTCTTGTTATATTAACCTTATTTATCTTTCCTGATTCTCTTCATTTGTTCCTGTGTATGTGAATTTACCACCTGGAGTCATTTCCTCAGCCCAATACAACTTTGCTCCCACTACCTTCTTGGTACTATTAGTGGTAAATATATTGTATTTCTTTCTATGCTACAGAACCAAGAATACTTTAAATACTTATAATGTATACAACTGCTTTTTCAATCAGTTAAGGGAATAAAAAGGTGGAGAAATATGTATTTAATGCTTCTATAATTATGTAATAACCTTTACTGGTGGTATTTGTTTTTCCTGTCTGGAGTCACTTAACTTTCACTATGAAGAACTTCCTTTTTTATAAGGCAAGTCTGCCAGCAACAAATTCTCTCCAGCTTTTAATTTCATCTTCTTTTTTAAGGTAGCTTTGCTGTATATAGGATTCTTGATTGACAGATTTTTTTTTCTCTGATCACTCTGAGTGTTATCCCACTGTCTGCTGGCCTCCATATATTCTGCTGAGAAATCAGCTGTTGCTCTTATGGGGTGAGCAATGAGTCATTTTTCTCCTGCTGTTTTCAAGATTTTCTCCTTGTCTGACTTTTAGCATATTTACTATGATTGTGTCTGTTTATGGACCTTACTTGGAATTAACAGAGCTTCCTGAATGTACAGATTCATGTTAGTCAATACATTTGGAAATTATCAGCCATTATTTCTTCAAATATTCTTTCTGTTCCTTTTGGTCCTCTACAGGTACACTCATTATATGTATGATGGTGCATTTAAGTGTCCCACATTTCCCTAAAGCTCTGTTCATTCTTCTTCATTCTTTTTTGTTTTTCAGACTGATTAATCTCTAGCGATCTATCTTCAAGTTTGCTAATTCTCTCTTCTGCCAATTCAAATCCACCAATGAGCCACTCTAGTGACTTTTTCAATTCAGTTATTATACTTTTTAGCTGCAGAATTTCCCTCTGGTCCTTTTTTATAATTTGTCTCTTTACTAATATTCTCTATTTGATTTGACAATGCCATCACACCTTCCTTTATTTTATAAATCATGCTATTCTTGAGTTCTTTGAACGTATTTATAATGGCTACTTCAAAGTTTTTGTCTACTAAACCCAGTATCTGATTGCTCGCACTGGTACTTTCTGCTGCCTGCTTTTTCTCCCGTGTATGGATCATACCTTCTCTGTTTCTTTGCATGTCTTGTAATTGTTTATTTTCATCAAAAACTGGACATTTTTTATAGTGAAGCCTACTTGTCCCTTCCCCCCAACTCCTCAGGTGAATCCTTAGCACTGATCTTCAGATGGTCTAACCTTGGGTGTACCCACAGTCTCCACTGGAAGACAGTGGTTTTGACAAGGCTCTCTTTGTCCATTTCCCTGACCACACCCAGCTGTTAAAGCTCCACTAATAGCTGGCCGATCATTGTTTTTGAGAATGCCATGGGGCATAACTGCTTTACAGACTGATCTAATCAAGTTCAGATCTTTTTAACAGGATTTCTGAGGTCAGTGTTTGAGATCTGTTCTGCAAGGGCTCTTTCCAGCTGTCTCTCCAGTTCTTGCACTAAACTAGCTGACCTACAGATTAGCCTCTACAGGCTTTTGCTTTTCTTACCAAGTTTTAGTAGTTTTTCTTAAATAATTGTTTCCTATTTGCTAAGTATACACTTAGGACTATTTCCAGAGAATTTAAATGCTTTCTTTTAAGTAATTCTTCCTAGTTTTGCAGGGGAGCAGGTTGATAAACCTCCTTATTATCATGCCAAAAGTGGGAACTTCAAGCTCGTTTCTATACAGGTTTTTGAGCGGACATATGTTTTAAATCCTTTTGGGCATGTATCTTAGTGTGGACATGCTGAGTCATATAGTAATACTATCTATGATTTTACAAATTATCCTTTTAAACACTGAGACTACAGGGAGTCAGAGAGAATTTTTCCTAATGCAAGCACATAAATCTGTGTTTAAACATTGCTCCTTCAGCTTACAAAACCAGCAATGCAGAGATGGAGAATTTTGATTCCCTGTACATGTGTGATGCACTCACTAGCTAGATACAAACAGCACAATTCACCTTAAAAACCCTGGTCTCCATGGTAAAGATTACTATCAACAAAACAAGAGGCTACCTAAAATTTCATCCTGTCTGCTCTGTCTCAACAAATTTTGTATTGTACAACAGGCTTTCACTGAAATTAAAAGCATGCATATGTTTTCAATAAGAGCAAAATTTCTAAAGAAGGGTCTGGGGTTTTCAGTGAAGGGATGTTACTATCAAGTAAGGGTGTTCTATATTAACACAATATAGTATTTTTCATAAAACCAAGCTTGGGAGCAGATGGGAACATCTTAAATATTAACATAAATATGGATTAAAACATGCATACGTTTTTTAGAGCATTTCAAAGAGCTGTTTGAGCTTTCAGCTACCACTTTCGGCTTTGCCTTCAGATTCTTCAGTACACACATTGT
This sequence comes from Manis javanica, assembly GCF_040802235.1. Taxonomy (NCBI): domain Eukaryota; kingdom Metazoa; phylum Chordata; class Mammalia; order Pholidota; family Manidae; genus Manis; species Manis javanica. The sequence goes on along the minus strand of NC_133168.1, from coordinate 10,152,771 downwards.
ACTCACTTCTCATGGCAGTTAGAAGTACTCAGAAGCATGTGAGAAGCCCTGTCCTGGACAATCATACTATAAAGATACACACACAACACACACACACACACACACACACACACACACACACACACAGAGCATTCTATTTACATTAGAAACTCATTCAGGAGAGAATTATGGTTACTATTCTGCATATTCTCAATAAGCTTATTGAAGCATGCTACTCATAGTGAGGATTAAATAAATGGAATTTAAAGAGATCACTGGCAGTAAGGTTGATGAGACTGAAAACAAAAGGGATAGGATCAAAGGACCCTTACGGATTTGTCTAAGACATCAGTTCAGCTATTCTAGGAGAAGCCTGAACAGGAGAAAGTACACTGGCCCCTCCTCGCTTGGCATTTAACAAGCTGCACTTAACAAGACTAATCAGAGGAAGTAGCCCTTAAATAAACTATTTGCTTTGGGGTAAAAAACTAAAGTAAACCAAACTGGACAGAAACATATTAGTTTTTAACCATCTTATGCCCAACCTGATATAAAGAACTGATATATACAAACTGATACAAAATGACCATATGCTTTTGTAGTATTAATTTAACTGATAGGGAAGACTAATTTCTTATTTTGTGAACAGAAAAGTATAACACAAACTCCAACTAACCTTGGGGCTCACTGACCAACACCAAGCACTTTAAGACACCAGGAAGGAGGGGTTCGACCTCTGAAACACCGACGGTAGTTTCCTGGAAGAGCTGGAGGACGAAGGCCAGAGCGGACATCAGGCGAGAGGTGGGCAAGGACCCTTTACACTCAAAGTAGGATTTCCTGGGGGGGAAAAAAAAAGCAGAATTTTCCTTTTCCTTCTGCTTAAAATTTCAATAGAGCAGAATCTTATGTTGTACACTTTAAAGACACTGGCAGATTTTACTCTCCAAATTAATAAAGTACATTTTTTACAAAGTATGCATATTTTACCAGGCTATCCTCAAACATAAGATTTTAGAAGCGATGACTACAACTCCTTCTGATGTGCCCACGAAGGGCAAAGTAGAACACAGACATGAACTGAATTCAAGGCCACCTAGTCCTAAAATGAACTTCATCAAAATCCAAATGACAGTCTAAGTATTAATTTATTATATTTTCCTTTCTAATGTAAGCCTGATCTACTCTATCAGCTCCTCAATGATGCAACATTTTTTCTAACGCCAAATTTGCACAAAGAACTCTTTCCTCACATTTATTTAGATAGGGATTTGGGAGGGGTCTTATTTTTCCAAATCATTACGTGGACTATCCTAGAAATTAGGTCTCCATTCCATCAAGGAAGGAGAGGTAATTTGGATAAAATATCTTCTCTCATAGTACAACATAGTTTAGCATTGAAACTCACAGATATTAAAGATAATTTATCTGATGCATTTTTGTATCTTTACTTTTTAGAACAAGCTTTGGTTTATAACAGGTGTTCAATGTACATTTGTTAAGTGAATAATTGAAAATAGGAACTGCTCAATTTTTAAAAAGTATACACAGTGTGAAAAGTTGTCAAATACACCTAAATCTAAGCTAGACATCCATATATATTTGCAAGGCAATAATACTTTGTCAAAACGAGGAACAGAAATCACATAGGATGATCAACTTCATCAGAGCAGGAACTATGTCTTCATCAGCATTTCTGATTCACACAGTGACTTCTAACAAGTATCACCTATTAGAAGATTCATTCTTTGAGGGTAAGGGTTTTGCCTTTTGTTCACCGCTGAATTCCTAATGTCTAGAACAAACATTTCTTGGGTATCTACAGTGTGCCACGTACAAGTCTAAGAACAATAATATAAAGTTAAATAAACTATGGCCTCTGAAAGCAAGAGGCTCACCATCTATGGAAAAGTTGGACAAGGAAAAAGAAATTACAGTAACACGCTGTGACAGACGCACTGAAAGATAAGCCTGGAATTCTCAGGAATTCAGAGGAAGGAGTCCTAAATAAGATGGGGAACTATGGAGGAAGGCAAAGAGGAAATCTCTATTTTTTTCCTTTGTAAGAAAAAGGAATTGTTACATTTTTGGGTTTTCAACTAGAAATAATGAGAAAAAAGTTGTCATGTAAATAGGAAAGTCAACTAAAGCAGCCAGGATCCTGAACACTGGAATTTAAAGCAGTTTTATAACCTTAAAGATTTAATTTCACCTCAGCTCTTTTCATTTGCTTTGGACGAAAAGTACTCATACAATGTCTCAAACACAATGTTAAGAGTACTACAATCTTATTGGGAATTCAGATACAAGTAAGGCAAAAATATCACAATTCTGTCAACTGAATCCTACTCAGCATATCACTTCAGAAGGACAGAAGCATCATGGCACACTGAGATATTAGGTGTACATCTTAGAAAGTCTAGGCAGAATTTAGCCCAGAGGGATGGCATTTTAATGGAGAAAATGGTCTGAACAAAGCTGTGATGTAGGGAAACGTAAAGCATTCTGGAGGGACAATAACTAAAGTGATCTCGTTACGATTTGTAAATGATGCCATATGCAGAACACTTGGAAAAGTTAAGTGACAGATCATGGAAAGCTAAGGAGTATGAAATTTATTCCACAGGCAAAAAAGAAGCGAATGAAGGTTTGCGGGCAGCTAAATGTCATAATGGAATACTATTTTAGGAAAAGTAATCTGGGAACATTATTTAGGCTACACTGGAAAAAAGATTAGAGTTAATGAAAGTAGGAGGCTCTGGCAACAGTCTAGGTAGCATGTGGTAAGGAAATAAGATAGGAAAAGAAGGGAAGGAAATAACCATTTACCAAAGGGTGGCAAAGGAGAGGAACAAAGAATGCAAAGCTTCCAAACTAGTAACAAAATGCTAGGAACACAAAACAGCCAGAAACGAGAACAGATTTTAGACACAGAATTCTGTAATGAGAAGGGAAGGACAATATCAGATCATTAAAGGTATAGAAAAAAAATGACTATTCAGTCATTAAAAACATAGGAAAAAAATCTTTCTTTCTTAGAAGAAAACATAGACAGTAAACTCTTGAACATCAGCATTAGTAATCTTTTTCTGGATATGATTCCCCAGGAAAGGGAAAGCAAAATAAACAAAAGAGACTACATCAAATGGAAAAACTTGAATGGTAAAGGAAACCATCAGCAAACTGAAAGGGCAACTTACTGTGTGGAAGAATATTATAAGTGATACACTTGATAAAGGGCTAATATCCAAAATATATAAAGAATTCAAACAACTCAACACCAAAGAAACCAGGTATCTGATTAAAAAATGGGCAGAGGACCTGACTAGACATTTTTCCAAAGAAGACATACAGATGGGTCACCAGACACATGAAAAGATGCTCAATATCACTAATCCCCAGGGAAATACAAATCAAAACCAGCAAGAGATATCACCTGACACCAGTCAGAATAGCCATATCCAAAATATAAGAAATAACAAGTGTTGGTGAGGATGTCGAGGAAAGGGAACCCTCGTACATACCGGTGGGATTGCAAATTGGTACAGCCATATGGAAAACAGTATGGAGGTTTCTCAAAAAGCTAAAAATAGAATTACCATATGACCCAGCAATTCTACCCTGGGAATTAATCCAAAAAATATATATATATCACTAATTCAAAAAGATATATGCACCCTTACATTTATTGCAACATTTTTTTTACAATAGTCAAGATAAGGAAAAAAAATCTAAATGTCCATTGATAGATGAATGGATAAAGAAGGTTGATGTATTACTCAGCCATGAAAAAGAATGAAACCCTGCTATTTGTGACAATATGGATGGACCTAGATTATGCTAAGTGAAATAAATGAGGCAGAGAAAGACAAATAGCATATGATTTCACTTATATGTGATTCCAGAAAACAAAATGAATGAATAAACTAATTAAAACAGAATGGATTCATAAACATAACGAACAGACTGCTGGTTGCCATAAGGGAGTATGGGACTGGTGAAATGGGTTGGTTTGAGGGGGAAAAATTAGCGAGAATGTTTGGTATCTTAATCTGGGCAATGGTTACTTGAGTGTACACACAAGTTAAAATTCATAAAGCTGTGTACTAAGATTTGTGCATTTTACTGTATGTACCTCAATAAAAAAATACTAGATAAGAATAATATATATTACTATGGCATATTAAAGGTTCAAAAACTAATTTCTTATGAAGTTAAAGACTCCGTGAAAACAAAGAAAAGATAGTTTCTATTTTTGAATCTTCTAACTCTATAGTTAAAAGGTATGGAATCCCATAGGAAATCCAGTAGATTTCATTTATTTGTCTGCCTAACAATGACACTGAGTTATTAAGACAGAAAATAGACTAACAAAATAGGCTAACAAAATAGGACTGTCATACTACTTCCTTTTCATATTAGCATTCATCTTTTCAATTAGTTATTATCATCTTTTATGAAATATAATTACTATATTTTGTACAGTACCAATAGTTACTCTTTATATGATACAAACTAAGAACTATCTATATATATATATAGATACATATCTATATATCTTTAGGACATACATAAGGAAAATATTAGCTGTGTAAAAAACATACTCATAATTAAAGAGCATTGTCTTAGGCTGCCATGAGCAAGTCTTTTAGTAGATTCTTAGATAACACTTCTCAGGGAAAACAAAATTTGTAAACTACCAGTAACCTAAGGGTTGCCAATACTTTTAAGATGCTTTGTTCCTTTTTCGTAGAGATCTGTAACTTGTAAGTACCACGCATTTTTAATTCTTAGGTGTGTACCTGATGACTTGTACAATACATTTCTTTAGAGATGACGTCGGTGGAGCAGCGGCTGAGTTTCTCAGGGCCAACAGAACAGGGTGTTGCCCAAGACCTAAAACATGTGGTGAAGCTGGAAGAAATCGCCCAATATACTGCTCAACAACATTTCCTAGCAACTGATTCAAATAGGTGTTTGGGTTTGGAGACTGACAACACACGATACACATGCCCTACAGGAGGAAAACAGAAGAAGAAATACTAAGAGGTGAAGTTAAAAATATATTCAGGGACTAACTTAATCCCCAGCATTAATATTCACATCAGAATTTGTAACTTATTACAATCAACAAGGACACTGTCCATCATGATCAAAAGATAATGTTTCTGAGAAGCTCAGGGAGTTGCTGGGCACGGGTGACAGCCATGCCGCGGTAACGGGCAAACACGCTTGTCTCTAGGGCGTCGGAAGGAAGCTTGCTTCTTCCTCTCACTCAGAAAACTTGACTACCACGCTCACCACCTACACAAATGTGTAATTACTAAGTTATAAAATACATCTTAGGTCAGTTTTTTTTATGTAAGGTACTGGTCATTTGTTTGAATAAGGCTATAAAATTTATGCTAAAAATCTCCCACATTAAGAAATGTGATTACATTTTTTTAAATTGACAAAAGGAGTAAAATTCAGAAGATTAATACTTAGAATAATGACAAATAATTTTGAGGTTTTTATGTCAGGCCCTGTGCCATGTGCTTTATATTCTTTATTCCATTTAATCATTCAAAAAAACCCCCACACTGATTTAGTATTATTGCGTCTTCAGTTTTACAGCTGAGACTAGGTTTCAGTTAAGGGTTTCACCTAGATTACACAGAATTCACAACACTTTACTGCATATCTGTTGACTCAATCAAGAGCACAAACACACGGAGGGCATTTGTGTAGAAGCAAACAAAGTGCTTTCATATCGATTACAGTATTTGCTGCTTATAATTAAACCAATACCCTGAGAAATAAAATTTTTTTTCTGCCACAGTTATTAAACATTGTACATTACTAAGTACAGATAATCACCAACACAACAAATTACGTTCTAAAAATTCATTTATAATTCGGTACTCTGTGATTCACAATGTGTTTTCCCAGAGACATAATTAGAAATGTTTGTCTCCATTTTAGCTAAAAATGGGTATTTCCCCAGTGAGAAATTGTGAAAGTTTTTTTATAATACATAAACAGCATAGAGCTGTTAAAACACTAGCAATTCAGCAACAAAAATTGAAACAAACAATAGACACTTCTGTATCCTGCTTCTTCAAAGCTTCAAGAAAAAGCGTATTAATTGAATCCAAAGATGAAGTAATAAATGGATACATTTTGAAGATTCTTAAGAAGAGAGCTGGGTATTTTAAAGATAATAAAAATTTTAACTCCAAGTCAATTTTGCCAAATGGATAATTCACCAAAATTTTCAATTTACCACTTGGCAAGTTTTTAAGAATTCTATTAAATGTACTACTTTGACTTATAAGCAGGCTACACAGAACAAGCATTTCAGACTCCTGCTGACCGCAGTTCCTCTCCACCCATCTTCCCCTCTGTGGGACTGGCAGTACTTTACTTTTTTGCTAGTGGACACACTAAACTTTGTTTTAAATGATGCTATGAATACAAAATTACAATGCCAACTTAAAATGTCTTATAAATCATAAAAATTTGTTTAAAAATATCTGTATGTGGAGGACTGCTTATTATCGAATCAAAATCCATTCTCCTCTTCTTCTTTAGCTTTCTTTGCTGGACCCCAAATTAAGAGGCTCTTAGCTTCAGATACTAATGAACAACAAAGCACGCTTCCGGCCCCGTCCTTTCCCCAGAATGACAGATCAGTACTTCCAAGTGCCTACTGGACATCTTACCCAGATATTCCACACACCTCAAAGTGAAGCTGTTCAGAAATCAGTTCTTACCTTCATCCCTACATCTTCAGAGCTTCCCATTCCAGTTAGTGGTACCACTACCTGCAGAAGCTGCCAGTCTGCACTCTGGGAAATACTGTTTCTTTCTGTTGCTTCACAACACTCACTCAACAAGTCTTTCTGGTCAGAGCTCCTAAATGTTTCTGAAATCTGTTAAAGAAGCTCTTTACCCAATGCCTTTGTTTAAAACCTTCTGCTGACCGTTAACAAACTACTGCATCTCGAGTCTCTAATCTAACCTCTGCAACAACTTATCTTAGATGTTGCCACCGAATCCCCTTTCTAAAATGTAAATGTCACCTGCACTGTGCTACTAAAAATCCATTAACAGTCCCCATGTAAAAGAACAAGTCCATATTTCTTAGCATGGTGTGTAAAGCCCTCCAGAATGTGGCGGCTCCTGTCAGTCTGCAGCCACAACAGAATTACTTGTTTTTCCTCGGTGAGTCATATTTTCTTAAAGCTCATGCTCTTTAGCTGGTGCTCCCCTCTGATGGGAACAGTCCTTCAACTCCTACCCACTCTGCTCTTTCACACCTCACATCCTTTACAATGTCTTCTCTCATATCACCTCAACCCAATCTGATAGACAGACAGACAAGTGAGGCCCCTAAGGAAAATACTGAGCACATGATAGTAAGTGTCTATGTTAGCTGACCTCCTTTCTCAACTTTAAGCCTCTTTAAGGTAGAGATTTTATATTTCCCATCTTTGTTTTCAGAGCCAAACATAAGACAGTAACTACATTAGAGTTTGGAACAATTTGCAGTGCACATAACTGTGGAATCGCTATGTTGTACACCTGACACCAATATATACTGGATAGCAACTACAATGAAAAAGACCAAACTTGTTCAATGTAAGTACCACATGTGTAAAGGTACACTGGGATTACAATGTATGGTTTTTAAATCTGCACTTAGTGAACTGTTTCAAGGCAAAATTTCAAAAATATATATATATATATATATGTGTGTGTGTGTGAGCAGACACACTATACCTGGAGATACAAAGGAAGACTCTTCTGAATTGCAGCCAACATGGGGGCAGGGAGCTCTTTCTCTTGCTGTAACACTGTATGTGGCAACAGTAAACAATCTATGATCCGGAATAGTAATTTTTGGGCTTTCGAGGTAGCAAAGATCTGTGCCCATGATTTAACAAGAATTCCTGACAAAGAAGAGTAGTAAAAGCAGTTATGGTTAACTTCTAACCAAAAAAAATCCTGGTTAGTCTTTCCACTAAAAAAAACTTGTATTTAAAGCACATAGGACTAAGTTAAAGCAGGCAATTGGAAAAAACTGCATTAGGAGTCAAAAGATCTATGTCAAGTCATGTTATTTCACTAAAGAGACAAATTTATCTTGGCATTCTGGGCTAGGAAAAACATACATTTCCTGAGCAACTGGCATTTAATACATGTACACTTACACACACAATGGAGTCTGGCTGTACATCATGTGAATACATAGATTGAATGTTGCAATAACCGGATCTCCCTTTTTGCTTTGGCTGGTAGGAAACTCAGAGGCAAATTAATAATCCTACTGTAAGAACACTGTAAGGTCATATATTATGCTTTTATGTGTATATTCATTTTTCCCTAGGCTTCATCATGCTACTCCACATTTACTTTCTTGATACTGTTATCTTTACATTTTTATTGTAATTTTACAGGCTGTCTGAACTCAGTTTGCAATATAATTATAATTATATACCTATAAGATATAACTAAATTTAACTGTTAAAATAGGAAAAAAGGATCAGCTTTAACACCTTGAAACACATCACTTCCTTAAGCCTCAATTTCTTTAACTTTTACTATTAACAAACAGTGAGTTTAAATTTTGATTGTGAAAGAAAACAGACTTCTTTACTATATGAAATACAGTTTTCTTAATGCTGGAGTCTGTCAGTTGTTACATTTGATGAGAGTAAATCTTAACAAATGAGGACCCTTTATTTAATAAAGTAATTAAGAGCAGGTATATAACACCCACTAGAGTATATTATTGCTGTTGAGGACAACTTTACTGAAAAAACCAATGTAAAAGGAGATAGTTAAGCACTTATCCAAACAGCACATTGTGATTACAGTAGCATATGTACTGCATAACCTTCTATATTTTATTCCATCTTGGAAAGCAAAAAAGATAGAATCCAAAGTCATTTACATAACACAAAGTCTAAAATTTAAGCTCTAAAGGAAAACAAAAATATGCTTATAGGAGAGTATTTCAAAGTTTTTTAAAAAACCAGCCCACAATCACTTGTAAGAATGACAAACAGCAGCATTAATATTCTGTTGTAAAAGAAAATGCAATAGTCAATCATAAAGAAACACAATGCTCACTTAGCAATATTTTAAATAATGCTGGCTTGCTCCTCATTTTTCCAGTAGGTGGACAGCTTGAGAATGACAGCAATGTTAAGAACTCACAACCTAACATTAATATACCGCTAAGAGGACTGCCACCACCACTGACATTTGAAATGACTTATATCACTATTAGATGTCACACAGGTATTAACTTATAAATAGCAAGGACCTTCCAACCCAAAATGCATCACCTACCCTTGTATTTCATCTTCTGCAATGGTGAAAATGCTTTGCTGAAGACCTTAAGTTTTATGAGTTCATAGAAGGCTGAGGCGATACCTTTGTTTTATTGCTATATGACACCTCTACTTTTTTAAGTTTCAGCGAAGAACATTTACGTGTGTGTGGTATGAAGAACGTAAAGAGAGAGAAAAATTTTAAGTAAGAAACTTTGGAAAAGATTTGAACACATAGAGTAGCTTTGTAAAAAACCAAGTCTTTTTCCTGGCTATAAACATGTTATTTATTTACCAATGAAGCTGAAAATACAGAAATATTATGGGAGCATGCTCCCACTATTGACAGAGAGCTGTACTCTAAGTGTTCTTACGTATTTACTATTTTCTACTTTATTTATATTATGCCTTAAAATAAAAAAAGAGGATTGGGATCATTATTATGTGTATTTTAAAAAAAGTGTTTATAGTTAGAAAGTAACTTTGCTTATTTAGGAACATTAAAAAATACATTAGGTACTATTAGCTAGGTTTGTAAAAGCATTAAATCCTGGAAATATTTATTTAGTATATGCCATCTCCTGTACTAGAGAGGCTCTGTGACTGATGCACCCCCAACTCCCAATCCAGTGCCTGATGTCTAAGTGGTAAATGTTCTTATTAGTTCAAAATGCAACATGATGATGGGAATAAAAAAGTTCTAAAGATATGGTCACTCCCACTACCATGAGTAAGTCTGAAATTCAGCAGGGACACGCCACGTGCACAAGTCGCTGCGATGAACGGCAGGCTGTGAGGAATGCCCCCAGGACAGAGGACGCACAAGCACAGAGATCAGGTCTACTTGGGAATGTGGGCTGAGCACCGAAGGGTCACGGATAGAATTTTAGTTACAAAAGAAAGGACATGGAAACAGAAAATTAAGAGATAAAAAGAAGACCAAAAAAAAAACAAGAAAATGATCTAAAAGGAGGAAAGCTGATCTAAAAGGACTGGTGGCCCAATCCTGCTTTGTCAGAAATTACTGAGCTACCATTAGGACCCCAGATGCCTTAATCTGAAGTGTGATTTTCTCAACAGTTGACACCTTCCACAGCCTTGCAGGTGAACAGCAGAGGGACCCCTAGTTAGGAAACAGCAAAGTACACGAAGCACAAGGTTTCAGAGCTTAACTCTCCTTTCCTCAGGTGGATATGACACCTCAACCCTACATACTTAAAACAGGTTTAGACTCTCAGAAGTTTAAACCTGCTCCTTCTCCATCTTGTTCTAAACCTTTCATAGACAGAACACTGAAAATTATCTGCTCCTAATTCCTAATGAATAAATGGGCGACGCGGTAGCAGTGCACTCTACTCCCAGCCTGAGATCCAGACAAAAGGGAAGAATGCAGACCCACCTGCCACGTAGCAAAAAGTCAGCCACATGGTAACAGAAAGGCTCTCAACCCTTCATAAGGAGAATTCTGCTTCAGGTCTACATATCGCCAATCCAAATATAATTTTGTAGCTCCTGATAAGACTATATTTTGTAAAATAAAGATACACCCTCAAATCATACATTTAGCTTGGCAAAAATCTAGTGGAAACTAATAAATCATAGAACTAATAAATTATAAGCCTAAATGCTGAAATATTCATTAATCTACATCTTACTATGTTATATTTATAATAAATTTGCACTTATATTTTCCTTTAAAATTAAAAGGCCTGAATTGCTACTACATATTTCCAGATTTCCACATTCTCCTTTACCTTTCACAACAATGATAAAAGGTTTCAGATAGCCCACATCAGGTTTGTTCGTATGTTCACAAGATAGAAGGGAACAGATGTAGAGTTTTGGCCAAAGATAAATTAAAAACAACAACAACAAAAAAACTCGAAAAACCTCAATTCTGTATAAAAATTTCTAAGGAAATTCTTCTTATTCCCATTTATCCAGTCACTATTTTTGATTAGCAACATGGTTTTAGTGAACAAAGGTATTCAGATTACTGACTCCCTAAAGAAGGATGAACTCTGTTGTTATAAAACAGGCACAGAAAAAGATTTCTTTTTGAAAGGAAGAAACATACTATTGTGAGAAACACATCTGGACCATAAGTATCTTTAGTGTTGTAATAAATTCTTTCCTGACCTTCTTCATAGAGAGGAGACCATAAAAAACAGAAGGAAGAGATGGTTTTTTCTCATATATTAAATTCTAACAAAGCACAGATAAGCATTAAAAAAAAAGTCCATTTTAATTATCCAGGTTACTCAAAATATGAGTGATTCACAACACACTATTGATGGCAAATTGGTTTTGGCATATTTTCTGTATTGATCATAATTAATTTTAAGATTAACACAAGCCTAATAGGAAAGGTCTGAAAGGAGGTGGCATGACAAGGATACACTTGAAAACTAACAAGAATTATTTTATGCTATCACTCTTTCATTATCCTTATGATTATATGGAGAATAGTTTTTTAGCCAGAGTATTAGTATATTCCTATTCATCAAGATATTATAGGCTAAACCTAAGGAAGTCTTAATAATGTCACAAATACATACCCATCATCCTATAAGTCAATTGCAGCCCTGCAGTGGACACTTTTTTTCCCAAATAAGGTTTTATATATTTTAGTATTTCACCAAGGTATTCTAAAGACTTTGTGACCATGGCCGATTTATCAGAAAGTGTCTGCAGATTCCCGTAAGTTATACCAACAGCCTATAAATAAGGAAAAACAAGATTTAGCTTTCCAAATTTTATACAATATAGGCTTTGAAAAGTAATGATAATTTCTCTCTCTTTACACACACAAACACACACCCTTTATGTTTAAGTCTTTATCCTTAACTGTGCAATATATGTTCACAGCAACTAAAATGCAAGGGAAAACAATTAACTCTTGCCTCTTATAATTAATATAAAGGTTAAAAGGAGTAAAAAAATCCATTCACCAATAATTTTTCATATTATGTTTGACTTAGCAAAGCATTAGTAAAAAGATACATGGAACTGATATAAAAGAAGCATAAAATCAAATCACATCAAGACTTCCAAACATCCTAGTATACAACTGGGAATTCCAAATCCCCAAAGTCCTACAACTATGATCTCTATAAAACTCAGCTTTGTAACATGAATTGATTCCCCACCACCCCCAGAATTTTCTTTATGAGCTTCTAGACACCAGCTTAACTTCCACAGAAGAAAAAAGGATGAGGCGTGAAGGTTGGATGACAAAATGGGGAAGAGGTGAGGCAGGCAGAGAGTAATAGTGAGGAAGAAGAGGGGAAATAAATGAAAGAGTAAGTTGAGGAAAGGTGAAAATAAGCAAGAGGTGAGAAGTCACAAAAAGAGTCAAGAGAAGACTGGCTACAGACGGGCTGGAAGGTTTGAGAAGAGTGGTACAATTTCCAAACCATTACTGGGAACTCACAGATTTCAGGAACCTAAGTTGGATATAAATGGCAGCAATACATAGAGTTATGTGATTTTAGATAGGACAAAGGAGAGAAAGCAAGTATTATACTAATCTAAGATAGAGGGTTTGTAGATGTGACCAAAAGACAAAGGAAAGGATGCAAGACTGTGAATGTCAGCAGAGTAGGTGAAGTGAGACCTCCAAGGGGCCTAATGAAGGTGGACAGGGAAGGAAGGGCGACCCTGAGAGGACATAACACTTGAAGAAAAGGAAGAAGAAAAAATTTTAATTATTAGTTCATTTAAAAATAATAAACATTACATGTTAAAGTAATTATTTTTAGCGAAAAATAAATTTATTTTCCAAAACAAACAAAAGCAATAGAAGTGGCGTGTTTCTTTTACGATTTTGCAAATCTCTTTAAAAGTCTGGCTTAATAGAAGACAGCTAGATTCTCATATCTGCTTCTGTATGTAATCTAGTGCAATGTTACAGATGAAAACAATTCAGCCTCACAAACATGTAGCTGGAAAAGGAAGAGACTTTTTAATTTTTCAGATCACTGTGGGAATTCTTCTTCGCTACTACACTAAAACTTGAAATGTGGTATTTCTTAAGCTTAATTGTAATATGGAATTCAAAGCCAAGTCAATCAACACTTTGTTCTCTGCTACATTAAAAGTCACTGGCTTACCTTTGCTCTTTGAATGACTGCTTTATAGCCATCCATGATTTTTAAAAACCCTATATTGGTCATCTGGAAATTTCTGATTCATTGAGGTATGCAGCCTACCAATGCTGACCCATTTCATTACCCATATTTAAAAAAAATCATATTCATTAATACCACTACCAACGTCATTAGAAAAATCTTTTATTGAGAAGCTCTCAAGAGCATAATGGCAAATACGAGATTTCCAAAATTCTAATTTTCTTGAAAGCTCAAATTATGTTATCTGCAACAAATGCTATCAGTTATTTTCTTTGAATTGATAGGCTTATCTCAATCATTTTTGGGAAAACGAGTCTGAATAACTATATTTTGTCAGCGATTGTTTCAAGATAAAAGCAGTCAGTTTAACTGCAACTCGAATCACCAGAGGAGAGCTTTTAATCTAGACACCATCTTGCTTTGCAGCAAAGGTTCTTTAAGTGCACTTCCCACTGTCATTCACAGATCACTGGAAGGACATGTACTCAAAAGTCAAAATTTAATAAAATTATTAACTTTACTGCTCATTAAGGATATTCTTAAATGAAATTGGCTTACTTCTTTTTCTCAGTGACTACATGGCAGTGAAAATTATAATGACTACCAGTGTAATCTTGGGCCATGGTATTAGTTTGTATTAAAGCTTTTGCACTATTTGTGCAAATGTCAATATACTTTTTTTTGACGTTGGAGAACTCCTACAAAGTTATCAGTAACCCCCATAGGTCTAGGAAACACACTTCTAAGAACCAGTAACCTTGATCTCAGTATTTTTCTGTTGAGTCTTAACCATCCTACACTGAGACAAGTATTTCTCAGTGCCTTGATTATCACTACTTACGTGTCACACTATCATTTCTGGGCAAGGAAGAGTTAACACAGCAGGCCCAACACTGCTATGCTTACAAAAGCATACTTGCAGAGCTGGCCCTTGGCTGGTGTTTTGACCTTAGCTTTTTCCCACCATTTCCTGGTAAGAAAGGCTGTTTGTGCAAACAATATAGTTTATGCTGAATACAGTTGCCCTTCTCAGAGTCTAGGATTTTGTAAATGCTAGGCAAAGGGGACCTGTGTGACCAGCTCCCATTATAAACCTTGGGCACTGAGTTGTTAATGAGCTTCCCTGGTAGAAAACATTTCATGTGTTGTCACAATTCATTGCTGGAAGAATTAAACAAGTCCAGTGTAACATCTTGGAGAGAACCCGTGGAAGCTGTGCCTGGTTTCTCTGGACTTCACCCATGACCATTTTCTCTTTGTTGACTGTGCTTTGAATCCACTGTATGAAGTCACAGCTGCTAAGTACCACTATATGCAGACTTCTCTAAGTCCTTCTACTGAATCATAGCACCTGGGGTTCATCTTTGGGACCCCTGACACAACCTCAAAATAAACGAGTTTATAATTGTACTCCTTTCTACTTCTACCCAACCCTACATCATGATGTTTCTATTTTTCCTTAAGGTATCATCATTCTTCTAATTTTAAACACAGTATTTATTTCATATGAATTCAAAAATCTCATATTTCAACACTAACTTCCTTCTAAATCTTGCAAGTTTCTGACCAATCATCTACTCTATTGTTAATTTTTCTTAAAAAGTAAATTGCTCAAATCAGACCTACTTAAAAATTTATAAAGCCTTCACACTGTTCACAGGATAAAACCTAAACTTCTTATACCAGGATGCTCTGAATTCTTACCTCATGACTCTTACCTTATCTATCACTTAAGCATATACTGTCTTATATTATTACTATTTTAACCTTTGTATATATCTTGTATTCTCAGACAAGTAAAAGTTTTCTAAGATCAAGGAGGACTTCCTTTGTTTTTAAGTTCCTAAGAGTTCCTAGCATAATACTATCTAGCATTTAGCAAACTATTATTTATTGAGTGTTAAAAGAGCAACTAATTTGAACTCAATTAAATTAGAGGCTTTGACTAGCATAGGTGTTTAATTATTGGTTAAGATCCAATCAACAAATACATAAAAGGCTTAATAGAAATGCATATTTTATATCAACATACTATTACTAAATTTGTAGGATTAATGTGACATCTCTGTTGTACAACTGTACTTTAACTTAATGGAAATCAGTAGAAGAATTCACATTTATGCAAAGAGCTTATGAGATGTATGATTTTCACTGTAGTTAATACCAACCACTCTGTGGGAAAAACCAACTTTTATTGTGAACAGCTTACAAAAACACTAATCCAAACACATTAACAACCTTAACTAGACTGTAAAGAAAAGACTATCATAGAAAAAAGACTCCAACAAAATTAATAATTAAGAATGAAATGTTGAATGGGGCTATTTATTATAGAGACAAAATGAAACAAATAGATTGGGTTTTAAAGCCCCAACCATACTATGATATCAAGTAATTGGTGTTTATGCAGAATACACTAAAATTTCACTGTAAAATTTACGCCATTTGGTAAAGGGTGGTAAACATTGAGCTGGAACTATTATGGACCATATAACAGGAAATCTAGTTCCCAAGTATCTGAAGAATATTGCTCTCCAGCAATTTCAGTAATAAAATATTCCTACAATTTAGATTAGTGTTAGCATAAGGCTTTCATGTAACATTCTTTACTCTTATTATTTTTCATTAAATATAATTCTTCTGATATCCTTATGAGTATATGAACTATACTATACCTTTTATTCCTCCAGAATTTTATAATAACAAGCAAGCAATAATATGATCCAATTTAAGAAATTTCACTTTATAGAGTAAGTTTGAGAACACTTCAAGTTTTTTTGAAAAGTTAATTTTAACTGATTTGCACATTATACTAATAAATGAAAAATACCTCGAAGAATTGAACAAGTGCTTTTTTAGGATCTTCTGTGATGGACAAATCTTCAACGTGAGCCTTTAAGAAAATATCCTTTACTTCTGAGAGTTTAAATAGCAACCTTGTCAGTTCAGCCAGCTGTTCCAAATACTCCTTTTCTGTTAAAATAATATCATAATATTTGTAGAGTATGTTTACTACATTAATTTATTTTATATATAGTGGACGAGAAAGCAGAGAATGGAGTGTTCATTCATGACCTTCCTTTTAAAATTCAAATTTTTGCATAATTAAAAACTTTGAATTTAAGTTCTCTCACTAATGGAAAGTTTTATTTAAAAACAAATATGTATTTGTAAGTGTCCTAGGCCCCAAAATTATTCATGTAAAGCCAACTGTTATAATAAGACATCAAAATAAATATGGGGCATTTTTCTATCTTTGCATGATTTATAAATGGTCCTGAAGAATAGCTTTAGGAAGAGGCATGTCCTATAGTTCTCCATGGGGAACTTTAAAAAGTATGGGTATCATTTAGTGACTAAAGGAGAAGAAAGGTAAAATAATCAAATAGAGAATGGGGGAGAACTACTCATAATTGACTGTTTTTCTTTTTAGGGTGTTCTGGTGGGATATCTGGTTATTTACTTCACAGTTTCACTTTTCTGTGTGTGTGATCAGTTTCTTCAAGGAAAAAAAAACCAGCCTGTCACCTGAAAGCAAATTTTTGTTCTGGGCCCCCAGGTAAAACAAGTTATTTTATCTTCACGGGAGAGAAACCTGTCATATATGTGACAGGTTGCAAAGGGGAAGGAAACAGGTTGCAAAAGGAAATTTCTATATTCATACCTAATTGTTAAAAATATATTTTGTATCTCTTCTATTAATTTATATAGCAAAACAGAGAATTTTTAACATATTTAGCTGTCTAGAAAGCAAAACTCCTGCAAAACTTACCAACTGCCTGTTCAGGATTTATATCAACATAAAACTCATCAGGCACATGGAGATTTTTTACATACATTTGCAAAATGCAACGGATCCATGATC
Organism: Manis javanica; assembly: GCF_040802235.1. Classification (NCBI taxonomy): domain Eukaryota; kingdom Metazoa; phylum Chordata; class Mammalia; order Pholidota; family Manidae; genus Manis; species Manis javanica. The sequence continues at coordinate 10,135,477 of NC_133168.1, read as the reverse complement.
TCACAGTTAAGGCTTGAAAAGATACACAGCCTGAATGAGAAAGTGCTTCACATAACATGCTGTAAAATAAGTCGATGGATATTAAAAAACAAAAACAAAAGCAAAATTTGACAATATGTTCCCTGAGTATAGACATTAATAAATAAAGAACGGCATTCTAACATTCCCCACTTCTTTTGACCTCGCTGATATACAAACACACTAATGTAGACATGCATTGCTGAAAATGAACACTACAGATACACACAACAAGACAGTTCTTGCTTTTATTGGTAATGCTCTGATTTTTATTTTTTCTTTTCTACTGATGGCATAGGTGTAGGCTTACACCAAGGGAAAGAGGTATAGAAGAATATGGTTAAATGGGAGAAGTCAGGAAAGGGTTTACTACTACTAGTTGGGTGAAATAATAACAAAAGAAGCGGCAAGTATATAAAAAAAAAACAGTGGCCCTTAGAGTAGATAAACAAGAGAAGCATTCAAGAGCATATATATAAGAAAAAAGTTAAAGACAAAATATATTTCTCTGTGGGTCTCCTGACCAACCCCATTCCCTTCCCTCCCTTTCTGTGCCCCACCCCATAGGTGGTCATGATTACAGAATTCCAGGTAACATCTGCTAAAACTTTTTAAACTCTTTCTACAAAGCCAAACCATGTTGATTTCTAAATAGGATTTCTACTCATTTCATAAGAGGGGGTAGAGAGAATGAGGATGGTTTTAAGCTAACTATAAAGTGTTATGCAAACTCAGAAATTTTAACAAAACATAAATACTGTTCTGAAGAACTTTCAAATGTAAGTTGTCACAAAAGGAGTACACAATGCAAAAGAACTTAGATGGGTCATTTGTTACCTATCCAACCTTCCCAAAACTCACACCTTTGCATTTTAGTTTCTTCAATTGTTTAATACACAAACGTTATTTTTAATACTAAAATTATTTCAGACAGTATCAGCAAAAGTGTTCAATAAATAATAATGATTTTGTCGTTACAGAATTGTTAAGTTGGAAGGGAACCTGCAAGCCCAAGTGAGGCTGACCTCCCTTATTCTGCAACTGAAGCCAGTGAGACGGTGACTAATGGCCGCTTCACGAGCGTCCACCTGAGAACACCTCCCCCCGAACCGCCTCGCTCTTCACTTTCACCGACTGGCGGCTTGGGCAAGAACTACAGTGGTCTCTCAGGTCTCTGTATTTATTTTATTTTCCCTCATCTCCATATTCTTATTCAAATATTCCTGATCAACTTTATACTCCTTCTGTTTTAACTTTACGTTGTGTATTTTTTCTACTGGGGCTCCTCTGGTCTCTCATGCACTGTGGCAAGAGATACTAAGAGATAAGGAGACCAATGCTCAGGGTGGTGAAGTGTCTTGTTCATAATCACACAAGATAAGAGTCAAATCTTTAAATATCTAGTTGTGAAAGGAAAGCTATCATTAAATCTAAAAGTACAGTAATATATAGTGTCTTACAGACTTAGCTATATTAATTGTGTAATTTCTTCTACAATGCTGAGCACAGAAAGGCCACTTCAGGAGGAGTAAGGAGTCCTACCAAAGTTTCAAAGAAGGGCTTAAAACAGAATTAGCTTTTTAAGAAAAGCAGGCCTCACAAAACACAAGTTAACTTTCTTCCTCCTACTACCATCAAAATGCTGATACATCCAAAACAAAACACTGCTCCAGTGAGAGTACATGTAGTAAAGACCAGTTTTTATTTGTGAAAATTCTTACTTTCCTAGTGTATCAACCTATCACGGGTTACACTAATGAGCATACCTAAAATAACTTACCCATTTTGTAGGAAATGACTTAAGTATCTTGCTACAACTTGAGGCCAGACGATATCATCCCAGCCAAAAAGTTTTATTAGTGATGTAACTGGCTGAGGCTGAAGATCTGATGGGGCTGTGCTGGGCATGTCCATTGCTAACAAAGTAAAATCTAGATTTCAAATGAGAGAAACTTGTGGTGAGAACTTTAAAAAAACTCTTTCCCCTCCCAAAATTGTATCAATAGTGATTTACAAAAAAATGCAGCACTAAAAATAAAATGTCACATTTAGAAATGTAGAACTGAAAGCTAAAACTGATCTAAATGCATGTTGTCAAAGAAATTTCTCTAGTGGTCATTCAGATCTCCAAGAAAGGGTCTAGAATAATCCTGGCATTATCACTATGAATTTATAATGGTACCTTCAAATTGCAGGTTCAAGCCTGCTGTTTCTGCTAACGTGCTGCCCTCATTCAACAATATTTTTGCATCTGCTCGTCACGGATCAAGCTAACTTACTTGCCTCCTGCCACAGTCGGATTCACTCTTACCTCCCGCCATAGACATTCTTTTCTATTAAACAATGATTGCCTACCATCAATGACACTTCACTTCCTCCAGAACTCGGCCTAGGAAACAGAACTGCTTAGTTAACCATGTTAAATATACTGTAATTTCCTGGGGATTCTCCAACTTAATTTATAATATATTAATTATTTTTGTCAATGAATTGCTTACTAAGCACTGTCTCCTATGCAGCTCTCTCAGATGGTAGCTATTTATTTTCTCATTCCTCTCATAATACTGACCTACACTTAGAGTGACTTTACTCCTGGGTCCATGTTGCTGATTCTAGACCATTCTCCTTTTCCCTGAAAACCTCCAGCTTTGACTCTCATGAAAACAGATGATGCCAGCCATTACTCTTGTGGTGGCATTAGCCCCCTGCTTCCTCACAGGAAGACTGTGGCTCGCTGACATTCTAACAGCATTCCCGTCACAAACCTTGTTGAGTCTTCTTCCAACATCCCAGCGTCTTCAGTTTCTTGAGCTCCTCTCCTCCAATGAATCTATCATTCACCATACTTTAGCCTTTCACTCTGATGTGATACTGAGAGATCTTGGCATTGCCAGTAAGTACAATCTCTCCACAATTTTAATTCCAAGGACACTACTTTCCAGCACCAAACTGGCTTTCCAAATGTCCACCTCTAGGTCTCCACCAGGACATACGTTTCATTGATCCTACAGCTTTTTCCCTGTCTCTCACTGTCTTCACGGCTTCCTTTCCCTTTGCAGGCTAGGTCACCTGGTGTGTTATTACACTCATTTCTGTATACCATCAGTTCCCTTGCTTCTTACTTGATTTGTTGTACTTGCCTGGAAAAAACACCATCTGCTGAATTCCAGCTCTTGGTCTTATCCCCACATGTACTTGCACCAGTATAAACGGGCTGGCGAACAACCATGATGACTGATCTCACATTAAATTTGCAACTACAATCTTTAACGGGCCCTTGGAGCTGTCCAGTGCTCCTGCTGTCTCCCTAGTGTACTCAGTCTTATCCTGCTACAGGACAACCGTGTACCACTCTCTGGCATCCCCTCCAAGCCTCCACACTTCCAGCTTCAAAGAGAAGTGAGAACCATCAGAAGAGAACTAACCACAGGCTCCCACTCCATCCCGGCCCATTTACGCTGCTTCTCCGCTGCTCCTACAGATGATCTGACTTGGCCAAGTCCTCTATGGGATCCCATTTCTCTTGGGCATTAAAACACAAGTCAATCTCTGGCATCGTTAAGTTTTCCCTCACTCCAGAATATTCCTGTCAGCACTATAAATATGATGAAATATCTCCCATGTTACTGAAAAAAAAAACAAAAACCTTTTCTGACCCCACATCCCTCTGTAGCTAACATCTCCATTTTTCTGCCTCTCTTAAATAGTGATGGTACTCAGAAAGATTTATCTGCATTGTAGTCTCCAATTCCTCTTGCATCTTTCTGGAATTACCTTCAATCAGGCCTCTGTCTTACCACAAGGACTGCTCTTCAAGGTCACCAGTGACCTCTTCCTTGCTGAATCCAATGACTAACTCTCAGGCCACATCCTACTTGACCCATTAACAGCATTTCAGTTGTCCGATCACTTCCTCTTCCTTGAAACGCTTTGTCATCTGATTCCAAGGACACCACACTCCTTGGGTTTTCCTCTGACTTCACAGGCACTCCTTTGCAGTCTCCTCTCTTGGTGCATTTTTATCCGATATACCTGAATATCCTAGGCCTAGTGCTCATACTTCTCTTTTTACCAATACTCCACTGGCGATCTCATACACGAACAGTTGCCCAGTTTAAATCTCCTGCTGGGACCTGTTGCTTGTACCGTAGTCTCATCATCCAAGTGCATATGTAACATTTCTACTTGGATCTTAACAGATATCTAAGAAAAATATGTCCAACGTCAAAATTCTAGTCTCCCTTCAAAAAATCTTCCACATTGCAGCAAACAGGGGACACTGTTTATCTGTTATGCTTACCAAACCTTCCCCTTTTAGAAAATTTTGTCAGCTATAATTTCAAAATACTGTACCTTCAGATTGGAAGGAAATATGACCAGTTCTTACCACTCTCTACTGCTACATTAGCCCAAGCTGCTCCTTTCTAAATAGCTGCAATACTTCCCTAACCAGCTTCCCTGCCTCTCCCCAGGCCTCCCTGTAGTCTCTTCTCAGTCTAGCAGCCAGAGGGATCTGACAACTCCTCTGTTCAAGATTCCAGTCACAGAGTAAAGGCAAAAATTTCTGCAACTGCATACAAGGAAGAACAAAAACTAGCTCTCCATTACCTTTTTGTAAAATTGAAATACAGCTAATATACAGTATTATTGGTTTCAGGTATACAACAATTTGACAATGATATACATTACTAAATACTCACACTGTGTCACTGTCATCTGTTAACACACAAAGGTAGTAGAGTACAATATTATTGACTATATTATTCCCTATGCTGTTTTCTCAGCCCTGTGACTAACTTATTTTATAATTGCAAGTCTGTACCTCTTCATCCCCTTCACCTATTCTACCCATCCCCTGTTCGGGCAACCAGCAGTCTGTTCTCCATGTTTGCAAGCATATTTGTTTTGTTTTGTTTTTTAGAATCCATATGCAAGCAAAATTATATGGCATTTGTCTTTCTTTGATTAATTTCCACTTAGCACAATATCTGCTGGGTCCATCCATGTTGCTGCAAGTGGCAAGATCTTATTCTTTTTTATGGCTGAGTAAATATATATATATATATATATATATATATATATATATATATATATACACACACACACACACACACACACACACACACACACACACACACACACACTACATCTTTATCCACTCATCTATCAATGGACACTTACGTTGCTTCCAAATCTTAGCTATTGGAAATAATGCCGCAATAAACGTAGGTGTGCATATATCTTTTCAAATCAGTGATTTTGTTTTCTTCGGGTAAATTCCCAGAAGTGGAATTGCTGGGTCATATGGTATTTCTATTTTTGCTTTTTTGAGAAATCTCCATACTGCTTTCCACAGTGGCTATACCAATGTACACTCCTGCCAGCAGTGTAGGAGGGCTCCTTCTTCTCCACATCCCCATCAACACTTGTTATTTCTTGTCTTTTGGATAGTGGCCATTGTGACTGGTGTGAGATGCTATCTCACTATGGCTTTGATTGGTATTTCCCTTATGATGAGTAATGTTGGGCATCTTTTCATGAGTCTGTTGGCCATCCATATGTCTTCTTCGGAAAACAGTCTATTCAGGTCTTCTCCCCATTTTTTACTAGCATTACTGTTTTTTTGGTGTCGAGTTGTATGAGTTATTTATATATTCTGGATACTAACCCCTTGTGTAGTTGTTGGCTATATCGTTTGCAAACATATTCTTCCATTTGGTAGGCTGCCTTGTTTTCTTTTTTAGGAGAGCAAGGGCAGAGGCTTTTATTTAGAAATAAAGTAAGAGGAAAGAGCTCCTGGCGAGGGGACAAGAGAGCCCCGTAGGCTGCCTTTTTATTCTGTTAGGTTCCTTTGGTGTCCAGAAGCTTTTTTAGTTACATGTAGTCCCACTTGTTTATTTTTGCTTTTGTTTCCCTTGCTTGGGGAAATTATGTCCAGAAAAAAATTACTAAGCTGACTTCAAGAATTTTTTGCCTGTTTTCTTCCAGGAGTTTTATGGTTTCAGATCTTATATTTAGGTCCTTAATGCATTTCAAGTTTTATTTTTGTGCATGTTGCTCTTTTGCAGGTAGCTGTCCACTTTTTCAACACTTTTACTGAAGAGACTGCATTCTCCCCATTGTTATTCTTGCCTCTTTTGTCATATATTGACTGTCAATACAAGTATGGATTTATTTCTGTGTTCTCAATTTTGTTTCATTGATCCATTTGTCTATTTTTGTGCCAGTATCATACTGTTTTGCTTACTGTAGCTTTGTAGTATACTTTGAAATTAGGGAGTGTGATACCTTCAGCTTTGTTCTTTCTCAAGACTGCTTTGGTTATTCAGGGACTTTTGTGGTTACAAATTTTAGAATCATTTGTTATAATTCTGTAGAAAAACGTCATTGGTATTTTGATACAGATTGCATTAAATCTGTAGATTGCTTTGGGTAGTGTGGCTATTTTAACAATATTAATTCTTCCTATTTATGAGCACAGAATATCTTTCCATTTATTGGTGTGTCTTTGATTTTTTTCATCAATATCTTACAGCTTTCAGTGTACAGGTCTTTCACCTCCTTGGTTAGGTTTACGCTTAGGTTAAAATCCCTAAATTGGACATTTTTCTTTATTTCTCTTTCTGCTAGTTTGTTATTGGTATAGTAAGGTAATGGATTTCTGTATACTGATTTTTGCATCCTGCAACTTTACTGAATTCATTTATTGTAATGTTTTTTGGTAGAGTCTTTAGGGTTTTCTATATACAGTATCATGTCGTCTCTAAATGGAGACAATTTTATTTCTTCTACACCAATTTGGATGTATTTCATCTGTTTTTCTTGTCAGAATGCTGTGGCTATGACTTCCAGTACTATGTTGAATAAAAGTGGTAAGAGTGGGCACCCTTGTCTTGCCCCTGATCGTACAGGAAAAGCTTTCAGCTTTTCACCATTGCATATATTATCTGTGGGTTTGTCATATATGACATTTATTATGTTGAGGAATGTCCCTCTTTACACACTTTGCTGATCCTTCTTTAATGGATGTTGAATTTTGTCAAATGCTTTTTTTGAATCTATTGACATGACCTTCTTTTTGTTAATGTGCTGTATCACACTGATTCAACCATCCTGGCATCCCTAGAATAAAGCCCACCTGGTCATAATGAGTCATCCTTTTAATGTATTTCTGAATTCAGTGTAGCAATATTTTGTTGCGGATTTTTATATCTCTATTCATTAGGGATAATGGTCTGTAATTTTCTTTTTTCTTTGTAGGCACTTTGCCTGGTTTTGGTATCAGGGTGATGCTGGCCTCATGGAATGAATCTGGCAGCTTTCCTTCCTCTTCAAATTTTTGTCTCCATTACCTCTTGATCACATATATGACTGCTCTCTGTCCCTTCCTGACACCACATGAGCTTTTATGGCTTCCCTGTAGCTCCTCAAACACAGCAGACAAGGTGTTGCCTTGGGACTTATGTGTGGAAGTGGTGCCCCATCATCTTCAGGTCTTTGACCCAGGCCTTCCTGAGAACTTAGAAGTACAGCCTGCCTCTGGCCTTCCTTATCCCTATCCTCTTCTCTATGTTTAATTTTCTCCAAAACACTTTTCACCATATATTAGACATTTCACTTGCTTATTGAGTTACTGTTCTCCCTCCCCCACTAGACTATAAGCTCCATGCGAACATGTAGCTTATAGATGAGAAAAGGAATTGTGGTCCTTTTTTCCAACTGATATATCCCTAGTGACAATAAAAGTGGGTATCCAATGACCTTTTTTTTTTTTAATGCAGAAAGTTTTCCTCTTCTAATTTATCAAGTCTTTATTTCAAAACAAATTCAAAACGCACACATATTTTTCTTTATATTTATATACCATTTGTTTTCAGCACCTAGGACAGCACCAGCTAAACTTGTGTGATACCATTTTTGTCCACTGCCTGGGAGTTGCAATGATGAATGGAAAAAAGATAAGTCATATCGGCTAGTAAGGACTGCTTTGCTTAAACTGATTGAATATCAATATTTATTTTCCCAGACATTACAGTACTTGGAAAACTGCAGCCCTGTTACAATTCTTCAATCTATCACTGTAAAGTTTTAATTATGGAAAAAATGCTACCACATTTCAAAATCTTTTAAAATTTGTATCATTCAGTCTTTTATGTGGCACTTTTGGCTCAGCTTGCTTTATTTACACCAGGGTAAAATAAACTTTGGTTTAGATTCTAAGTTTTTAAGAGCATTACACACAGATACACTATATACCTTCATATAAATTGCACTTAAATACATGCAGTCACCGTATTGATTCATGTCTGTTCTAGTACTTAATACATTTTTGGCAAAATATCCCGTTGAGAAAGAAAATGACCTCTTCTTAGAAGACTGCATACATATGCACATATATTCAAATTCTTGCCTACAATGTCATGTGATTCAGTGTCCCTTAAGCTTAACTAAGAATACAACCTTGGGCTAGTGCTCAAATTAATTAAAAATTAGAACCTAGAATAGAACCTGGTAGAAGTCACAACAGTAACATTCTATGTATTTGATGTCATTCTGATCTCATCTGCTTGGTGTTGAAGTAGAATTCATGCTATATTCTTTTGGTCTTTATACAAGTAACTTCATCTTATATCTAAATATGTGCACATACAATTTGAAAATAACCTACCTGAACTAGAAGAAATCAAATGCTACTTTACTTTCCAGTACTGCATGCATAACAAAAGTTTATGTACGTTCAATATTGTTATGATCGAAATTATCCTCTAGTTTGGGCATCATCGCTTAGTTTTACCTTTACAAAGAGGAAAATAATAAACAAGCCAAAAGCTCCTAATTTTAAAATGTATAATTCTTTTCATCTTTCTGGTTGTCAAAATATTTATTACGCTGTAATAAGAGTTTGTTACCGAGCACTCTGAAGAAAAAATTGACAGAGTCTGCAAAATGAGAAACTAATTAACAAATGAACAATGCTGACCTGCAGCTGCATCTGCCAGTTGTGGGAGGGGCACTTTCTGGGACATTCTGTGACTCTTCAGAAACGAAAAGAAATGTCTCCATAGCGCACTAGCAACTGCGGCAAGGTGGCGCTCTTTAGCTGATAATGAAGACTGCACAAGTAGGTCCATGTTCTCCTTTTGAAGTTCCCAGCACAACTGTCGATGCATACTCCTAAAAAAAAATTATAAAAATATACCTAACACCCAACAAATGCCTATGAAAATCTTGCTTAAATACATTTTGAGCTTTTAACATCTATCCCATATGAAAACTGAAGGACTGTTTTTGTATAATTAATACCTTTATGCCAAGACATTATGCATTTCTGGTTATTTGATGGATGAATGATGGCATATTAAGCACCATAAAGTTAATGTTAATTACTAATGTCAACCACTAATTATATGCCTTTTAATATGTCAGATCCAAATGAAAAACAGGCAGCTTCAGAATGAAGGTCTGCATTTTGTAACTCACTATGACAAGTGGTTTTACTTACAGTCTAGACATGAAAACAACTTTTTAAACCATTTTCTCTTGAGAGCTTTAGGATATAGACACATGAAGAAGGAAATAAGTACGTCTGGCTTATGTGTGGTGTTTTAAACTAAAATATTTTCCTTGTTTAGAAAACATGGGCCTTGTGCTAGTATACAAAACTGTGCTGGATACAAACTTAGTCCCTTGGTTCAAAAAACCCACAATCATTTTCACACGACAGACAATAATAAACAATAAAAAGTGATCCTTCTCCATAAAACAGTAAAGCATGATTTCAATACTGCCTCAAATTTTGATTCATCGCTTACTTACCTTTCTTTCTTCAAATGAAAACTTAGAAATCCCTAAACTTTAATAGAAATATAAGAGGTAGAAACACTAAGATTTTCCTAATGATCTGGAATAGAAGGCATTTATGTAATATGCCCAGTAATTAATAGTATGATTATTTAAACCAAATATGCAATCATGCTATTATTCCTGTCTCAATTACTGCCAATGTCAGTTGAGAGTAGACACGAATGCACGAATATCATCCTAAGATTTGCTTTCTTCAGTTAAAGTAGAGAAAAATAATCAATGGAAGTAAAGCAGAAGACTTCCTTCAATAGTACTAATATATTCTACTACAAAATCAGTACTTAAAATAAGAAAGAAATATTACATTAAACATTCCTGATGTTTTAAATTAATCTACCTGGGGAAGTGGACACTTTTGTATACAAAATACAGAACTAACTAGTACATGTTATTCTCAAGCAATTCCACAAAAAGATCAAACCTGTTTTAAGACCCCATTTTAGTACTTCTCACACAACTACACATAAGTAAATAAAAATTGTAAGTAGCTGTAATATAATATTAGGACTCCTGCCCTTTTAAATTGGAATTCTTGGATAACCATCAGGCACCACTCAGTACTATCTGAAGTACCAGAAAAACATGTACATATGTCTGGGGACAGAATATCACAGCAAACAATCCTCATAAAAGCTAACCAAATATATGCTACATCTTCTCTATGTAAAAACCTGCCTGAGATGCCTTCTACTTGAACTAGTGGCTAGAGAACCATTTCAGGTCCTACAGGTTTGAGTAAGCACTGAATTCATTTGGCAACTAACTTAAGTGCTTACATTAACATATATTACACACCAGTATATGGAGTTCAAGTAAAATAATACTACCATTTACCAACCCATTCATAGCTTTTTCAAAGTATATTAACTTCAAAAAAATAACTTACTATACTTCAGTAGGATGGGTTTTACTCAGTATTTCTAAGTAAATATGCCATTTTCTTCACTAACTAAAATCTATTCCCTAGGAAGAGGTATAATTTCTGATTATCCTCTATATGCTAGAAATTATTTTAATTAAAAAATAAGTTTTATGAAATTGCTATCATTAAACCTCTTTATTATAGATGATGAAGCTAGTGGCAAGGAAGTTAAATATGCCCAAAGGTCACATGGCTCAGAGGGACTGGCCCCCATATTCTGAACCTAAATCTAACTCAGAAGCCCATCTTTTCCCTTATATGCTAAAGCACACATCGTTATGCACTAAGACACACACACACAATTTAAACACTGATAAATTTGCCTCTCTCCCTATTTGGGTAGAAGAAATTTCAGCAAGCCTAAGAGAAGGAGCAGGAAAAACCACATGCAGCTGTGCCTTGTGAAGAGGTGGGACAACACCACAATTCTGTGCTAGGAAAAACTATAAGAAGAGGAACCGAGAAAAATGCACTCAAGACAATACCGGAAAACAAAAAAGCCAACAAATCAGAACCACTTTTGACCTCTCCAGAACAAGATGTTGGGGCTCCAGGAAGGTATAACTACAAGTACTGCAGGGGTCTGATTCAGAGCTCTGGAATCCACAAACCACTAGGTAAAAAGTTAAAGCTACAGATTACATCCTCCAAGGAAGGAGAACGCCAGCAAAAACAAGCTCCAAGTAAGTGTAAGACAGTGACCCCAAAACAGATTTGTTTTGGAAATGTGCATCCACTTAGGGTTTTGGTTTGGAAAGAAGCTGTATATCTTAGGAATATGCAAAATACTTTCTGCTCGATGGTTTTCATATTTAAGCAACATCAAGTCTGGATAAGAAATGTGAGTATCTGCTGTTTTAACACACAACACAACACGGTTGTTTAAGACCTTATAATAATTTCTGTAAACATGGAGAAATCAGAAAGTGACAAATGCATGAAATGTCAAGAATATACTGTAAGGAGAGTCTGAGGGAAAAGAATCAAATTTCTGCACTATTGCTAAGATAGTTAGAAATAGCCCTTGCAGTCACAGGTAATTTTTTAAATCATATTTTCTGGATCAGAAAACTAACTACACAAAGACTACTGAAAAATAAATTTATTATATTAGATGTGACTGCATATTTGCTGAAGGTACATTTATAAAAATGCAAATACTGAAAGAAGCTCTGTCACTGGGTAAGTGTAAAAGAAAACACATTTATGAAATACACAAAGAATATATATCTAGATGTCACAGCTTTTTTATGAACCATTTTCTACCCTCTTCAACAAAAAGTAGAAAAATATGAAAGTAAATTTATTGCACAGAAGGCAAAATATAATTTTGGGTTACAAACAAAAAAAGATCAAAGAGATATAAAATCTCGCAAAACGTAGCAAACATTCTAAGTAAAGACAGACTTAGCATGGGTTGAAATCACTGGAAATATACATGCACAAACAGCCCACTTACATTCTAAAAGATGCAATATAATACAGTAGAAAATAAATTTGCTGAATATTAAGTTACTTATATTGTAGCTCTCATGGTATCGGTGCCAGCATTTACCATGTGCCAATCACCATACTGTGTTTTATAGGCACTATTCTTCACCTTAGGAGTCAGGTACAATTATTATTCAAATCTTGTAAATGAGGAAACTGAGGCAAAACAAATAACATACTAAATAACACAACTGGTTATTTGCAAAACTACTCAGGGCTGTGTGACCTTGGAAAAAAACAAGTCACCTTCCAATTTTATTTCAAGTCAAGAAGAGGAACAGTCATTTGCTGTCCCTACCCTTAGGTTTACTGTAAAGACTACATGAAGTAACATTCTCAGAAGTGTTTAGAAACCTATTGTCATACTACGGACACACCCAAACTTTTACATACCTAGCTATCCAGGTCTTACGCTCCTATTTCAGCTTTGGTATCCTACCCCTCCGGCCTACTCATGATGGTCAAGCAACTTCCTGATTCTTGCATCTAACTGCTTTTTTGATTCCCTTTCCAAGATTTGTTTTCTGGTTATCTTCCCACTACTTCCTGTTGAGACCCCACATGTTTGCTTGTCCATCTCACCCCCCGCCGCTCCACCCCTACGCAGACACACAGATGTGATGGGGCGTCTGTCACAGGAGCAGCGCGGACACCACGCGCAGCTGCTGTTCCCTTTCAGCCTGGCCTCGGGGGGATTCTTCCTTTCTAGTAACTGAGGCAGGGTTCTGGGAGCACGGGGCTGACTGCTACACCCAGGTTTTACTTCTAATCTTCCTTCACTCTCGTTTCTCCTGTAACTGAAAATCATGGAACAGAGTGTGACATCCTGTACACCTGGTAGTCATAGTTGTATATGTAATATTTCTAATACATTATTTCTCAAAATTTAAAGGGAAGTTGTTCACTGATGGACCCTGCACCACATAGAAAAGCATAATATAATAAACGTGGCTGATGGGGCTAACAGAAAGCAAGGGGTTAGTAACAACTGAGGTTCTACTTCAAACCTGGCAACTTTCCTTCAATCTATAAATTAGTGAAAAATATAATGGTAAGTTCTCAGGTAAAAAATTGTTCTAAAGCCTCATGAGTTATTATTCCAAGTATCTGATCTGACCAACAGAAAACTGGATTGGAGTCAGGATACTGTTTTTAGTTTCACCTAAACTCACTGAGAAACCTTAGGTTATTTGAGTTCTCCTATCATTCATGCCTACATATGTGAAACAGGGCTATAATCTGCTTTACTATCCAGAAAGAATATAACATAACCAAAGTAATGACATTCCCAGAAAACAACCCACGTATTTTTTTTTAGTTGAAAGATACCCTAAAAATCACCCAATTCAATTCTGTCTTCAAAAAAAAAAAAAAAAAACAGAAACAAAAAAACCACAGCCTCCAAATATAGACAGACTTCTGCAAAGCCTTGCTATGAGATAAGGGTAGCTTGAGTCCTGACCCCCAAGTTATCAGAGAGGTAATAAGTCAGAACCCGGGCTGGCAGGTAGGGGCCCAGGCACACCTTGCAATGCTTCCCTTGAACAGATGCCTCGGTACATCGGTGTGAGTGTGGTGGACAACTGAGAGAATACACGCAGTCGAGGCTGTGTTGACTATCGAGTATGGCAAATAAAAAGCACAGCGCTGGCAGTGATGCTCCCAAACACATATAACGCACTATAAAGGAGTAAGGAGGTAAGAAAAATTATCCAAAGGAACACGGGCAAAGGAGAAAGATGACCACCTCATGATCCTGGAAAACTTCTGAAACTTGATTTTTCATCTGTTAAAGGGGAATAATGCCCTACTATCCTCTACAGAGCTGCTAAAGCATCAAATCACATCACTTAGGTAAAAACAATCTGTAGACTATCAGGTGAGATAATGTGCATTCCAGGTGCTTCGGTACTGCTTCGTAATAACTGTGTTCGTAGATACAGTACAACATTATCGAGAAAGACATGGGCTTTAGAGATGGACATACCAGAGTATAAATCCTATTCTGTTAACTACTAGCTGCATAGCCATTTTCTCATCTGCTGCAAGAATTTTTAATAAAATACATTCAGTAAGTTTAACAATTATTATTATTGGCCAGAGAATCAAAGACTGTATGTTGTGAATATATGTACCAGCCCTGTTCTAAGTGTCTGACTTTTATTAACTAATGTAATCCTGTAGGTGCTATTACTATCCCACTTTATGGACAAAGAATGTAAGTACAGAGAGAGAAATAATTTGGGTCATACTGTTAGTGAGCTGCAGAGCCAGAATTTGAACCCAGTCAGTCAATCAACCTACCATGTAACTCACTATGCCATAGCTCAAATACCCCCTTCACCACCCAAATAAATGGAAATGTTTTAAATGTCACAGTGCTGTATTAATCCATTCATAAGCTAAGATCCTACTAAATGTAGTCACACAGTAGTGTAACATCTCATCTCAGGGGGCACACCAGGTGCCCACACATGAAAAGTCTGACACTTCTGGGGAGTGCAGACTATTCTAAGGGATCCCAAAGGTCCTCATCCCAAATGATATGTGATGACTTAAACATTTCCTGTGGTCCGCAACTGAGTTCATCTGTAGGTCCAGAGAAAGAGAAGAAACCAGAATTCCAGTGCTGAGTCCAGCAAACCCTGTCTGCAGCCATGCTGCCTTGTGGTTTAACAGAACAACACCCAGGAAGTATTGGAAATGACGCTGCTTGGCCCAGCCCCAAAATATGGATCAGTATGAAGATATGTCAATAAAAAGTTATTATTTTTAAGAGTTACCCTTATAACTTTATTAGTCTTCTATGTATACATGATTGAGTCTCAAATCATGTAAGTTTTTCAGCAATTTTCGCTGCATTTTAATGGCACACCGGTAATGAGGATCTATCTACCTCAGTAGTTCTCAAACTTTTGCCTACCACCAAAATCATTTGAAGAGCTTTCTGAACTTATGAATGTCCTGGCCCTACTAAAGGTCTTACTGCATTCAAGCTTGAGGCATCAGCATATGACTTGTTTTCAAATTCTGACGGTAGGTCCAGGGAAGGGCCTAGGAGCCTACATCCCTATGTGGCAGATGCTGCTTGCCCGTGGGTCATACGTTTAACAGTTACTTTTCCTGGTTTTCCTCATCTATAAAATGGGGACAATAATAGGAGCCTTGGAACTAAGTTAAAGCCAAACACTTAAAACAGGGCTGCCACATACATTCTCAATAAAGAGTCTGATTTTTTTTTTTTTGTCAACAATAAAAATTACATCATTTACTGAATATGTCCCATTTAATTCCTGCAAGAGATGAGGAAATGGCCATGCAACTATGCGACCAGTAGCCCACGAACCACACTAGCTGTACTGGGCAAGGGCTGAAAACCATTCCTCTACTCTGTAGGTATTAAGCGTAAAGCAAACTATAGTTTTTATACCAATTCACAGAAGATCACTGAGGGCTGCAGAAGAAAACTGGGCATGGAATGACTCTCAAAGGACAGGTTAAGGGCTAGGCAGGTGAAGAAGAAAGTAGAAGCACAAAGGCATATACATCTATTCACGCGCTCTTTAATTCAACACATCGCTGATGTTCTAGGCAGTGGAAACACTTAAAACAAAGTCTCCTCCCTTCTGGAGCTTGTATTTTAAGCAGGGATAGATAATGAAACAGACACAGATGTGTTCAGATCCTTATGTTGTAGAATGAGTGATGGGAGCTCATATTTCAACTACGATTATCAGGGAACACTATTTAAAACAAGGTGACATCTGGGCAAAGACCTAAACAAGGGAGCGAAACCCGTGGATATATGGGGGTTGAGCATTCCAAGGAGAAGAAATAGCAAGTGCAAAGGTGCCAAGCCCGGCAGTTTCATCGGCTCAAGGCACAAGAACCACAAAGCCAGTTGGCTGGAACGCAACTAGTGACAGAAGGAATAGCAGGTGAATTACAAGACGGAACTGCGTTCCAGGGCTTGTAAGCCAAGGAAGAACTTGATAAAATCAAAGTGGGTAACAAGACACAAAAGCAGAAGATTAACATAACTAACATTTAAAGGGAACATACAAAAGAGTAAAGTGTTCGGGGGATTAAAAAAAAAGAGTAACTATTCTGTCTATAATGGAGAATTTTTATAGCAGCATTAGAAGGCAATGAATTTAAGAATAGAAAACAGGGCCCCATTTCTTCAGTCACACATGCCTTCCTCATTCACTTCATAAGAGTTACACAGTGCCAGTCACAGTATCTCAGTCCAGAGACACAGAAACAATGAAGGCAGATCCTGCTGTTTAAAAAAAAACCCACAAAAAATCAAGACTTCATTCTGAAGGTAGTAAGGAGCCACCAAAGGATTCTGAACTGAGGAACAGTATAATGACAACAGTGCTTTGGGAAAGATTAATCTGGCAATGGCAAACAGAATGGGTTAGAGTAAGAACTGACTAGGGACAGGAGAGACCAATTATGAAGCTTCTGTAAACATCTAGGTATGAGCTAAGGCTCAATTTGAGCTATTTATGGAGGAAAAAGAAAGCTAACAGTAATTATGTGGCACTTTGTGAGGGAGAGAAAGGAGCAGCCTGTGCTACTACCAAGGTTTTGAGGAAGGAAACTCAAAGTTAGGAGGGACAGTTAATTACCACACAAGGAGAGTATGATTTTGTTTGAAAACAGAAAGCTTAAGTAACAAAACCTAAAAAGTCGTTGGAAATATGGACCGAGAGTCCAAGATTCACACTCAGGACACTGCCTGGTAGTTCAGCTCATTTTAATGAACATTTCAGCACCTATTAATCATGAGGTACTGTGTATAAGATGTGGTCCTTGCTCTCAAAGAATATACAATTAAGTGTTGAGACACAGGTGTGCAAACAATATTATAATGCACAAAAAAGGAACATCTGGTCCAGCTGGGGGTTTGAGGAAGATTTCTCATGGTAAATATGCCATTACAAGGTTACAGAAAGTGTGTTAGCTAAATGAAAAATAATACAAGTTTCAGCAAGTTGAAATAATATTAGTAAACTGTAGTAACATGAAATTGCATGGTATATGAGGGGACTCACAATTTAGTATTACCAGAAGACGGAAGGTCAAAGGGCAAAATGATGGGAAATGAAACTCAAGTATTGATGAAGATTAGCTCATAAAAGGTTACACCATCTAAAAAGCTAGAGCTACAGGTAAACAATTCTTTAAAGTCAAGAGAATCAACAGAGACAAAACCAACTTCTATTACTAATATATATCTTTGCAATAGTTTGTTCCCAATATAACCTAGAGCTTATAAGGACTACCTTAAATATTCATATATTTAAACACCCTGTATAACTGCACAGTGATAATATTACAATGCCATTTGTCTTTGAAGTATTTTCACTAAAAAACGCAACCTGGTAAGGATGTATATGTGTGACTGGTTACATATAAATATATCTTAACTATTCATCACAGCATATTAATATATATTTTTTGTGAATACTTGAATGGTATGTTATGCTCTCATCTAATAAAAGTGAGTATAACAGACCAACATGAGCATGCCTGACCTGTAACCATTAGCATTATTAGCGCAACATAATGCAGATGCTCTTAGCAAATGGGTGTTCTACTGTCCTATCCTAAATTGAGTATGTTTATTCTGTTGTGGTCCTGGTTTCTGGCATTTACTCTGTATTTGGGGGAAGAGTCTACTCAACAAATAACATTCCTGAACTTAACACAAAGGCTGGAAGAAGTACCGTGATTTAGTACTAGATTTAAGTCACACAGCACCTCACGATGCCTTCAAGGAAATGGTTGAGGGTTAAGCCACATTAAGCCCTGGCTGAAGTCCTCTGATGTTACAATAATAAGAAACAATCAGCAGACGGATGTCATGACTTAGGAATTTCTAAAAGAACAAGTGAGTAATCACCACTTGACTTTAACAGCCCATCTGCAAAGGGGTAATGCTGCAGTGGCCCTGTACTGCTGACATTCGGGGTCCTCATTCCCAGGAACACATCCTCCAAATTTAGTAGTAAGCATGTGAGTACAAGAAATGGGTGCAAGTAAGAGGGGGAGGGATTACAGGCTCAGTATAAAATTAGCCAATTTACAAATGCTGCTTGCCACAGAATCCTGTGGGTAAGAACAAGACTTATGACCCAGGGTCTTTGTCCTTGACGGAACAGGCACTCAGAGGCAAGGCCATGCCTGAATCTTCACAATAAAATGCATGCATCTTTGATAAAATACCTAAGGTTGTCATACTGGTATTTTGGATTTAAAATATGGTTCTCTTCCTCTCTAACTCTAAGCTCCTATTGGTATAATTGAGCAAGTGTGGACATACTGCATCTTATCTAAAATGGTAAGTTACATACAGAATTCTCATATAAGAAAATGGAGGGGAGTGGAATATTAGGAACTGGTGGCTAAGAAGGAAAACCAGAATATATATATTTGTAATACAGGCAATAATGTGAACAGAATATTTATGGAAAAAGCCTTCACTTTGGAACAGAGACAACCAATCTATCAAATATAGCAACACTGGAGCCAATAATTACCAGTGATACTAAGCGCACCTACAATCTTTAATTTTCTTTCTCCTCTTGTCTCTGTCTCCCTCTCTGGCTGCTCCATCATTGATTGAATACTGTGAGATTTAAAAACATGGTCATAAATTCTTTCATACTCTTTGGACCTAAGAGATCTGTGACTGCACTGACCAACAGACTGCACAGCAGATGTGACACTATGCGATTCTAACACTTAATAATAAAAGGCCACGTAGCTTCTGCCTTCTTTCGAGGAAAATCCAGTCTTAGAGCTCTTAAACGCCATATACAAAGCTCGGTTATCCTGAGCACACTCTTTGGAGAGGCCATAGGTAGCACCCAAGTCAACAGTCCCAGCTAAGCCAGTCTTTCAGCCATTCTAGCTCAGACGTGAGACCCATTAGTGAAGAAGTCATCTAGGAACCGGATCCTCTAGCTTCAGCTGCTATAGTTCCCGGCCTTTTGAATTACCCCCATACAAAATCATCCTAGCTAAAGACCCAGACAGAGTGGAACAGAGAAGAGCCATTCTTGGCTTTTCAAAACACTGACCTACAGAATCTGTGAGCGAAATACAAAGTTTGTTGTGGTGGTGTTTTATGCTACTGTGTTTTGGCATATTTTATTATGCTCTAAAGAACAGGAACCCACTATATACTAAGTACTATGTAGTAATTAGGGATTCAAAGATGAAAAAGATAAGACCTGACCTCAAGGAATTCACACACGGGGTGGGGGTGGTGATCAAAGATATCTCTTTATTTAAAGTATAACCAAGAGGTGGTATATGCAATGGTACAAAGGGAGACCTAACATCAAATAGCCATGTTTTAATCTCAGAAATTCTAGACTTGTTTTAGGAAAAATGAATTGCAAAGATAAGGGTCAATGGAAAAAAAGCTACTTTTTAATGTTTCTACCTATACAGAACACCTGTATCAAGTGTGTGCAGTGAGACATTTTATGCATATTTTCCTATTTACGCTCAATAAATTTCATTCAGTTCGGTTGCTTTTACATTTCATTAGTAATTGATACCTCTTTTTTTAAAAAGTGAGTTTCATTTGGATTTCCCTAGATATAGGGTAGTATGAACCTATGGGGATAATCTTTTAAAACAAATTAATAAAACTACCCTCCAAAAACTAGCCTAACTCTTATCACACTGAGCAGTGTTTTCTGAAAGCAACAGTATATAAGTCAGTTCCACCTTCTAACTGTAGCGTGTAAATATTGTACATCTTACTGCCTGTGTTTAGTTGCTATCTGGGGGAATGTGCTTTGGTTCACAAGAATTCAGGATCATTTTATTAAAGGTAAAGACCCAAACATTACTGAGGTCAAATATTCCACAACAAGTAAGCTAGGGCTATATTCCATTTGTGAGCACTTTTTCCTAATTGGTGGTAATAAATTCCTAAAAAGAAAGGGTCTAATGGTAATGTTGACTGATTCTTAACTACATTAACCCAAATGTTCCTGTCACACTGAAATTTGCTCTATAATTTACCTTAATGGAGTAGGTGTATCGATAAATATTGAAAATGTCCAGTGTCTTTTTTCCCCTTCCATTTAAATCAAATCCAATTCTATGTCAACAGATTGTACCAATGTAAAATTACAATAGCTAATGCACTGGGAAAAGTAGTGTTCCTTGATAAATAATTTTTCTAAAACCTCTTAAGCATTCTGCATCCTCAATATTTCTCTTACACTCAAGAAATGCAGTAAATTATACAACCAGACACTACTGACCATTGCCAATTGCGATAATGGACCTAAAAACCTCATCATCAGCTCCCATACTGACAGTGTTTTTGGATTTCAAAATCCAATCTAGTAAAACAATCAAAAAGTACCCACGTCTATTTTAGAATTTTCTTCATCAAAAAATATAAACAAACTCTAACAGAAATAATAGCTTAGTCATCACTATAATATAATATTAAACCTGAGATAAATAAATAAGCCTTAGAAGTCTGACATATTTTTATGGTGAGAGATAATAGCTTTCATCAGAGTCTCAAAAGGGTATACCTCAAATGAAATCCACTAATTAGATCCTGCCCCTCTTTATCTACCACTTTACCAAAAAAAACGTCTTCCAAGTACAAGTTAAATCCTTCCTCACCTTAAATCCTCTCCTTCCTCCAATTCATTTCCCCACTCTCTGCCTCTCCTATCCTCAACAATCTAGCTTAACTGTGTATGAAATCACACTAACTTAAAAGCTTAATCTGAACTGTATATATAAAAAGCTGCTACTAGTTAATGTTTAAGATCAATCATCAAAATCATCAAAAAGTATATACTTGCTTAGAATAAAGCTGTATTTAAATCAATGCATTTCTTAATTTTAATTTATTAGTTATTCCAGATACTTAGATATACACACATTTTTCTCTAACGATACTATTTGACACACTTACTCTTTGAAGGGGAGGAAAAAAATAGAGGGGGGCAAGTTTCCCTGAAAGATGACCCACTGAATCAATGACCGGTGGGGGTTATTATGAAGCTCCATTATTAGGCCTGAGAACCTCAAAGGCTTTCGTTATGTCACTCATTTCTTTTTGTAAGGCTTCAGCAAATGAGCTGATTTATCTAGGTCTGCATGCTTAGGGCTTCATACATGCTATTTGTACATGACAGGTTTCATCTGCATAGCAATGCTGATAACATTTATCTGCACATCAAAAAAGCTCATCTCCGGATGCAAAAAAAAAAAAAAAAAGTATGCATATAGTGGGATAAGAAATGTTAAAGAGGCGAGTAAAAGACCAGGAACCAAACTAGACGAAGATCACCAGTTGAGTATGAATGTGCAACACGGCTACAGGAACAGATACAAAACCAAAAAAAGGAAAAAATGGAAAGATACTTGCTTACGGTGATAAAGTAGTAGGGCTTTGTCGGCATCTTGTGAATTTTCACTAGAAAAGGGAAAAAAGACTTTACTGCAAACAAGAAAAGATACAGCTTTTAGGCCAACGAAATTTTAAGAAAAATTTTACAACAGTCCTCACTCTTCATAAACAAAAGAGGAAAATTAACCCCTGAAATGTATTTATGGGAAAAAAAATGTTTAGATCGACTGTGGCTGTGGTTCACAATTCAAAACCTTTGCTAAAGCTTAAAGTCTTTAAAGTAACTTTAGAGAATATAGAAACAAGCAAAAATAAGCAAATGTAAAACTGCCATCCTTTTTAGAAATGACAATCAAGTTAAAAGCATCTGTGTACAAGATTCTGAAAGGAGGGCCCGGCCTGTTATCTCTGAAAATAAGGCAATAACAGGGTTTTTTCCAAATTTCCCACAGATTATATAAAACACATTCTTTTGAGAAAAAACAGTATTTTTCTTTGTGAAGAAGGTCCACATTGAGTGAAAGAGTTTGCTCCTGTAATTCATCATCTCGCCAATCGTAAGGTTATATTAGGCCCCAATCACCCCCTACTCCCGCTCTTCTCGGCATTTGGTGATACAGACAGTGGAGCTAATTTTCTGTCATTCAGGAAGAACTGTTGGATCACTAAACCTGCATCATCATCACCTCTGAAACACAGTAAAAATCACTGTTAGAACCAATGGTTTATTAGATCGAAGCCGCCATCAACAATGTCAACTCTGTCTGGTCGTGTTAACAGGAAAATGTTTTACGAGTTCCACCACTGGGCATCAATTTAACTTCCAGCACCAGCTATGCTGTAAAACCGTGAACGTAATTTATATGGTGACCTGCGTGTGTGGGAAGCAATATCTAGGTGAAACTTCTCACAGTCCGACAAAATGCTTTGATTTGCACCATTCAGATGATTGAGCAAAAAGAGTTTAAGCAATCACCACCAATAGCCTTTATCTTCAAATGCACTAAAAATTTATTACTCTATGAGTGCAACCTATTGCTTTAGAGCCAGGCTTGATAGAATAGAAATGATTGGATAAATATTACATTTTCAACTGGTACACATCTTGTCCATTAGGTTTAAATATTGGACAAGCTACGTGTTTCAGATAAACATCGGTCTTGGCTGATTCCATCACATAGTACATTTAGAAAGCCTCCAATGTTTCCATAGTAACATTTTTGTGCTTACATATAGCTGAGGATACATGTTCACTGCCAATTAGGAGAAAGTAAACTGAGAGACAACTGAACTCTTCTTTAAACAATCTACTTTCGTTTTACCTAGCGCTTAGTTCAGTTGATAGTATTTACACCTTCTATTGCTCTACCTGGAGGAACTGAGTAACTAATCACCCAAGCAGGACAGGTCATAAATACATGCCTCACCCACCCATTTTTATTAACAGTTTACTCTTCAGACCTTACTAGAACTTTTAAACTAGCCTAGATTTCATACTCATAGCTTTTCCAGCAGCCAGAGCTATGCACTAAGGGAAGGATGTTTACTTGGCAACCTCTCTACCCACCTGCACAAGATCATTTATGTCAAAATCTTTAAAAGATGGCAGTGGTTGCTTCCGACCTATATACACAGGGTACAACTGTCATGGTTACTGTAATACAACTTTTAAATATTCTTGCTAGCATTACGGGAGGATCCTACACATATAATCTTTAATGCCTTTGGGCTTGCAAGTCCCATTAGGTTATCCTAGACTAACCCGGTTAACTCAGAGTTGCTTTCTATTTTCTAATTTGGTCTGATTAGATACTATAAATAAGTGTCATCTCCTGTTTGGTGATGAAAAGTGGATTCAAGAGTTTAAATAACTTGATCAATAAATAATGGAAAACTGAACTGCAACCCTGGTCTGTCTAACTCCAAATCATTTTCCACTATAAGCCTTACTGAGAATCTCTGTTCAAGATGTGACTGCAATAATTAACACCTTATACCTGAAGGTTTTAAAAAGTCCCTAATATAAAAGTTAAATAAAAGTTAAACACACATAGGATTATTTATAACAAGTACATCTTTATCTCAGTCACCAGTCTTTACTCATTAAAGAAATATACCACTAACCAAGAGATCATTAGGACAAATGACTACGAGATACTAACCTTGGCAGTTCTTCCCTTTGATTAAGGTTTACAACCTTTTTCATGCATTTGTTTGCCACATTGAAAAAAATTATTGCTGTTTGCAAAACGGTTATAAAGCAAAAACTGAATCATCCTTACACAGAACTATGTGTTACATACTGCTGCTTACAAGCATGTAACTTGGAAAGCCCAGTAAGATTCTTCTAAAGTTGTTTGTTTTGGCTTGGTCTTCAAAATTTGAAACTAGAAAAGCCCACTTGACCAGAAAGAAAAATAAGGAAGTTGTTCCTTCTAGGGTTAACAGATGTTTTTTGTAAGATTTTAGGTTAGATTAACCTTTTGCTCACAATAGGACTGGTTACTGGTTTTATTTATTTTTTACTGTCTTTAACTTAGGTAAAAAAATCAATATAGAGCAAGACAAAGGGCTCTAGAGGGCTTGGGTACACCCGCATTTGGTCTGGCTCCTGCACAATTCTGCAACATGCTGAGGCTGGGAGGGATTAGCCTGCTTGTGTTGAGTAAACCGATGATACTCAATAAACAGTTTCTGTTGTAAACCCCTTAGGACGTGCGAAGCCACACTAGTTGGCAACAGACCAGTTAAGCGGCAGAACCAGCTGTAATCTCATTTAGACTTGAGCTGATCCTCCCGTCCTTTCATTCCACAGGATCAAAGCAAGCCACTGAGAAGGCAGCTGTATTACAGTGGCTCTGCTTGCTGCATGCAGCAAACATTTCATAAATTCCACTCCTTGAAGCAAGCCTCTACTTAATCTACCCAGAGCTGGGACAATCAATGAATTTCTGAATTCATTAGACTGATTATTACAGGGCAGTCATTTTCTCTTTGGGGAAATGTGACGATTGCACACCAACTTCACAAAGCTGCTTCTATTTCTGACCATCGATTTCTCTTTTAAGGACCCAAATTTTCCCCTACCATATCAGAGAAAACAACTGACAATTATTTAGCTCATTATCTTTAATGCTTATTAACAAGCAAACAATATATGACGCTGAGTTCCCCCAAATGTAGTAGCTGACTACCACTCAAATGCACCCAAGCTTTAACAGTGGCCCGTATTTGCATGCTCAGTGATAGAGGGAAGTGCCAAAACTTATTATGGAGCGGTGCTATACATCGGCCAAAAGTGATACTCAAAAAAAATTATAGGAACTGCAGTTACAGGAATTACAGTTTCTGTACAGGAGCACAACTTTTAAAAGTGTTCCAAAGTGAGAGTGTAAAGTACTTCAAAGTGTTTCTCCCCCCCTTCAAAAGAACTGATACCTTACTATCTCACTTCACAGAAAATTTCTTTCAATAACAATCCAATCAAGTTAGAAAGCTTTAGACAGCAGCCACCACCCCCAAATTTCAGACAATACTGGATATATAATGGCACTAGAGGACGTATAGTGGACATCACATCACAGATCACGCTAAATAGTAAACACGAAAGATAGGAAAGCCAAAACAGATGTGCAGGGCTAGACGTAAAACATCAGCAATTAAAAAGAATCAACTAGTAATTTAATGTGGAATGCCATATTTGAGAAGAACCCTATGAAATATCTAATCAAGGAGGTGGCAAAAGTTTTTGGAAAATAATGACGCTTTGTGGGCCACATACAGTGTCACATATTCTTACTATTTTACAAACCTTTAAAAATGTAAAAACCATTCTTAGCTCAATGGCTGTACAAAAACAGGGCCTGGGCCAGATTCAGCCAGCAGCATCTTAGTTTGCCAAACCCTCCTAGTTCAAACTACTCACTTTACAGAGGAGAACATGACTTCTTCTGCATAACTAAGCAGCAAGTGTCAGCATCAGGTTTCAGATATACTGAGTCCCACTCTGGTGTTTTTCTACTAGCTCCCAACATTACTTTCGAAAAAATGGTGTGTAAAATCTACTGTATTCCATCCACCAAAATTTGAAAAAGGAAGTGAGAATGCCTGGGACATGTCAATCTAGATGCATACAGAAGTGACCACACATTAACAGACCCAATCATTTCCAAATTAACAAATGCTACATCTAATGATTCACCTCTCTCCAATCTATTCTTCAGATATAAAGGGCCCATTTAACATAATCACATAGTAGCAGCAAAAGTGATAAATACCGAAAACTTAACTCTTCTAATATTTGCAAAATCCAGATCTTTGTAATAATAACACCAAGATAGGAAACTGCAAAACTGTGTAATTATACTTTAATTGTATTGTGAGGCATGCATTAATCACAAAGTTTAAGTACCAAGAATAGAATTATAATAATTCTGTAAAACAAATTTAAGCGAGCTAAGTAGGTCAGAACCACTAACATGCAACAGGAGACCTCTGGGAATTTATCAGTTAATGGCTATTTATGTGCAAATGAGTGCCCTCCAAAGCTCCAAAATCCTGTGTAGCTGAAGGGTATTTCTGTTAACCAGG
Organism: Manis javanica; assembly: GCF_040802235.1. Lineage (NCBI taxonomy): Eukaryota > Metazoa > Chordata > Mammalia > Pholidota > Manidae > Manis > Manis javanica. The sequence goes on along the minus strand of NC_133168.1, from coordinate 10,109,183 downwards.
AGCAGTGCTTAACTGCAGAGGCATAAATTAAACCATTTTATTGGAATGATTTTTAATTCCTCTACTTTCCTCTCACCACATTTCCCCCCTACCTTTCTACAAGCATGATTTACAGAACATATTTAACAGACGACAAAAAAACGTGGCAGAAGAGTTTTCAAAACGGGTCTCCCTTCACCCCCACAGCTGCACACACACTTTCAGTAAAACTAAAGGAAAACACTTCTTAACATTTCACATCTTCGGTATAGGACTTACACAGCTAAAAACTAAAAGCTTCAATACAAGCATTACATTAACAGAGTTTTTATAATGAACTATAATAAAATAAAATTCTGTTTTATATTCTTATCTTACAGAAGACAAAGAAATTCAATGGAGTTTTCATATATTATCATTTTTGCCATGAAGGTCAAACTATATACTTATCAAAGTGCATACACTCTGACAAGTGACAAAAGAGTCTTTTCTCTTAGACAAAACAAAACAAAAAACCCTAAGTGCCTCATTTCTAACTTGCTTCAAAAGAAAATGAAGTATTTGGGTGTTTTCTAAAGGGGATAGAGGATAGGCAGAATAAAATTTTTCCATGTGACACAGATAAAGTTAAAAGAAACTACTAAACAAACATCCATTATCAGGATGACGCTAAACTCACTCAAGTACAGAGGTGGCATAAATTCAGTTACTGTCTAACTTTCAGATTTCAGGTGGAATAATAGTCATCTAAAATTACTCCTCTTAAAAGTGATAAAACTGTGCTAACATTCCTGCGGAGTTCGTTCTTTCCCATCATTAACAACTGAACACTAAAATATAACCTAATGCTAAGCTAAAGACAAGAAAGGCCAGGATAACACATAGAGTATCGTTAAAATGGCAATATTTCACAGTACAGGTGAAACCTCAGCACTTTAAGCTAGAATAAAAAAATGTAATTATTTGTGGAACTCTATTTTCAACATACAGGTATTAAAATTTTGAGGTAAATTCCTTCAAAAAGATAAGAAAAAAATGTTCCACTCATCTTTCCATAAGTGAATTTGCCAGAGTTATAAGAACTTATAGCACAGCAGATGATTTTATCAAGTCTGCTTCTGATTAGTATGCTCTGGAAACATCACTCCTGGAATAATCGCAGAGATCGTCAGAGGTGGCAGGTGCTCCACTGGACAACGCTGTCTGCACATGAAACAGGGAACAGGCATCTCCAGCCTCATGTCGTGTGTTGCACTTGAATGTATTGCACATACAAGTCACAGGAATTAAGGTGCAGTTGCAGCCTAAAAACATAACTTCATTACACTGCTTTTAGGAAGAAAAGTTATTAACTATAAAAGATAAATTCTCACACAAACGTAACCACCTGTTAAAAGCCATCACCCTACTTCAGAAGGGAACTCTCAGGAGCTGTAAAGCAGGGGCTCACTTGCACTTCCCCCACTTTGGGTTATAGGTAATAAAGTGAGCTTGCTGAATGAAGGAGTACCAGAATTAAGAGTACCAGATCTTGTGTTTGGACTATCCCCTCCATGGAATAACAACATTACACAGGAAGAGAACTGTGCAGGAATATGAGAGTCACTGCAAGTTACCAAACTGCATTTATATGGCTGAAAGAGCAGAGTTACATGATATCGAAGTTTTTTTGAAATCCTTAGAGTAAGGCCATCAATAGCACTAATGAGAGAATTCTAGACTACTGGCTTAATGAAAGGTTTTACTGGTCTGGAGAAAGAAGCCAAGCCTAAAATTTCAATAACTGCTCAAAATGTTGCTTAAATATTATTGCCTGTCTCTACAGTACAAGTCTGGGCCATCAGATCACCCCTTCCTTTTATTCCCTCTATCAATCAGTCCTGACTTCAAAACAAATGCTCTTTCCTAGCATACTGTATTTTTTAAAATTATTTTTTGTTTTTTAAAAATATATTTTTATATGACTAGTCTTTTTTTTTTTTAATATCACAATGGCTTTCTACTTGGTTTCCCTGTCCAAAATTCCCTTTCAATACACCATGTGTATTAGTGCCAGAACCATCTCTATGATTCATTCATTCATTCAACAAAGACATAATAAGCAACACTGTATGTCAGTCATGTTAGCTGGACACCTAGCACTGAAGATAAAAATATGAATAAGACAAATTCCCTGCCCTCAGAAAGTGTCATTCTGGTGATGGCACTTCAAGTGTTGAATTCTCCAGGTGATATGAATGTATACAAGCTCTATAAGGGAGGAAGCCACTTGCTCCGCTGGCCAGCCTGGAAACTCTTTACAAGAAAAACTGTGTTATTTCATTTATACCTGAAAGGAAACAAGCTTTCCAGGCAGAGAAGAAATCAAGGAATATTTCAGGCAGGGGTGTTAAGAGGAAAGTATCAGGTTAAGGTCGTTTTCTCAAACAGCTTATGATTCATAGGCGGAGCAGAGCACAGACGTGTTTAAAGAACTGCCCTCGTGTTCTCCCTCTCTTAAAACCCATGGTCCCTGACTTCCTCCTCAGCCCAGTCTACTCTTGCCCTGATTGTAAATCCCTTCATAACCTGATGTCATCTTTCTACTAAAGTATATACACCCTCTTCTTTCATCAGCCCCCGAAAAACATTGAACACATTCCAACTCCTAGATTTTAGATCACTATCTATTTCTAGCATTTTTCCTCCCGTCCCTTGAGTAAGTCATGTAATTGACATTCTTCCATCCCACCTCTTTCAAGAGACTTTTGCCATCCTTCCTGGCAGCCTCCTTCCTTGTGACAAGCATAAACTCTCCCTCTCCTCTGATGCCCTCTGCATATGCCATCTACTTCGATACGTCATTCCCAATCCTCTCATCCCATCTCTCTTCTTTCTCCTATTGATGAGTTACCTAATATCGTAATGCATTCATTGCTTATTTTCACTTTGAACTACATTAAATTATATGCATACATTGTTTACTAAAAAATTTCCCAGGAATGGAGCCTGTACCTTTTTGCACACAAGGAAGTATTTTGCTTTAGTAAAGGTAAATAAATGTTTCTGAATCAGAACCATTTACTGAATTACTACAATAGCCCACTAACTTTTTTTTTTTAGTTGTGTGTGGTATCATTTATCTCCAACTACAGGATATCTGATGCCTGTCTCTTGTCCTACGTAGCGCTAGGTAGGACAAGTTCATATAAAACATCCAAAAAAACTTTTGCCTAGGTGTTCACCTACCCATCACCCACTCAGCCCACTTAGTAACAATTTATATGTAATTCTTCAACAAATTTTTCTTTCCTGCTAAAGCACAGGAAAATGAGAACTCAAAACTGCCTAATTTCCCTGATATACATGAAACCCTCATCAAATATGCTGTTTAGTAATGAACTATGGCTTGGTTAGTACATCTCTACATTAAAAAAAAAATATCCTTCACAAAGCCACAATATTGTTTACAAAATCATATTTATTGACTAAATTATTTTTTCTAATGTATAACTAAAAATCACCAACTACTGGCCAAAGTCAAAATATTTGATATTTGAAGTACTATAAGTTGTTATTTAAGAAAAGTCTTTATGTCATTCTTTTTTGTATTTTGATTTTGTGACTGCTACACAAAACAGGAAAAAAACCCAGCTCTACATAAGTAAAAGACAAAATAAAGCTAATTAAATAAAATTTAGTTTAATCATGCTAGCAGCGTTCACGTTTCTATTTCATTTGTCAACTTTAAAAAGAAAAGCAAATTTACCTTTTAAAAAGTATTCAATACATAATTGATAGAATTAGAAACACCAACGTAATCGAATCCAAACCTTTATCCTTCAGATGAAAGAAATGAAATACGGGGGTCAGGTTGAGGTCCCACTGACTGGAGTTAGGGTTGAATGAGGTACAAAATGATCTTTCTATCACTGCACACCCCACTTTGAGTTGCTTTTTCACATAAACTTAGTCCATTCTTAAATCAATGGTTTCTCCACTAAAATATACATTCTGTGTTAATGAATACTTGAGGAGATACAGGACATATTTAACATATAAGACCACAAACAAACATGAACAGGTAGCAATTTTAATGTACTTCCTTAACTTTGAAACTTTTTATTAAACATAAATGGAAGAACTGAAAGAATTAAGGTGAATGAAGGGTTCTCTAACTCTAGTGATTCCAAAGTAAAAGGCATAAAAAACAAAAAGAGGAAAGATGTATACAAAAATTAAATTTGACTTCTTTGCCCACTCCCACCATCATTATTCCAATGGAAATAAATATATTCACCTGTTATGGATTGAATTGTATCCCCTTCCCCAAAATTCATATGTTGAGGCGCTAACCCCCACTGTAGCTGTATGAGGACTCTAAGAAAGTAATTAAGGTTAAATGAGGTCATAGGGGTGGGGCCCTGATCCCACAGGATTAGTGTCCTTACACAAAGAGACACCGGAGTGCCTGCCCCCCATCCCAATGGATGCACAAGAAGTCATGTGAACTGCAATTAGAAGGTGGCCCTCTGCAAGCTAGGAAAAGAACTCTCACTAGAAAGACCATGCTGGTAACTCAATTTCAGACTTTCAGCCTTCAGTACTGATAGAAAATAAATTTGTTGTTAAGTGACCCAGTTGGTCCGCAGTATTTTGTTATGGCAGCCTGAACAGACTAAGACACCGTCTGTCCAGTTTTAAAAAGTTTACGTATTTAAATGATACAAGCTCCTAGTGCCTACTAGTACTATTCTGAATGATAAATGCAGACGAGTATCCCCAAAGATAAGATGGGGCTATATAAATCCATATGGATGTAATGGAGAGACTGATCCTCGCTTAATATCTTTAAATTAGGCAAAATGCACTTGCCTTTTGGGAAATTAGGGATATATGAATACATCTTGTCACAAACTTCCAACTATAATGTAATTCTAAAAGGTTGGACAATTAGTTTGACCCAGTACATGGTATTTCTTATATTCTAGAGACTGCCTACCACTTTACATGAGTGGTCTTCATTATATAAGACATTCCATTCATATACTGCACCAAACTAATGGTCCAGGGCATTTGAGAATTCAGAAAGGAACAAATGCAGGGATACTAAACTTGGGAAGCTATACCTTAAGCCCTACCAGAGCAGAATACATTTTCACATACAGGAGAACATTTATCAGTACAGTCCGGAGACATAGAGGTAGCCAAGAAATAAGTGCTGAATTACAATTCCTACTGGGAAACCAAAAGAAAAAAACTGTTAACTTAAATATGTATATATCTGTGTATGTGTACACATATGTAACATTTCTTAAAAATTATGACATTTATGTGCATACAATTCTTAGAACTTCTATACAGCAAAAAACAAATGTAAAAGGCAAATTTCAACATATTTTAAACATACATGATATTCAAAAAGTTGATATATATTTAATACGTATTTTGCTGTGCCAAATTAATATTACAAGCAAAGTTACTTAGAGGTCCTTAAAACAGTTTCTACTCAGGGTTACAGGCTTTTCAAAGAAAAAAGTCTTTTTATAATGAAATTGCTTTATTCTCCTCCATATCCAGAAAAATAACTTTTCTTTCCTCACTTTTGCCTGGAGGCGTTCGTCCCACTGCTTGTCATCGTTCTGTTTCCACCAGGAAGGGTGGCTGCCTGGCCCAGGTGTACAACTGTCCGTGTCCATTCACTATCTGTGCTGGATTCTCCATTTCCTGAGCCCAAACTATGTCTTGTTCTTGGCTAAATCTCATTTCCCTGAAGCACACACTCTCTGGCAGGATATTTCCAAAGTATAAACTAAACAAAAAAGCAGGTGCCACAGCTTTATGTAACATTTCTGGTATGATAGCATTTATGTAAGCTTTTAAAAATGCACAATGTTGCTGGGGACTTTATAGATAAAGGGGGGAATCTAGTAACCACAGTGTTGCTTGTGTAAGTGTATATATATTAAGGATACCAAAAAATTTTTTTTTAATTACAAAAAATGCACAATGTAATACTATATATTGATTTTGGATCCTATTTTGTTATGTTATGTTAAATTATCAAAGTTCACTGCCCTCAAAAGAACAAGAGTTTTATATTGCTCAGAATATTTTTAAAGTGGGGGAAAAAAAGGAATATGGATGAAAAACTAACAGATGTCAGAAGAAAAAAAAATGTGGAAAAATATATTAATGAAATAGGCTGCAATTACCAATTCACTAAAGACCTTACCCATTTACAAGTGGCCAAGTTATTTTTTTATTATTACGAGAATGTGTTAAAGATGTCAAAAATATCTTTTAAACCTTTTGAACTGCTATCTACATAAGCATAAGCTGCTAAAGACTTACAATATTTCCCTTCTAATATTTTTACCAATCAGCTATGTGACACAGCATGACTGACTAACTGCCATATAATTACATACTGTATTTCATACAGGGCAGCTTCAGAGAAAATTCTTTAAGTGATACAGAGTTTTAAGAAGACTCTCTTCAACATTTGTCTATCAATCACAGTGTACTTATTTGTTTATACACTGTGGGACACTTGAGAGCAGTGATCTGATTTTATGCATCTTACTTTATGCATCTCTATTTTCTCCAACACCAGTACCAAGTCTACCATAGCAGGTACTGGCTGGGCCCTCAACAGATGCACTGACTAAAAAATACAGGCATTTTTGTTTTATGTACAGGGACAAAATTCATAAAGCCAGAATTCCCTAAGTCATATGAAAAAAAAAAGTGTGTTTGGGGGAAGACATGACTAGGAAAGTTAAGTTATTTATATTTTAACTTCATGTATAAACAGTATACTTTTCATGGAACACCACTGAACTGATGCAGAGTATAGCTCTAAAAATATTAAGTTAGTGGGAAACTTTGTATCTTAAATTTACTTGTAGTTTACGTTCTTGCACATCTCTGAAACCAATGGACAAGCAGTAATGATAATAAAAGCACCTTATTAGGTACTCTGCTAAACACCTGAACACATATTATTTTTTTTATTCTTCAAACCAGCTATTTAAAATGTTGATAACACACATCTTACAGATTAGAAAAATTGAGGTTCAAAGAAACTACATGACTTGAAGATTACAGTGAAAGTGGCCGTCAGGATTAAAATTCATGTTTGCAATCTTTTGAAAAATATGGTATTTCTTATTATAAGCAAAGTATTATTCTATATGTGATTTACACATATAAAGTGACTGAAGTAGATATGTGCTCTGCTGTTCTAATGCTGAGTATATTTTAATAGCTCACAAAAATTGAACTACAGCTAATATCTGAGTTAAATAAACTGAGCAATGCAAATTTCAACAGGATCTTGGAAACTCAGATTGGTACAAGAGCCAGTTCCAACTTACAATCATGTTTAGTTCCTAAATGCTCACTAGGGTTAAATAAATTAAGATTTATTATCTATTTATTATAGAACGAGATACAGTGCAGCCTTATACAATGTATTCGTGTGTGAATATGTGGGACAGATGTCTCTGATATCCCTGTCATCAAAAACTGAAGTTGTAGAAATTGCCCACTTTTCTCACTTGAAATAAAAGAGGTAATAAATGAAGCAGTGTGGATGAAGGAGAAGCTACGGCAGTTTAAAAGAATCTTCTCCAAGGGGTTAAGAGTGGTTGGTAGCTTTTGAAAGAAGGAGGCTTAGGAGGGGAATGGCTTTTCTCTCCTGCAGCACACAATTCTGTATTATTTACATTCTTTACAGGATACATGAATTTTGATAATATAAAAATAAAAAAGAGAGGCATTAAAAACTCTCTAGAGCTTTCAAGTACTTGAGAATTTATATTGGAAACTTTGTATTTGATATTAATAGTAAGAAAAAAAGGGCTTAAAGGAAATAGTAGGGAACCTGTACTGACAAATACTTTTTAAATTCTGAGAGATGAAAGTTAATTTAATTTAATCCTTTCACCTATCATATCACTTCAAACTCTAAAAGCTATTTCTATGTTTTCAACACACAGAGCTAGTTTTGCTCTAAAGGGAAAAAAATTAGATTTTTCTAGTCTAAGGTTTTTTAATAGTTAACAATCTGCTTCTCTAGAATGTATGTAATTGTGAATATGTGTGTCTATGTATAACCCTTAAATATAAAGGATGTCTCTCAATTTTTTAAAGGAACTGTAAGATTCTGTATTTTAAACCAAATCATTTAAAAAATACCTTTCCGCATATAATCAGACATATCTGTGAAGATCAAAGCCTCATTTAGAATGTGAATGGCAGTTGTGGAGTTGTGCAGTGCACGGTCTGTACAACAGTACCCAAGAACCCTGCCAAGATACACAAAAACATTCATCACAGCTTTGTATCTAACGGTGAAAAATTTAGAACAGTATATAAGTTTTCACCAGTAAAAACTCATCAAGCAAACTACAGTATATCCACACAATGGAATATTACGAAGCCACCAAAAATAATGTTGTAGATGTCACTGATATGGACAGCAAATAATGATCCATTAAGTGAAAAAAAGTAGACCATAAAACAGTTTAACCCCATTTTTGATTTAAAAAATATATATGAATGGGAAAAGTGTGGAAGGATAACAAAATTTCAGCAGTTCTCTCAGCATGGTAAGGCAAGTAACTTTTTTACAAACCTGTCTACATTTCTAAACTTTAAATTGCAAACATCTAATAGCCTAATATTGATTTAAAGAAGTATTTACAACTGCAGGAATAAAATGGAACAATAGAGATCTTATAGGGTTTTGATTGTTTTGATTTTTTAAATCACCTGACTTAACAGGAGAAACCTTATCCTTCCATCCCACCTCCTTCCCTAAGAAGGAGATTTATGCAGTATAAGCTACATAATCAGGGGCATTTTTCACTTTGTATTATCAGGTACCATTCAAACTGTGCTAACACTGTGGTTGGTAGTCTGTTGTTAGATTTTGAAGATTAGTTGTTAGTAAAGTGCTGTTATTGATAAAAATAGATAATTGAGAGATCAACCAAGCCAACTGAGGCCCCCAAAAGAACACTATTCTAGGAAGAGTGTGCTGGGGTTTCTTGCTGTAGGTGGTGTCACCTCATAAATGGATTAACTCCTGGTTAACTAGAAAATTCTGCAACAACCGATTTCCCAATAATGATGTTCTTAAAGTAATTGACTATTAATTATGCCCCAAACTACCTTTCTCTGCATCCTACCACTGGCAGCTTGTCACCACCAAAGAGTCCCAAACTCCTGGAAATCTACAGAAGAGGCTCTTTTCTTCAGTATTTTTCACTGGTTTCCAGGAAAACTGCCAGTAGGAGGCAGCAACGACTGGCTGTGGCAGTTGCAGCAGCTCTGCTCTGCACAGTACTTAGCTTCCGGCTTCATTCTTCTGTCATTATATAAGCAAGATGACAGTGTTCTCTAATCCAGCCAAAGCTGATAAGGACCATCAACCTGTCACTTCCTACATTTCAAATTCTAACATCACAGCATCAAAGAGTTTTTACATTTCGATTTCTTTTGCTGGCAGCAGCCGGTAGCCTCTCATTCTCCCACGGTGTTCTGATGCTGCATTTGCACACCGGGGTTACTCCCAGACTGAATAGCAGGTCATCCCCTGCTCACTGAGCTCATCTGTGGCCCATGTGCTAGGCAATTTAGATCCAATCAGCCCTTATTTAGCTCAAGAGTAATGAGCAGCATAGTGACACAGACTTAAGCCTGACCCTCAGGACACCGCTCATCAAGCAGTAAAACTGTGACAAAATCATTCATCTTCCACCCGCTGGCAAGAAATAATACTCGCACTCACTGTATTACTTTTCAAGATTAAAAAAAAAAAAAAGTCCTGAATTTTCATGATGTGAGACATTAATTTGCAGAAAGCTGAATTCCCTTAAACCCCCCTGTTGCTATGAGCTCACCAGGGGGAAATAGGCCTTAGGAGACTGAAATGGAATAAAGAAAATTGCTCCAGCTTTCTTTTCATTTTAAATAAGCCTTAAATCTGACAAGAGATAACCTAAAGAGAGAAAAATATATATCTTGTAAGTAAAAAAGAAACAATTGAAATTAAGAGTTGCAAATGGTAGTTTCACTTCTTATATTTGTTCTCAATTTTGTTAAAAAAAAAACCAGAGCAATTACTTACCCTTTCTCCACAGGCAGGTAGGGAAAGGTAAGGAATTATTCCTTATAGGCCATATGGTGGCAAAATAAATTCATATCATAAAACAAAAGTGTACTCTGATGTTTTCTAAGAAACACATCTTAAAAAAATAACTTAAGGATAATTACAAGATGGTGAGGATAGCTAGGAATATTTTAAAACTATAATGAATCTACTTTTTCTACAATTTATAGTGCCTTCTGAAGTCTTATTAATCTAAAAATAGTAAGTGGGATAATTAAAAGATTGGTTTCCTTCCCTCACTGACACATCACACCATTAAAAAATGCATCTAGTAGCTTACTGTACTCTTCTTATTGGACGTAAATGTTTACAGGTTATTTGCTTCCTCAGTTGCTTTCTCTGAGTATTTCCCTTCTAGAACCAAAAGCCACAACAGTAGTTTATCTTAACGAGTTTTTTTACACTTACCAAAATCATAATTTCAGGAACGTTTACCCATTCCATAGTTAGACAAGAGTTAACTTTAGCAAAACTTGTCACACATGGGATTTACCAGTCTTCAATGTATTTATTATGACAACATGTCTTTGGTTTAAGAAACCCAGCACTGTGTGGTGCCATGAAAGAGCACAGTAGCAATGCCTTTTACAACCTCATTGCGGAATTTCATCTAAAGTTTCTACGGATCTGGGTGGTCTAAATACCTATTGTGAACCATGGGGTTCACACAGGGAACCACAGTGACATAAATAAGATTGCAGAAAGGAGTGTTCACCTCACCCCAACCTTTTGATTTATTACCATTTGCTAAAAAAGAAAAATTCCAGTGCTTGGTACAGAAAATAATCATGGCACGTCTATTCCCTAAACAACTGAGCTGATTCACTTTGAAAAGAATGGAATGTTTCCTTTATAGAGTACATTTCTTTTGCCCTTGTCCTTTTATTCCAGTGTTCTTCATCCCAATTTGTTCCACAGTATTCTTTCTCCACCCTTACGGTCCCTCCTTTTCTTTTCCAATTTATGAGAGGTGGGTTTACTGTTTCATCCCAGAAAAAAACAAAACAGATTTTTCTGAAATTCAAATTTTGAGAACTATGAATCAGAAAAGGAGTCATAAAGCTCCATTCATCTACTTTTTGACAGTAGGAGTAATCATGAAAAAAAATCTAATATAGAGATCAACTGATCTCTTTTCTTTAATTTTATGATTATTGGGAATTGGGGTTAAATATGAGATCTGACCTAGACTGTAATTAGAGATTAGAAGACTAGGGGCACAACGAATATAAAAAATATGTCAGACTAGAAGAAGAGGCAAAGGCTAAGAAGTCCACGGCAGCTTCGGTAGCTTTTCTTTGTACCTGGCCTTCTCAATTTCACACAGATGTGCTTTGCTATGAGTTAATTTTCTGACATTGTGCTGGACTCACTCAATATGCCCTTTCAATAAGGCATCATCCATTCTGGGGAACTGTCTTAAATTATTTTATTATTTCCTCCAGTCCATTATTTCAAAACTTGCTTTCAACCCAACACAAATACAGATGATCTCTTCTTTTAGATTCAAAGTGCTCCTGTGAAACCAGCCTTTGAGAGGTTCTTGAAACTCTCAAATCAAGGTATAAGCTCAAAGGCCCACACAGTTCAGCTGTTTCCTTATTTCACTGGAAGAACAGTTTGGAGATAACTACTGCATTGACAAAATTAAAAAATTAAAATAGTTCATACAATTTCAGCTAGAGTAGAAACAAGTTTTATTTTTCAATGATACCAGAAACTTAAATTGTCACAGGTAGCTATTGTGTATGGACAGCAGAGATCTAAGCAGATGTTCACAGGAATCCTACATGATGGTTCTTATTTTACAAAAATGCAGCTGAAGCTCAGAAAAGGTGAAGGAAGTTCCCAAGATTGCACAGTTAGTAAGTGGAGCATCTCTATAGCAAAGATCTAGTTGGAAACTAAATAAAAAAATCACCCAAATTTTAATTCCTATACATGAAAAGTTAAGTAGATAATATTATTCAGCGAAATACAAAAAAGTACACAGCGCTTTCTAAGCTAATAAGGTAAGCAGTTTACGTTATTGCATGAATTTATGAAATATGTAATATAGAGGGGCTATAATAAATATGCTCTGTCAAATTCAAGCCTGGTAAAAACTAAACAAGGTCAAAATACTAATTCATAGTGTATGTGTAAAATAACAGATGAAAGATAATATGAAATACTTAATGATGAAAAGAAATCTTTACATTTTATATACTGCCCAAATACTAAGATTTATACCATCTTCCATTAGAGATGCTTATGCTTCTTCTGAAGCAACCAAAACTGGTAAATGGCTCCCTCTTATTGAGTAACGTCTTTGATTTTTCAAAAAAAACCTGGGAATACACATTCTTGGAGCATACTCAGGTACTCCCTCACCCAAATTATTGGAATAATGCACCAAAATTTGCAACACAGCAAATGAAAATCTGCATCAAATCATATATATATATATATATATATATATACACAAACAATATTTTGGGCAATCTGGGTTATGCTAATCAAACTACGCAAGTAAATAACTCATGATTCGGTTATTTTAGAAATCATATTATGCCTCAAATTTATTTTACTACTATTTTTCACTAATTAAGAGCTACAACTCATTTGTACTAACAGAACAACCAGTAACAAATGGAGGAAAAGGCTTGCGTGCTGTCAAGAGTGCCCTATTTTTCCTGAAAAGTCTTGTACATTATTTGGCATACAGCACACCCTCCTAAGAATACCTCCTTATACCACATTCTTCCTGCCTAGAGAGCCCCCAGTTCTCTCACTGAAGGAAAGATTTAAAGAAAAAAAATGTTTAGAATAAATGATACCAGACCAACAAAGATGAAAATAACTAGAACTAGGGAGCACGTAAAATACTGAGGGGAATGATACAGTTCCACACACATACATGCGTGCACGCGTGCACACACACACACACACACACCCCAAATGTCAAAGCAGACATGTAACAGATGACCTTCTAGGCTCATTGGAAAAGAAGGAAAGGGATTTAAAAATATATATATTTCAAAATGTTTTCTGAAGCCAGGAAAAAGAGTCAAAAGAGGAGTTGTACTTGAGCACAGAGAGTATCAAAAAAGGTAATCATCCCTTTGAACTAATTCTTAAGTCTCAATATTTAACACTTCAGGGAAGTTTTAGACTGCATTTAGACCTGTTTGAAATTTGGCTTTTGTTTAATACAAAATAGGATGTCAGTTGATCAATATCCATTTGGCTTATATTCCTAAGTCCACAACCTCCCTTAAGTGGTAGAACAAACAGGTACAAAGCCAGAAAATTTATTTTTCTTTTAAACTCTAAATGGTATTTGCAGATGCCAAAAGGCATTTTGAAACCACTCACCCTTACTTCAGTAAAAATGAAAAAGGGGGATGGGAGGAGGGAGAATCTCATGAGGCATTGTATGTCAAGTTTTTGCCCAGAGCTAATTTCCATAGCTGTGTTATAAAACCCTGAAAATGGAGGTTTATAATGGAAATGCTGACAGACCCTTAACTATAGCAGCATGAATGGATATAATTAAAGAAAAGCTTGTGGCTATACCTAACTCCACAAATGAAAGCTGCCATTTTTATATTAACCTCAAATAACAGCAAGTGAGAACTAGAAATGTGATTCCAGAAAGGTAATGTGAAATGTTAAAGATGACTGTTAAAACGATTTGACATTCGAAGTTTTAAACACGGAGGCATTTAGTTAACATAACCAAGTCAGTATTTTCATAATGCTACTTAATCAGCAATAAAGAATGCTCTGGTGAGCCATCAGCTCCAGTTAGCAGAAAGTGGCATATGAAGTTATTATTTCTTAACAGCCTAGAGGGAGCTGCTACTCCCTTTAATCAGTGATCCTGGTCCCTTCCTACCTGTAATTTCTCTGTCATACAGTTATAAAACTATTACCTAGTTCAACACACACATTCACACATCCTGCACACACATTTATGCAAGGACTGGTACCTTATTCCCACCTGAATTTGAAAACAGAAGAGATTGATAAGGTAAAGTATTTCATTCTTTCCCTTGTCAGGGAAGCAACCAGGAATAAATATCATCAATCTATGTAACCCATCTTCCCTAGCTAAACGAAAATTCACCAGAATTTAGCTCTGTTCCTAACTTAAAAGAAAAAAAAAAAAGCCTATACTTGAATTTTTAACAACTATCCAAAATGTTTTTGATCTTTCCAGTAATATTAATAGTAATAATATTATAGCATACCTGAAAGACTCCTATGAAACACCTTAAATTAAGCTCGAGATTTTAGGTTAAGAAATTTGGAACACATATATACCTATGATTCAATTAGCTTTAGGACTTTTCCATGTTTCTCCCCCCTCTCTCTCCCTCCCTTCTTCCCTTTCCTTCCTTCCTGCCTTTCTCTCTTTCTCTCTTTTTAAGGTAAACAATGCTGAATGATTACTGACGCCCTTGCCCAAAAGATCCCCAACTTTTTCAAGTCTCTCCTGATATTACTCTGCCTTGGAAGTACAAAGACAGATGGAATAAAACCACATATCAAACCGTAATTCCTCTCATTATTTACTGCAATCAGTTTCATTGAGGAAATATGTGCAAATTACAATGCAAGCCTCAGAAATTTAAAAGACGGAAGTGCTAAACAATGACAGCATTAATGAAGACCTGCACATTACTAAACTATTCTTATTCACACAGGCCTTATATTTGCTTTAAAATGGTTTTATGATTTGGCAACAAAAGTCATACTTGATTAGATATTCACTTACAGAAATTGTTTTCAATCACAGTTGAAGAGTATAAAACAAAACCAAAATAAACATCTGTGCAAGGAATTAAATGTTATCAATGTAAACATTAAGGTACTTTATAAATAGATCAGTTCTAAAGATCAACAACACACTCCTTACCCCTTTCTCCAGATGAGAGCAAACTACAAACTCATACCCATTTCAGCTCAAACTCCTAACGTAAGTGTAAATTTAGTGTCAGCTTTATAACCAACAGTCTTGAATATGCCTCGATTCCCACCTCTGTGCATCTGAATAATGACCCCCATGGATTAACAGAGATGCATTATAGTTTACAAGGTACTTGCCAGCAATATTTTTCCAAACACTTCTGAAACAGCTTTGGCCTAATGTTAAAATACTTTAACTAAATTGAACTTAAAGAGCAAAAATTTGCTTTTAAGTACAATAAGTGAAGCTCAGATGGTCGAAATGGTGTTAATAATAGTTCAAATATAAATTACTATAAATAAAATGTAATTTGTCTCCCCACATGTAATTCATTTTTTTCCAACTAATGACTCAGTAAGAAGTAACCAAAACATCTACAGCAGCCCTGAAGAAGAATTAGGTCTCCATATACTAAACACAGACAGTGAAAAAGGGAAGTTGCAAAATGAAGATCATACATTTTGTGTTTTAAGGTTACAAATGGAAAAGGTCTGGAAGGTTCTGTAAGAGAGCGTTTCCGTTCTGTGGAGTAGGACTTAGCACGCACGGCTGAGGCTGGACCGGGTAGTTCTTTGCTGCGAAGACCCTCCTGGGCCCTGGGGTCTGGCCTCCACCCCCTGGGTGTGAGCAGCACTCCCCGTAGCTGAGATGAACAAACGCTTCTCCAAGCACTGCCATGTGTTCCCTTGGGGGCGACCTCACCCTGGAGAACCACTGAACTACGCGGGGAGAGATCTTTGACCATGACAGATTGTATTAGCAACTAAAAAAGATCTTAATAAAAATAATGATTCCCCAAAATTTCTAAGAAATCAACAGAGTTTGTGGGATATAAATTCTTGTCAAAAGTAAAAACAAATCTGTGTAAAAAGAAACACAACTGTCACAATTAAAAGGAACTCATCCGTTTTCAACGATAAAAGGCAGAAAAATACCGCGCATGGATCCCGCTACTCGGCTTCCATGGCGCGCCCTCCCCAGATGTCCGCGCCCCCCGCTTCATGCTCTGCGCCTCTGCCGTGAATCTTTTGGAGCCCAGGGAGGTTCCGACCGGCTGCCTTCTCTTCCTTGTTTTGTGTATCCAGACAAACGTGAATGAACAAACCGAAAGCGGTACCAACAATACGGGAATGTCTACTTCGGCCTGGGAAGCACGGGGAAATACTACTCACCGCTTTTTAAAAGTGAACAAACAAAATGAATTTATTTGGCACTTGGGGAAGTATAACATCCGCTAATGAACACTAGACTGAAAACAAACAATTGGAGAAGACCCAGAAATAGTAAAAGCTGCTTCTAATGAAGTTGGTTATTTATTCACTTATCCATCTAGCTATCCATCCAAAAACCTGAGAACTTACAGATTTTCAGCTTTTATTAGGGGATAAGGGGATGATCATCTGACCAAAAACTCTGACTAAACACTTAGAATTTAAACTGAAGAGAGCAGATGAATATAAATACTACATAAATTCTAATGAGACATGAAAACCTGTAGATTAACCAGTATGAACATAAAGCCCATCACAAAGCAAATTAAGTAAATTAGTAATAAATAAAATTAGTAATGAATAGATTTCCACAACTTGGAGATACTGCCAAGCTTAGTACCTCTGAAAAACAGATGCTACTTTTGAAATATGGTATTAGGAAAAGGGAAGCAGTTTCTTTGTTAACTTCAGACATTAAAACCGTATTTCTATACATAACTTTTACACAACTTTTCAATGACAATAACTACACTGAGTGGCAGTATCTAACTTCTTAAGAACATATACTTCAAAGCTAAAACTGTTATATGAAAAAGGCATTTTAAAGGCAATAAATGTCATAACCACTGCTCTTACCATTATTTTGTTTATCCGGACATTTGCATAATTTAAGTGGATCTGAAAATAGTTATGTATAAGCATTGGTGCTATCAACAGAACAATCCTATATTAATCTCAGAGTAAGTCTTAGCTAGAAGTATTTCAGGTAGTTGAGGCTACAACTCTGCAACAAAATATTTAAAGACACTTATTATTAGTTTTTTTGATAGTACTGTGTGGCCAAAATCTCATGGGCACAAAACTGCCCATGTTGCACTAAAAGCCACTTCAGATTTGAGCTCATGGTTGCACAGAATACCTGGAACATACCTCCGGATAGTAATACTCATGGGAGAGGCAGGGAGGGAAGGGGAGGTGTGAAGTCCCAGCTCTGGGACTGAACCTCAGTTGCTACAGGCTTAGTTTTAGTTTTACGTGTTTGCACACAGGCTTTCTTTTGAAGAACTACTCTCTGAAAGAATAGCTTAGAAACTACTGATTTTACGCCAATGTATCAGTAAAAACAACTCCTCTTTCTTCATTTGGATTTCATGAGTATGTCAAAAGAAAAACTTTTAATACAGAATCAGCATAGATGATGATATAAAAACAAATCGATACATTAGCAGATTATTAGAAAACATACCTGATTCTGGCCAGAACAGCCTGCAGAAAGCTCAACACTATCCTGAGCTCGGATCCCTGACAGGCCCGAAGCAGCACACTGAAGCCATCATTAAGCAGCTTTTCATGGGGAGGATGCGAGCAGTGGCTGGTCTCAAACATTTCTTGAACACCATCAATATAGATGGACAGAAGCGTCCACAGAGACTGTCTTTGCCCTGTATCATCATTTTTAGACACCAAGAACTCCTTTGCTTTCTCCAGGAAAGCACCTGAAAATTTCTCAGCCAAAACACCAATGTCCAGATTTTTCTGGGTATACATCAGGAGGAAAGCCACCTGAGCTTTCCAAGTGAGAGAAGATGTTGCAAGGGAAGGCGTGAGGAAATTCAGGAGGCCTAAAACATGACTTGCCACGTCTTCCACCTCTGCAACAGCTGCTAACAGCAGAAAAAGGCTGAAAAAGTTCTGCAGACCAACTTCAGTTAGTTCTTCCATTCTTTTTCGGTGGAATTTAGAATATATTCTGTAAAACAGAGTCCCTTTAATAAATTATTTCATTCATAAAAATCCCTATTTTAAAATAACATTTCACTCAATACACATGACAGTGCCATTACTTTAAAACTTGGTGCTAATTCTTCATTATGATGCTGCCATGTCTCTTTCCACTTAGAAGCATCCTCAGAGAAAAGCACTACCGCCACGTTTCTCAATGACGCAGCAGTCATCTAAGTGAATCAGAGGGGTCAGTGGCTTTCCCCGAAGTACAGCAGAAACATTTTCGTATGGCACATGGCTTTTCCTTTTATGTTAGTCCCCCCCATTATATAAAGTTTTCTTGACAACTAAATAAGAATGTATAATCTTTTAAGTATAATTTAATGTGCTTCACAGAAATCTGAATGGGGCAATTTTACGTAACAACTTTCCTTAAACCTTTTCTCCTGCTACCCCCACCCCCTCTCACAAAGACTTGGCTCTTACTATGTTTATCCCTAAGATAATTCAAAGTGCTGGAAAAATTATTTTTTACCTATTCACAAAGAAAAATTGTTAAGTGTTCAAATATCCAAGACTAGCCATTAAAAAATCTCTTGTCTATACTACTTAATAATACATGTATTTTTCTTTCACCAGTTAAGGGATTAAAACTGAAAACCATTCATCTTGAATCTTACAGATCATTATATTTTATAACTCCAATAACTGGCTTATTCAAGATAGAAATGATTTATGTCCACAGAGGTTAAATGTTTACTGGTAAATAATAGAGCTGATGAGGTCCTGAAAGTAAAGATCTTTTTAATTATCTTTATATCCCCCATCATGCCCACTATAGTGCTTGGTATATAGGTATTTCCTAATAAATAGACTTATTATTGAACAAACTCCAATGATTTATTTTAGCAATAAAGTTCTGAGTATTATGTCTTCCATAAAATGATTTAAGATTCAAAAACAAGCTGGCAAACGAAACAAAAAATTTCTGTTTGAGCCACGTAATGATTGAAGACTTAACAAAGTAACTATTAAAGACGAGTGTATTCTAAATAAAATATCCAAACGGTATCATCATCCTCTTGAAAGAATTACTCACTGTGGGAACAAACAGGAATTTCACTGGTTCTTGAGAAGTTCCCTACTTAGAATAAGAGCTATTCGGTTCTAAAAGCTCCCACCACATAAGCTGAGCAAATGATAGATGGTAATGTTGTGCACAAAGAGGGCTTTTAAAAAGGGTCTAAAAGGGAAAGGAGGTAGAATAAAGGAAGACAATTAAAACTCATATGCATTTAACAAGCAAAACTCAAAAAAAAAAAGATTGTGGGACCAAAAATATGAATGTGACCAGAAGTTTATTTTACCACTCTAGAAATGAAAACTGGCATACTTCCTAAATGCAGACACTGAGTTATGTGGTTTTATTATGCTCTGGTTAGTTTTCATTCAAAGACGGAGGGTTTGTGGGACTGCAGGATCAAAGAATATGAAACTTTGTAGGTTGAATCTATTACCTGCCAGTGTACGATTTGGGGATGTCTTTTATTTCTATAATTGTTAATAAAATATATGCAATTAATTGTATAATAACATTACAATTAATTTGGGCATGAAAAACAACAGTTCTCTAATATCCCTGCATTTAATACATGAATTTCAATCTTAAGGACTGGTAAGAAACTAAAATCTCTACAAGTTATGGATATTAAGTTTGTTCATTACTGTAACAAACTGGCAGAATCAAAAAGCTCTGCACTTCATTATTCTACATCAAGGATTATATTTTAAATGTATAAATCATAAAGACTTAGAAGCACAAATTAACTGAAAAAATACAAACACTAACACTTTTCCAAAGATATCAGTGAACATTCATGACAAAGAAAGATAAGGCAGGCACCTTCCTTTGACTTGTTTCCAAGGATGAGGACCATTGTTCTTCATTGCTTTCTTAACAACTTTTGCCAAAATGCAAAGGAAAATGGTGTAGCTACTGCTGGATTTATAAAGGTCATGATCTTGTTTATCACAACAGCAGGTCTTCACCATTTCTAGCATAGACAACGGTGACTTAATGACATTTCCAAGACCTTTTAAAGGCAGCCAAGAAATACTGAATGAACTATTCTAAAAGCAAAAAGAGACAGAAAATACGTATTAAGTATTACATTTTATCAAATTTCCCAACATTTTTGCTATACCACTTATTTTTATATCAGGTCATTTATTGTGTAGAATTTCCTACATTCTGGATGTAGCTGTTATATTTCCCAAGTGTCATTTTAATGTATTCTTTTATCCCCTATCTTTTCTGTAAATTGGTAGCTATATCTAGAGGACTGATCAGATTCAGGTTGAGTTTTTTGATAAGAATCATTCGTTGATAGTGGTCAGCATTTCCTACTAAAATCAGTAAAAAGGTAGGAAAGTTCTGACTGTCATCTTTTTGTGTTAAGAATGATCACACAGCCAACCTGATCTATCCAATCAATGGTCCTCACTGCCTTTCACTTAAGTTTCGGCAGCCAAGGATAATTACTGCCCAGATGTCTTATTTTATCAGAGGCATACAATGGTGATTCTCTGATTTTATCATTCCTTCTGAATCTGTTCATCAGAAATTTGGTTATTTTAAAATAATCTGTATTTTCCTTTATTTATAGTTGTAAGAGGAGGATTTTTTTTTTCAGAGTAACTTTTCTAAAAGCAACATAAACTCAAGGATTTAAACATGTGTGACACATTTTAATCCACAGCAGTCATTATTCTTTCTTATGCTCAAATTCACCCAGTGTGGGAAATGGGAACTCTGTCAAGCTGGCTCTTGGGTCCTTCAGACACGACTCTAGCTTCCTCTGGTAACATTTATACTTTCAGGATAACAGGATACTCTACCCCCAACTTGTACACATTCTACCTCTGAACTAGAACCGGTCATTTCTGCAATCAGACTGACATTACGCTTCACAGAAAGGTATTTTTCTCAACTCTGTTAGGTATAAAATTGAACTATTAATTTACATGTAAATCTTCCGTTTCCATTTTCCATCTTAACTCAGGGGTTCACTATTATTTACTCAGAAACCCAAACATTCCAAATAGTCTCTCCACATCCAACTAGGTAACTAAATCCTTTAAATTTACATTTAGAACTTTTATCTTCTGAATTTATCCTCCCCTTTCCAAATCGATCATCCCTGTTTTAGTTTTCACTCACTGTATTATTTGTTCATATGACTATACTGGATTAACTCATCAGTACCTAATTCATTCGTATCACTTTCTGAAAAACTTTCTCAAAAATAGATGTAACATGTCAAATCCTTGCTTTCCAACATGTCCTGAAATGTCATGATCCAACAGCACATTATCTCTCACCCTTCATAATCTAGCCCCAAATGACATTCTCTGCTTTTCTTATCTCCTGTCTCTCTCCCTAGTTATCTCAGACCTACTTGACTTGCAGGACTAGATGCTCTTTCAGGTCTTCATACAACCGTCCAGACTGTTCCTTTGGCCTGGATGCTCTTTTTCTTCTGTACTTGGAAAATTCCATTCATTGCCCTGGCCAACTTTAAAAATTATGACCTCCGGAAGTCTTTGACAACTTCATACACTGGGTCAGATACTCCATTCTCTGGTGTTACAAAGTATTAGAACTTTTTTCCAGCAATATATGTGTATCTGCCCACTAGCCTATATGCTACTCAAATGCGAAGATTATGTCTTATCCCGGAGAGCTTTAACTTTTCAATGTGTTGCAAACAATAAATAATTGTTAGAAAACATTTATAAATGAGGATTTAAAATAGTATCTTTCTTGTACGATTCTGGCTACTTTGTTCACTCCCATTAAGAGAAAGGGCGCATTGAATGTTCACTTCCCTTACGCTAATGGTCTATGGACGATGTTTGCGAAACTGAAAACTATTCTTGAGCTACTCTAACTTTGAAAAGTTGACATTTTTAGAAAAACCTGTAACTATTCATAATTAAACCATAAAAACATTCCTCAGGTATCATGTACAAATTCTTCAAATTCCAGGAACAAGTTCATGTTCTATTTACTCACCAAATTCTTACTATAGTATTCCCATAGAATGGTGACAATTGTAATGTTTGGCTCCCAGAAATCACAAAGTGTCAAACAACAGTGAAGATACATTCGTAATTGCTCTTCTGGTACACAATCCTAAAAAGCAAACTGAAATTGTGAGGAAGTAAATGGGCTCTGGAAACATGAATATTATCATTTGGTATTTCATGTAATAGGCTGCTTCTAAAAAGAATGTAACTAGATTTCCACCAAATCATACCCATCTTCAACTTCAGACTATAAGGTTTAAATCAGCGTAAGGTCTACTTTTAAAATTTTGCTTTAAAGAAATAATGGAAATTACATAACTCAATTTGACTTCTAACTCAATTACTTAAAAATTACAATAGTTTCATAACTGAATGATATAGGTAACCCAGAGACTGAAAAAGAACCTCCAGCCAGAAAGGAGTAGGAAAAATGATCTAACAATCAAGATTTACATAAATCCACAGGACGTGGTCATACTTAAGTCAAGGTCAAATTCTTTATAGTAATCTAAGAGTTGTCTTTTCAGAAACCAGAGGATTGGCAGAGTATATATTTTAACCTTTTAGGAAGTGGCAGCAGGAAAGAGAAGCAGGAAAAACATAGATGCTTTAATTTAATCCCATTTTCTATGATGAAATAACCATGCATGTTTGTTAAAAAGTGACACACCACTGTTGAGTTCCAGTAATTCAAGAATTATGTATTTAAAGCTAACTCTATACCTGGTACTATTCTAAGGTAGTAGGTACAGAGCAATCAATAAGTCAGACATGGTATAATGTACTAAGATAACTTACATTTTTGAGGGGAATGGGAAAATAGCACACCCTGAAACAAACAAGATAAATTTTTAAAACTGCTGTGAAAAACAAAGCAGTGTAATGTGACAAAGACCTAGTAGAGGATGTGGATCATGACTGTATCAGGATGTGGATCATTACTGTATGAATGGAAAGGCCTTTTTGATGGCTGGCGCTAACGGACCTGAATGAAAAAGAGCCAACCATTTAAAGACCTGAAAGAAAAGTATTCATGGTAGAGATAAAACACACAAAGTTCCTGAATTAGCAGAAGGCTTGGTATTATGGGATTAAGTCAAAGATAGTTAGGGCCCATATCTCATTTGACGCTTTATAAATCTGGGTAAGAAATATGGATTTTATGTTACATATTTTGGGAAGCCAGTAGATGATTGTAAGCACAGGAATGACATGATGTGATTGTTTCAAAAATACCGCTCTATATAATCATAGAGAATGAATATAGAAGGATAAGAACAGAAGAAGGAAGACCACTTAGAAGGTAAACAATGACAGAACAGGAAAGGAGGTCAAAGCAGACACATTGGGAGATCTGAAGGTACATGGTGTATATATATAGTAAGCTTTGAAAAAAGGATTGCTGAATGACTAGGATTCAGTGATGTGTCACTTTTTAACAAATATGCATGGTTATTCCATCACAGATTAGATTAAAGGATCTACTTTTTTCTACTACCTTCTCCTCCTGCCACCTCAAAAGCTTAGGAGGCAATCCTGTGAAATTATAGGAAAAGATAAGTAGAGAACTTTAGAGATAAATTTGGAAACAGAGGCAACGGAATTTGTTGGTGAGCTGTATTAAGGTGTGAGGGAAAGATGAGTACTTAAGGAAAACTCCCAGGTTTTGGCTTAAGAAAATGGGTTGATGAAACCATTTCCTGAAATAGCAAAAAAGACTAGGGGAGGAACAGATGGGAGAGGGCACAGGGCAACCAAGTGGGGATGCTATGCAGACAATTGGACATATGGGTCTACAAGCTCAAGGGAAATTGACAGCTGTTGATATAAATTTGGTTGTTGGTTGATGGTTTTTAGAGCTAAGAGATAAGATGAACCAAGGAAAGACTACAGATGGCAGAGACAAAAGGACCCATAACTGAGAGAACTTTGCTTTTCCAACATTTAGACAACACGAAAAAGGGGGAGATTCTTTAAGTAAAAACCAACGTCCAATGAAGTAGGAAGGAAACCAGACATCATGGCAGTGAAGAGAAACATTTCAGAAAAGGAGAGGAGTCTGCAGGGTTGAATGCTACTGACAGGTTAAAATGAGAACAAAAAAGAACTCTCAGATTTAACACCAAAGTCGTCACTGATGGCCTTGACAAGTACTTCGGGGGATGCCAGACACAGAAGCTTAACTATGGCAGATTGAGGAGATAACAGAAGGTGAGGAAGTAGAGATATTTAAGTGAAGATCCATAAAGTACTTGAATGGGAAAGAAGAGACAAGATCCAGTGCACAGGAAAAGGAATTAGCCTTTGACAGAAACAGTAACAATTCCCAATATAACAGAAAAGCAGACTGAGAGGCTAAGTACAAAGTTGGGAGATTTGAAGGTGGAAAAAGGAATTCTCAACTGACTGATCCTATTTTCTCAGTGTATGAGGCAAGATCTTTAGCTAGACTGACTGGGGCAGAGAATGTGTTGAATCGTGCTTTAAAAGAAATTCTGAAATAAGTAATTTTGATGAGTACAGAAGCAGACAGTCTACAGCTGCTTGCCATTCAAAGTCAGGCCACTAAAAATGTGGGGATGGCAAGGGGGTAGGAGCGGATGACTAGAATTTCCCATATGGGGTTAGAAGAGAGGCCCTCACAGCAAAGGGCAACGTGGCGTAGCCGCAATCCAACCCCAGCCCGCAGGTGGGAGGAGGATGAACAGAGCGGGGAGGGGGCAGTAGCCTAAGACCGCCGGACACCCAGCCCAGGACATGTGCTCCGGGAACACAGACCAGCGTTGCGTGGTGCTCTAGTGTTGGTGGGGCTGCACAACAAAGGCAGGCGAACGCTCCGTGAGGTGGAGTTTCCAGCCGTACCGTGGAGAACAGGGACCATCTACCGGCCCCCCTGAGACAAAAGCAAAGCAGGCAGTTTGAAAGACTCCCCAGCAGCCAGAGGGGCTTCAGAGGGGCACGGGTTACACAGTGCTCTCCGCCCTGGAGCAGCCAGAGAACTGCCCGCAGGAGCCGGTGGACTCACAGACACCGGGCAGGGGCTAGTGGTTACCAAAGGCGAGCGATTGGAGAGGGTGGGTGGGGAGGGAGAAGGGGATTAAGGGGCCCTATAACGTGTAATCACAATATAGGCAGGTCACTGGGCCAGTAGTACAGCATGGAGAATTCACTTGATGACTCTCTAACATTTTACTACGTTGCTAGACAAGTGACCACACCGGAGGGGCTGAGGACTTGATAAATTGAAAATTGAACCACGGTCTTGTGTAACTGAAACCATCGTAAGATTATGTATCAATGATACTTTAATCAAAAAATAAAAAAGAATGTCTTCCTATCTTTATTTTGAAATATCAAATTTAGGCATATTAAGTTTTGCTATATTCTGTATGTCAAGGTCTTTTATTGAACTAAAAATAAAAATATTTACTCTTTAAGCTTATTCTTTAAAAATTACAATTTAACAATGTGGGTTCATTTCTTTATGCATAGCTAACCTACCTATCAGAAACCATAGGAGGAATAAAATGTTTCTGCAAGTTAAATTATAACTGTTAGTCTGTCTAATTGGATTTATTATTAGGATTGGAAAAGAGAATTAGACTTCAATATCCAACTCATGATCCTGTCCAAGAAACATGGAATTTGAATTCATAATTAGAGGATTATTTTCCCACACTACTCAGATCTAATCACATTCTGAGTAGTTTTTAGCATTGGACTGTCCCAAATTCTTTAACAAAGGAAAATTAGTATTTAAAAAAAAATTAGGCTTGCTTTTTATACCCTTCCATGACCTTTATTAGAATATTATTCCTGTGCAGTCAGAAAATAATGAGCCTTTAAAAAGTAGGTAGCATAAAACAAAAGTCTCCCTATTCAGATAAAAAACTATACTGCTTTTTCAAAGGCCGCACAAATGTTTGTTGTTTGTATTCACAAATAATAAATAGGATTACCTCTAAAAAACTACATTTAAAGCAAATACTTAACTTTTCTAATTACACCTATATAAGTAAAATTAAACAATATATGCTCTCTTTACTAACAAATTCAGTGTCTGTTTCTGAAAGATCTTTTCTGGCTAGAAAAAGATTTGGAACATTATTTGCTTCAGTAAAAAACCAACAGGCACTTTTATTTGAAGACTGCTCTATATGTGGAACATGTTTTTTTAAATATTGCAAATGGACTCTGACTGTTGGAGATCAAGTCAAAGCACATGAGCATGGTCAGATTTTAATTTACCTAAATGGGGGAAACAGATATAATCAAACTGACAGCTCTCTCCAAACATATCATTTAATCTTCATGACCACCTACTGCACCCACAATTGGTTCCAAGAAGTCCAGCAAGTAGCCCTATACTATTTATAAAATCGAATTTGATGTAATGAAGACATGACAAAAGTGAAAATTTACTAAAAAGAATGGGCTACTTCTTTCTATATATATAAAATGACCTCTTCTCTCATAGGAAAGCTATTACTTTGACTTTATGCTAGACCTAAATCCACAGAGAAGGTTTCTTCAATTAGCTGTACTATCCCTACCTCTAGGTGACTGACTTTTCCAGTTAGCTCAGGACTTTCTGGTGTTAGCTCTGAAAGTTTCACATCCTGGAAAACCCCAGGCCAGGCAAATCTGGATGGTCACCCTACCTACCTCCAAGAATTACTCGTTTATCTTTAAAACAGCTTTAGCTGCCACCATTATAAAACTAGTTAAATTGTAGAGGTATACTATGCCGTGTCAGAGTAAGTTTTATCACATGAGAAAGACATTTCAACTAAGTTTGTTTTCAAGCAAATGAGTTTCCTTCATTTAAAGTCAAAATTACAGGGAGTCATATCCAAAGGAAAAAAATATTTTTATTTTCATGCAACTAAGTGTTTTAAGAGGGTTTGTGATCTTTTAGTCAAAAACCAACTTTTCTGTGGAAGGGAGATACGCTAATTCTCTCCTATTATGGGTATATATTATGGGTATTAATGTATTTATCCACATGAAGCTTTAGGACCTCCTAAGAAATACTCTGCAATTAAAAACCTAGCTGACCAAAAATCATCAATTCATATTCAGTGTTAGAGCTGAAAGGAAGTTTAAGAGCTTTTAACCTATGTCAAGGCATTAAATTGGATTCATAGTTAATATAAATAACAATGGCTAGTTTTCAGAGATTCTCTGTCCCTGAAGTAAAATAAACATGTATGAAACTTCTAGAGTTACCAAATCAAAATGTTCTCAAAAAGAACTAAAGAGAAAACTACATAAAATGACATAGAAAAAAAATTAACAAATTTTTACAAAAGTTGGGTAATGGCTCTTTGTTTCTGATATAACTAAAAGGATAATAATAGCTCTTTAGTTTCTGATACAACTTATGTTCAGAGGTCTTCAGCATTCTAACCTACAATTCTTAACTCATAATTAGAAGCCTCATGTTATAAGTAAATGTACTTACATATTTTGTCTAAAAAAATGTATAGTAAATAGAGCTAACAAGGAAAAGAAAATTTCAAGCCATTAAAGTGGTTTTCAAAGATACGGCTATAAAGTCCTACTATATGACTTTACATATATACATATACATACATATATATCAATATTGTACTACCACATTTCTTTTTTATTACTCTTCAAGTTTTAACAATCCTTATTTCTAAACAGAAAAGTAATCTATTACCCCAATTTGAAAATACTCTTTTCTAAAATTTCCCCTTAAACTCTTACATAAATAATTTAGGTCACAAAACTTTACAGAACTACAACGTGATGTGTTTAGAGATGTGATGAGCAACACATTTAAAACTATTTTAAAAGGAGGTCAGATTTGACTTCTGGGCCATGAAGCACTATATTAACAGCTCTGCAGAAAGAAAAATGATAAGGTATGAAATGAGGGATCAGAAACTAGACCTTATCAGTTAGACTATGATTCAAGCCTGTAAGACAAATTGCTCAGCAAGGCAAGTCACCTTCCTGCTGTGATGAGGATGTAACCGAATTTCCAGTGCCACTGACTTATCTCCCGCATCGTGTCTCCTAGACTTGATATCATACAGTCAAGGAATGGCTTGCAGTTCTGAAGCATCTACTACTTTCTTTGAATACATTTTGTCAAAGTCACCAAGAAGGACAATTATCTTTGTCCTTTATCTGGCAATTCAGCATTAAAAATAAAAATCTTCAAAGGGCAGTCACTAATAGGGACTACTGTGTGTTGACCCTTTGGTATCAAAAAATGATAATCCTATCTCAAGTTTTGAATAATTAAACTAAGTCTGTTATTTAAATCACTTTAACAGTTTGCTTGATTCTCATACATAAAATCTGTTAACATGAAAATTTAGCAAAGCCCACAATCGCTGCACTTACATGCATACCTGAATACTGACAGACTTTTTCAGCACTTCTTCTACAAAGTTCCAATTTGATTTCATTTGTCTCTAGAAAGGAGAAAATATTGCATCAAAATTATGATATAGCAAGTTAAGTATGAAGGACAACTATTTTCTCTATTATCAGACATTACAGTTTCTTGGGTGTCTAAAATTACTTTGGCAAATAGCTGACGGGCATGGTAGAAAAAATGTGTAATGATTCCAATCCACTATAAACCTTATCAGTTATTTTATTAAACAGTGCTATTTTTACAAAATTATACATGTTTTAACAAATATTTAATATTGCTATCAAATAACAATCTAACAGAAAAAAAAGCATTTTATGTAATTTTTTGATGTTTTTAATGCCCTGAATATTCTTCCTTATTCTCCACTTTATTCACCAAATTTTTTTTCCTTCATTTGATGCACAATAAACTCAAGACATACTACTCTAGTAAACACGTTAACTAAAAATTTTATACAGAAGTAAGTTTTGCACATTGCAACCTCATTTAGCCAGTGGTCACTTATCTGGCAACCTCAAGTATCTGGAATACTCCCCACAGTAAGCTAGAAAACCAAAAAGGACTTTCGCAAAGCCAAAATATCTCACAAAGGTTAAGCACTGTAAACAATTCCACTTTTCTAATAGGAAAGCGTGGAGGATCTTTTCATAGGATACTCAGTTCATTTGATACTCAGTTCTTGGTAAGGTTTGCATATATGGATACCTGGGTCAATCTAGAAGCAAAGAAAGTGTCTGCAAATAACAACTAGTTTCTAAAGGGGGGGAGAGGTACAAGAATAGCTGCAAGACCTCAAAAAAAAAAAGCCAGAGGCCTTAAAGAATAAAAGCAGAGACTCACCATATCCTCCTATCCTTGTTACAACCAGTATGTTGTTCATAAGGATGAACCCAAATGGTTAAAGGCTAAAGCACATTCAGCATTCGTAAATTTAAATGGAAGGATAATGTTCATATATGATGCTAGTTGCATAAAATCACTAAGTAAATATTTCCTTAATTAAAGTATATAGTGACTATAGTATCCAGCCTCAAAGATGGCCCCCAATGATCCCTGCCTCCTGAGAGTCTTACACTTATTTAAACCCCTCCCACACTGCACCAGGGTTGGTATGTCCCCAGAGAATACCAATACTAATTGGAGTGATAGTATGTTACTTTTAAGATTAGAATAGGAGACACTGAGGCTTCCCTCTCAATGGGGAGAGGACAAGAGAAACTCCCTATCTGGTACTTCTCCAGGACCCTTCCTTTGATCATCTTTCTCGACTCATGGAAAACCCGCACTGTGAACAGGCCTATAGGGGCCCATGTGTTGAGTAACTGAAGCCTCCTGCCAACATTAGAGAGTGGAAGTGAATCCTCCAGCCCCAGTGGAGTCTTCAGAGACTGAAGCCCTGGCTGACCCGCTTGACTGCAACCTCACAAGATACCCAGAGCCAGAACCACCCCACCCAGCTAAGCTCCGACTGGATGCCTGACTCTTAGGAATTCTAGGAGGTAATACCTGTTGTTTCAAGCTGCCCAATTCTGTTCACAGCAATATATAACTAATACAATAAGTGTTATTTTAGCAAAATTACTCTTCGAAATTCATTTATGTAAATAAAGTAGATGCAAAACATTTATCAGGAGAGAATGTCTGGTTAAGAATCTGGTCTTGCCCAAACAGGTCTGGCCTTTACCCTTGGCTTGTGGGAGATAATCACTGGGCCCTTGGAATGTTACGCCCGATAGGAGTTTCTTTGAGATTAGGATTGCCTGGGGATGTCGCATCATATTGGACAGCCTAGTAATTTCTAATAACTGGAATTAAAGGTGAAGGCTGGACATGTCTAAAAACCAACGTGACTTAGGCTGGGGACTTTGGATCCTATATCGATTGACCTGAACACTGAGATCAACGATGTGGTCAATCAATCCATCAAGCTTATGTAGTGGATTCTCCAATAAAAACTCTAAACACTGCAGCTTTATTAGATAAGCTTCTCTGGTTGGAAATACTCCCTGCATCCTGTCACACACTGATGCCAGGAAACTAACATGTCTTGACTCCACGGGGAGAAGACAAGAGAAACTCCGTATCTGGTATATCTCCTGGACCCTTCCTTTGTCTAATTTTAATTCATCTTTTTCCTGTTATATAAACTACAACCGTGAGTATAACAGCTTTCAGCGAGTTCTATGAGTCCAAGTAAATTACATGGTTTTGGGAATCCCTGAGCTTGCAAGTGGTGTCAGAAACGAGGGCAGTCTTGAGGACGTGCCCTAAAACTTGGTACTTGGCCCTAAAATTCTCTCAAAAAGGAGACCATTTTGTTCTATCAGTACTGTATGTATGTTGTGTTAAGAGTCTTTACATTACCACTGCCACCAAAAAATCTTTCCCATTTCATATGTAACACAATTAAGTCCCAGAAAGATCATGTATACACAAATCACAATACTGATCACACCCGAATTGGTCTGGCTCCAAAGCCAGTGTTCCTTCTATACCAAGCTATCAGTAACTGAGTTTGTTTTTCTAACAAGCCTTCCCTCAGCTTTTAGTAATTTACTTTTATATCATTCTTACAAAGAAAATGTCACCACTAGTTCCAAATAAGAAGGAACATGACAGGATTGATGTATTGAGCTTTATAAGATTTGATAGTGTTACTGAGTATAGTTTAATTTTTCTGTTCTATCATGGCATTTGAATCATACAAATTATAGACAAGTACTACAATTCTTGTGCAAAGAATTCCAACTCTCTGAATCAGTATTGTGCCTATAATTTAGAACACAAATAAGCCATAATTCAGAGAAAAGAATGGCAACTATATGATGCCCAAATCAAGTATGAGCAGCAGGATATGTATTAAGGGGATACAGATATTTTGTCCACAGCAAAACTTTAACATTGAACAGCCACAGCATTTTTTTCTACATACTAAGTTATACCTAACTTAATCCCACTGATAGGAAGGAGATACGAAATCACTAATTTGGGGCTATGTTGTGTATTCCTAAACTAATCATCTTTAAAACTAGGGAACCCATTTAAGCTCCACCAGAAATGTAAAATCAATCCCCATCCCCCACTTCCAGGGGACTAGGAAATCTGGTGCAACTCTCATTTTAAGGTTACGTTTAACACCTTTATCTAGTCACCATCTCAGATGCTGCAAAGGTGAGCAGTAGCTCGCCTGATCGCATTATGTTCTAGGCAGGGAAAGCACTGATAAACCATCCTGTGATGCACAAAAGTAATTTTTCTGTTTAAAGTGTATTTGCTTTTAAAATAAATGTCTGGGATTGTAAAAGGATAACACACTCTCATCTAGGTTGAGAGAAAAGCATTACAGCAAAATATAGGAAAATCTAAAGCCTCTAGTATGAGAAGTGAAATACCAAATTTTCCTTACAGGCCTATATTAAGCAAATGACAAATTTCGTTGTTTAAATTCAGATGTAACACAAGTCCAATTTATAAATACTTTAAAATTTAAAAAAAAATTTAACCATACCTGAAACCTATTTACACTTTCACATTAACCTTCAGGGAAAAAACTGTACTTTACGTTTAAACACTGAAACATCTCTATGGTTATCACAGACTAGAGACATTTCTCTGCTGCAGAACATATGACTAACAATTATTACTTCATATCAGCCTCTCACACCAGATTTCTCTTCACTGGAATTAAGCTGCTTACTGACAACCATTCTCTCCATGATAGCTGGCTATACCAATGCATCATAAGGAGGAAAAAATAATTCAGGTAATTTAAAAAATTCTGACCTAAGTATGTCCCGGACCCAAATTAAAATCCTATGTTATAATCTCCCTGAAAGATAAGTCAATATGCCTTTATGTTCATAGATTAGAATGATTATGTGATTTAGAAACAAAACTGAGGGATAGTAAAAAGGAAAACTAACCAGATGAGATGAGGGAATAATAAGCATTCACTGGGAAACTGGTACACATGGTTACCCTACCAAAGACCTATTCGTAAGAAGCTGTCCTTAGGACCCTAATGTCAAGTTTATCTAAATGGTAAAAATAAGGTGACATTTAACTATGTATCTCAGTTTCTTTTACCTGTGGAATGGACATAATACTACCTTCTCACCTATTTCAAAATACTTTACTGAGACAAATGCTGAGTAGTCGCTGTGTGATACTAAGCACTTTGCAAATGAAATATGCTGAAGGTGTCAACCCTAATGAAAACTATTATTAACTGAAAAGCCTGGTTTTTCTTTAAAAGCCATTAAGAGGTCCAGAAATATCTGAAACTCTTTGAGGACTCATGAATAAAGACAAAGTCTATTATAAAAATATATTACATACCATTATTTTGTCATATGAAAGGTTCTTTTTCAAATATCATTAGCGCTCTTTCCTCTTAAAACCTTCTATATAATTTAAAGAATTAAGATTTTTAAAAATATGTGTATCTTAGCAAAAGAAAATTACACAGGAACTGCAAATTGATATTAAACGACTTAGGTTAAGCTATTTTAAAAACACAATTTATTTACCATCTTGATTCAGAGGTAATAAAAGCAATAACCTCCTATGGCAATCTCTGAAAGAGAAGAGTGATTTCAGCAGTGCAACTGTGGGTGGTTGTACCAGTACAATTCAACATTACAATAGTAATAGTAATGATACATATTAATGTGGCTAGATTACCTACCACACTGCGAGTGAGTGGGGGTCAATAGCAACCCCTATTGAAATGTACCATTCACTCAAGTAAGTGTTAATGGCAGTTTCAGAAGCATTAATAACCTGAATGAGTATGTTCCTTAAAGTACGAGGCAGTACAATCTTGTTTCACGTGTATTCTATCATCAGCAACTATTATTATGATAGCCACTCAATAGGAACTCAGAAGTGCTTAATTACCATGATTAAAATAGGAAGTTATGTTCTTAGAGGAATTGAGTTTGAAGTTAAAAATGCTAATGCAAAGACCTTAGAATTTCAGATAACGTTTTGAGTTCTTTTAATGTTAGTCTAGTATTCTAATTAAGAGATGTGAAACATTACCATATTAACTCCACAAAATACAGTAAAAGGGCTACTGTAGTAGTAATGGCAGTTGGCTAACGTTTATTAATTATTATGTAACAGCTTGGTAAAGACTCAGGCACAGGAACAAAGGGTATAAATCCTTCTTTGTGAGCAGCTCATTTTATTGATCCCTCCCAACAAACTGGTAGAATGCCTAAATACCCTGATAGGAGCCGTAGGTGAACTTCTCAGAGCACTTTCTGACTTACTTTACCCTGGGATCTCCTAAAGGTTTTTTTATTATTAGGGGGATCATTTAAAGGACCTCTTGGGGTCAGTTCTTTTTCTATGGCACTATATCAGTACTAACTGACCCTGAGATTCCATGGATGACTTCTGAGCTGACTGTGTCCAATATTCCAAAAAGAGGAAAATCTGTCAAGTCTGTAAGGGCCATGTTTCATGAAGCAATGATTCCCCTACATGACAGAGAATGAGAACCAAAGAACCATTTTAAAAAATTAAAAAGTAAGGATATCAAAACTCCAAACCAGATCACTAAATCTGGATAGAGTTGAGACCTAGAAATGTGAATTTTAAAAACTTCCAGCTAGGCCTGATGATCGGCTGTGTTTGGGAAGCACTTGCAGAAAAAAACCAATTTTGAAAATACAGACACACTGGCTTCTAGATTTGAGGGGTTTACTTTATAAAACTGATGGGCTAATATAATACTATACTATTCATTTCTGAACATGGAAAAAATCATATACAAGTAGGGCTTCGAATAAATTTACCTACCAGCTGGTTTTATTCATACTACTTTTTAAATAACAATGTAAAAAATGTTTCTAATAGAAAGAAATTAATACACTAGTTAAAATCTCTATTTGAAGTAAACCTCATGGCTGTTTAATGGATGAAAATATCTTTGCAAAAGCTTCGCTAAAGAATTGTTATTCTGGGGAAATAATTTTTGTCAAATTATTCAGAAAGACTACGAAATCATATCTGAAGACATATGCTTTACCTTTGGCAAGCTTAACAGACTTTAGGGCTAGACTCTTCTGAATAATCCAATCCCACTTTTTCTGCAAGAGGTAACAGAGGCCCGGAAAGGTTTAAATAATTTACTTAATGTCAAACAGCTACTTAGTATAGAGCCCAGACTAGACCCAAGTCTTCTACAAGTTGATTTTCCTTAAACAAACAATAAAAATAAATATTATAATTTTTCAAGATGCAGTTACAGTAAGATCTACAGCTTCTAGATTTAGAAGTTGCATTTATCTCTGCAGGATTATAATCTGGTTTTTGTTGTGTTTTTGCTTATTTACTTTCTATTTTGTCTACAAAAAATACATATTAGTTGAGAAGTTTAAAAAATACCTACCATTTCATCTGGTGCTCCATGGCGATCAAACTGGTAAAATGATGCTACACAAGTAATAATCCACCAGCTAAAACCTAATGGATCCCTGGGTCGGATTACAGGCACAGAACGACGTCCTCCATCACTTGGTGTTTCAAAGAGTGTTTTAAGTAGTTTATTCAACGAATTCCAAAAGGACTATAGAAACAGAGGTAATACTCAATTCAGTTAAGACACTAATCCAATCATCTTTGATTTAGTCTTTTCCATTTTTATAATGAAGCATACACACAAAAGAGAATACAAAACATACATACAAAACTTAAATAATACAAATACCCAGGTTAAGAATTTGAACTTAATAAGTACTTCATAAAGATCCTAATGTTCCCACAATCACAGCTTCCCCAGGTAACCATTATCTTGACTTTTCTAATAAATCATTCCTGTTTTTGTTAAGCTTTGACACGTAGGTATAGAAACAAAAAATCACATTGTTTAGTTCCCCTCTTTTTTTTTTAATGCATGTTTGTGTTCTTACATGGTTTGTTTCTGTTCTTTTGTAACTTGCGTCTTTTCCTCAGTATGTTTCTGCGATTCACCCATATTGAGTAAGCAATAGTTCACTGGTGTTCCAATACATGACTATATGATAAATCTTTTACCTAATTTACTGTTATTGAACTGTTTGTGACTTTTCATAAGATTTTTATGTAGGTATTTGTCTATTTCATAGAAATATTCAAGTTAATAAGCATAAAGTTGTTGACAATACCTTGACTTTTTTTAGTATCTGCAGAATCTGAAGTCATGTTCCCTTTTTTTTGGTAATCATCTCAAAAAAATTATACAATTTTAGTGACATTTCTGAAGAAACCAACTTTTGGCTGTTTTGATCTTAGGTATTGATTTGATCATCTTGGTTATTTTCACTTTCATAAATTTTTTGTTTTATTTGCTTTTATTTTCTTTGGTTTAGTATTCAGGGATTTTCTTTCCTAACCTTTTGTGATAAATTCTTAGCTCATTCATTTTCATTTGTATTTAAAATTATGAATTTCCCTCTAATTACATCTTTATATGTAGTATATATGTATATATATATATAACTAGTAGTAGTATGTTGTCACTTAGTTGAAAGTATTTTATAATTCCCATTGTATCTTCTTTCACCTATGGTTTGTTTAGAAATACATCTCAATATTTCTCAGTATATGTATATTTCTCCTTGTAGTTGTCAATTCTCATTTTCTACATTTAATACCATGTTATTAGGCATACAAAAATGTAAATTTGTCTTATCTTTTTGGCATACTGAACCTTTTATCCATATGAAATGATTCAAGGCTTTGGTTGGTTTTAAAGTCTAATTTTCTCCAATATTAGTTTAATACATTATTTTTCTTAAATCATGTCTATCAATTCTGAACCCTTCTGCCTTTCATGTTTTAGATTACCTCTTGTAAACAGTGTTTTGAAAGTACATCTTTTAAATGAGCCTTTAGTAATCCACCTGCAATTAATGTAATGTAATCATAGACGTAATTTTAAGTCTGCCACCTTATTCTGTATTTCTATTTGTACTCCTATTTTTTCCACCAACACCTCCCTCTTGCCTTCTTTTGGGTTGAATATTTATTTAATTTCCCCCCTCTACTAGCTTGTAAGTTAAACTGTCTCCTTTATCTTCTTTTACTGATTACCTTAGAAATACCAGCACACATCCAAAGGTCTTAATATAAATTTTTGCTCTTCTGTTAGACAAAACAAGGACCTTGAAACACTATATATAAATGTCTTATCCAATTTATATGCCAGTATTACTCTGTACTATCTTTGTTTTAATCCCACTAGCTGTATTACTGATTTATACAAAATTTTGCCTTTTTTTCCTATTCCGACTCTCCCCCACTCTAGCATCATTTTTCTTTCACCTAAAATGTATCTTTAAAGATTACTTCCATCTTATTTGAAAGGAATTTATTTCAATTTTCACTGAAAATAGCTTTGTTTCACCTCATTCTTAAAAGATGCTGCATTTTGCAGCCATGTCTCTTCAGTTTCTTTTATCTGTTTAAGTTTTTCAGAAAAGATATTTAATGATGTTGAGATTTTTGAAGAGTATAGGACAGTTATTTAGGTATGACTGATGTTTCTTCACTGTTAGATTCACATCATACATTTTTGACAGGAAGACCAAAGAAACTATTTTTTATTCTGTCAAAGTGTATCATATTGAGAATATATAATAGAGATTTGTCCTATTATTGGTTAACTTGGATGACTTTGTTAAGGTAGTATTTGCCTGATTTCCGGCACTGTAAAGTTACTGCTCTCTTTGTAACCAATAGATATTCTGTAGTTACTTAACAAGCTATGTTCATTTTCATCATACTTTTGGCAGCCATTGATGATTCTTGCCAAGACGACTACATGGGGGTGTCAACTGATGATTTTCTAATTCCATCATTGCTTCAATTTTTATTAGGAAGAGTTTCCTTTTCTCTGTTTATCTGTTCACTTATTTTTATCAGTATGGGCTCACAAATTCTTATTGTGCAGATTATAATCCTTTGCTATCATTTACTTTGTTGGTCCAATTATCCCAGGTTTGGCATCTGAGATATCTTCATGTTGGCACTTGTGTCCTTTTGACGCATGCTCATTGTTTTTTTTAGCACCTCCTTAGTTTCTGGTGAAAATGTCCCTGGTTCATTTTTTGTTTTCCATGCCCCAGCCTGAAATGAGTCATTTGCCAAAGAAGCTTTGCTTTCTTCAACTAGAGAATAGTAATTCCAAAACCAAGACATAGCTGCAATTTTCTTAGTTACTCAGATATCATCATTTCTAGGCTCACCTAGTGGATAAGATAATGTATGTATGTGTACACATACACAAACACACACACACACGCAAACATACACACATACATCTAGATCTAGTTCTAATGTTTAAAAACCACTACTTCATATTAAAACCTCAAATTCTACAACCCAACATATTATTGGTCACTCTAGCTTTCCCTTTCTGTATCTGTAACTCAATTTTCCAGCAGTGACAAAACTGGCTCAAATTACCCACAAAACATTTATTAATTTTCTCAGTCCTAGAATAGAAATAGAATTAAAATTGGTCACCTATATATAACACTGTAAAAGACAAACTGTCTAACAACAGTCCATTATTTACAATTCTGTCTAATTCATTTGTCATTAGTACATAGTTAAAATAGTACATTCCAAGTTACCTAAGTTAGTCGCCTCCCACTCCAAGTTAATGACCTATAATGTAGTCAGGTTCAATTGTTTCTATTTATTATTCCATTTAACCCCCCTTCCACACAAGTTGGTTTATTTCTGAAGCACATGAAAGATTAACATGGTTCTAAAGTCAGAACAACACATTTAAAACCTTCCCTTCCATTCTCACCAATCTCCCTTTCTTAGCCACCAATCTCAACAGCTCCTGATTTATCTTTCCAGTATTTCTTTGAGCACAACTAAATATACATATTTCCTTATTTTTCCTATTTGGCTACACAAAAGGTAGAATCCTGTATTTTTTTTTTTGCACTTTTAACCTCATTTAATAATACATTTTGGAAATTACTCAACTATCAGTTATCTTCCTCATTCTACTGTACAAATGCATTCCTTCAATGTGCAGATATACCATGGTTTAACCACTTCCCAGTGTATGGTTATTTGTTTTCTAAAATGCTTTTACAAGCAGTGCTGCAATAAAGAGCCTGATGCATATGTATTTCTGAACTGTTGCTGGTATATACTGAGGGTTAACTCCCAGAAGTGGGGTTACTAGTGGGTCATAAAATCCTTGGCCCATGCTTTGTCAATCCTTTTTTTTTTTTTTTGGTATTGGTAAGTTTTTATTTTATAGAAAATTTTTGTAACATTTTATATGTAATGCGCAACAGTGGCAACATATATACATAGTTCATATTTGACAGCTAAAATGTAATGTGTACAAGCCATACTGACTATGTTGCACACGGCATAACACAGGGGTCTCCTGCCTTATTCATGGCACTTTTGGGATTATGCGAATGCACATAAAATATATTTAGGCCTGTTTTCCCCAAAAAGGGAGTAGATTATTTAGCAACTCCTTCATTTTCTTTTTCTAACTTCCTTAAACATGTACTTTTTTCACATAATCAGGTGGTAGAAATAAACATAGACTATGGTACCAAACAAATCTGCATTTGAAACCCAGCTTTATCATATTGCGACTGCTACTGGAAAGGTTTACTAAACCTTACGCCCATTCTATTTTCTGGCACATAAAGAACGGCACTCAAGAACTATTAATTTTATGTCTATTAGATAATGAATGTTAGGTTATTAGGAAAACACTTGTACAGGTATATCCAGTATTAGCCAAACACTCAGAATATTTTCTGGGATAAAAATATTTCCTTGATCAAAACATTTTATTTTCCTTCTTGGAATTCCCACACAATTTAGAATCTGTATGAATTCCGAAGCACTCCTGAGCCACTACTAGGTTTCTCTAATTGCTTCTTATCCTGTCCCCCTGGGAAGCAGCATCCTGTTGCCTTCAAAAAGAGGTCAGCAGCAGCCCAGTCAATGTATGAAAATAACTTAATAACCCTGAACTGCCTTTCCCTTTGGAAAACTTCCTTAGAGGATTAGTTCTTTGGACACTAACCTGGTTGCAGAAGATGTCTCTTTCTCAGGGAGAAAACCCTAAACCTCAGGTTTTCTCTCCCTCATTTCAGGGAGAGGGTTGCGCAGGGAACATGGAGAAGGAACTAAATACTTCATTTCTGAAAGAATGTTAGAGTGTGTGTGTGCGCATGCACACATACAAAGACACACACAAACACACAATTTCTTCTTGTAAAAAGAAAACTGCATGCATTGTATAAGTCAGTGCTGTTACATTGCAAAATTTTAAAATCCTTGTACAAGAGAGAAAAACAAATCTGACCTTAGATTTTCATATTTTAAGACAAATGAGTCTGGTTACTACATATAATGAAAAACAAAAATTATTTGGGTTAAACAGTACATATTACCATACAAATTTCTCCAACATTATATTTTACATTATGCCCACTTTTCTCTTAAAATCTAGAAAAATACTAAACAACAAGTATGTACATACCTACATTAACTATACGTGGTTTACACTTTCAAGACTGTAGTTTGTAAAATAAAAACAATTCTAAAGAAATTTAAAATTCTTAAACAATTAAGTAAAGCTTTCAGAAAATGGAAAAGTTGATATTTACCATGAAATAAATAAAATGAAGTAAAACATCTGGGCAACTAATCAAAAGCAAAAAAGTGCTAAGCCTTAGTAATATTTAAATTTCACTGTAGAAAGTTGAACACTACTGACAAACCCATTAAAATGCCAGGAAAAAAATTCTTACTAAGTAAAAATACATTATATTTATACTTAGTATATTTACTACTAAAATAATAACCCAAAGTGAATGTAATACTTGTAAACCTGCAAAAATACAGAGCTGTTAGTAAATTAGATGGCACCCAATCCCCAAATTGTGGAAAATTGGGAAATTCAAAAGCCTATAAAAAATCAAATGTACTTTTTCATGTAATGTAAATCACTTTAATTACCACTTCACAATGAATTTTTTGTATTCTGGCTATGGATACTTCTCTTTTTCTACTAACCCATAATACTTGAAATAAAATAAAGCCCCATTCTAAAGACGTGGCTCCAAATGAGGTGGAATTTGCTTCCCCTTCATGCTTTTCTTCCTCCCCCCTTGAAATAAGAAACCATAAAGGTGATTAATAGAAACCTATGTTTTATTTCTCCCCAAACTGAAATCTGCTACACTTCCTGACTAAATTGTTTTCTGGCTTACTAGAGGGTATTAAATATTTTAACTTAGAAGTTTCTTGATAAAACAAAAAAAAGAACTTGAGGAAAAAAGAGTCAAATTTTGTACTTCCAGATGTTTCATATTACTAATTTAGGGCTAGAAATATAGTAGGTATTTGGTACTCAGTGTTCTGTTCGATGGTTATTGCCTTATTATAAAGAAGGAACTTTGCAAGATTTTTCTTGGTCAAAACCACTGCATAAGTGTAATATAAGAGTTAGTAACAATAACAACACATCCTTTTTACAACTTACTTCTGAAAGAGACCATTTACTTCTGTAGTCTAGAAGGTGAATGAGTAGAACCCACAACTCTTTAAAGCACGGACAAGGGCAATGGTGACTCACTAATGCTTCAGGAGGCCTGACCTACAGAAAGGATGACAATGAGTTACTGAAAAGAGAGAATTATGTATGCCACATATCTCTCCAAATATTTTAAAAGAATGATTTAGGGGACCTTAATATTTATGCTCAATTATATACAATTATATTAAAAAATGCGCAATGTCTAACTTTCAAAATAAATTCCCATTTAAAAACCAAAAGTACAGAATTAATTTTCAACTTTTAAAAAATGTCTGCTCTAATCATCTAGTCCAATGTTCAGGTAGCTTTTTCTGTTGAGGGCTAGACAGTAAATACTTGAGGCCTTATTGGCAGCATAGTCTTTGTCACAACTATTCAACTCTGTCATTGCTGTACCACATCAGTCCCAGATAAGAGGTTAAAAAAAGGGATGGGGCTCTGTTCCAGTAAGATTTTATTTATGAAAACAGGCAATATAGTTCATAATGCGTGATCAAAACCGAAAGTTTCTGTGATGACTGCCCTTGTACTGTTCACCATATAAGAACTTACTCACTACGTAAGAATTCGTTCACCATGTAAGAACTTGTTCGTTATGCTTCAGAAGATTGGAGACTGACGAGAATTAGGCTTGAGATGGATTAATGATTGTGCATTGAGCATTGACTCCCCTATACAGAATTTTATTGTTGTTAACAACCATTTGATCAATAAATATGAGAGATGCCCTCTCAAAAAAAAAAAAAAAACAGGCAATATACTAGATTTGGCCTCAGGGCCAGTTTCCTAATCTTCAACTAATCCATCAACCACAATAAAAAGGCTTCTAATAAAAAGACTAAAAAATAAATCTTGACTCAGTGTAAGGCAGACTAAAAATTTTTACAAGTCAGAATAAATACATTAGGAATTATAAAGGTTAAACAGTTTTAAGTTGAGCATTTTTGTAACAAACATATCCGCAAAGGCCCTAAATAACACAGAGAATATGTACTATATTTACAAGCATAGCTAGACTTCTGAAATTTGTAATACATTACTTCACATGTTACATACAGATTTCTAACATAATACACAATAAAAGATAACTGTTAAGATATTACTATATCATATCTGGTTAATATACTAATAACCTTAATTGTAAACATAGAGACTAGATTTAAAAGGCACTAATGATAAATACATAAAACACAATCTAAATTCTTAAAAAATGATAAATCCCAATTTCCCACTATCAAGGTTTACGTTTGTAATCTGAAATAAGTGATACTAATCTAAAAATTTCCACTGCTTGTAAATGAACATGTACTGTTGCACCTTTAAATCGTTGTCTGCATAAGCATAATTTAGTAAAAATAAGTCATTTCTCCA
Organism: Manis javanica; assembly: GCF_040802235.1. Classification (NCBI taxonomy): domain Eukaryota; kingdom Metazoa; phylum Chordata; class Mammalia; order Pholidota; family Manidae; genus Manis; species Manis javanica. The sequence goes on along the minus strand of NC_133168.1, from coordinate 10,066,694 downwards.
AAAATTCTAGATCTTTTATGAAAACAAGCAAACAAACCTCCCTCTAAATTTGTCAACTAATTTTAGTTAAGTACTTATTTATTATGTAACAAAAATATAACAGATTATTAAAGGGCTGGCCTTTCCTATTTAGACAGAAGTTAAATTTCTGGTTATTATAAACATCCTCTTTATTTTTGAAAGGATGGAAAAGACTTTTTTTAAAATAAAAAAACCAGCTCTAAAACACTAATTCCAGACCATTTTAAAATACTTAAATCAAGTTCTTTTCCCATTCAACTCCCAGATAATAGTAAATATAAAATTGGAATAAAGAAACCATTTTAGATTAAATTCTTACAGATTAAACCACACACAGGACATTAAGTACCGAAAATACAAATAAACTCTTAAAACATTACCTTATCATACCTGCTGAGTGACAGGTTTATTAAATCACAAAGGAGATTTTCACAATGTTCTTCAAATAGGCTGACATTGGTTAAATTGTCACCTGCCAGATTCATAAACTGATGGCTATATACAACTTGTTCTAAAAACGTAATAAAACAAATTCTTTTTAAAACCACAGTACGTTTTACTAATTTAGAAAGAGGAAAGTGACTATACATCTTTCAAATAACTTTGTAATAAAACTATGACATATATAGTTAAAAGCAAAAATTTTTGCAAATAATAAACTTGAGGACAATTTCTTTGTTATATGAGCACTGATAAACATCAGCTAAAAAAACATTTTCAATCGTTCCAAATACCATTTAGTAGGCTTCTCTTTTCCTAATGTGGCCATCCTTGAAAAGCAACAGTGCAACACCATTTAAAAAAATTAAAAGGCAACACTAGAAAATCTTCACCAATAGTTCTAACCAATAAAACCCTTAAAACATTATTCTTTTAACAAATACTGATAAACTAACCAAGTGCAATTGTTCTGTTGTGTGAAATAAAGCAAACCAAGGTAACAGATAACAAAATTGGTATCTATATCAGAGTTATGTCCACCTGGGTATTGCTGCTAGCAAATATTACTTGAAATACAGAGGCCACATATAAGCAAAATCATGTATTCATGAACATCTTTGTATGTTTGTATATATGTACATATGTATACATATACACATATACATTTTTTAACTTATTCATTGGAAAGCAGGTATTAGGTAATGGATGTCTTTATAACATAAATAATAAGTTACAACTAAGCAATATTTACGGAATATTGCTAGATTGATAATGGAACCTAATGGTGCCAAAAACAAAAAGGCAACATATGATATAAAAAATTAGAATCCATAACATATATAAACTCCTAAATATTAAAAAAAACAGAAAATTTGTATAAGATAATGAACAAGTAATTAATAAAGCAAATATAAAAAGACAATAAAATTATGTAAAGATATTCAACTTCACTGGTAATAAATTATAAAAGTAGAGATTCAATATCATTTTCATGTATTAGTTGACAAAAAATATAATTAACTGACAATGTCCACTACTGGTAAGAGTATGAGGCAAAGGCACACCCTTGTAGATATAAATTGGGGAAACTTATTGTACCTGAAACACAGCAGTGATAAAACATGATAACCACAATGTGCCACTCTTAAGAATCTACTCTACAGATTAACTTGGACAAGTATTCAAAAATGTATATGTACACAAGGATGTTCAGTGATATATTATTTGTACTATCAAAAAAAGGGAAATAAATAAAATACTGAAAAACAGACTTGGCTAAATAAATTATGATAGATCTATAACATACAGTCCCTAAATAAATAAAACAGAATTATATGTATTTACACAAAAAGATCTCCAAAAAACTGGTAAATTAAACACTACACAGAACAGTATGATGATACCATTTGTGGTTAGAAATACAAACAAAAATCCTACCATGAGTTTCTATATATGTATACCAATAAACAGTAAGGAAATACGGAAAGATAAATGGACCAACTTGTTCCCGTTAGTTATCTCTGGAAAAAAGGAGCAAGATTTTCACATTTACTTTGGTTATTATTTGACGTAAACAAAAATCAGAACGCATGAATTATTTGTGTAATTTTAAGAAACAAAATTAAAACGTTAAAAGATTTTTAAGAAGAACATAAATAAGATATTCATAAACTTACTCAATTTTTCACCAAGCATGTGAAGAATTTCTAGCACCAGCCAATGGATATCCAAGTGGAGATGTAATAAATGCCATGATGGTGGAAAAAGCTGTGAATGACATTGTCAATTGTGACTGAAAATTCACAATATTTTATCATTTGTCACACACTCCTCTAAAAGTGCAGGATAAAGAATCAATTGACCTATCACTATTCAAAAGCTCAGCAAAAATCTTTGTCTTGTTCATTAGAGGTTTTTTTCACTGGAGACCTTCGAAAGCTGGATATATTTTCATCTGATGGTTTAAGACAGGCCCACCTTGGGGCTGCTGAACAGCCTTGCAAAGGTCCCTTCCAACCAACCTCTGATTCTACTACAGCTACAAGGCAGTAAAAGAGTTGTTGTAAAATGCTTATTTTCATGATGTTGTTTTACATTTTTACTTGGAAGTATGTTTTTAACGGTAATGACTACCCAGAAACTCCTATCAATTTTAACAGGAGAACTTTAGACTGTCATGTAGACACTACTGTCATGCCATTAAGAAACTGAAGTTAAAAGTGGTGAAGAAATTTACCTCTCAATTCATGCATTAGGATTCAAAACTAATTCTGATTCAAAAGCCAGTGCTCTTTGGAACTACTATGCTGTAGTAGGTTATCAATAACTTTCCTCCAGACAACAGTAGTATCACTATAAAGATACAATGATATACATGCTCTATTAAGACAACTAGGAAGAATGATGGAGGGGGACTCACCTATCAAATATGCAAACAAAATAAAATTTGACATTAATAAAACAGTATTAGCTCAGGAATAGATAATAAACAGCAAAAATAGGGAAAAGAGAAATGCATAAACATTTCAAATCAGTCAGAAAACTGAGTCAATCAATTAAAGACAGGTATATTAACTTACTCATTTGCTATAAAACTCATGTTAGATTTCCCACCTCACAGCATATTTTTAAAAAAGAGAAACTTAAAAGAGAAATGAAAAAGGCAAGTATATTTTTAACAACAGCAGAGATGATACGGAAGAAAAAAACTGACAAACATAACTATATAAAAAAATCCATCTACCTAGCAAGACAGTTTAATTGCTGAAAAAGAAAGTAAATGAAGATACTTGTAATATATAATACCCAACGAATAATATCTCTAACTTTTAAGTTCCTAAAATATAATAAAAGCAGATGTTCAACTGAAAATACTAACTGAATCAATACTTTCCACACATAAGGTTGATAAAATATAAGAACTATGTAAGTAAACTCTCGGAATATGCTTTTTGTTTCTTAAGATTTTTTGCTATGGTCTCAGAAAAGAACAATATTTTAATATACGATTTTTTTATGAGTTGAAGACTACATTCCCCTGCCTTAAATATTAAATGCTCTGATATTCAAATAACCTCTCTTTTTATATGTGCCTAATTAAAAAGCCCATGAAAGGCAACACTGAATTTGAGGACTCTGGCACACATTCTTTGTTTCTGCTGCTAGATAAGTTATTATTTTATAGTTAAGCATTTGATGGATATAGAGAAAATAAAAAATAATCCAGTGTATACAGAGACTAAAATGAAGGAAAAATATCCCCCACACAACCTATCCATTATTAAATGACATGATTAAAAGCAATTATCTGTTTTCTATGGTTTACACATATTAACCTGTGAATTCAGTTGGAACTCTACTTTCATTATTACAAATATTGATCCCAGATAAGAGTCAATTTTTTTTAAGCTTTATGGAAATACACAAACATTTACTTGTTCCTTAGTGTTATTCAAGTTGATTGAAGAGTTTGAAAGTTCAGGGAATCGCACGGGGAATCATAATTTGTCACTCCTATAAGCTCACCCTATGGAGAACGCGTCAATTACATCTATAAGCTGGGTCATGCTAAAATTACACATTTTTAAAAACCAAACCTCAGAGAAGATGATTATCACAGGTAGAAAAAAAAGTGGCATTGTCAAAACTATCTTAATTATATTCCTGAAAAGGTCTCAGAAGTCAGAATGAACATCATAATGTGGCTTGAAAGTATAACTTTCAAAAGGTGATCTTAAAACTTCTTATAATATAACTGGGATTTATACAAGATAAAGTGAGAACAATGATACAAATTTTAGAAAATAAACGGTTATTTCATTTGCTTTGAAACTTTTAAACATTTGCACAGTTATTGCAAGAGAACAACTATCACTGATTCAGTATATACTATGTTCTAAGCACTTCATGCATTTTTACTTCATTCTTGCAGCAACTTTAGGAAGCTATACAATTATGCAGATGGAAAAACTGAGGTAAAAGGTCTTACTTGCCTATAATAAAAGGAAGAATGGGAATAAAATAAAAATAAGAAAAAAAAAGGAAAAAGGAGGAACACAGGCAGTCTGGTTCCAGAGTTGCAAAATTTCCCTCATTTTTGACTGAATATTCCTGTGGGGAGAAAAACTAATAATTTAATCATTAAACAAGTCAAACCTTAATCTGATTTTGATTTGCAAATGCTCCTAGATTAACACTGGGAAGTTCAGACAGATGTCCAATATACAAGAGTAACCCACGAAGTTCATCAATCAATACTGAGGGAAGCTGTGCCTCTAAAGCCTCATAGGGATGAACAGGAACATGACTCTCAGCACTCTGTACTTTCAAGGACCTAAAAAGCAATTAGATGCAATAAACAAAGAGAGTCTGGATGGACATGTACTTGGAAATTCATGCAGTAATCAAAACACTCGTCTGACATCATACCTGAAGATGAAAACTTTAACATAATGAAGAAATGTTACACACTGCTGCCTGATATTGTCTGCCTTGCAGTGCAGGCTTGATATCTGTCCTGAAATCAAAATAAATAGTGTTAATCATAGCTTAAATAATCAGTGGGCAGTGGCAAAAACATTTGTAAGCCACACAAGCAGCAATTTTCTTTTAATGATTTCCACTGATTCCTATATGGTTCATGCAACTCCCCCAAAAGCTGCTTTTATTAAGGTCACCAATGAAACCCATGTTGTCCAAACTAATGGACACTACCTGTCCTCAAGTAACTTGCCCTCAAAGAGCACTGGCTACAGCTGGCTTCACTGACACCACATGCTGCCAGTCTTTCTTCCTCACCTGGTCCTTTCTCCTACCTCTCTCTCCTTTACTGGCTTCTCCTCCTCAACTCTACCGATGCGCGGGCTACTCGGGACTCAGTCCTGAGCCCTCCCCTCTCTGCACACTTCTTCCTGTATGTTTGATTTCATCTGTTTCTTAATTTCTAAATGATGACTCCAAAAGGTTTACCTATATTCCAGACCTTTCCTTTGCACTCCAGACTTTGCATTGTCATACTGAGAACCATCTCTGTACTTGGATTGCTCAGACAATGCAAATAAAACATTCTTGACTTCCAAAACCTGTTCATGCTGCCCGTGTTTTCTCCATCCATTATATTGTGCGGTTGCCTATCTGTCATTCTTGGTTTTTCTACTTCTTTCAAATTCATACTTAATATATCAGAGTCCTATTAAGTTTACCACCAAAATATACCTCTAAACTATCCGCTTTCCCTGTAATCTCTTGAATTATGGCAACAGGACTCCTTATAGATCTTCCCACATACTCTTTGCCTCTCTATAGTCTAAGTACAAATCTGCTTTAAATGGATATCAGTATCTGTTCCTCCTAAATTAAAACCCATAAAAGGCTATCTACTGTAAGTAGAATGAAATCAAAATTCCTTACAACGTTATAAAGCCCCAAATTACTAATAGTTCCTGTTTTTTCTCCCAAGTTCAATGCATGCCACCTTTCCCTCACTTCAATATTTACATCAGTAAAAATCATTGGAGTGGTGACTATGTGCAAAACCCTGATAACCACTATAGGGAAAGTAAGTAAAAGCAGAGAAAACATGATGAGAATTATATGCAAAAAATTATCATCCATATTTAAAGCACAACTTATTTCTAAATTCGAATTCAAATGAGCAAGCATGGCCAACTAGATTGTCAAAACCAACAGGAGCATAAAGTTACTGTACAAATATCTATATATTACACAGTGTAGTTCATTTTTATAGCATAAGTGTATCTTATCTACAAAATCTTATCGATAAGCTTATACAAATCTTATACAAAAGCTGTAAGATCCCACAGTTTCACAATTCTCAGCCCATTAAGGCAGTACTCTCCAAAAAACATCTATCTGCTAGGAACTTTGGCTTCTAGCCAAGATGGAGTAAATGGAATCAGATTTACCCATCTCCTGCTTTAAATTGTAATAAAAAACAGGAAAACAACATAAAACAACAGTTTTCAAACACTGGACACTGGTAATACAAGACTATCTCAGAGAGAGGGTGTGGGTGAAATTGCAATATTTCCAAAATCTTTTGTCTGGCATTAATGCATCTCTATATCAACAGGTATTTCCAAGGAGTGGAGAGTAGTCCATCTCCATATCAATAGGTGATTACAAGGGGGAGTGAGGACTATCTCAACTGGAGAGGATAGGTGGGGTCCCTTTTCGCAGTTGGTTCATGAGAGACAGGCAAGCAGAAGTGGACGGCTGCTTGTAAGCAATAAATGGTTTTCCCGCACTTTATTTCTGTCTGACTGATTTTGGTTTCAAGGGTAATTTGGCCTTGGGGTGGGGGACAGATTTTCCCCCCAGAGTTACAGAGGGTCAGTCCTAAGACTGCACCAGCTTCCTACTTAGAGAGTTTGCAGGCTGCAGCCCAGGGAGAGAGAACCCAAACACAGCCGGAATCACTGTGTTGTGAAGATCTGAGTGTAGGGATACCTAAACGTGCAGGACAAAAGTACAAAGAAAAAACATACACAAAAAAAAAGAGTCCTAGAGAGTTAGTTGTACAGAACGTCCCCTCTGAGCCTTTGGCTGATTACCTATCTTTTCAAACATGAGAAAAAATTACTCAAGGCCAGGGAAAAATACCAGAAAAGAATTCCCTACAAAACTTACACAGGACAGGGACTAGTTCAAGTTCCCAAGAGTAAGATTGGAAAAATAGTCATGATACACCAGAAATAGTTCTCAGAATCTTAGTAGAGCTAAAATAACATTAGACTGAAGGCTACTTTTTAAAGTTGTAATAAAATTTTAAAACAATCCTCAAAATGATCCAGTGGATTACAACTACTCAATAGTAAGCCAGAACAAAATTAACAGTAATTATGGGACTACAAGAAAATCTGAAAAGCAGCAATACAAAATATACAATGCATGTGTATTTTTACACAACTCAATATACATTATTATATTGTTCTGCCCCAACTAGAAATTACTGGATATTCAAAGGAGTAGAAAAATACACCACAGAACTAAGAGAAAAATCAATCAATATGAACAGACCCGTAAATGACACTAATGAAAGAACCTGAATTCAGTGAAGTTAACAACAGCAGTTATACACACACTCCACACATTCAAATGCATGGAGAAAAGCACAGGGACAGAAATGAAAGATATTTTTTAAAAATTCAAATGAAATGCCTAGAAGCAAAAAAATACAAAATCTGAAGAAGGGATAATACCAAACAGCTATGTTTAAGGTCAGAGTATCAGCAAAGCATACATTTTTATGTATATTGTTCTGCCCCAACTAGAAAGCAATCTGGGGAATATAATAAACATATGTACTTCAGTAAGTGACTCTATGAAAAGGCTTTCTGGGGAGGGTTGAGGGCCAAGACTGCAACATGACATAGCTGCATGGGTAGATGTAGGCATGGGTAAGATATCTACAGACAATCTTTAATATTGCTAAGTTGTCTAACAAATCTATCATTAAAAGTTTTTAAGCAACAAAAACAGCCAAAATGCCAGTGTAACAAATAAGAGCTTCAACAAACAGTCTACTGTAGTGGTTTTAGGTCAATAAGTGCTTTTCAAGAAATAATCTTACATAGTAAATGACTCCCATGAACTCAATTTAATGAAGTCACCCTATATTGTACAAGTATTTTTGCTGTTTCCACTATAACCTTTCAGAGGCTCTGCAGAGGTTTCTGATTCTTTGGCATGGTTTACAAAGACAACTGTTAATTTCAACCCTCTCACACACACACTCTGATCCAGGCATACATCATGAGTACTTACTTCCTGTTCCCTGAACTTGTATATTTTTACACAACTCAATGTCTTTGTCTATACATTTCCTTCTACATGGCACTCTTCCTCCCCAAAACTTTCCTTTGCATCACTAATTTCTCCTCATGCTTGAAGACCCGGATTTGCATCAGTCAGTAATGCGCACATACACAGTTGAAGCCGTTGGCTCCCATACCAGCTTGTACATACCTCCATCACTACCCTCTTCCACTTGCTGTGCTAACCTATGCTTGCACATCTGCCTTGCCTGTCTTACTCAACTGCAAACTCTCAAGCCAACATATTTTCTCACCTTGGTTCATAAGCACCTTACACAGTACCTGGTATGAAGTAGGAACTCAGACGACAATGAAACGATATTCAACATTTCCTGACACATACTGACAAAACCAACACATAAAACAGCCCTGACAGCTGATAGCTAACAGCTAAGCCATGATGCTCTCTACTGAAATTAAACAGTTTTCACAAAATATCAAAAATAATCAGACAAGGCCACTCCATGATTATGGTGAAACAAGACTTTAAAAGCAAAACATCTCTGTAATCAGGTCTGGACACAGAAACAGAGCACCCATACAAAAACAAATATAGAAACAGAACATCCCCTCTTTCAGTTAACAGGACTGTTGTTTCTTTACTAGTAAGAGCCCTCCCTGGCTTCCCTTTGTCCCACCTCCTAGGTAAAAAATAACATAATCAATCATCAGATTGGCCCTGATTCTTCACAGCAATCATCCAGAATGAAGTCCTTGTCCCCACTAACTCTACCCAAACCCAGCCAGCATGAGCCCAAACCCGATCACAAGGCCCATCCTCTGCTTGTTAAAGGAGAAGCCCCAAATGCTCCTCACTGTGTGTACCTCCCCCTGGCTTTGGTAAGCTACTACACCTTGCTTTGACCAAAGGTGTGTTCCAGGTGATGTTCAGTTGGTAGGCAACACTGATGACAGTCTAGCATAAACAATGAACATGGATTTTGTCATTTAATCCTCATAAGAATTCAATGAGGTGGGAACTCTTACCTGGTGTGGGACCCACCATTAGCTAGGGTTGGAACCCAGGCTGCGAACAGTCATGATTCTAAACACCACACTGTACCAAAAATGCCAAAGGAGAAGCTACTAGCCCACATTAAAACACACTGCCCTTCAATGCCCTTCATTACCTTACTATACTTAATCCCTCCCCTCCCCAAACCACCCCAAATCAGTAATCCATTAAAAGTCAAAAACCAACAAAAGGAGATGGAGAAGACAGCACAAGGTCTGGTACTTTGTTTTCCTCTTATTAAGTTCTCCATCCCACTCCCCACCCCCAAAGCACATTACTAATTCAGTCAGAAATGTTTAGTCTTAAATCAATTTTAATACAGATTGGAGAAGTACTATAAATCTCAGCCACAACAAAATTTAATTATCATACTTTTTCTGAACACAAAAAATGCTATATCCTGACTTTCTGACATAATTATTCTTCTATATTATTATGCTTTCCCAATTATTATACATTATGGACCCACGTGAAGTCACTGTAATGGGATTCCATTCCTTTTTGCCATCAAACACATTTAAGACTTACCAAAATCACAGTTCGCCTGTAGTAAAGTTTCCAAGTTGTATAGCTGCTGCCTAATTTGAAAAATATAAGGTGAGAGTTAATTTTACAATAGGTTAAAGAATGTAACAATTACACAGATGTTTTCAAATCTTTTACACAGCCTCAATGCCTCTCATTTGTGAATATGTGTAATACTTCACAGATGCTTATTTACAGGGTTAGCGCCAAATAGTGGAGACTGAGAGACGATAAAACATGAGTTTTGCCTGACTTTCAAAAAAAATCTCTTAAAATCTGCATGCATCTCAAAAATTATCCTCAATATCAAAGATTTCACTCTCAAGGAGATACTACTTTTATCTTCAAGTTTAAGATACTTTCATATAACACATCCTAGGTTAACAGTTATATAATAAAATGTTAAATTGTATCATACAGTTATATAATAAAGAGTTCAGAAAAGGAATAAAATAACAGACTAGAGTTACTGGGGAAAGGGATATTTATTACTATGTTCCACTTTATTTCCTGAGAGTAATCTCTTGCCATTCTTCCTAGTTACCTGTCAACTTCTTAAAGATTGACCCATATTCATGGCCTATTCCCTGAATAAAGACTCAACTTATCCTATAATGTTCAGGATTACAGAGAACCCCTCATGCAGCCTGTTCTCCCAATAAAACAAAGAACATGGCACAGATACAATAATATCTCTTGGGATTTCATGGACAAGGTTTCATGGAATAAGGTTGAGAGGAGAAGTACCTCTACTTTTCCATTTTCATTTAAATGTACCATATATATATATATTCTAAATGTTTTTTTTGGATAATTTGCCTTCAATCACTGTATTTCAGAAACATTTAAAATCTGAATATGGGGTGGGTTTTAAATGAATTATAGATTGAATTATTTCAATTTACGTTAAGTGTGATAATGAGATACTGTTTGTTTTTTAAAAGTTTATATTTTTAAGAAACACATACTGAAATATTTAAGGGTAAGATGACATGGTGCCTGAAATTTGCTTAAAAATACTTAAGCCAAAAAGAAGAGGAGAAGGGTGTGGGTATTATAGCAGTATTACTGTAGCATTTCCAGAATATCTCTCCTGGCTTTAGTGCTAGTTCATCTGCATATCAACAGGCATTCCTCAGGGGTGGAGAAAGGTAGTCCATCTTCATATCAATGGGTAATTACCTGGGCCACTGAGGGCTTATCTGAACCTGAGAGGTTAGAGGGAAGGCTGGTTCGCTTCTGCCAGAGCAAGAAAGAGAAATGGCCCCCGACCACAGTTTGTAAGCAATAAACTGGTTTTAAACTTTATTTCTCCCCTTGACTGATTTTGGTTTTAGAGGTATTTTGCCTGGGATTTCCTCTCCTCGGAGTTACAAAGGGACAAATGAAAGAAATGTAATAAAACCTTAATGTTTATTGCACTGAGGGAGGGTACGTGGAGGTTCATCATACTATTCTCTCTACATTTGTGTATGTTTGAAAGTTTTCATTAGAATTTTTTTTGTTCAAGTTAATCATATTAATCATATGTTACACAGTCTAAAAGATATATCTGGAAAGTCTGGTTTTTAAAAATTAGTAAAAGACTATGGCAATTAAGTAACAAAAGTAGTATTTTAGTTTTCCAAAATTGTAATACAGCTCAGAGCCTTAAATGTCTTTAATACATAACATCATATACAGAAGACTTAAATGTTTGAAAAAAGACAGATTCACAAAAGAACTACTCATTAAAATTCCTGCTTGATTGTTGTTACTGCCAAGATAATCAAGTGAGCAACATGCCCACCTCTACTGGTGCTTTGGTAATGTCAGTATTAGAAAGGACCCAACAATGTAAATGTAACTTACAAAACTAAATAGCATCTACACTCAAAGGCAGTTTAAAAACAAACATACCTGAATAAATGAAAGAGAACTCTAAATGAATTCACTAATGCTGTTTCAGTCACCCACTGGATGCCAAATATTTCCACTGTATCCTCTTCGAAATTAGTTGGTAAAGGATCAAGATTCAAAATTAATCTGAAATGAAAACTCTGCTTTAATCTCATAAAAAGTATGCTAACTCCCATGCTATAGCATGTCCTTTTGACATTATGTGAGTCCATACTGAACATCCATGACATACTCACAATGATACTATAAAGTCAGGACATGGCTTGGTACCATATTCAGGAATACAACAGCTAGACTATTAAAAATTCAGTCCTATACAGTGATAAAAAAGTGTAACTGAAGAGCAGTGTAACTTAGAGGAAAAACACAAAAAGGAGTCTTGGAACATACTTTTCCCTGTCTTCAAAAGTGGCCTTCAGTTGTAGAATTTCATCCTTTGAGGAGATATTTAATTTTTAAAAGCTAAAAGTTATTCTGAGCCACGTCTGGAGAGAACAAGGTGTAACTACAAATTCAACAAAAACGGTTTCCTTTCTTACTGAAATAGGCTCAGTATTCCCAAAATATTTCAATAGCAGCAGTTTTACTGCAATTTGTGTACACACCTTGTCTATGTCATGAACTTTGAAGAATAATTCCTCTGAACCTAACACAATCTGGTGTATTAGAAAGTTTGAAAAAGTAAGCCCCTAAGACTTCGGTGTACAGATACACAGAATTAGAAGGAACTGGAACAAAAAAAGTATGTATGTCTTACGTAGCAAGAAAGTTCTTAATATCCAAAAATGTTTTAGATATGCTCTAACCAGGACACCAGCAACAGAACTAACAACCTGCATCCGCGTGATACACGAAGTCGATTTACAGAAACATGGCTTGGGCATCAAAATTAAGCTGACTAAAATCATGACATTCTTAACAAATTGATAAAAAATCTGATGAGGGACAAAGTCTCCCGTATTTTACCTACCGCTTAAGGGCTCCGCTGGAAAGGTACGACTCTCCAGAAAAGTGTTTTCCTCCTCCTCTGTTGTCAAAAGCACAAGAAAAGCACGGGGGTTTGCACCATTCTGTCCCCAGCTCCAGCTCCAAGCTGTCGGTTAGGAATGTCGTAGCCGAGGAACAGTCATCCATGGTTTACTTCATGTCCTGAAAGATTTGGGGTTCATATAATTATCATTAAAGGCTCCAAAGAAGTTGACATGACATTCCTGAAGGTGGGGCGGGCCAACAGATCAGGCGTGACCTCAGAAAGTTCCCAACACGTCCCCGCAACACTAAGAGAGAGAAAAAAAAGAGAAGCCAAGCCCTCCACAACTCTTCCTGCGACTCCTCGAGATCAAGGCTGTCAGAGGTCAGTCAGCAAGCACCCCAGGCTGGCCGCGGCAGGAACTGAAAATCTGCCCTAGGGTCGGACCTTGCAGGCCCAGACAGAGTAAAGGAGAAACAAATGCTTGCAGGGTAGATCTAGCTTCAACTCTCGGGCCCGCCTGTACCTGTGCCCTCCGCGAAGTTGCTGACGTGCATCAGGCCAGTCTGTCTGCAGCGCCGCAGGAAAGCGCCCTGGCGACTCCCGGGGAGGCTCTGCGGGGCCCGGCGCCTACGTTCGGTCCTCCAGCCGGGAAGGCAAGGCCAGCCCAGTCCGCACTCGGCAGCGACCGGCACGATCCGGGCTCTGGGACAAGCGGGGCACCCCGTGTTCGGCGCACGTCCGTACCTGCTCACACTGTCAGCCCCCGAGATCCGCCGTGGGCGGTCCCGATCCCCGAGCGGGCGTCCGTGGGACCTGAACCCCAAACCAGGCGAAATTCCCGCCACGCCGCGCGCGCGCGCTCCGGAGGGGCGGGGCCTCGGCGAAGCCCGCCCCCGGAGGGGCGATCGCGAGGTCTCCGCGGGAACCGCTAGCGCGCCGAGAGTTCTCGCGAGAGTCTGCCGGCTGAGGACTAGGAGCCGCGATTATCCTTTCTTGCCTCTCTTTTGTGTCTGTGCGTGGGGCTCTAATTGGTGTGTGCGGCTGGAAGGCGGGGCCTCACTTGAAACGTGACGGATACGGAGGCTGAGGTGAGCCAGGCTAGGAGCTGCCGGGATTACCTTTGCTCGCGGCCTGAGAAGAGGGCTTTGCCCCAGTACGTCCCTTGCAGGTGCCTTCACACCCGCGCCATCCGCGCTCCTTCCCGAGCTAGCGCCCGCAAATCTTTTGTTGGGATCCAGGATGCCTATTGTTCGTGGATTGTCGGCCAGGCAAGTGCAAAAACGAGGCTAAGCCAGTGTACGGAAACGGAGTAGGTTAGGCGGTCCTTGCTTGCAGTGTAAAACTATGGCCCCCTCTTTTTCAATATCTGGACAGGTTTAAGTGTCTTAAACCTGGTTGATTTTGTAAAGATACAGCCCATTCGCTGCATTTTTCTTGTTGTTTTTTTTTTCAAGTGTTCCTTAACATCGCCTCAGAAGACTTCCCAGTCTGTTAAACGTTACGCATCTCAGCATGTCGACTTCATACTCAAGACAGCCATGAGACTTTCTCATTCAGATGTCCGGCTATCGTTCGATTTTTGCATTTGCCCATTCCTGCACAACAGAGTGTGTCCTCGTTTAATTCCTGTATAGTGAACCTATCTTCACTCTTCTGTTCAAACCACATACAGCACATTTTCTGACAAATGGGATGAGGTGGGGGCAAAAACAGTATGGTATCTCCTCTGGCTGCAGCCTCAGCTGCTGTGATGGGTGCTATCTATGGCCAGCTGATGTTCCCTGAGACCTGATGCTAAGTTGGGGTCCACCGCAGCTTGTTTATGGCCCATGTGGCGTCTCTGGCATGATGCATAGTATCATCTACAAAATCCCTAGACAACAAAGCCTAAGTTTGAGAACGGTGGGCCCTGGGATTGAGTTTAGGAGAACTGGGTCAAGGGATAGTCAATGTTACTTCTTCCTCTAATCAAAACATCCAAATAGACCCCTTTATCTTTTTTCAAGTGCCTGATCTTTTTGAGCGAGTGATCAACTTCGTTGAACCGGTGAGAATGGGAAAAACCAAGTTAAGCTCTGTGTGTATTTAGGCTGGTATTATTAACACTGGTTTTATCAGTAAGAATCCCCAGCAGTTAACAGGAGGTACACTCAAGAGAAGGTACTTAAAGAGAGCTTAATGAAAGGGCCATTTACGAAGGTATGGGCAGGGTTACCAGAACACAAAAAGTGATAGTGAAGCTTCCAGAACTAATCAGAGATTATCACCCTCAGGCTGAAGGGAAAGGAGAAAAAGTGATAACCAGATCTCAAGGGGACTTACTGATGTAGGAGACAGCAACCTACCTGACAGCCATCTATGGTCCTTTCATAGAAGAGCATAGCTGCACCAACCTGCAACCCAGCAAGAAGGAGCTGGAGGGAAGTCCCCAAACTGCTTTCCCTCCACAGTCCAATGTCCAACTAGTGTCTCACTCATGAAAACCAACCCAAAAACAAAGGGTAAGGATGCAATCTGTAAAGTTCAGTCTCTTGGGGTAGAGTCCAGGCTGAAGAAGGGTAAGAGAGTAAATCCGACAAAAACAGGTATATTTTATCAAGAAGCTGTAAGAATACTAAATGTGTACATAGAGTAACAGAGCTTTAATGTACATAAAATGAAAAATATTATTACTTACAGGAGAAATACTCAAATGAATAATTATAGTTAGAAACTTCAACACTCCTCTCTGTAATTGGTGGAATAGGTAGAGAGAAAATTAGTATAGATATAAACAGCACTACCAACCAACCTGACCGAATTCACATTTATAGGTGACTTAACCGTCTATAGCAGAATACCTTCTTGACACACACACATGAAACATTCACCAAGACCATATATCCTGAGCCAGGAAACAAATTTCATTAACTTTAAAAGGACAAATAATACCAAATATATTGTCTGACCACAGTGGAATTAAACTGGAAGTAAATGACAGGAAGAGATCTGAAAAAAAAATCTCTCAAAACATTAAAATTTATAATATGACTGCTTATATTAGAGAAGAGCTCAGTTCAATAAGTTAAACTTCTATCTTAAGAAACTAAAAAAAAAAAACCAGCAAAATAAAACCAAAGCAAGCAAAATGAAGGAAATAAGAAAGAATTGTAAAAAGTAGAATGAAACAGAGGAAGAAAAGAGGAAATAGATGAAGCCAAAACTTGGTTCTTTGAAAAGACCAATATAAGTGATAAACTCTCTATTCAGACTGATCAAGAAAAAAGGAGAGAAGACACAAGTTACCAATATCAAGAATTAAAGGAGGCATCATCAGTACAGATTCTATTAACATTAAGAGGATAAGGATATTAAGAACATTTTTATGCCAATAAACATAGATGAAATGGACAAATTCCTTGAAAGACACCAACTGCCAAAGCTCACAAAGGAAGAAAAAGATAACTTCAATAGCTCTATATCCATCATACTAATTTTAATTTTTAGTTTAAAAAACCTCTCTCTCTCTTTTCATACACACAAACAAAATTCTTACAAGAAAACTCCAGGTTTTATTATTGAATTCTCACAAACATATAAGGAAGGAATAATACCAATACTGTATTAACTCTTCCAGAAAATAGATGACGAAATACTTCAAAACTCATTTAATATGGCCAACATTTCACTGATGTCAAAACTTGACAAAGACAAGAAAAAATTACAATCCAAAATCACAAAACATAGAGGTTGAAATTTTACCAAGTAAAATACAGCAATACAGGTCATGAAAAGTGTATGTGTGTGTGTGTGTATATATATATATATATATATATATATATATATATATATATACTTATACAATACAGTATATGAAAAGAATGAGATACTAAGAAAATCAGGTTCATTTTGAGAATTCAAGGTTGGTATAAATTTCAAAATGCAATCACAGTAGTTAATTATATCAACAGTGTAGAAATAGAAGTGGCATTATCTCAATACACAGAAAAAAAAATTTGAAAAATTCAACATCCATTCATGATGAAAAATCTTAGCAAACTAGGACTATGAGAACATTTCCCTAACCTGATAAATGGCAATTAAGGCAAACCTGCTGTTAATATGAAAATCAATGCTTTCTTCTCTAAGATTGAGAACAGGTCAAGGGCATCTGTCTTCCCTACTTCTGTTCAACATTATACTGCAGGTAACTAACCAATACAGTTAGTATGAGAAAGAATTGAAAGTCAGTTGGATTGAAAAGGAAGAAATAAAATAGTCATCATTATCAGATGATGTCATCATTTATATAAGAAATCATTTGGAGTCTAAAATCAGCTACTAGAACTAATAACTCAGCAAGGTGGCAGGGTTCAATGTCAATATACAAAAATGTATTTTTCTAGACAATGACTAGAAATTATTTCAAAAGCAATACCATTTTAATGGCATCAAAAGTGCTTTTAAAGATAATTTAACAAAATATGCACAAGATTTTGTATACTGAGGATTACAAAATAATGCTGAGAAAACTCAAGAATACCCAATTAAATAGATATAGCATGGTAATGAATTCGAAACCTCAATATTATTAAAATTTCTTCCAAAATTTGTCTACAAATTCAATGGAATGTCAGTCAAAATCCCAGCCCTCTCTCCTTTTATAGAAATTCACAAATCATCTGAGAAATTGACATGGAAATGCAAGGGACCTAGAATATCTACAACAATTTTAAATAAGAACAATGTGGGAAGATTCACAGTACCTAAGTTCAGGATTTACTATAAAGATACAATAATCAAAACAGTGTGGTAATGGTCTAAGGATAAACATAGTTAATAGACCAGAAAAGAGTCCAGAAATAAACCCCCACACATATGTGGTCAACTGATTTTTGGCAAAGGTAATTGAATAGTGAAAGGATAGTCTTTTTAACAAATGGTGCTAGAACTATTGGATACTGGTACACTAAAAAATGAAGCGTGACCTTTATTTCACATTATTTACAATATTTAACTAAATATAGATCATAGACCTAAATGTGAGAGCTAAAACTACAAAGCTTTTAGATATTCAGAGTGCTAGTAAACAGGGAAATGTCAGCAAAGAAGGGCAAGAAGTAAGGTCAGTTCTCAGGAGAAAACTCAAGTGTATACAGTGTGGTGTGATGCCTGTCATGAAAGCTAAGAGATTGTAAGAGTGGGTAATCTATATCAAATGCTGCTTCTAAGTGGAATAATAAGAGAAAACAAATTAACCAATGCATTTCACAAGATGTAGGTCAGGACTGATGTTGATGAAAGCCATTTCAGTTCGGTAGTGGAGGAAAATATCAGACTGGAGTGGGTTGGATAGAAAATGGAGTTGAGTCAGCCAATACAGAAATTTTACCCAGGAATTTAACTTAAAGCAGAAAATTAGGGCAGGAGGGAGATGTGGGGATCCAGAGATGATGTTTAGAAGACAGGAAATAATAAAACATGTTTGTGAGATTTGGGCAATTATAAATGTAAAGGGAAAAGTTGATGCTGAAGAGAAGGAGAATGATTGTAGGACTTCAGGCTTTGAGCAGACAAGAGGTATGGTATTCACTACACAGATGGAATAACCTCTAATCGGATCAAGGACAATTTTCTTTTAACAGGGAGAGTGAAGGGTATGCAGATAAAGATAGCTGATGCTGATGACCTGGGTGGTTGGTAGATGAAGTGCTTTTTGTTTTCATCTATTTTCTCTATAATACCTCAACTATAAGTGAAAGGAGAGAGTGGTTGGTAGAGATTTGGGGAGAGAAAAGATGTGTTTTGGTCACATTGGTGAATAAAAAAGTGTATTTATTAGGGAAGTTTTAGAAGGAATGTCTCGAGTGTTGAGTGACTATTTGAGATTTGTGATAAAAAATTAAGAGTTCAGTTAACATAGTTTCTGGGTTTTCTTCAACAACATTCAGGACCAGAGAATGTATGATAGAATTTGAATGTTTGATTCCTAACTACCTGTAGCTGACTTAACAATGACCAAACCTACCTTTATTGCATGTGCTTCAGCCATACTGGTCTCCTTTAAGTGCCTCCTACCCTCCCACAGGGCCTGTGTATATTCTCTTCTCTCTGCCTCCAGTTGTGTCTCCTTCCCCTTCTTCATACAACTGCACAACCTTCAGATCTCTATTCACATAAAACCTTCTCAGGGAAGCCTTCCATGACCTCCCTAATTATGCCAAATACCTTTGCTATAGGTACCTATGTAGCCCTCTTTGGAATGGTTCACCGCAGGTGTAATTTTACATCAGCATATATAATTGTTTAATGTATTTATATCCTGCACTACAATGTAAGCTTCAAGAAAAGAGGAAGCATGTCTGCTTTTACTTAACATTATACTTTTAAAGCCTTAACTTGAGAACACTCAATAAATATATATATTACATGAATGGGGGAATGTGTTATTGAATTGGATTTTAGGTGTGGGGGAAAGATCTAGGATGATATTGCAGACAGATCTGATTTCAAAACCTGTCTTTATTTCTTTTGCTACTAGAAGTAGCTGCCTTCTCATTTTCAATTTGTACCTATTAGCTTGTTGTGGCAATTACACTAAAAATGTAGAGCTTCCAACACAGCACAGTGTGAGCAGTACAGCCTGCTTTCATGTCTACCTGAGTCCTAAGTGCTGGCAGAAGCTTGTGGTGATCGGCAGGTTGTAAACCCTGTGTAAAGACATACAAATAAATTAGTAAAAATTATATGTTGGTCAAGAAAAACACATTTCTAGGCTAACTTGGCTTTCTGGGTGTCATTTTGCAACCCCTGAATTCTAGTCTTATCAGAATATCACTGTGAGAATGAGGATGAATTGGAAAGCACTTACTTTAGTAGGTGAAACTGTTCGTGCCCTTTGCTTCCTGCTTCTTAATATCTCTGAATGGTTCTATGTAGATTTAGAAAAGGGATGGGAACAGTACACCTTAGCTGCAATCCCTCTAGGACAGCAGGGAATGAGGGAGGGGTGGTTCTCCAGAGCAGCAGCAGGGCACTGACAGCAGGGGAAAGGATGGGAGCTGAGCAGGCAGATGCCAGCACTCCTTTTCCCGGCTCTACCTGGAGGGAGTTACTCTCTTCCTAAACATCACTTAATACCACAACCTCTGTGATGTCACTTCCTATCATAACACCATGTCCTGGAAAAATAAATTATTTTACACATTTTTAAGTAATAGTCATGTGACATCACCTTTAAGGTGCCGCAGCAGAAGAGCTGAAATGTGTCTGCTTGTATCTTAGAAACAGCTTCCTCCAGGGAGAAAGATACCCCCCTACCCTGTTCTGCTTTTGGAGACAACTTCTTTTTCTTAAGTTATCCTTTTCTCGCCTTTCCTGCTGACACTTATCCAAGTTATAGATCCTGAGCCCTATTTCTGACTAAGACTGGTAACTTTTTGCTTATTTCACATTGTCTTCTCTGGCCTGCCTTACAAACCCAGGTTTTCCAGCATTCTACTTTTCTGAGCAAGGACTACACCGATGACCCTATTATGCTTTAGTATTGTTCCATTAACATCCTTGGGTCAGATTTTCATGTCACATAAGTAGAACATATAACTTTTGTACATGGAATACATATACAGAATAATATACTTTAAAAACACAGAAGTTATTGTACCCCTATCTGTCTTCTCACCATACTATAACTTAAGATTTGTCCATTATTGTGTCTTCAGCATCTAGGATAGTGCCTGCATATTGTAGGTCATTAGAATACTTTTGGCTAAATGAATACAATGTTGCATCTGGTGTTTAACAATCATGCTCATATCTTTGGCAGGGAAATTTTTTTGAAAGATGTTATAATTGTACTTTCTTAGCCTTGGAGTTTCAGCTGAGGCACCAATCGAAGAAAAATATCTAATATTCTAACTGAAATGCTAGACCATTGCTACAAAGGAGGTGGGGCTAAATTCTCTTTATCAGCATTAGCTGATCATCTTTTTTTTGTCTGTTTATAAAGAGGAATTCACTAGGGCTTAGAATTTCAACAGGATTTCTTTAGAGACTGTGTGTGGAAGGCTCTCAGTGTTTCCCCCCTCTTTCTCCGAGTCAAAGCTGGTGAACTTCAGAGAACCACATAGACAAGCTGACATGTGTACGCTGACATCTGGGGCGCACAGGTCCCTGGCTGGGTGCTATAAATCTACAGGATAGAGGTTGGCTGACGTGGCTCTGTGGTGGCAGTGCAAGAAGAGAGTGCTGTGAAGGGACGCAGCTACCAGGGCGCATGCAAGTGTGTCCTGAGGGAGGGAGCCAGACCTGAGGTGTCTTGCTTGGGAGGAAGTTGGTCCAAGAGGACTTCTGGGAGGGATCATGTGACATCAACAGGAAGGCTGCTGGGAGGAGGGCCCCCTGCACCGGAAGTCAGGCACTAGGGGGCAGTCATCCGCAGCTGCCGAGGGGAGGTACAGGGTGGATCAAATCTCTTCCTTGCATAAAACACTTCAGTGGCCTCATGCTGCAATTAGGGTGAAATCTAAAAACCTCATGTTTGTGATTTGACCCCTTCTTATGTCTGCAATTGTTTCTTGAACTAATATCCACGGTTTTTACCAGTTAGTGGCCATACTCACCTTCTTTCTGTTCTCACACGCTATATTCTTTTCTGCCTCAAAATGCTCGTGCAAGCTATGCCTTATGCCAGAAATGTTTTTACATCTTGCTTTTTTCTAGTCCTGGCTCCTTTTTGTTTTTGAGATCTTGGCTGACACTCTTTCCCTCAGAGATCTTTGTTCCCTCAATTTAACATACATTTTTGTAATAGTTTGAGTTGGGGAAAGCTGCCGAAGATGTGACATAAAACTCAGGATAACTGTGGCTTACCAAAGAAAAGCATCTTTCCCTCTCCCATGAGTCATGCTATCTGTCCAGACCTGGAGTTCTCACATGCATCGTGATGCCAGGATCCTTATATCTTGTATCTCCGCAACATGTGGCCTTTTTAAAGTTCATCTTATGGTCCAGGAGGGCTGTTCCTGTTGCAGCCAGCACATGTATATTGCAGCTGGCAAGAAGGAAAGAAAGGGGGAAGAGTGACCTTTAAAGCTAAAGTCTAGAAACTGCTCTTACTGTCTGTTTACACATACTGTATCATAGAGCATATTTTGGAAACAGTAATATCCACTCTCACCTGTGCCTATGCATTTCACCCAATTTCTGGCCCACTTCAGTACTTTCTTGTTCTTAGCTTAGGTCTGTCACATTTAGCCTCCAGTTAGGCAAGTTGGAAAAGACAGTCTTTATTCTGACTAAAATTAGAGGATAAATTAAAATGAATAAGAGAACTGGCAGTTGCCCCCCACAGCAGCCGCAGGTTTTATTTTGTTACAGCACTAAGTTACAGAGAGTAAAACCTTTCTCCCTCATAGAAGCCTTCTTTGATCACTTGATCTGAAGTAAATTTCTATAATCGTTTGAGTTGGGTTCAGGTGTAAGTGTCAGAAAATTCAGCATGAAAGTAGCTTAACAAGAAAGCAGTTAAATCCTCTTTCACATGAGACTCACATAATCGTTTGGAGTCTGCATGGTGCTCTATGGCATCCAAAAGTGACTGAGTTAAATTTCCTAGCATTCAGTTATATTTGTTAATATCAGTCAGCAAATGACAGACTGTGGGCCAAATCTGGCCTGCCACCTGTTTTCTAAGTAAAGTTTTATTGTAACTTTAACACAACCACTAGTTAATATATTGTCCAAGACTGCTTTCTCATTATAAGTGCAAAGCTGAGGGTTATAATAAAGAATGTATGGTCCACAGCCACTAGGATACTTACTATCTGGCCCTTTATTAAAAATAATTGCCAACCTCTGAATTATATTAATTAGTAAGTTTGTTAAATAATGTCTACTTAAAGGCATTACTTTCTGTGGAGCTCTAGAAGTTTCTCTCTGAAAGCCAGCTGTTATAAGTAAAAGTGGCTTACTATTCTTACTTTACACATTGTTCCCCCCAGTATCTTTTAGTTACCTGTTTTCTGTGGGATATAAGTGAGAAGAAGACATTATAATTTTCTCACCTGGCCTCGTTTTCTGGCTCATCCTTATGATGCCATCATTCTCAGACTTCGAGCACCGGAGTAGGAAGGTGCTTTAGAAGTCACTATGTGGGACACTCTGGTGTGCCACGCAGATTCCCCTT
Source organism: Manis javanica (assembly GCF_040802235.1). Lineage (NCBI taxonomy): Eukaryota > Metazoa > Chordata > Mammalia > Pholidota > Manidae > Manis > Manis javanica. Next base: position 10,043,820 of record NC_133168.1, on the reverse strand, counting down.
TCAGAACAAAAGACTTACTTCGCCATTTCCTGAAGTGCTGCTGTCAGCTCTTGACTATCAGCCTTTCTCAGAATTATTTTGAGTAAAGAAACCTGCTGGCCCAAATAGGTGCATCTGACATCCATTTACAATGGCATGAAGGTATAAATACCTGGTCTTCCCTCCTACCCTACCTTGAGATAACAGTGAAGGGTCATCCCCACTTCAGAGCTTCCATCAGGTGGCTGAGGCCTCATGGAGATTACATTCAACCCAATATCTTCCTCTGCCCTGTCCTACTTTCCTTCCCCAAGTGGTTGTTCCAAGACTACTCCTTAGAAAACTTTTTGCATGTTAATCTCTACCTCAGAGCCACCCTGCCCTAATTTTCCAATTTTAGGAAGCTGAATCTTACGGATTTCCCATGACACAGATCTGGACAGGGGAGGAGCCAGAACTTTTGGCTCCATAGGTTAGTTTCCTTTCCCCAAAATATGATAACTGTTAATTTTAAGAGAGTTCTGATTGCTATCTAATCCTTTGAACTTCCTTTAGAAGCAGAGACTTAGGGAATCTGTGAAATACTATAGCCTCTTCTTGGTATTTAGATATTACAGTGTCCAGAGGCTGTGTCAGTTAAGCTCTGCTGGGTTGTGGGATGGATGGAGTGGAGATCATTGCTTAAAGGAGAGTGAGTTCATGGATCAGTATACATGAATTTGAATCCCACATTCTGCATTTTCTAACTGCATAATCTTGGACAAGTTTTGTAAACTCTCTTGAGTCTCAGGTTTATTATCTGAGAATTGGAAGATAAGGTATAGGGGACCTTGTTATTCCATAACTTTAGTTTATCCAACAGGTAACATCCATTCTATTTTATTTCATTCTATTCTAGAAGGAATTACTGAGATGTACTAAGATATTTCCTTCACTGTCATACTTAAAATAGCATGAGAAGTCATGGTTCCTGCACTCAGGAAACTCTAATTCTATCGGAGAAACAAAATCTGAAATATAAAACAATTAGGAAAATATATACGCAGGAACCAATTCCAAATTGTATGGAATTGGTACTATGTTAGGAAATGAGGACTGAGATAGATTTAATTTGGGCAAAATTTACATGCTATCACCTTTTAATTGTTCTCTGTAGGATCTGCAGGTCAAATGAAGCTGAATTTCATTTTTCAAAATAAAAGGATGGAGGGAAATTTCCCATTCTATTCTCTATAGTTGAATGTATAAGAAAAATCATAAATAAACATTAAAAAATTTTTTAATTTACATTTGTAAATAGTAAAATTCACTCTGTTGTTCAGTTCTATGAGTTTTGAAAAATTCCTGGAGTTGTGTAATCACTATAAAAATTAGTACACCTATAGTTCAATCACTCCCCACACAAATACCCTCCTACAACCACTGCAGTCAAAACATCCTTCCTCCTCCCCCGACTCCTGACAACCATTGATCTGTTCTCTGTCCCTGTATTTTTGCTGGTTCCAGAATGCACATAAATGGAATTATATTGTATTCAGCCTTTTGATACAGTGCCTTCTACTTAGCATAATGCATTTGGGGTTCATCCATGTTGTATGTATCAGTAGTATGTTTCTTTTTGTTATTTCCATTTCTTGGGCATTCTAAATAGAGCCGCTATGAACATTTGTGAGCAAGCTTTATGTATGGATGTGTGCTTTCATTTCTCCTGAGTAAAATTGTTATAGGAATAGAATTGCTGGATCCTAACATACGTTTATGGTTAACATTTTAAGAAAACGAAAGACTATTTTTCAAAGTGGCTGCACCATTTTGTGTTTTTACCATCAATATATAAAGGTTTCAGTTTTTCATATGGCATCATTTTGTATTTCTGCCATCAATGTACAAAGGTTCTAATTTTTCCACATGCTTGTCAACATTTGCTATTGTCACCTTTTTTTATTTTAGTCATTCTTGTGGATATGAAGTAGTTTTAATTTGTTTTGCTCTAATGATTTTGGTCATCTTTTCATGTCTTTATTGGCTATTCATATATGTTCTTTGGTGAATGTCTTTTTGCTTTAAACTATTTTGATATTTTATTGTATTATATTTGAAGTGCCTTATTCCTTAATAATTAACAATAGTTGTAAATATCTGCCTTTTCCTTTTGTTTGAAGTACGTAGACAACTGATGAAAGTTTGAACAAGTTTCTTTAGCATACAGCAGTTAATAATTTGAAATAAGTTCCTATTTACTCCTACTGAATTCTCTGCTTTCTGGTAAACACTGGGTTAGAGTTAGGAAATGGAGAGTCTTGCTCTACTTACTTGCAACAGTAGCTACCTTATTCTAGATATCAGGGATAGGGCTTTTTTAGGCTAGTTTATTTGTTTTCAATTTTGCTTTAATTATTTGTTGGAGAGCCAAGTCATCTATGTTGTCTATTTCTCAGACAGAACATAAGTTTCATTCAGTTCTGGAACTTACAAAGCCCTTACACAGACAGATGGGTTCCCTCATCCTTGAACGAGAGAGTTTTAAGAGATCCAGTATCTCCTTTCGTTTCCTGTGGCTCATCTACCTTGGAGGTGGTTTGCAAAGTGACTCAAAGACAAACTGTAGTTTGGCTGTGTACAGGTTCTCCAACTGAGTTCTTTTGTATTCCTACCATCTCGCCACCTCCTAGGGGAGAGTGGGATCTCACCCTAAGTCAGCTTTGAGGAGATAACACTAGATTGCCTGAAAGGTTCTTTCTTCTCAGGGGGTTTAGGGGAGGGTATGGGATTTTCTTGTAGAATTATTCCAAATTTTGTCTCTCTGTTAAAACTTCATCTGCTCTCATGTGTTGAGCCCTCTATTTTTTTTATAAAAGTATATTTGATATACAATATTATGCTAGTTTCAAGTATACAACATAGTGACTCAACAGTTATATACATTATTAAATCCTGACTCCAACTAGTGCAGTAACTCTGTCAACATAGAAAGATGTTACAGAGCTATTGACTGTATTCTCTATGCTATACTTTCATCCCTGCGACTAATTCATAGTATGACTGAGATTTTGTGCATCTTTGTCCCCTTCACCTATTTCACCCACCCCCTACAACTCCCCCAACATAGTAACCACCAGTCACTTCTCAGTGTCTATGAGTCTGTTGCTCTTTTGTTCATTTTATTTTGTTTTGTTTATAGATTCCACATATAAGTGAAATCATATGGTATCTGTCTTTCTCCACCTGGTTTATTTCACTTACCATAACACCCTCCTGGTCATCCATGTTGTTGCAAATAGCAGGATTTCTATCTTTTTTCATGGCTGAATAATATTCCATTGTGTATATGTACCACCTCTTCTATACCCATTCATCTGTTGATGGACACTTTGGTTGCTTCCATATCTTGGCTATTATAAATATTGTGGCAATAAACATAGGGGTGAATTTACTCTTTTCAATCAGAGATTTTGTTTTCTTCAGGTAAATTTCTTAAAGTGGAGTTAATGGATCATATAGTATTTCTATTTTTAGTTTTTTGAGGAACCTCCATAATTTCCTTAGTGGATGCACCCATTTATACTCCCACCAACAGAGTAGGAGGTTTCCCTATTTCACATTCTTGCCAACACTTGCTATTTCTTGTCTTTTGGATAGTGGCCATTCTGACTGGTGTGAAGTGATATCTCATTGTGGTTTTGATTTTCAGTTCTTTGATGAGTAGTGATGTGGAGTATCTTTTCATGTGCCTGTTGGCCATTTGTATTTCTTCTTTGGAAAATGTCCATGTAGGTCCTCTGCCCATTTGGTTTTTTGGTATTGAGCCATAGGAGTTCTTTTTGAAATGTCTTATAATATATGTGATTTGTAATTATTCTTTCCTAGTATGTGGCTTGTCTCTATTGTTTTCCTTTTCTTCAATTTCATTAATTTTTGTTATCTTTGTTATTAAAAAAATTTTTTTTTCATTAAGGTATTATTGATATACACTCTTATGAAGGTTTCACATGAAAAAACAATGTGGTTACTACATTTACCCATGTTATCAAGTCCACCCCACCCATACCTCAATGCAGTCACTGTCCTTTAGTGTAGTAAGATGCCACAGAGTCACTGTGTGCCTTCTCTGTGCTACAGTGTTTTCCCCATGATCCCCCACACCATGTGTACTAAACATAATACCCCTCAGTCCCCTTCTCCCTCCCTCCCTCCCCACCCACCCTCCCACACCCCTCCCCTTTGGTAACCACTAGTCCCTTCTTGGAGTCTGTGAGTCTGCTGCTATTTTGTTCCTTCAGTTTTGCTTCATTATTATACTCCACAAATGAGGGAATCATTTGGCACTTGTCTTTCTCTGCCTGGCTTATTTCACTGAGCATAATATCCTCCAGCTCCATCCAAGTTGTTGAAAATGGTAGGATTTGTTTCTTTCTTATGGTTGAATAGTATTCCATTGTATATATGTACCACATCTTCTTTATCCATTCATCTACTGATGGACAGTTAGGCTGCTCCCATATCTTGGCTCTTATCTCTGTTATTTATTTCCTTTTGTTTACTTTGGTTGTAATTTTTTCTTTTTTTCTAGTTTCTTAACATGAAAGTTTAGATTATTGAATGAGACCTTCTTCTTTTCTAATAAAAGCATTTAGTGCTATTAATTTCCCTCTAAGTGGTGCTTAGCTGCATTCCACAAATTTTGACATATATTCATTTTCACTTAGTTAAAAATATTCATTTTCTCTTGATACTTCCTCTTTGACCTATAAGTTTTCATCAGTGTGTTGCTTATTTTCACATACTTGGGATTTTTCATGTATCTTTCTGTTATTGATTTCTTGATTACTTTTATTGGGGGTCAGATAATGCCACCCAGGATTTCATAGCTACAAGAACTCAGTGCCTCCCTGCAAAGCTTCGAAGGACAGGCTGATGGTCTTGTTAGCGGCTAATGCAGCTGGTGGCTTTATGTTGAAACCAATACTTATTTATTATTCTGAAAATCCTAGGGCCCTCAAGAGTTATGATAAATCATCTCTGCTGTGCTTTATGTTGAAACCAATACTTATTTATTATTCTGAAAATCCTAGGGCCCTCAAGAGTTATGATAAATCATCTCTGCTGTGCTCTATACATGGAACAACAAAGCCTGGATGACAGTACATCTGTTTACAACATGGTTTACTGACTTTTTAAATGTCACTGTTGATACCTACTGCTCAGAAAAAAAATCCTTTCAAAGGATTACAGCCCAGTGACAATGTCCATGGCCATCCAAGAGTTCCGTTGGAGATGTACAATGAGATTAATGGTTTTTTATACCTGCTAATACAACATCCATTCTGTAGCACATGGATCAAAGAGTAATTTCAACTTTCAAGTATTATTATTTAAAAATTAATTTTTTTGTTGAATTATCATTGATATACAAACTTATGTTGGTTTCAACTACATAGCACAGTGGTTCAACAGTTACTCATATTATTAAATCTTCACCCCCTCTAGTGCGGTTACTATCTATCAATGTAGAAAGATGTTACGGAATCATTGACTATATTCTCTATGCTATACCACCATCCCGGGGAACAACTTATGATGTGAGTGCAAATTATTGTGCCCCTTTATCCTCTTCACCCTTCCACTGCACCCACCCCAACCCCTCCCCCTTGGTAACCACTAGTCCCTTCTCAATGTCTGTGAGTCTATTGCTATTTTGTTCCTTCATTTTTAAAGGCTAAAGCTGCAATACATAGTGATTCTTCTGACGGATCTGGCCAGAGTAAATTGAAAACCTTCTGGAAAGTATGCACCGTATAGATGACAATAAGAACTGTAATGATTCCTGGGAAGAGGACAACATATCAACATGAACAGTGTTTGAAGTAAATTGATTCCAACCCTCATGGATGACTTTGAGAGGTTCAAGACTTCAGTTGAGGAAGTAAGTGCGGATAAGGGGGAAACAGCAAGATAACTAGAATTAAAAGTGGAGCCTGAAGATAAGGCTCAATTGCTGCAGTTTCATGATAAAACTTAAACAGATGAGGAGTTACTTCTTATGGAAGAGCAAAGAGAGTGGTTTCTTGAGATAGAGTCTCCTGGTGAAGATGCTGTGAATATTGTTGAAATGACAAAATAGGATTTAGAGTATTATGTAAACTTATTTGATAAAGCAGCAGCAGAGCTTGAGAAGACTGACTCCAATTTTGAGAAGTTCTATTGAGGGTAATATGCTGTCAAACAGCATTACATGCTACAGAGGAATCATTTGTGAAAGAAAAAGTCAACTAATGCAGCAAACTTCATGTTGTCTTATTTTAAGAAACTTCCACAGCCACCACAGCCTTCAGCAACCACCACCCTGATCAGTCAGCAGTTATGAACACTGGGTCAAGACCCTCCTTCAGAAAAAAGATTATGATTCACTGAAAGCTCAGATGATGGCTAGCATTTTTTAGCAATAAAGTTTCTTAAATTAAGATATGTACGTTTTTTAGACCTAAGACTATTGGCATACATAATAGGCTACCATAACTTTTATATGCACTGGGAAATCAAAAAAATTCATTTGACTCATTTTATAGTAATATTTGCTATATTGCATTGGTCTGGAACTGAATCCACAATACATCTAGGGTATGCCTGTAATAGCTGTTTTAGTGTCTTGTCTGATAATTTTAATATCTGGTCTTTCCAAGAGTGGTGTCGGTTGATTGTATTTTCCCTTAAATTTGGTCAGATTTTCCTGGTTCTTTACATGTCTACTAATTTTGGGTTATATACTCTACAATTTCATTTTTAGGAGACTTTGGACTACTTTTAATATCCTCCAAATCATGTTTTGTTTTGTTCTTTGAAGGGGAAGGGTTCTTTTAGGCGTTAGGTCCAAACTGTGTATTTTATTTCACTTTCTGTGGGTGAACGTCTTGTCAGTTTTCAAAGCTTTCCTTATGCTGCTGGGTCTGAGTGAGTAAGAATGGGAGGGCGGTAAATGATGAGACCAAAAGGGCGCATGTGCTGGGGAGGGCCAGATCCCGTTGTCCATAAGGCCTTTGGTTTTTACTTGCTCTAAGCATTGTGGGAAACCACTGGAGAGTTTTGAGCAGAGGAGTAATACTCAAGTCTTCCCAAATCGTTCCAGCTGCAGTGGGGAGAATAAATCCTATGGGGTAAGTGTGGAAGTGAGACTCTCCAGGGAACTTAGCTTGGAAGTAGAAGTGGTGTGATATAGTGAAGATGTATTTGTAAGCGGTAGTGACAGGAGTGGCTGACAGGACAGAAGTGAGTTGTGAGAGACAAGTGTTTTATTTTTTGCTTGAGTAAATTTTTGGCTTAAAGACTTGGGTGACTGGAGAAACCATTGAGTGAGATGAAGTCACAAAGAGGAGGAATTCTATTTTTGGATGCCTATGTGCAGCAAACAGTAAGCCACTTGAATATGCCTTTTACTTAGTGAGCATTCCAGAACATATTCCAGAGCCATAGTAGCTCATTTAAGCGACTCTGTGAGATAGATTAATAATATTGTGTCCACTTTGCAGTTGAGGAAAACGAAGCACGGAGATGTTATATATCCCTCGCCCCAACGAGTACAAGGCAAAGTTAGGACTTGAATCTGGGGAGCTTAGTACCCAAATCTGCTCACCTATCTATCTAAATGGAGACAGTCAGCAGACAGTTGGGTTCAGGAAGTCAGGTCTAGGTAGAGATATACATTTGAGAGTTGCCAGCATATTGATGGTATTTGAAGCCATGATATTAGATGGGATTGTTTAGGGCAACAGTGGAGATGGGGAAGAGTACGAATTCCAGGGCTAAGCCCTCGGGCGTTTCATCATTCAGAGCTCAGGGATGAGACCACGCTCCACTAAAGAACACAAAGGAGTAGAGCAGACAGTAAAGTAGGAGAAACACACAGTTCCCAGGAGAGTGTGGAATCTGGGAAGCCTAATGTAGAAAGAGTTTCAAGGAGGATGGTCAGCTCTGCCAAATACTGCTGGTAGCTTGAAAGAATGAAGACTGAGACTTGACCAGTAGATTTGGCAACGTGGGGTGCATTGGTGACTAAGAGCTTTTTCAGAGGAATGATAACAGAAGCTCTAGGGAGTGGGTCAAGAGGGGATGGAAGGAGGGGAAATGGAGACCACAAGCTTGGTCAATTTTTGAGGATTTATTTTTTTAAATAAAAGCATAATGAAGTCAGTTCTCTTTCAGTGCTTCCCTGCTCACACCTCCAGACTCTGACATTCCACCATTAGCATGCTGGTGACTTCCAGAGAATTCATCTCTGGGGGCCTTACAAATAAAGTTTCTCAGAAAAACACTTGAACAACAGCTAATCATATGCCTGTTTTCATCTCTGTCTTTTTCTGTTTCATGGACCTCAACCCCTTAACAGCCTTCCCAAACTCCCAAACTATGTGAGGTATCTGTTTTGTAATCATAGCATCCTGCACTTTGCTTTATAGAACTTAAAACGGTTTGTATTTACTGTTATATATTACTTATTTTATTAATAAGTATAGACTAATTAATACAGTATACTTGTATATTACTAATATATATCCATATACAATATTATATGTTATTTATAACAATTTGGTTATTTTATTTATGTGTATCTTGTCTACTACACTAAGCCAAGAGAATGGGCTCTAGAGTCAGACAGCCAAAGTACAAATCCTGATCACATGTGCTAGTTGGCTGAGCTTGAGCAAGTAACTTAGCGACTTTGAGACACTTTCCTCACCTGTAAAATTGGGAGTTAAAATAGTATATACCTCATATAATTTTGTGAGGCTAATACTACATATAAAGATACCTAGCACTCAGTAAATCTTAAAGTCATTGTGAACATATTAAAGTTGAAAATATGTACTTTAAAATTTATGTCCAGAATAAATCACAAATAATCTGCTTTTTTCCACCTTTATTCTTCTCTCTTTCCAACCCATTTTAGCTTTACTATGTTATTTATTAGCTACATTTCTTTTTCTTACCTTTTTTATACCTGATGGCAAAACTCATTATCTTATTGAATTTACCAACTGAAAGAATTTTTTTTTAATGGAAATGATCTAAAATGTTACAAGGAATCCTACCATTATTTTTTTTCCCACAATACAGAAGTTCCTTTCTCATTGTTCTGGAATACCCACTAAGTAAAAGGCACTGATTTATTGATCTATAATAAGCTACCGCTAAACTTAGTGTCTTAATTTAAACCAGTGATTCACTGCTGTTTATTATGATTTTGTGGGTAAATCTGACTCATCTGAATAGTTCTTGTCTGGTTTCTCTCACATTACTGCAGGCAAAAGAGGGCTGGGAATACAGTCCTCTGTAGGCGTGAGTGTGCTTGGTGTCAAATGTGGGTTCCCCATCCGCGTGTCTGGGTGCCTCTGCCGGGGTGGATGCAACAGTGTGGAGCTGGCTGGACATCTCTCTTTCCTCTCTCTCTCTCCCCATCCCTTTCTCTACAGGGTTTCCTGTTTGATAGATCAGGCTTTTTGATAGTATGGAGATTTCTGTGTATTCTGACTTCTTTTCCAGTGACTGCCTTTCCTAAGCATTGCAAGAGACCTAGGTGAAAGCTACAAGTCACACAGTGTCACTTCCGCTGCACTCTTTTAGTCAAAAGCAAGTCATAGGGCCAGCCCAGGTTCAAATAGAGAGGAATCCAAAAGAGTATGAATTCTGGGAGGCAGGGTTCATAGCGGGTCATCTTTAAGGATGTGCTACCACCATTAGCCTGTAAGCATGCACAAAAAACTTCTGCCTTTGAGAAGCTTATGTTTGGGGCAAGATGTCACAACTTTGACACTACAGACTTTTTTTTTTTTTTTTTGAGAGGGCATCTCTCTCTCATATTTATTGATCAAATGGTTGCTAACAACAATAAAATTCAGTATAGGGGGGTCAATACTCAATGTACAATCATTAATCCATCTCAAGCCTAATTCTCGTCAGTCTCCAATCTTCTGAAGCATAACGAACAAGCTCTTACATGGTGAACGAATTCTTACACAGTGAATAAATTCTTACATGGTGAACAGTGCAAGGGCATTCATCACAGAAACTTTCGGTTTTGATCACGCATTATGACCTATAAACAATCAGGTCAAATATGAATATTTGTTTGATTTTTATACTTGATTTATATGTTGATCCCACATTTCTCCCTTTATTATTATTATTATTTTTATTTTTAATAAAATGCTGAAGTGGTAGGTAGATGCAAGATAAAGGTAGAAAACATAGTTTAGTGCTGTAAGAGGGCAAATGTAGATGATCAGGTCTGTGCCTATGGACTAAGTATTAATCCAGGCTAGACAAGGGCAGCAAAACATCCACGGATGCAGAAGATTTCTCTCAAAGCAGGGGGGGTGAGGTTCTGAGCCTCACCTCTGTTGATCCCCAATTTCTCACCTGATGGCCCCCCTGCGACTGTGCCTGTCTTAGGTTGTTCCTCCCTTGAGGAATCTTACCCGGACACTACAGACTTTTTAAAAAGTAAATACATTTTATTTTTCAGAACAGTCTTACAGAAATATTGCGAAGATACTCCATACCCAGTTTCTCCTACTAACATCTTACGTTAGGATGGTACATTTGTTACAATCAGTAAACCCATCAATTGATATATTATTATAAACTAAACTTCATGCTCTATTCGGATTTCCTTAGTTTTTACCTAAGTCCTTTTTCTGTTCAAGGATACTATCCAGGATACCGCATTACATTCAGTGTTCATATCTCCTTGGGCTTCTCTTGGCTGTGACAGACGCAGACTTTTCTTCTTTTTGATAGTCTTGACAGTTTTGAGGAGTCTTGTGAGTGTTTTGTAGAATGTCCCTCTATTGGAATTTGTCTGATTTTTTTTTTTCATTATTAGACTGGAGTTAGGGCACATACCTGATTAGCATGACTTATTATTGTTAATGTTAACCTTGATCGCCAAGCTTAGGTAGTGTTACATTAAGTTTCTCCACTATAACGTTATTACCTGGAGTCCGCCCTTCCCCCAACCCCTACAACTCCCCACTATGGAAGTGACTATGAGCAGCCCGCATTTCAGGATTGGGCTGCCTAAATTATTTGGAATTCTTCTGCAAAGAAGATTTGTCTCTTCTCCACTTATTTTTCAATATTTATATCGGTTTGGACTCATGGGTATCTATTATACTCTGGGTTATATACTACATTGTGTATTTATTGTTCAAATACTTCCAACTTGAGCCATTGGAAGCTCTTTCAGATGGTTCCTGTGCCCTTTGGACATGCCCCCATTGTTGGTATTTGCTGTTTTTAGGGTTCTTCCTACTTTCTAGCACTATGAGATGCTCTAGGCTCACCTTGTGTATTTCCTGCCCCAGACCTAGAATCAACCTTTTGTCCAAGGAGCCCTGGTTCCTTTTATTAGAAACTAAGATCTAGGTGCTAATTGAGATCATTACTATACTATTGACATTTTGGGTCTGATAATTCTTTGCTGTGGGGAGCTGTCCTGTGTGTTGAATAGTTTGACAGCATCCCTGGCCTCTGCCTATAGCAGCCTTCCTTCAGTTGTGAAAATCAATAATGTCTCTAGACAATGTCAAATGTCCCCTGTGGGGCACGATGGCCACTGGGTGAGAACCACTGGTGTGGAGATAGACCTGCTGAAAATCACAATGATATAACACAGTGGAAGGGCGTGGGGGCACTGCAGAAGCCTCCTAGCCTGTCTGCAGGTGTGGGGAAGGACTCACAGACGAGGTGCCATCTGAACTGAGAATTGATTTTCTATTTTTTGAGCAATTATCATGTGCCAGACAAGTGGTAATGTTTTACATTCATTATATAATCCCAAACTTAAAAAGAAGATATTTTACAGGTGAAGAAACTAAGATTCCAAAGGACAAGTAACTTGCTCAAGAGTACCTGAGCTGGTCTTGAAGGATCCACCTAGATGTGGGTGGAGAGCTCAGAGGGTGCTGACATCTGCTCACACTATTCAAATCCAGACTGTTTGAATCACTCCTTTGTTTACAAAATACCATTTCATTTTAAATTTATTTTTCACATTGAATTCTGGGTTCTTGAGAGCAGAAACCATGCAGTGTTTATCTACAATGCTTGCCACATTATAGGTGTTTGATAACTCTCGGTGAGTGAACATTAGTCCATTCTATGACATTCCCCACTCACAGACTGCAGAATTACCTTCTGCTTCCTTATGGTCAAGTTGCTATCCTACTGGCACCTCCGACGGAGTACTGCGGGGCTGTCACTGCGGGGTACACCAGCCAACCTCCTGTAGTCGGTCACTCTGCCTCCCAGTTTTACTCTCAGCACCCCACACAGAGTAGTTGGTTGGCATCAGTGACATCCTTAAACTGCTTTGAGCCAGTAGCATCTTGCCATGGGTTAGAGCTGCAAAAGGTGTTCTCAAAGGAAGTAAAAAGTGTGCTGCACCCCTGAGATTAAGATGCAGAATGTATTGCTACTGGTTTCCACCTTCAATTCCAATTACCCACTTTTGACAATTCCTTTGTCACACATAATTCCTTTATCATTTAAGGACAAATTCTACACAGACCATGAAAGATGGTCTCTTCTTTTTCTTTTTTATTCCTTCCCTTGATATCCTTCACATTCTCATCCCAATTCCGCCCCCCACCCCAGTTCCTTTTTTTTTTTGGTGGGGGTGGGTCTTTCTTTTTGTTCGGTAAACAAAACAAGTGGAGAAAAGCCCTGGTTTTTTTTGTTCCTTTTCTTTTTCCTACAACTTCTGGATCTGCTATTTGCAGATGCTATGAAATTTCAAGTCTATTGAATTAGAAGTTGCTCTTTCTGGTTTCAAGACTCTCTTTCCTTTGCTAAAATTCTGGTCTAATTAAAAAAACAGTAGATTATAGTTAAATAAAACTGTACCCAGGATAACCCTAATTTCCATATGCAGATTTATCTGCACTGACAGCCACCCCCCCTACATACACACTCTCTCGCTCTCTCACTCTCCTTCCGCCCCTCTCCATCTCCCTATTGCATTGTGTCTGACTGATTTTCAGGGCACCTTCGCTGATTCCCCTTCTCATTCTCTTTAAAATATCTAGACAGAAAGGAGGTGGCTGCAGAGGCTGAGCTAACCATCTCATATCCTGCCTGCAATGTCATCGTTTCTTTCCCCCATTTTAGGGGGCTGAAGTTGTCCAGGAAGGGGATGCAGAGGAGCTGGCAAGGAAGGGGGGAGCGCTCCAGAGGCAGCTGCGGTCAGGGGCAGGGGCTGCCGCCAGATGTGCCTGCCTTCCTGGGCTCTCATGCGAAAGGGGCAGCAGGAGGAAATATTGGGAAACAAAAGCCCCGTTTAAATGATCATTTTCTTTATTTAACATGGCAGCAGACACTCTCTGCGTAGGATCATCATGCCGAGCATAAACTGGACTTTCCCCACTTGCCTGGCAGGAGTGAGACAGATCACTGTGGGCTAAATGAGCATCCGAGGTAAGACCCACTGTTACAGATACTTGATTTTTTTTTTTTCCTAATCAGTTAATTTTCTTAAATATATGTTTCAGCCTCAATCACAAACAGTATAGTGGGGGGCAAGTCTGTGCTAATCTACATCTAAAGAGCTAAAAAAAAATCAGAGATATAATATATTCAACTCAATTTGGGGAGGTTAGTTACTTTGTCAATCTGTGCGTGATGTTTGTATTTTAAGAAAAATATTTGGTTGAAGAATGGACTAGAGCCATCAGAATTCACCACTGGTGATAATACTGATGTTCAGACTCAAAAAAAACTTTGCAAAAAGGCAGTGAGCTACAGATGCATGTGCTGTATTTTTAGCTGGCCTACAAATATTAGAACTCTTATTAAAATGATAGGTTTTTCTTTTTTTTAGCACAGAAGGAATGAATGCTGCATAATTAAGTACAGTATTTAATTTGGCTGTTGTGAAGCAAAAGAATAAGGTAATAATTTTTATTGTACTAATCAGTCTCAAGATGTTCTCTGTGTTAATTGGGTTAAAAAAATTGCAGTACTTATTAGAAATTCTAATTTCACAATGCAGCACTGACAATAAGCTCAGCCAGTGAATTATTCACATCTTTAATTTGCTCACTTAATGACAATGTTCTGTAATCAGAGTGCAGAGACTGCTGCCTATGCATTATGTATGATGCTCAGGACTTAAATGCAGGACATTATGAAGCTCTCAGTGGTTCAGTAATTAGTTTTCCACAAGACAGGATTTAGATATTCACAGATAAAAGTCCACAGTTGGATAATGCTAAGGTTGCAACACAAAATAACAAAGGAAAGGAAGCTCAAAGTTTAGACTGAAACTTTGTCTTTCCGGCCTTGTCCACCGTGGAAACAGAATCATGCCACCTGAAATAGTTGCCCAGCTCTGATCACATGTTTGAAAACTGTGTTTGAACAAAGTTGTAGCAGGCAAGGCATCTGAACAATTTCAGTGGACCAGAGGAGAAAGATAAAACCTTTTTAATTAGTGTTCACAGAAGCTCTGCAATATATCCTCCTAATAAGTCTGTAGTATGCATAGCAGGCTTCTCAGTGTTCTTTGTAACTTAGTGCAAATGCAAATCAGGTTACAATAGTGTTTGGCTGTAATTGTGTTTGTAAAAGGGTTACATGCCCAAATGGAGATTGAGTTTGCTCATGGTTTTGTTCCAATTGTTTCTGAGGGAAGGTTTGAAAATCAAATGAGATATTAAGTGAATCTGGGCATGAAAGGCAGTAGATCTGAATTGTCAGTGCAACTTTGGAATCTCTTACACTTGTCAGTTTGGAGTTGTCAGTTTTTCTTTAATGACTCTAAGATTGTTCTGTCATGAATTATATAACCTTATAGACTACCTCAAACTATTAGCAATACTTTAAAAATGTATACTAACTTTGGGAAAACATTTCACAGTAGTAATTCCAACGTTTAATGACCAAATTGGAATCTTTAACTACAGTGATTTTTTCTTTTTTTTAAAGAACATGCTGCTTGGTAAACTGTATGGGATTTTTGAGAAGGTGTATGGGGTTAATATTTATTCATAATTAATATTAAAATATTAATCTTTATTAATAAGGTTGTACTACTTTATCACTTGTCAGTCTAAGATCTGTGCTCATTTCCAAAACCCAAGGGTTAGGATCCTTAATAAAAACTGGTATCCCAAATTAGAATGTGCAGTTTTTCAAAACTGCCTTTTATGGCTTATAACACTATTTTTTAAAAGCTGACTTGAAAACTTTATAGGCAAATGTAGTGTTTAGTGAAGGAATGAACTAGCCAAATAAAAAAAATTTACATTCCAGCATAATTTGAAAAATTCTAAATTAAAAAATTAAAGTCACACCTCCTAATTTGACTTCTAACATCTAGAAGTGAAAAGTTACTTTAACAAAATAAACAAGTGTATTTTAGGAAGCAAAAGCCCTCATGATACTTACAACATACTTTTGGGAGGAACACTTGGTTGGGGGAGGAGTTAGGATATTGGGCAGTTACCTGTTCAACCTGGGTTCTAACTTGGGTTTAGATCCAGTATAATACATGGCAATCAGATGGTGGCACTGGTGCTGGTGGAAGTGAAAAATAATGGCTGGGAATTAGGAAACTTGAGTTCTGATCCCATTCTTGCCATAAACCAGGTATGTGGCTTTGAGCACTTAAAATCACTTTACATTTCTTTATCTGTCAGTCAGGAACAACAAACTTTTCTCAGCTTTAAAAGAAAACAACCTTAGAGTTATTATAGGAATAAATGGGGTAAGAGGAGTGAAAGCTTTTTGAAAATTTGAAAGCACCACACAAAATAAGGAAGTGATTTTAAGGATTAGCATAAAACTAAGTGTGTTTCTTTGAATCTGTACTGTTTAATATGGCAGAGATTCGTAACATGCAAAAATGTAAAAATATTATCAAGTACATCAGTTTAAATTTAATTTCTTGAAAATAAGCCATGAAACAAAGTCCTTCTAAGGTATTTAGGGGAGAATAAGAGAGTTATGAGATCTCATCAATTTGGTGTCATCAATCCAAAAAGATTAGCAAGCATCTTCTTTTGGACAGTTTTTATCACCCATTGCTGGAGACACTTACATATTAATACTCTAAGAAGTCTTAGGCCTGAAATGCCTGCCAGTCACTAAGATTTCAGCCATCTTCTCATTAGATTATACAGGTCAGATTGAAATCATTTACACCGCTAGGATTTGGTGCTCTTTTCCTCACCAAAAATCAATTGATTTATCAACCAATCAATAACTGATTATCCTTTAATTATTTCTTTTATTGAGCACTTATACTGCTCTGAAAAAAAAGCGCCTCTGTCTCTCATTCTTAAGAGGCAGTTATCTCCATATTCTAGATGACACACTGAAGCACAAAGTGACTTGGCAATTACACACAGTTGGGCGTGGTAGAGTTGGGATTGAACCAGCTCCACGTCCTGAGGTTTCAACCAACACACTATACTGTTAGTTACCAAAGCTTTGTGCTAAGTGTTGAGTTAAGGTAATTGTTGAGATTCCTTCCCTCAGACTGCTCACAATATTTATGCCTGAAATTCTTCCACCTGCTCAGGTACAGGTGAAGACATTTTGCTTCTCATAGTGTGGCCTACAGCAGTATTGCCATCTGGCACCAGGGTTGGGTGCTTTGCAAACTTTGATGTGGCTTTTAAATCACCTGGGGACCTACTGAAGCTACAGATTCTGATTTAGTGGGTCTGCGGCAGGATCCTCAATGCCTTTCTGACAAGTTGCCAGGTAATGAATTGTTGCTGCTTGAATAAGTTTCCCACTGCTGAGAGTTACCTGTCAATGGCAGCCCAGAAGCAGATGAACCTCCTTCTGACATTTTGTCAGGAAGTCAGTAGTAGACACTCCCAGTTGGCTGTTCTATCTCTGTTGTGGCATTTGCCTGGTTGAGAATCTTCATTCCGTTTTCTGCATCAGAATCAACTGTGCAATTTATTAAAACATTACAAGCCCTGTCTGCACCACTCACACAGATACTTATTTAGTCCACCTTGGGTGGGTCTTAGGAATTTTTTTCTCTTTTACAGAAGCTTCAGAGTTGATTCTGATGGGCAACACATGTTGAAAATAATTTCCCTGGAGGCCCTTGCTGGGCCTGACTTGATGGGAACCCTTTGGAAAGTGAGACTAGCTTAGTTTGGGTTCAAGTTTGCTGTGCCTTTTGAACATTTTCTCTATGCCTCTATGTTAGCACTGGGAACAGAGCAGAGGAGGAATTCAGAACTTTGCTGAGCTAGTTTCAGGAAGGCTTTTTTGAGTGACTGGCTAGCCAACGAATGGACAAGTGTTTTTTTCAAGCCAAAGAACAGCACATTCAAAGACACAGATAAGAATGAGAAAGATATCTTAAATACTGAGACATCTACTTGGCAAAAGCATTTGTTCAACACATGAAAATGAGGAGTAGGAGATAAAATTATAAAGTTAGGTAGCCTCATGTGTTAAATCAAGGAGTTTATACTTCCTTCTGTAGACTGGGAATTATCAGAGGTTGAGATGGAAAGCATGGTGACGAGACATATGTTTCAGAAAGATAATCTTGGCATTGAGATATATGTATGCCTTTTGTGGGGAAAGACTGAAGGCAGGGAGCTTAGGCATCTGTGTTATTAAGTATCAGTGTGATGGGAGGGGTGCTTTCTTCAGGCTATATGCCTGGGCTGTGAACCTAACTGCTGCTTCTCAGGAACTGGTGATGTTTCTCTATCACATATATTTTATAGTAATAGCCTGCAATGTAGACCTTTATAAAGGCCTTTATAAAAGACATTTATAAATGGTATCCAATAGGAATACCAATGGTTGGGAGAATTGTATCTAGCCTCTTGAATGTACTGACATTGCCCAAGCTCGAGAGAGACTTTGTATAGTATATTAGCCTCAACCAACCTTGTTTTTATGTCCCGCTTCTGAATTTGTCCCTCTTAGAGTGACAGCTCAAGTCTGCTTTGTTTTGCAAATCAGCATAGATTTATTGCTTCACCAGCCTTCATACACTGTTGTCTGCATAGAGAACTCATTTACTTCTAACAACTACACATATTGCATCACAGAGCATATTTTAGAAACAATATAACATATATACCATCCACTCTCTGCTGTGCTTAGGCATTTCACCCAGTTTTTGACCCACTTCAATACTTCCTTGTTCTTAGCTATACTCTCTCTTCCTGACTCTAATCTGCATATGCTTATGTGATAGTCTGAGTAATGCCCCACCAACGCCCAAAGATAACTCTCAGAACCTGTGAATATTTCACCATACACGGCAAAGGGAAGTTAGCCAATGTGATTAAGAATCTTGAGATGGGGATTTGTCCTGGATTTTCTGGGGGGGCCAATTTAAGCACAAGGCTCCTTTTGAAAGATAGGTAAGAAAATTAGAGAAAGAGATTAGAAGATGCTGTCTGCTGGGCTTGAGGATGGATGGAGGGACCACGAGCCAAGGAACACACATGTCCTCTAAAAGATGACCAGGAACCAGTCCTTCCAAACCTTGACTTTAGCCAAATGAGAGATTTTGGACTTCTTACCTTCAGAACTATATGACAATTATTTTAAGTCACTAAGCTTCTGGTAATTTGTTACAACTGCAATAGGAAATGAATAGTTTATTACATACCTTTATCTGTCTTTTTTTTTTTGTGCTGTCTAGTTTGTCCCACTGGTAACAATTTTATTACTTCATTGTTGATTTTTCTTGAATATTTCTCTACTAGTGGGCCAACACACTTATTTTGTCTGTCTCAAATTTCCATGAGTGACTGGAGAGGCTGTTGTGAGGTAAGTGAGATAAGGCTGGTAAAGTCTCCCCACAGTGTCTGACTTGGGTAGGTAGGTGTGCAGTGAATGTACATCCTGTCTCTTTATGAGATTCTGGTAAACCGATTGTTGGGGTTTTACTCACAGTAGTGGAGAAATTCAACAGCTACTTTGAATCTTAATGGTTCACAAGAAAGAAGTTTATTTAAGATTCAGATTAGTGTTTAGTTCCAGTAACAATTCTCTCTGGTCCATATTTAATTTTGTTTAAAAGATATTGATTTTGAATTCCTTTGGGGGCAAAATATTTCTTATTCATGGCCATGTCTACACTGTGCAGACTAGACCAGTTAAAGCTTAGCAGGTCATCTTTTTCTTTCCTCAGAATTTTTCCCGTTCTCCATTTAGAGTGTTTTTCTGTCCATGTGTGTGAGCACACACACTTGTGCGTGCACACACACACACACACACGCACACACAGTGTCTACTTGGAGTCCACAGTACAACTAGTGTCCTGCCTAGAAGGATGCTGTGGGGGTTCAGTGAGAATGCAGGTGGAAGTACTTTGTCAACTGTTTATACAGTGTCAATTGTTGGTACATCTGTTGTCCTGATGAGGTTATGAGTTGTACGTTGTATCTTTGGATTCCTAAGACCATAAAAGATTTGTTAAATAAATCACTAAATCAAAGTTGGAAAATTAGAGAAGAGCAAGGCAATGAAGAAGAGTTAGAGAAAAGAAAAAGAACTAAATCGGATAGGTCTTTGGGTAGGATCACCCACTATTTGCCCCCAAAATGTCTCCTGAGCTCTGCATTTGAGCCCTCACCCCCAAACTGCACAGTTAGTGTGTACACTCTAAACCCTTGTGCACCTGAAACGGTCTCGGTGACTCTAACTGTCCAACTAACTAGGGCTGGCATATAAGCCCTCTGTGGATAAAATGAAGGTTCCTATGGTCAGGATTCTCACCTGGCCCTGGTTGGCTAGCTCTCCACACATATGTGGGCGATCTGTTGTTAGTGACTCTATATAAAGAGCTCCACCCAGTGCTCTGGGTGGCATGGCTGCAAAGCTGCAGGAGGGCAGAGACGAGGCTGGATTGGTGGCAGTGCCGAGGACAGAGACTGGGACGGCTGTGCAGGCAGAGAGGCCCAGAGGCAGAGACCCGCTTGCTGCGTGCAGACTCGCTCTGAATGATCAGGATTCCAGTGAGTGACCTGCCACTGTGGAAATCAAGTCGGGTATAACCCTTTCACCCCAAGAATGTTCTACTGTCATTTCTTTGTCACACTGAATCCATAGTGAACTTGCCCAGGGCTGAAACCCATTGGCAAGACAATTGGCAATGTCGGCAGGGTTCACTGGTGACCAAGGAAAAAGAACAGGCTGCCCTCACAGAAGGAGTGTTTCAGCGGGCTGCCCCTATGGACGGGGAGACATCCGAGTGCCCCCTGTGGACGTGGTACCGTGAAGCGGTGCTGACTGAAATGGTGTCACTACGAAGTGCTATGGAAATAGTAAAGAATGTTGTGGTGGCCCGAGAGGAAGCAGCACGAGAGCGCAGGCTGCCAGGGGCCGTGGGGCAGGTGAGGGATGGAGTGGGGCCGTCAGCCCCAGAAATGGAGGAGCGGAGGTTTGACGAACAGGTGGGGGTGGAGGCCCCTCCTCGATTGAAACCCCACCTGGCTGGAAGCTGGTGGAGAGCCAGAAGGACTCGGCCCCCGCGGGTTCCTCCAGGAGAGGTGCAGCCCCCTCCTCAGGCTGTGGGGCGCTCCGGGCTCCGCTTCTGTCCTCAGGCTCAGGCACAGAAGGAAATACAATCTGCTTCTCAAAGGAAGAATTGAAAGGGCCTCATGAAGGTCACGAGGCCCCAGATGTGGGCTGGTTTGAAAAGGCAGGAGCAGACAGAAAGAAATTGGATGACTGGAGCTGTCGCAGCGATTGGGGCCAGAGCGGCGGTTCCGGCTGCTGAGGACCAAGCAGAGGCAGAGCTAAAGCAACAAGACCGGCCTGTGTGTCTCCGAGACTTTTTGTTGGAGAGGCTGGAGAAGGTGAGTATTGTAAGGCCCACCCGTGGTCCTTCGGGTTAACTCATTTGAGTAAAGCTGGTTTGAATCTAGCCAGGCTGACCAGTTGGTGGCAATGGATCTCCTCAGGCTCGAGGGTTATCATTTGTCATAATTTTTGTTATTTATATATTGTTGTAGATTATAGAATTTGGTTACAATATTCCAGCTTCCTTGCACAGGGACCATTGCAGAGGACTGAGGGCACACAGATTGAGAGGCAAGAATCCTGGAGGGGTGGAGTGTGGATAAAATGAAGGTTCCTGTGGCCAGGATTCTCACCTGGCCCTGGTTGGCTAGCTCACTGCACATATGTGAGCAATACATTGTTATTGACTCTATATAAAGAGCTCTGTCCAGTGCTCTGGGCGACACGGTGGCAAGGCTGCAGGAGAGCAGAGCAGAGGCTGGAGTGGTGGCAGTGCTGAGGACAGAGACTGGGACAGCTGTGCAGGCAGAGAGGCCCAGAGAATGGCTGTGTGGGCAGAGAGGCCTTGGGGCAGACACCGGCTTGCTGCATGCAGACTTGCTCTGAGTGAACGGGATTCCAGTGACTGACCTGCCACTGTGGAAATAAAGTTGAATATAACCCTTTCATCCAATGAACATTCTACTGTCATTTATTTGGTCACATTGAATCCATAGTGAACTTTCTCAGGGCTGAAACCCATTGGCAAGACGCCCTCTCTCTTCTAGTATTAGTTTCCTATTGCTGCCATAAAAATTTACCATAAATTTAGTATTTATATATAAAAAAATAACAGGTGTGTGTTGTTTTTTTTTTTACCGTTCTGTAGGTAAGAAGTCCAGTTCAGATCTCACCAGATGAAAATCATGGTGTTGGCAGAGGTTCTGAGGGTTCCAGGGGAGAATCTGTTTCTGCTCATTTGAGCTGCTGGCAGAATTCTGTTGCTTGTCATCATGAGACTGAGGCCCCTATTTTCTTTCTGGTTGTCATCTGAAGGCCATTTCCAGCTTCTAAAGGTACCATATTCCTTGGCTCACGGTACCCAGCCTCCATCTCCAAAGCCTTTAATGGCAAGTTGAATCACACGCATGCGTCAAATCTCTCCTTATTCTTCCATATTGTCTCTGACTCCCTACTTGGACTCCCTCTTCCAATTTCAAGGACTCATGTGCTTCCATTGGGCCCATTTGGGTAATGCAGGATAACTGACACTGAAAAGTTCCATTTGCCTTCAAGGTAATATATTCACAGTTTCCAGGAATTAGGATGTGAATGTCTTTAAAGGGCCTTTATTCTGCCTTGCAGTCCTTAACTAATGGCATTTGCCTGTATTACAGTTGTTGCACACTCTGTTTCTAATTTGTGTCGTTTTCAATCTCCCTCTAAGCCTCAGTTTTCTCTAGTCTCAGAACTGTATAAAGCATCTGATTCTATTCCTTTGTCAGCTTAGTTCTTCTGCAATATAAAGTTAATTTTTTTCCATTTTGTTTCAGTTCAGTTCAGTTCAATTCAGTGTGAGTTTGTAGTCTATTGAAAACATCCCTGGTATGATAAGGTATAGAGTTTGTAATCTGCTTGTAGAGATAAGATGTAGTCAGATGGGATAGACAAAAATTCAAGAGAGAATACAATCACCACGTAAACATGACAGACAAGGGCGTAGAAGGGGAAAATTCGCATGCAGTGCTGGCAATTAGGAGCCAAGGTTGTGATTGTTGCTTGGCTGAAGTCACTTACAGGATGAGATTTAAGGGGTGATGGTCAGATCTTGCTGCTTAAAAATATCTCCCTATATAGCTTGAAATTTGTTTCTTAACTTTATCACTATTAGATCATTTAGCTTAACAGGCATCCTCTTTCACCATATCATCCTGTAGAACTCTTGCTCATGGTCTATATATTCTTAATTGTTCCTTAAACTTCTGTGTATTAATCCTTGTACCTTAGCCAGAATCAACTCTTTCTGAAGATCCTTGAAGAATATTTCCTTCTTTAAATGTGTTGTCCTAGTAAGCCGAGAGGGTTTCTAGCACCAGGCTTTTCGGGACTTCAGTAGCATATAAGTGGAGTAAGTTAGGGTAAGGTAGGGACAAGGCTTGGAAAACTGACCCAGGCCAGGACCCCTTTTCTTTCCTCACGATGCCCCAGAGAGATTGACATGAAGTAGGGCTGACTCCCATGGAGTGTGGCCAGAGGTCTCTATCACGTGCTCAAGGGCAAGTAGCTCAAGGCTGAGGCAAACTGCCGTAAATATCACAGTTCTTAAAATGGTGAGTAGGGGCCCAGCCACAGAAATATCTGGAGATAGTAGATAATTAGAGTCAGGTTAGAGGTCATCTGTTTGTGGGAGAGTAGATCCACATAGAACTAGAACCTTAGCTAGTGGCTGACAATATAGAAATCTAGGATCCAGCCCCTTTGAGGAGCCAAGAGGAAGGCATATTGTTGGGATTCTAGGCAAATGGATTAGAATTCAGGGTAGGGAGCTTGAATATAAAGTAGAAAACATGGCCGAAGCCCATAAATAGAAACTTGGTATGAATGGTGGGACAAGGGGTTCAGCCTGGGGCTTGGGAACGCGGGTCAGGGAATACACGAGCTGCCAGGCAATCCCAGACCTCCGGGTCCATGACCTGATATCCAGGCAGGCCCCGTTCTCACTGGCTCGGGCAGAACAGGGCCCACTGACTGTGAGTCTTTAAGACGCATCACGCCATGGCCAGTGTCAGGCTCCGACTGCCAGCCTGAGGGACTAGGACGAGCACAGTAGGTCTTTGCAGTACCGAGAACGGTATCACGGAGATTTGTTTTCCGCCTGCGCTGTGGAGTCTGCCTGATGCCACGTGAATCTAGTTGCAATTGAATTAAATTAAGCTGTTTGCTCTTGCTAAAGGATTGTTCTGAACGTAGACACCAATCATAAATTATTTATTCATTCTGTTAAGTTAAAAATTAAGATTGGATTTTGGCAAAATAGAAATTCTAACAATCCATATTCTCTGAAGATAAATAAGAGGCAGTGACTTCCCTGAAACTTAAAGAATTCAAATATTTGTTAGATGACCGCTTGGCAGATGAGATGCTGGGGGATTAAACAGGTGACATTTAAAGGTCCTACTAATCCTAAAATACCATCCAAGTCAGGATGATGTAAAAATGCTTAGACTTCATATTTTATTTATTGACACCTGGCTTCTTCTAAAGTTTCTAAAATCACTTATTAATTAGAAAAGAGATATTAAAAAGGGATAATTTTCTTTAAGCATGCTTGGCCATTTTAAATTACTTTCTTCAATTTAGAATCCCCTTAATACACTGATTACTTATTAGGTAAACCAATGCTCTTCTGTGATTTGCAGTAAATTACAAATTTATGCATAAATATTCAAATGTTACACATAGTCATATCCACTGAGGATCTTTTTTTTAACGTATAAAATCCTAGTATATTTTATTGCAAAGTTGTTTAATGCTGGAATAACATTTGTTTTCCAGTTGCACTGAATTTCAATGTCCTTTTTAACTGCAATCGACTCAGTTTTCACAGTTCTTTCAGAAGAAAGGCCTGTCTGTATTTAAGATGTGCGTTGCCTTAGGTAATGCTGCCATCCAAACAATCTCTGCGGTGTCTGGCAGCCTATGAAGAAGTCTGTAAAAAATGGTGTGTGATTTGGGGGTCTGTATCCAGGAATGAGCCCAGTGAGAGAAGCAGAGTTTCTCAGCTGTTGCTTTGGTACCTCCAGA
This sequence comes from Manis javanica, assembly GCF_040802235.1. Lineage (NCBI taxonomy): Eukaryota > Metazoa > Chordata > Mammalia > Pholidota > Manidae > Manis > Manis javanica. The sequence continues at coordinate 10,019,268 of NC_133168.1, read as the reverse complement.
ATTAAGCCTAGAATCACAGAATTTACATGCTTCCAGGGCTGTCAGTGAAAACTCTCATGCTCATTTTACAGAGGCTAATGAGCTCGTCAGTTCATATATTGACTCAACAAGCCTTCCAGCTCCTCTACTTCAGTCTGACCCTGGTCGCTAGTTCACTTATTACTCTTTTAAAGTAGAGAAAAGACTGACCCAGGCACTTGTGATGCTGGACCAGATCCTGGCACGGTTCTTTCCATTCTTATTTCTCTGATGGCTACAAGGTGATTAAATCAAACCTTGTTTCTCTGAGCGTAGGTAAAATAAGTTATATTATACGCGTTCATTGCAAAACAGTATCTGTAAGATTTAGAAGTGTTGAAAATAACTTTTTCCTAAGATATTTGCTAAATTTATGTGCAGTCTATATTTTATAAATAATGTTAGATGTCAATCACATATAATATCCTGATATTCACAGGTTTCAGAGTACTTAGTATTTTTTTGAAAATAGTCATTAATACAGTAATGTTTTACTTGCCTTATAGTCATTAGTATTGATGAGTATTGACACCTAAGAACATTCAGAAACTTTATAGTGATTCAGGCCAAAAGCTATTCTCAGAATTTTAATTTCCTAGTGTTGCACATTATAAATAATTAAATTTATTTCTTTCTATCTCTATGTGTTGATCTTTAAAAATGTTCTTGACTATCTGCCCAAAGATAGTGGTAGGCAGAAATTTTAATGGCAATCTTCTCAGATCTTGTGTCCTAAGAAGTCGGTGTTCCCAAGAGCATCTTTCTTACTTTCCTCTAAGCCCAGATGTGAGGATCCTGCAGTTTTTTCTGTTGCAACCCAAGAGCTCCCTAGCGTAGGGAAGATGCTTCAAAGCCACGTCCCTCGATCTTTATGACTGTGTCCATGCTCACTGGTGGGCTCTGATCTTACAACATTCCTGAGAGCTAAGCGTTAAGTTATGATTGCCATTCAGAAACTTTAATTGTATGCAAAAAACAATCAAGATATCCTTTCTACCATACCATACCATAGCACAGAAATTTCTCTTTACATCTTATCTCATTGTGTCTTATATGTATCCTATGGTGTTTTCCAGAGGACTAATGTGGTAATGATAATAGTAATGTTTGTTAAGAACTTGCTGTATGGCAGGCACTATGCCAACTGCTTCATATGTTATTTCATCCTCACAGCAACTCATTTTTAAATAAGAAAATGAGGCTTAGAGATATTAAATAGCTTGCCCAAGGTTACTGCTATTTAAACCACGCAATCTAACAGCAGATTCCAGTCCCCAAACTGCTCTGCTGTTTGCAATGTACCTAAGGATTCCTTTTTCCTATAACATCTCTTCTCTCTGCGAAGGGGGCACAGGGATGACTTCTATACTAGCCCTGTGCTGCTATTAAGAACAATACTACTGACAGGTGTCCTCAAACATTGGTGTGCATAAAAATTATCTGGGTTGTTTTCTAAGGCAAGTGGTACTAAGTATTTCTGAAATTTTCATATTAATTATAAAATATAAATGAATTAGATTTGCTTTGTGGGTGAAACCCTAAATTTTGTTATTGTTAACAGATGTTTAAGTAATCTTTCAAATTATTTTTTATGTAAAAACAGATTTAATAAGATCAGTTGCTTTAAGCAAAATGTGTGTACCTTAACTTTGTATTTCATACAGTTGTGAGATTTAGTCAGAAAGGGCCTTTATTTTTGTTTTTCTTCCCCTTGAAATTTCTTCAGTGTGAGCTTGTCTGCTGCTAGATAGATACATGACTAATTCCATGGATTTTCTGCCCTCTCTGTGTCTTACAGTGTCTGTAACTCAAACATTCAATCTTAATAGTGAAAAGTGTTTACTCTTATGTATTAATAAATGCTTCCATTTTCGTTCAAAATTACAATTACTGCCTCTACTTCAGGTCAAGCTTTTGCAGGTGGGAATCCAGGTAGAGAGAGTGGTGCCTCGTTTCTATTTTGCTGTTCCCGCAGTTCTTGCAGTGGAGTACTGTGGGTCAGCAGTATTAGCTGGGAAGTTGTTGGGAATGTGGATTCTTGGGTCCCATCCGGACTTGGTGAATGAGAAACTCTGGCGATGGGGCCAGCAAGGTGTGTTTCAGCAAGTGCTCCAGATTACTGATAAATGCTGAAGTTTGAGTTCCACGGCGCTATCTGATGCTTGCTTCCTTCTATTTCTTAGTAACCTTAGTTCCTGCAGGGCGAAGGGAGTGGGAATCGAAAACAGGTCAAAGGTTGTTGCTTCTCCGGCACTATCGTAAGACATCCCATTTTAGGACCTGGGACTGATTTAAAGTTGACTCTCTGGTGTCTGCTTTTTCAGAGCCTCCCTGAGAATATTCAAGCCCTTGACTATTCTTTCTTTATAGTAATATTTCTTTGTACCCCTCTTCCTCCCCACCCCTCTTCACATGGCATAGAATCTCTTTGTTACAGTCTTACAGCCCTTGCAGGGTCCATTCTGAATGGCTCCAGAAATGCTCCAGTTGATGTGGTTTACAGGGTGCAGTGTTTTAAAATAAACAAATGCATCTGTTCCTTTATGAGCAAGACTATCTTTTCTCCCACTCACCTCTTACCATTTTCCAAATATAAAGGAATCTGTGGGTTGATCTGGGGCTACCTTGGTAGTATTTTTAGGTGTCTAAATCCAATGAATAAGATCATGGAACCAAGCAATAGTCACAAACTAGGTAGAACTGCCTGATTATTGCCTAATGAACTGGACCCTATCTCATCACTTTACATTATCTTGGCCCCACTTCTTGTGAGTCACTGCTGGAGTGACCAGATCAATATAGACTTTTACCAAATTTACATAAGTGTAACCTGACAGTGCCTCACCCTGGACCAATTACTTCCTGTTTCCCATCTTGTATTTCTCTTCCTCCCTTAGAACCACTGGGCTGCATGCATGATCAGCCAAAAGAATGGAGACAAAGGAGTTAATGCCATGGGCCTATTTTTGGCTAGTAGGATATACACCTGATAGAGAAATGCTTCTTTCAATACTAGGTGGACAGTTCTGAAATGCATGTCCATAAAGCCTCTCAGAGCCTCCTAGAGAACTGAGCAATTATTGACCATAGAGGTTTCCAATTACATAACACATCTTTGCATTGACTTTCCCTCCATGTCCGCAGATTCCCCCATCCCTCACTTATTCCCTGGGATCACTTTCCAAATAAACTACCTGCCTGCAAGCCTTTTTCTCAGTCTTCCAGACTTAAGTTGCCAACTCAAGTTGGCAAAGACACTTAGCCAATACTGATCTCTCTCTTATTCTGTCTCTTGAAGACCAGTGCACAGCCAGAGATTAAAGGTTGTATGAAAGTGGGATGTCTACAAAAGAGAATGCCTGTGTTTTGTTGGTTTCAGTTGAATAATTTGACATCAAGAATTGCAATTAACTGTAAGTGATTCATGAGTGTGGATATTAGGAGCTGAAATACCACCAAGTTCCCATCCTGTGTTGGAGGACTAGCCTAGATAACTTTGAAAACACCGAGGATTTTGGACTTGGACTATTTTATCAGGGGAGGGCACCTTTTTTTTTTTTTTTTGCTCAGGAAGGTATCAAAAAAGCTCGTCATTTATCTCACAAGTAGCTAGACACCAAAGGCATGCCTTACAGTTTGCTTTAATTTAAAGGTGAGATATTCTTACCACAGTTCAGCGTTCTCCTAGGTGACAGTGATGGCAGCATTACTTCCACCTGTGCACTGCACTGTTTTTCCCTTTCTTACCTTCAGAAACTCCCATAGCTGTACGATGAGCTAGTCCAGTGGATCCTAAAATCTGGCCTGTGGACTGAGTACAGTGAAATTACTGAGGAAGCTTTTGAAAAATGCATGCTTCTGCGTTCTCCCTGTGGGTTTTGGATGGGTTCTGGAGTTTGGGCAGTGGTGGGCTGAGTCGGCCTGCCTTGGCTTGTGAGAGCCAACTGTTCACCCCTCTTTCTAATGCCACACTGAATGACTTCACATCGGGAGCTTGAAATCAGTCTCAGAGTATTTATACCTTGGAAGTTGGCAAATGCTACAAATCAGAGTCTGCCCCTCCCCCATGACCACCCCCCACTGGAGTTGGTGTCAAACACTCACCAATACTTCACTGGATTGGGACCCAGGACTCAGTACATCTTCTCACTCACTAACAAATGTGTTTTGTAGGACTGTAGTGTTTTATTTCAGATTAAGTTTGGGCCATTCACGTGGCAGTACTATTAGTCCTTTCTCACATTTTTTGCAAATGTAAGTTTAAGGTGTATCTGTTAACATTTTTACTATTTGAAATTAATAGAAGTATCGATGTGACTTGGGCTATAGCAACTGATGTAAATGCCCTCCTCTTTGGCACCTCACTGGGTTTTTAAAAAGAAAGCCAGTCCATATTAATTTAACTCCCTACATGATACTGTTCTACAAAATTAAAATGTTTATCTAGTTCAGTTTAATCACAGTTTTTAGAATAATTGTTTTAACAGAAACTTGGAATATCATTAGTCTCCTGTCTACTGAATATTATAATTTAACAAATGATTGCTATGCTAAACCAAATGGTTGCCATGGCAAGATTTCATCTGGAGTCTGGAGATAGGAGGGGTGGCATTAGAGAGGGACTCCTATTTCTCCTTCCTGTTGATACTGCTAATTGCTAAGCATTACATATAGGGAGGTAGGAGAATTCACATATTTATAAAAGAACAATGATTCTCAACACAATACTTATCTTTCCATATAGCAACAGTGATTTAAAGACTAGTTAAGGTCATTTAAGCCATTGCTGAAGGAATTTACACTGATAAATTTGGAATATAAAATTCACAGTTTTGTTTTAACATAAAAGGGGAAATGCCAAATTACTTATGTGGTATAGTATTCCGAAAATTGAATGAGATGTGAAGAAACATGCATTCTGACCTCAGCTTCATTTCCTATTCAAGCGCTATTCGTCCAGTCACATAATCTGTTTCAGCCTTGATTCTTTATTCTTGAATCTATTTATATCATATAGCTTATCCCAAGGATCAAATGAGATAATGTAAGTGTGCAACTTGAATACATAATTTGTCAAATGTAAGAAGTTAATAGTTTACTTCAAAGACTTAAGACATTATCTTTTATTAAGTGTGATTTAATCTAATCACATATATAATATATCCAGTGTTGATAAATCTGTCACAATATAGACATGTTATTTTGCAATTATTTTATGGAAGAATGACTTCATATGTTGCTTACAATATTTCTGTATTATGTGAATGTGGCAGTGTAAATAAGGAAAATAACAGCTAACGTGGAGCCCTTACTATATAGGAGGAAATATACTGTAGAGTATCCTAACTTTTTTCAGATGAATTGATTCTTCCAAGTCTTAACAACTAGAACATGATAAAGCTAGGATTCAGAAATTATTCCGACTCAGAAATTGTTCCACCTCAAACTCAAACTCAAACTCTGAGCCACAATGCCAAACCTGCCTCTTGCATTATTTATCCTCACCTTTATTCCCACTTTACTCTCATCTTCACCACTCCATGGAAGTACTTATGTGTATAAACATATAGAACAAGTGACCCTGCCAGACACACAAGATTCTTTTCGTTGAATAGCCGATGGTGACAGGTCGTAGTGGGGAAACCATCCAAGTCCCCTGTTTAACAAATCCGAGGCCTATATTTAACAGTGGCTGCAAAGTACATTGAAGACTGTATCCCAAGAGTCTATGATTTCTGTAAATCACATTTATAGTAATTTATAACTGTAATAATGTTGGGCTCCGTGGTTGCCGTTGAGGTTCTGGGGCAACGAGAAGAGCAAAGACGACGACGGGAGTCGTCATGGAGGGCGCTCAGAAGAAGCCCCTTTATTCTGCATAAAGCTGTACGTTTTATACTGTTAGAGCGCTAATTCATGGTTAGGTAAGTGCTGAAGAAACACATGTGTCCGGCCTTCAAGGCCCTTATCTAGCTCCTTACTCATAGGTACAACACACTGTGTTTTCAAGGTTTCTCAATGCCAGAGATATCTGGGGTGAAGCAGAGGACAGCTGTCCTTGTAGAACAGTAGGGAAAATGTGTGTGGGGGGGGCTTCCCTGCAAATAAATGGTATTATTTTTCATTAAATATAGATTTGAGATTTAAATCTAGGGTCTGTGCTTCATTAAATCTAAATTAGAGTAGAAATTGATGGGTTTTTAAAGGACACTATTATTTGGCTTACGAGAGGAAAGTATTAATAAGTGCAATTTTTATTTTTGAATGCCTAGGCATTTTTATTTATAACCCTTACAAAAGCGGTGGATATTCTATTTCCCATTTTACAGATAAGAAAACTGAAGTGGAGACCACCTTCCCTGAGGGTCACACTGTGGCTTTGGGGCGGAGGTAGAATTAAGCTCTGGTTCCTTAGAACCACGGTTTTCTCACTAACCCATGGCACCACATAGTTCCGCAACACTTGGAGGACTCCTAAAAAGGAAAGTTTACAGTGTGACTCTACTTAAACTTTGCATAATTGCTGTATTCAACAATCACAAAGTTTCACATGCAAATGCAAATTTGTGACTTCTCTGAAAGGTCTGGAACCGGGACTGAGAGGAAGTACTTCTCCCTTTAGACTGGAGCCTGGCCTCTCATTTTACCACCTTCCCTGCTGCTTCTCTTATCTCCGGCCACATTACTACCTGGCCCTGTTAGATTTCGTCATCTCTGCTTTCTGTTGTGGTTTCAGAGCTTTATTGACCGAGGGGGAAAAGGTCACACTGTGCCTTATGTGTAATTAATTAATAAATTGGAGGCAGAGCTGTTGTTCTCAAGCTAATGTATTTTGGTTCCAAACCAGGACTTCTGAGAGAATAAATACTTAGGCTGTTCTGGAATTGTGATTTCCTGATACAAATCAGTTATTAATTTTTGATGTTTTTCAAATTATGTCACAATTTTTAGAATTTCTATCATCTGGAATTTGAGTGGTAAAGAATGATGCTTGCATTGGGGGGCTCAAAAATGCTAAGATCTTACTTTTTGTTTGGAAACAAAACATATTCTGAAGGCAAGGGGTGGGTTGGAAAGGGAACAGTAAAAACGGAACTCTTTGTTTAATATTTTGTAAGTTATAATTTATCATATAATCCTCAAAACAGACCTTTAGTTCATTGCTCAGATGGAATAAGCATATTTATTTATGACTAGAGGATTATATAGTTCATATCCCATAGAAACAAGTCTTCATATCCAGTGATTTATATGAGTTTTCTAGTTAAAATATGAGACAAACAAAAAATGTTGTTCTAGAGTTAAGAAAAAATTGAAACTATACCAACAGTTAATAACAATTTTGCACATGTATTAAAATAGGATTGTGTTTCTTAAGCATATTGGAGTTCAAAATTGTACAGGGGATTTTGTTCATGTACAGACAGTCAGAAAAGTATCACATGTGGAATGGGGTTGGGGGGCATTCTTTTTAATATTTGAAGCTAGTGTTATTTTGTGGGAAAGTTTTCTCAGAAATTAACTACAATGACTTCACGTCACATTCGCATGTCGTCCAAATTGTTTAGACCACTGATAAAAATAGTCTACATACACTTCATAAAACGATAATAATTTGTATAAAAGAATTTGTAAATTAAAAAAGCAGACATAGGACCATATTAAGATTTGTTTATTTCTTGCTCTCAGTTCAGTATTTTCTAAGTTCATGCTATTAGTCAAGCACTGTTAGGTGCTGTGGAAGGTTTAATATTTTTGAATGTTTATTTTGAAAAATCAAGTGGTTCATAATTTCTAAAACCAAAAAGTTACCTTATAAAAATACTATGAAAATGATTGCTTCACCACCCGGAGGCAACAAATGTTTCCCATTTTTTGGACATCGTTACACAGATATTTTTAAATATACAAGTAAAGTGGATGTTACTCATCCACACTTTCCCGTTGTGCAGCCCACTTGGCACAGATGGTAGCCTATACTACACAATGTTCTGAATCTTGCTTTTTCACATGCATGTCTTGGAGATTATTCCATGGCCCAACTAATACATTATCTTTCTCTCTCCCTTTTTTTTTTTTCTTGTCTGCAAACTATTTCCTATTTTGGGTGTGTCATAATCTATTTTAGCCAGTAATCCATTACGGGCATTTAAGTAGTTTTCAATCTTGCTATTACAAACCATATTGCAGTGAATAACTGTATATATAGGTCTTTTCACCTATTAAATATATCTTTAAGAAAAATTCTTGAAGTGGAGTTGGATTAATGGGTATGTGCTTCTATAATTTTGATAGATACTGTTATATTACCCTCCACAGAGGTTGGGCCGGTTTACACTTTGACAAGCAGCATACAAAAGTGCCTGTTTCCCCACCGCCTGGCCAAACACTATTATTATCTTTTGTATTTTTTCTCATCTGATAGGTAAAGAATGGTATATTAGTGTAGTTTTAATTTTCATTTTTCTTATTCTTTTATTCATGTGCTTAAGATTCATTTGTGATTCATTTTCCATGAACTGTCTGTGCACATCGTTTGCCTATTTTTCTATTGGGTCGTTTGTTATCAAGTAATAGGTGTTCATTGTTTATTGGTTTGTGATATGAGTTGCACATATTTATTCCAGCTTATCATTTTTCTTTTGCCATTGCTTATTGTAGTTTTTGCTATAAAGATTATTATTAAAATTTTTTATGTTCTAGAATTTATCAATCTTGTGACTTATAGCTTCTGGGTCATATTTAAATAGGTCTCTTCTGCACCAAGATTATAAAACACTTCTCCCAGGTTTCTTCTAATATTTTTATGCTTTCACGTTTACAATTGAATCTTTGATTAATCTGGAATTTATCCTGATGTAAAATACAAGGTATGGCTCTAATGTTATTTTTTCTAGATGGCTACCCAATGGCATTTATTGATCCATCTTGGGGATTTGAGATGCTACCTTGCTACCTTTTGCTGTATTAGTAATTATGGGATACACACTATGAATCAAGCATTGTGTCAGGTACTCTGGGACATTTTAGAAGTGTAATATAGTTCTTGTAACCAGAAATTACCATCTAGTTATAGCAAAACAACTAAGACTCATGGAAAAATATCAAATGTTGGGTTGTGCCTGAGGTTTTATGGAAGGGTACGTTTCAGTTATTCCTTGACAGTTGTAAGTGGAATTAGAGAATGAAAATTCACAAAAGAGAAGTAGGGGAATACAAGAAAAGCATACCTGCACATACTCAACCAGAACTGGTGGGCCTAACCAGAGGGAGGCTGAATGTTGATTAGCAAATGCTCAATTTGGATATATTTCTGTATGACAAATGCTTTAATTTTGTAGAAACACATTTATGATACCTAAGGTGAGAACTACTGTTGTAAGGTGCTGGAAATATGTTAAATTATTCCTCTTTAATCTAACTGTGAGAGTAAAGGTATTTGTAGAAAATGGCTTCAACCTCAATAGGCACTGTCAGAGCAAGATTCTTATTTGTCAATTTGGAATTATTTGGACATATCCAAATTGTTTCCCATGTATGTTATTTCCTGTTTAATATTGAATCTCTGTGGGTAAAATGAGACATTTTGGACTCTATTACGTTAAATTTTTTAACTATGGAAGACTAGAAGACTTTGTAGAGCACAGTATAAATACAGTAGTGCCTCCTTATTCCTGGTGTCACTTTACTTAGTTTCAGTCACCTGTGGTCAACTGCGATTGGAAGCACATGATCCTTCTTCTGAGGCATATTGTCAGAAGGTCAGTAATAGTCTAACACTATGTCCTTCTACAAAAAAGCAATTTATAATTTTGACAGGGATCTCACCGAATCTATAAATCAACTTGGGGATTAAATGTTTCCAAATAAGCCGATTTTACTATTTTTAAATAAGCAAATATTCTAACTTTTTTTTCTAATATTTGACCTAAAATTTAACCTAATACTTAAATTATTTTTGTAGATGTGATTTCAGTGGTCTTTCCCAATGGCCACTATTGTCACATGCTTATTTTTGCTGTTTTTCTTCTGGAGGAGTATGTCTGACCTGAGCCTGCTGAATAATGGTGATGATGGTGATGGTAAGGGTGCTGATACACGTAACAATGACTGTGATGGTGAGGATGACAGCCTTCACTTCTCAGGTGCAGTTATGCCCCATGTACCTTGCACATCTTACTTAGTCCTCCTAATAATCTTAGAAGTAGATAAAAACATCATAAGTGTCAGAGTCAACAGGGTTAATTCCAGCCACAGTGGATATGGCCGTTGTCTTCTGTGGCTTGGAAAAAGTAGCAAGAGCCTTCTAGACTAGAAACATCTGTCAGGGGAAAGAACTAAGCTAGACATTTAAATGTAGTGAATGAAAATCCACCAGGGTAGGAAATATTAGGATGAGCCTTTTGTAAGCAACAGTTTTCAGGTAGAATATTCACCAAGCGCCTTAGGACATTGGGAATGGGGATCCTAATTGTGGGGTTTGATTACAGGCAGTCCGTTTTCTTCAAAATTTTTTTTGTGGTAATGCAAACCCTCATTTATTACTTCCTATAATGCAACATATTAGGTATGGCCATTTTTGAAGTGTTTGGCTTCAAGGAACTCCAGGAGCTGGGGTTTTCAGAGTTAGCAGGGTAGTGATCCTTATAAAAACCCAAAAAGAAATGGAATCTGGAATATGTACTAGGAGATGACCATTTTGATCCTAATGAGAATAGGGTTGCCCTGTGTGGGAAATCCTAAATTCCTGAGAAACTTAGGAAGATCTTACTATTTACTTTTAATCTGATTTCCTCTGTATTATTTCTTGTTACCTTAGATATTTTCTAGACATTTCCCTAATATCTGTGCTTTCTGTTTGGGAATGATGCAGATTATTTGTGGTTGCTGTTCTCCACTGGAGGACTATAATTGCATTATGTACAGCATTATTGATAAAGCAAATTCTGTGTCTGTGGTGAGGACTCTATCCATCACTTTGTCACCTACAAGAACTCAGTGGATCATTTTATTTATTTCTGACCAAGATGGAGAAAGAGGATCTAGATTTACACTTCACCTGAAACAACCGAAACAAAAAATAGGCAAAATTTAGGAAATGGTGTCTTTAAAGATACTGGTCATCAGGCAAAAAAGCGACATTAATCCCTGAGAGACAGAAAACCAATTAGGTGAGGCCTATTATTGGCCCAGTTTACTACCTTAAAAGAGTTTCAATTACATGAATATAGGTTGCTTGAAATTACCCCATAATTCACTGATGATTTTTTTATTTTAAATATTCTTTTTCTGTCTGTATTTCATATTGGCAAGTATCTTTTACTATGTCTCCAAGTTCACTCTATTTTCTTCTTCAATGTTCAGTCTGTTATTAACTATTCCAATGTATTTTCATCTCAGATATTGTAAATTTCATCTCTAAAAGTCTGGGCCTTTTTTTATATCTTCCACATCTCTATTTAATTCTTTGAACATATGAAATAGGCCATAGTAACTGTTCTACTGTCTTTTTCTGCTAATTCTGTGATTTGGAAATTCGTTTAAATTTATTTAATATTTTGGACGCTCATGTTTAATTTTTTTAGATCCTAGAAGACAGGACACTTTTAGATGATCAGTATTATCCCAGAAACCTACAGTCTTACTAGCTAATTCGTATAATAGAGCTATTTTCCAAAGGTACATCTGAATAATTATAACAATAGTCTTAGACATTTCAAAATGAGATCAGTAAAAATACATGATTATTAATAAAGTTTTTGTAAAGCGAGTTCATAATTTTCTAAAAAGCATCTTATGTTAAAGAATACATGACTATTTGGTATACAAGTAAAATGTTCTGATAAGAGATTATGAAAAATAACCCACATTGTCTCCCTTTTCAAGGTAGTCCAACCACATGGCTCTTTTTATCTCCTATATTAATATGCCAAACTCATCCTTACCCAGAAGCCTTTGCACTTGCTGTTTTTTATTCCCCTCTTCTTAGAAAGCTTTCTGCAGGTATTTGCATGGCTGTCACACTTTTGGTCTTTGAAATCTTGGTCCAAATGCCTCCTCCCAGAGGCTTTCCCTGATCACCTCTTGCTAAAATCTCTCACCCTTCCACCAGCTACCCGAGTTTCTTTCTTTCCCATGTCAGATTATATTATTACTTTAATAGTCCTTACATGAAGCTGAAATAATTTCATTGGTTTATGTATCACCACTTTCCTCACATTAAAATATAAGCTCCTTGAAGACAGGCATTTTTTTTTAACCAAATAAACAGTCATGTAGCATAGAAACCTTTCAAATATTTGTCGACTTACTGTGACTAATTATATTGTTTTCTGAACGTGTGTCCCACTTTGTTCTCCATTTTACTTTCAGTTACTTTGTCATATGATTAATTTTTCTGTTATTTATGAACTTACTATTTTGTTTTTTCTCTTCTAAGAATGTTTCTCAATCAAAATTTAATGGCTTTATGGTCAGGAAACCCAGGTGTTCAATCACACAAATAAGTTCTTAATCATTAGACTTAAAAAATCTATTAACTCATTCTCTTCAGTTTTAAATTAATAGTTTCTATTGTATTGAACTTTTGTTCCAAACTTTTATTGCTTGTTATTTCCTGCGTATTTTTCCTTGCCAACTAGATCATTAGCTCCCTGGGACAGGGAACATGTTGAGCCCATTGGACACCTATAATTTTGAGTAAGGTGATTGATCAGAGTGTTGAGCTACTCAGTAAACTTTGCTTAGTTGTTTTCATCGCAACTTAAGAAACAAAGAGAAGAAAGCCAATCAATAAAACATTAATAGTGTTAATACTATCTTTGTAACAAACTTGGTAGAAGAAGGATGTTGACATCATTTCCTGAAATATGGTTTATGTGCTTTATAGCAAAACTTTCTAAATTGGCTCTCTTCATTAATTAAAAGGTATTACTTCTGTTATCACAGTCACAATGGCATGGTCTTTGTAGCTGGTTGACCTATATAATTCCAAGCCTTCCAGGGCACCTACAAAATAAATTTGGTATGGAAAGATACTAGAAAAACCCTTCAATTAAGAAATTTTTACTTTTCTCAAGAAAAAAAGCGCATAAGTAAATGTTGTAACAACTTAGTTCAGTTAAGATCATTGAGGAGTTAAGTGCATAAATAGGTAAATAATTCTCTTTCCAGAAAATGTGATAGAAAATTACTCTTCTGCTATAATTGAAATGCTTTTTTGATCATATCATTTTTGATATGCTGAATTTATTTGCAGTGTTTATGCAATATCTCATATATGTTATGGAAGTAAGAGTTTTAGTATGTGTTTATCAAATTAAAAATTGCCTCTAAGATTGTTCATTCTGTTTTCTAAACTTTATCACTGATTATAGATATGGGGCACTTCTATCATTTATTTTAAAGGCTGTTTATTAACTTGTCTTTAGGCTAGTTCAGATTGCATATTGCTAATAAATTAAGTGCTTTGGACAATCAGTAATTTGCATAATTATTGGTTTGAATATAATTCTGTAGGGAATAGTCTGCTTCTATGAATATTTATAAAGTCTCATTTATAAGCATAGAAACAATGAGTATAAGGTATTGTTATCTAGTTGTTTGAAAGATAATAAAATATCCACAGAGAATAAATATAATATCTTTGATATGGCTCAAGTGACTTCATCACTAATCATATAATGGAAAAAGAATAAGGTGGACATTTCCATTATTTAGATTATTTAGTCTCTGAAATACTCATGTATACTGCACGTCTGAATATGCGAATCCATGTCTGATGATATATATGTAACATGAATATATGATAGACATTATGTTATGGATGATGAGAATTAATCTAGATTAAGGTTTGGCAAATTTACTGCCTGTGGGTTGAATCTGGCCCACTGCCTGTTTTTGTGACTAAGGTTTCATTGAAACAGCAGTGCTCTTTCATTTGAATATTACCTGTGATTGTTCATGCTATAAAAGTAGAGTTGAGCATGGCCTGTAAAGAAAAATCTGTGACCTCTGATCTAAGTATTAATTGTACAGAGTTGACTCTCATTCTCAAGAAATCTTATGTTGCTGCATTTTCAAGTATTCTATCCTTTGTATGCTTTCCTTCCGAACATATGTGACTACTGGTCAGTGTCTATAGGTATTGCTTAAACAAGATCTAAGAAATACTTTTGATCCTTATCTTTCACCTATATTTGTAATCATAAGCATTCAAAGTAGTGTGTAAAATACATTAATACAAAAACCAAATATTTTTTAATAAAATAATCTTAAATTTTACCAGTGCTTTTTGAGTATCCAAGGCCTACCTAATTAATATCTTGGAAAATGAAAACAAAAGCTAGCATACTCTGATTGTATGTACTGTGGTCCTTCAAAGACACCTCTTGTATCACAAGAAGAGTAGTTTCCAAGTATTATCCTCCCTCATTTTATTTTTGAGGACAAATGAGAAAGACTAATTCTAATATAACTATAAATGCATTTTACATTTAAGACTTCTAGTTTCCATAAAAATGAAGTAGTGGATCAAATGACCTCTAAGTTTTCTTTTCAGTTTTAACATTTTATGAGTGTTTTTCAATCTAGTGTAAGCATTTATCAAACAAAAATAAATGCACTTTCTTAAAAAGTCAATTTGGTTTATTTTTAGTAATAAAAATATCTTTTTTATAACCCTAATCTCTGTAGAGATAAATCATAAGGAAGTAACTGCAAAAGAAGAGTTAAATAACTGAAAAGAGAAATATCATGTTATAGATCGGAGCTCAGTATCTTTTTTTTTTTTTACTATTGGCAGGGGAGCTCCATGTTTTATTCTATATTCTGAAAAAGAAAAACAGTTCAATAGTTCCGTAGCTCAGGCTTGTCTACAAGATATAAACAATTGTTTATCTGGGAGAAATGTAATTTTTTGGTTCCTAAATTAGAAATTTTTCAGTTGGATCATCATAGTAAAATTTCATGTAATGGGATGAACGACGTCCTCTGCAATGAACTTCATGTGACGATGATAAGTTTCTTTTTTTAAAAATTAAGGTATCATTGATATACACTCATATGAAGGTCTCACATGAGCAACATTGTGCTTTCAGCATTCACCTATATGACCACGTCCTCCCACTCTGTTGCGATCACTGTCCATCACAGCAGTAAGATACTATAGGGAACTCAATATTATTAAGATGTCAATTCTTTACAAAACCTATAGATTTAGTAAAATCCCAAGCAAAATCTGAATAGTATTTTTTTTTTTGTGGAAATTAGCAAATTAATTCTGAAATTCATATGGAAATGCAAAGGATTTACAATAGAAAATAAAAAAAACGTGGACAATGTTGAAGATCTTATATAAACCACTTTATGTTAATTAAGACTTGTTTTAAAGCTAAAGGAATAAACACGGGTTTGTTATTGGTCTAAGTATACGCAAATAGATCAATTGAACAGGACTGAACACATGTGGTTAATTGATTTTGGACAAAGATACCAGAGCAGTTCAGTGAAACAGGAAGATGTTCAATAAATGGTTCTAGAGCAACTGAAGATTTCTTGGTGAGACACACACATGAAACCCAACCACAGCAGAAAAAAAAAAGATGGATTGTATAATTAAAATTTTTATTTTGAAAGCTACTGCTAAGAAAATAAAAAGCAAGCTACAAACTTGGAAAAAAATATTTGCAACATTTGTTTCTGCCATATTCTGTTCCAAAATTTATAATTTCTGATAGATAATAATACTGAATTGCATATTTGAAAGTTGCTAAGAGAGTAAATCTTAAAAGTTCTCATCACAAGAAAAAAATTTCTGTAACTATGGTGACAGTAACCTCACTTACTATGATCATTTCACAATATATACAAATATTGAATCATGTACATCTGAAACTAATATAACATATGTCAGTTATTCTTCAAAAAAACTCCTTTAAGTCAATAATAAAGACAACTTGATAAAAAATGAACAGACTAGAATAAATCAATAAAAAGAAGAGAAATAAATTGCCAATCAACATACAAAGGTGCTCAACATCACTATGTAAATGCAAATTAAAACTGCAATGAAATATCATTCCACATACAGACAAATTACTGAAATTAAAAAGATTGACCATGCAAAGATTGGTGAGAATAGAAAACTGAATGTCTCATTGCTGGCGAGTGTGTAGAATGGTATGACCATTGGGAAACAGTTTCGAAGTTTCTCACAAAATTAAAAATAGACCTAATTTTTCATCCAAAAAGTTCACTCCTAGATATCCACCCAAGAGAAATGCAAATACAAGTCATGACAAAAAAAACTGGAAACAACTGTTCTTTAGTAGAATAATGAATAAGTTGTGGTATAGTCATATACTACTCAGCAGTATAAAGGAGTAAATTACTGAAACACACCAACATGGAGGAATTTCCAAATTGTATTTTGAATGAAGGAAAGACAGAATACCATAAAAAAGAATATAGTTAAATTTATATGAAGTTATAACAGGAAAAAAACTCAAAAACAGGAAGCAATCTAACTGTGTATCAACTGGCAAACATATAAACAAAATGTGACATATCATTTGTAATATGGAATAGTCAGTAAAAATAATAAACTTCTGATATACACTAAAACAGGTAAAATGTTATGCTAAGTGAAAGAAGCTAGATGTGGAAAACTCATGTTGTATGATTCTACGTATACCGTCTTTCCAGAAAAGACAAATCTGTTTACAGAAAGTAGATCTATGATGGTATTGGGCTGGGTGTGGGGAGTGCAGATGGGCCTGAGGCAACTTTTTGAGTTAGTGGAAATGGAGAACTGGGTCGTGGTGATAGTAGCACTGCTTCATAAGTTTACTGAAAATTGTCAAATTGTATCCTTACAATGGGTGAATTTTACTTTACGTGTTTCAATAAAGCTGTTCCAAAGGGGGAATAAAAGAACAGACCAGGCTAAAGTGTGGTGATAGAAAGCAGAACAGTGGTTGTCTCTTACTGAGGGGTAGAGATCGAATGGAAATGAGGAGGGAACTTTTTGGGGTGATGGAAATACTCCATCTTGATTGGCCTATACATGGGTGGTTACGATGATCAGAATTCATAGAACCCTATGATTTGTGTATTTTTATAGTATATAAATTATATCTCAAATTGAAAGAAAAAGTCACTATAGATACAGGATTTGTTGAGTTGGAAGGCAGTAGCAGTTGAGAGTTACCCACATTAAGTTTTGTCTACTGAGGGATAAGGGAAGTGACCATGGCGGAAGATTTCATCTTAGGTGAAGTAACTTTCATTTTCTGGGGCAGAAGATATGCAGGAGCCTGAGGGGGGAGAAGTGGTGATAATGTAGAATTTGTTTACTTCTTTAGATATACATAATTAGTAAAAAAGTAAAAATGGCTCTTATTTTTAAGAGAACTCATTTCTGCTCTAGAGGATGTTGTCACTTTTTTTAATGCCAAAAGCTTTAAATGAGAGGTTTATTAGGCACATATAGCTCTTACTAGTTTATACTTGGAAGCATTGTGTATAAGATAAGGCAAATTTTCTCTTGAGAATAGAAGGAAAGCTGAGGTTTCATTAGGCAGTGATGTATAAAAAAGGCTCATATTTGTGGTTTTGTAAACCTCACTTCTCATTCTATCTTGAGTGTTCTAGAGGCAGAGCCTGAGACAGGGATTCTAGTTCAAGTAACGAACTGAAGGAGTGCTCTCAGGAGGAGAGTGAGAGATAGTGGGTAAATCATGAGATAAAGCTAAGCAAGATGCATCTCAGCAGAAGACTGGCTTCACTCAGACCCCATGGCGTAGCTCTGGGACAAGAGTTGCATTAAAGAGCTGGTCCTAACTTGACACAGGTGAGGGGCGTTGTAACTCATATATCAGTTATTGATCATGTATTGGCTGAGATTTCACGGTGGTGGTTTTGGAGGGCATAACCTCCCTGGTGATTCTCCATGTACTGGGGGCAGTTGTGCGCTCTCATTGATCTGCACTCATAGCAGGCCAGGGGATAGGAACACCAGCCTGAAGTGGGCAGGGCCAGAACATCCACTACAACATGAAATATATACCTCGAGTTATTTTATGGAACAATCTTAATGCATAGTCAATTGTTTTAAAACTTTTTCCCTTTTGTTTAGAAAAGCTATTTTATGAACTAAAAAATCAGGATTTTTTTGGCTATGACATCCTGATTTTAGATTTAGAAATTTATATATCTGGTTTTGAATTTATTTTTGTGAGACATATAACTTATATACATTTAACATACATTTATTGGTATATTAAACAAATATTAAAGTAATAAATAAGGATGCTTTGAAATGAGATCTTTGAAGCATAAAACTCTTATGATTCCTAAGTATCATGTACACAGAATCAAACTAGATTTGATGGATAAAATTTTTCATTTGCTTTAGAAATCTCAAGTCTTTGTGTTGTGCACAATCATCTATTCCAATTTTCCCTTCCTTTACACTTCCCTCTAATACAAAATCTTGTTTTTATTTCCCTTTTTTCTGTCCAGAAATCATTTATATTTTTCTTAGGCTTACTTTTAAGAGTACTTCTAGAGACTTACCAGGAAATTTACTCTTCTCGTCTAGGCTATTATGTCCATTAATTGTTACCTCTGTCATCATTTTTTCACCTCATTTTTCTTAGAATCAAACAAATGGGAATACACGTAAGTGTATGGGAGATAAATAGTAAGCTGACAATGTCTAATGGTTTTTTATTGCTATCATCCTCTGTTTATAATACCTTTGACATGTTTATGTCACACAGCTGTTGCACATGTTTATGAAGAATCAGAGTGGAAGAGCCCAGAAAACTGGGAAGCCATTTGAGTTTTCTTCAGTCTGATGAGTTTAGAATGGTTACCCACTCATCCTTGGATTATTTATACTTAACATTTATTAAATCTTTCCAAATGCTAAACATAGCTTTCATGGTAAAACCCAGAGAAAAATTTTAAATGTGCGGTGAACCAGAAGTGTTGCAGATTTTATTATTTTCATTTTTTCCACCTTATTTTGCATTTCTCATATTCCTAATATTGTTTGTCTCTTGATTGTTTTTCTCCCATTCAAGCAAGATCTTCAACATTCTAAGGCCACCCTTCCATTTCTGAGCTGTATTTGATGCTAAGGCGTATGCCTCGGCAATCTCTTTATCTTGTAATGGTCCCCGCTTCCACCTCAGCATCCTTTCCCTACTTCCAAACACACTGACTTCATCCAGATGCTGAAGTTTCCGTCTGAAGACATTGGAGCTGCAGAGCTTGGTGCTTTTCACGTGCACTCACCAGGATCCAGTGAGCACCCTGGGATCTCTGCTAGGTGCTTGGTCTAAACGATGCTTTCATTTTGATTTTGAATTCTCTGGCCCTTGGATTACTTCACCACTTCTGAGGCAGCACAGACATCCTTTTCTGCAATCTCATTTCCTGCAGAAGCAAGATCACACCGTTTCCCCTTCCATTTAGCATTTTTTGTCTCCTTTCATCAGGAGTTTACAAAGCCGACTGCTGAGACCCATTTCTCTTTCATCCTCTTAGAGCCGGGACTCTGTTGGAACTGCGCTTCTCTTTGTCACAAATCTTACCTTAACATCAAGAAAAAAATCCTTAAACCCGGATTTTAATCTGTTTCTACAGACATTTCTATTACCTTGGAATGCTCTAGCCATTGTTTCGAGTTACGTAGTTATGAATTTGGTGTGTGTGTTTTGTTAGACCTGCTTACTCTGTTTTTCTGCTGCTACAGCTCAAATCACATTCGTAGAGCCAGTGCTGTTGGCACAAGACTCAAAATACTGTTTACTTTTTTGCCTGGAAGTATCTCATTTTCCCATCCCTTTAGTCCAAGAAGGTGACACATCTCCTGTCTGCTTCCAGAGCCCAGTTTTACTTCTTATTTACATGTTGAACTTCACTTTGGACAAATCTATACTCTGGATTCTCAAAATTAGTGACAATAATTAAGTCTTAGTAACAAATCACTCTCTTCCCTCTTTTTTAAAACATAATTTTATTTTACTGTGTTAAGAATACTTAACGTGACTGTGACTGAGGCTGTCCATCAGGTCTGCAATAGAAGGGAAGGCAGCATGCATATGGGGTATGATTTTTATTTAGTCCTCTGTAATCCATGGTCATATTCCAGGTGTCATCTGGCTTTTTTTACTGGCCACACTGGGGAATTGAAAGGACTGTGGGTGGGCTTTATAATAGCCACCTTTTCCAGCTCCTGCAGAGCTTCTCCAATCTCTTTATGCCCTCCAGGCAGTTTGGCATTAGTCACCTGCCAAGGCACAGGCAAAGCTATGGGCGGGTACAAAAAAAAACAAAACAATGCTTAACATGACATCTACCCTCTTAACAGACTTTTAAGTGCACAATACAGTATTGTTAATTATGGCACAATGTTGCACATAAGATCTCTGAAACTTACTTATATTGTTTAAATGAAACTATGCAGTATTTTTTCTGTGATTGGCATATTTCACTTAGCCTAATATCCTCAAATTTCATCCTGGCTGTTTCATATTGCAGACTTTCCTTCTTTAAGGCTGAATAATATTCCATTGTATGTATAAACCATATGTCCTTTACCCATTCATCTGTCCATGGACATTTAGATTGTTTCCACATCTTGGCTACTATGAATAAAACTAACTGGAATGAATCCAACGCACCTAGTCATCCAAAAGGCTGGACTGCATCCCAGAGTTTCACCTATTGGAAGCAAATCTTTTCTGGCTCCCATAGTGAATTCTGATGTCTTTTAAGACAAGATTCTGTACATTTCACATGACATAGGGTCCCATATATGGGTAACTACTACTTATAGAGCCTGAACTGACTCCAGAGCTGGGTCTGTCCACTCCCTCTCAGATTCTTCTGTATACTTTGTGCTGTATAAGCCTTTCTTCTACCAAGGATTTAGAGTTTAAGGGATACTTAGTTCTAGAAGTTTGATATTTTGGAGTATACTTTGTTCCTAATTACCCATCCACTATGGAATGATTGTCATACGAGACATTTCCCATGAGGAAAAATAACTTGCAAACCTAGAAGCACAAATATTCCTATAACCTCCTACCGTTGCACAGTTTGCCGAGATGCGTAAGCACAGAAGACATTTTTTTAGTTGACAGTTCTGCACACACAGTTACTAGTTGAGGCTTAATCTTGAATTTGTTTAAATCGGGGGACTATGAGAGCCCAGCAGAGCCACATTTTAACTTCTTTTTTTTTCTAAGAAGAAATATTTTTATTCTACTTTTGTAAATTCTCAGGAATAAAATAAGCATTTTTCCTTGCCTTTTAATAAGGAAATAGGATTTATTTTTCTCTATCAGGAATCAGGACAGTAGCTTTAATGACCCCTTAGAATCATAAAATTGCTTATTGGCTAAAGTTATGTCCAAAGATGTTAAGAAGTTAAGAAGTTGGCTCATTTCCCTGTACAACTAAAAGAAATATCTCCAGTATGTGTGTTATGCATTATAATATAGCCCCTTGTGACAATATTTAAAAAGGCCTATTTCTCCCACCCCAGAAGGTAAAAAGGAAATCCCCATAATCCCTGAGCAAAAAAGGGAAAAATCATAGGTGCTTTTTTTCGCAGAGAATTTCCGTAAGCGGAAGCAGGTATGAGGTGCTCTAAGAGGCTCTCTCAGGTAAATGTATTTACTAGTTTGAGCAGTTGCTTTGCAAAAATTGAATTAATGACACAGCTAAACATTTTCAATGTTGAAATTTGAGAATATCCTGAGAGGATGCTTATGGTACATGAAACTACTGGGCACAGAAGAATTTTAAAATGTTGCCTAATTGTGGCAGGAGGAAAAAAGAGTGGGAAAACTATAGGGGAGAAAGTGAGAAAGGGGCAGGTCAAAGTTGAAGTTATGAACTCCGCCTTTCTTCTCACGGAGTCAGGGGCCTCTGACTACCTGTATGCTACACTCATTGTTTTATTAATATAAACCAGACACTGAAAAATAAAATTGAGAATGTCTCAAACTAATTAAGTCTTGTAAGGAGTAAATGACAGAAAACATTTTAGCTTCTTAACCATGAAGTGCTATATAATTTCATGGCATCTTAATACAATTCATTCAACCCTAAAGCAATTGTGCAATAAGCAAAGTATCATAAAAGGAAAACAACAGAGTGAACTTCCTACAGCGGCCAATAGATAAGATCTCTATAGCACAGCTAGGACCCTTCACGTACTGGAGTCCTTTTCAAAAGACCATCAAAAACTCAAACTACTGAAAAATCACAAATGTCACCAACAAAAGGAATGTTGACGAGATAAGAGTCAAAAAACTTCTGAAAGGGCTGCCTGCTCTGAAGGAATTTCAGACTGTTGCTGGCACGGGTTGGTTAAGTCAAATCTCACTGATGGCTCCATTAGAGAATGTGAATGCCCCGGTCAGTGCTATTTTTTAAATGTAAAAATACCAGGAAGGAAGCAGCAAATGAAACAATCTACTGCTCCCTAACATACATTGCTTAGCACCCAGAGAAAGCCTCTGCCCCCAAGAGACTTTCTACAGGGGGTTAAGCTTCATTATATGAGGTGTAACCTTTTATTTCCACTACATGTCTTTTCTTGCAAGGTCTTCAGAGGCAGGAGTTCCACTGGGATTCTAATACACACCTCTGTGAGCTCAGATCCTGAAAACACACCTTCCCGGTTTTAGGTTCACCTTTGCCAGTGTCTGCATCACTATTTCACAGCCATCTGCATCGCACATACGCTATTAACATGATGACAAATACAGCCACCACTGTCAGTTTGGCGTAAATGGAACTTATCTTCTAGTCCTTTGCATCCTGGCGGTATTTCTTAGATAGATTGTTAGCCTTTGAATCCAACGCTGAGAATGCTTCTCTATGTGGTAGCCCTTCTTCAATATTGGCCACCATAATCCTCTGCACATCTTGCTATTCAGGGGTGATGGAGCTCAGGTTTCTCCAAGCCCAACTGTCAATGTAGAGCTTCTTGGTTTTCTGAATGTAGGTATCAAACTCAATAAAGGAATAGGGTCTAGACACAGTGTGCACCTTCTTCCATGCTGTTATCAAACTCTGAGAGGAAATCTCCTAGGTAGGCAAAAGCCAACTTCTTAGGGAAGACAGCTTCACACAAAACCAAATAATACACCCCCTGCTCAATAATGTAGTGAAAAGTCATGGCACCAGTTTCCAAGCTCCATGTGGTAGGGGACTGACTGTTCATTCAACTTTCTGAGGAGTTGCTTAGCCTGACTCTGGTACTGCTGAAGGTCCCGGCCAGACAGTTCATCCTCCTGGGTTGAAGTGCCACTGGGAGCCTGTCTGCCACTCGGGCAATCATCTTCACAGGCTACAGGGACCCAACACTGGCCCAGCCGGCCGCTGGCATCCTCTTGACTTCCTCTGCCTTGTCAACAATTATACCTTTGCCTTAGTTCTGCGAGATACAGCTGCTCGTGTCTCCCCACATTTTAACTTCTAACAGGCCAAGTGACTCCATTTGTCGAGGTCTATTTGCTGATCTGATTTATTGGATTTTATCATCAATTTTGGAAAAAGAATCAGGCAAATAGAATCCAAGAGAAAGTGTTCTTTTTGTGGGAGATAGAACTGACCCAAACTATCTCTTCCATGTCTCGTTCCTTCTGCAACCCATCTAGGTCCATTATACCCAGTACCTTTCTTGGATTGGAAGATGCAGGAATAATGAATGGATGGAGATAAATAGGTTTTGGTAGGGAGATATTAAAATTACTTTTCATTATTAAAATCCTCAAAAAATTCCAGTAAGTATTTGAAAATATAGACCTGTACCCTGGGAGAGAAGGTAGGACTAGAAAAAGATTTTGAAGTTATCTGCATAAAGTATTTAAAGCCAGGGAGTAAGTGGAAGGCTTTATAGATTTGAAATAGTGTTTATCTGAAATCAGAATGCCTGGGTTCAGTTCTGGCTCTATTACATTTTAGCTGAGGAACCTTGGGCAAGTTATCTAACATCTGTGATCTTCAGTTTTCTCATTTCTTAAATAAGATTTGCCATAGGTTATCTTTCAGTTCCTTTTTAGCTCTAAAATTCTACTATCTTAAGAAATTATTAAAGGTGCAAGTGCAGAGATAAAATATAGAGAACCTGTAAGTCGTCAGTGGAATTGAGACTTCAGGCAGATTTTTAAAGCTGAGAGCAATTTAAGAATGTGCATATTTGAATGAGATTATTTGTTTCCTGATTAACACATGAACCTTTTTCTCCCCCCCCCACCGATGAGTATCACAACCCAATTTCCATCAAAATTTCCTCTTCACAAGGTACAATGCAGTACTCTGTGGAGATCACAGTCACTGCAACTCATGATGGCTTAAGCATCAAGAATTAGAATAAAATGAATGAGTTTTAGTGATGATGTTTCTCTGAGAAAATAGTAACTGATTACAACCTGAATGTGGTGAGAAAGCAAAGTCATTGATCCAAGATTCATACCTGTGAGATACTATAACTGAAGATCTGCCATAAGAAGAAATGGAAATCAAGGACTTGGAATCATATGGGTACCTTTATAGGGGGTCAAAACACTTTCTAGACATCAAATTAATAACCCTTATTGTACCTTTAAGAGGTAGGTAAGAGAAAGGTATTAACTTCAGTTAGAAGCTGAGGGCTGATATTTATGGGACAGGCACAGGGCACATGCAGAGGCAGTCACGTGTCGTATCAAAAAGCATGTGGTCTGTCTTTGGAGGGCTTGCATTTAACACCCCACCATACCACCCACCTCTTGTGTCTCCTTGGGCAGGTTGCTTATTTGGGTCTCATTGTTCTTTTTTGCTACAAAATGGAGGTAGCAATGGTTACTAGCAGTTGTTAGGATTAAATAATAGTGTAATAGTGGTGTCTGCCGTGTAATAAATATAGTCAGTATAAATTAATACACCACTAGCTTTGCCATTACTACTGCTATAATGACAACACTGTACAGTGAGGCTTTGGCAATGTAAAATGGAGTTCATGTTTCTTTTTATTTTAGGGTTCCCATTCTGAAAGTGTGGTCTAGGAAAGGCAGAGGACTATGAGGACCCCCATGATAGTCCATAGTGTGGTCTGTGCCACATCAGTTTTAATGATTAAACAATGCTTTAACATTTTTGAGTGCTGAGGAAACTTATTTATGACATCGCATTGAAGACAGATGAAAGCTAATAACTAATAACATTTTCCCCCATTAATTTTGTGTTTTTAATGGATAATAGTAGCAGGAATTGGCTTAGAGAGGCATCGTTTGTTTGAAGGGTATTTCTTCTCATGAAAGGGATCAATGAAGAACAAAAGCTTGGGCAATTCTGCTGAGACTGTACTAGCCAGAGAAAAAATCACTGATTCTATGAAAACGACAGATTAGCAAAGTCAGACCAATAGCCTGCTGCATTGCCATTCAGATTCTATTTCCACCCACAGTGTTTCAGAATTTATTTCTATTCCATACTTTTAGGTAAACCTTATACCTACTGAAAAACTCTTCTTTCTTAGCTCATTAATCTGTTTTGTTTATCCTTTAATACAGGATTCAAAAGGTGCTGATTGCTTCAGTCACCCAGAGTACCCACTGAACCACCTGCGCATACATGTATCATTTCCACTGTTTTATTTTACAATAATTTATCTATTTCTTCAGCAATCCTATTTTAGTCCACTTATATAGCGTGGATAATCAGTACTATTAAAGTTCTCTGATGTCAGGGACTACAACTTCTATTTCTGTTGCATCTCCTTAGGGTGCCTGTCATAATGCTCAGAAACATTTACTAAGCACCCAGTGATGCTTAGCAAATGCTATTGACTGACAAGACTTTCATGTAATTGCTATAGCAGCAAGAGATCTGAGAGTTCTGGGAGACAAGCAGAGAAACAGAGGCCATAGGTGTACAGATTTGAGTTTCATCCACATAATGAGAGTAGTCTCACCGGGCAAAGTTCCTACTTTTTCTTAAACCTTTCATACATGCAAATATTTTATGTCTTTAAACATTTTCAATGTCTTCTTTGGTATACTTTTATAAAATTTGTATGCCTTTCTTCTGCCAGAAAGATGACCCTAATTGAAAGGTGAGAGAATACCATAATTTATATAATGTATTATTTTTTCTAATATTCTCCATTTATGGAAAGCTTTAAGATTGTCCCTGTTAGCTAACTGTGCCATGTACTATAATTAAAGAAATGAATTCATTTTTCAATTTTTATCTTCTTGTGACATGTCATCAAATTTTTACCAGTATATGTGACAAACATATAAAAATATAAAACAAATCACACATTCTCTGAAAAATCTGAAGTATATTTAAATACAAATATCATTTGCTAGATATCTTAGTTTAAGTTTGAAAACATTCTGGGAGATATTTGTATATAAAAAGAAAACAAAAGAAACTTCATTTCTCCTTTCTAAAGTTTTCTTGAACTAATGCTGCTAATGCCAGTGGAAGAGAGAGGATTATATAAACAATGCAATATATACTGAAGATCCTTTCTTGCAAGGAAACACTATGGTAAACAGTTGGCTCAGTAATTCTGTCCCGTGAAAAGCAGTCAAATGATCTTCACTTGAGACGAATCAAACAGGCTACAGGTAAGGTGTAATCACAGCATAAGTACTCATGCACTATATAGCATTTATGGTAACATGTATGTATGGGTACTATGTGTGTGAACACATATTTATACTAGACTTTGTTTAAGATATACCGTGGAAATGCAGAAAAACATTTGATTGTAATTTCTTTTTAAAGGAATACATCAGGTTAGTGTCACCAACCCTGAAATTTGCATAATGATATTTTTTGTGGCAACTATTATTGATATTAATGCTGTTACCCATGGGATATAGCATGAAAAAGAGGACAAGAACACTGAAAACCCTGTATTATGGATGTTAGCTCATGTCTGGCATAAAATAAATTTGGTCCTCTCTACTAAACATAACAGGAATTCAGTATCAATATGTGACTAAGGTTAATGGTCCTTGAGCCTCAGTCCATTCAGTTATTTAGAAGTGAGTGCCTTTCACGTCAGCTGCTATTGTTAATAAGGGATATTAAGGTAACAATCAGATAACTGTAGTTAAAAACAGGAGAGCTTACTTGCTGCAGACCGATTAAAGTGACTTTCATTTGTTTTCCCCTTGCTGCTCCCAAGTATCATTACTTCCTGTCTCATGTTCAGATGAACAAGCAGCCAGCAGGTCTAATACCGAGAGTAATTTCTGTAGTCCCCAGTCATAGCTCATTTGAAGGAATTGTGTGTTGGATTGATTGTGGAGCCTGAAACAAGCCATAGAAATGCAAATGCCGCATCCTTTAATTGGAATATTTTTATGTATCGCTAGAATTATTTTTGCATCTTTTTAGAAGACAATAGAGCAGTCTTTCAAATTTTTGTATGATAGTGCTGTGAGACAAAGTTGGCGTTTTACAAAAAAAAAACAATGTAGGTATATATATTTTTTATACGTAAGTGGAGATAAAAGAGAATTAATAAGTACTCTCTTTTCCCCCATTCCTGAGTGTGTTATGTGTGGTTCTGTCAAAGTCATGACCACTAAGGACCCCAAGGCTGTGTGAATAAAAAGCAGAATTGCAAAAATGCTGGTACAGGCCTATTTTTGTTGATCCTATTTTCTAATTTCCAGACATCTGGAATCTGGCAAATGTATAGTAGTTTTGTTAGGCAGATGGATGTGAGAGGGAAAAAAAACTGAGGAAGAGGTTTGCTTAAATATCTGGAGGCCACCTTGATGATACCTGGTGTTTGAGGCGGCTGTGATTTAGAATTGTTCTATGTTTATTCAAAGCAAAAGGGAAATGAGGGAAATGCTTTGAAAGTCTACCCATTATGTTGGAATGGGATATCACATTAAAACAGAAAACACACACCTCTCCTAAAAACTTCAAACTGAAGGGGTGACCACATGGCAAAAACATACAAGTCGAACTATAAAGCCTGGATATATCTGTATGGGACTTGCCATTATAATACAAACCTAACAAAAAATTGAAACATTTAGCTCCAGTAGCTCTCAAAAGTGATGTCTTAGGTTGCAACCCCATAGATTCTGATTTAATTTGTGTGAGGTGAGACTCAGAACTGGGTGACTGTTCTACACGTTTCAGGGGATTCAGATGTGAATACAAGATTGAGAACTCCTGTCTTGCACCACTAGCCCTGAGAGGAAGGTAAAGACTTTGCGATGGGTTAGCCCTCATTTGAACTCCTGGCTCTGCTGGGCTCTGTCACTGGTCGTGTGGCCTTGTGCTGGTTTTTGTCAGAATGCTTCCTCATCAATGACACGGAAAATACAAACCCACCAGCTTTCCATGAGCAGTGCATTTGGTAGTATTTATAAAGCGTTTGGTAAGGTGCAAACATACTTGTTCTCTTCTATCAGTAATGCATTTCTTAGTCTCTCTGGACCCCAGGTGTAAGGTCACTTTGTGTTATAATATTAAGACAAAATTAACATCATCTCCCCTAATATATTATCTAGTAAAGCTTTCAGCATTTTGGAGAATTCTTTGGGGTTGTGGTTAATGCATGTAATTATTTCCGGCTCTTATTTCCTGATTTTTGAATTCTCAGTCTCTGCTTCTGCTTCTTGCTTCTGACTCCATTTCTGCTTTACTCTGTACCATTGGACAGTGTCCCTATCCTTTTGTTATCAAAAACAGCAACTGTAGCTGATTTTAGAGAAGGTTTGTAATTCAGTACACAGCTTAAAGTTGCACCTTGGATATCCCTTTTCTTAAAAACCCCTCATCTATTTTTGCTCCAAAATGTTTTATTGATTGTCTCTTGTAGGGGGCGTCTGGCCTCCTTTCATGTTGCTGTGCCCTCTTGTTTTTCACTCAAACTCCATCACACATATTTCTAGATTTTTTTTCCTTCCAAATCTCCAAATGCCAGTTGGTCCTTAGTTCTATCTTTGGTTACTTCTAGGCCATTCATTCATGCCCTGAGTAATATACTTTAACCACAAAGTAGCCAAACAAGATATTTGCTAAATAAAAACTGTTGTTGCTTCAAAGAGGAATTTTGCCAATCAGTAGAGGTAATATTCCTGCCCACTGTAGAACATTAACATAACTGATTATAATTAGTATTATTCTCACATTGCTTTTCATTTTAGTTCCCAGAATAAACAGCAAGTTGTTGGGTATAAGAATATCAAAGCTTAGTGGTCATAAAAATTGCCTGAGAGTTTGTAGATGCCCAATCTTTGTTCCAGAGATTTTGATTCACTAACCTAGCAGTGTAAACTTTAATGAGCATCTCAGATAATCCAGTGCAGGTGGTCTGTGTATTATACAGTGAACAGTACAAGCCTGGCTTAGTTCAAGGAGATCGTAGCTTATTTGGTTCAGCCAGCACCTTTGTATTTGCTGCTGGGTATCCATGGTGCAGAAGGTTGTTCAGTGAGGGGATCTTACCTGCCTGAGCAAGGTGGGAAGGTGAGCTTGCAGGAACTGAGGCCCTCTCTGTTTTCCCCAGATGTCAAGGCAGAATGTAATAGTAATTTTAGGCCTTACACCACATTGGGACAGAGGAAAAAGCACTGGGCTTTTTCGAATTTCCAGCTAACATGTGGCCTATAAAATGAGGATATGCTAGTTCTGTCTCTTAAGGATCTGTGTAAGTATCATCCATCATTCTGTGTCTAAGAATACATCAGATAATCTTCCTTTGGTTGCATTGACTGATAATAGAAACAGAATCTTTGGCCTGAGACATCATGGACAGGTTTATACTGGGGCTCAGAAGTTGGAAAGTAGGGTAATGGTTCTTAAAGTTGAAAGTACTTAAGAGTCCCCCTGAGGGTAAAACACTGCTTGTAAAACACACATGCACATGAAACACACTTCAGTAATCTTTGTCCTCAGAGTTTTGGTGGTTTAGGGCTGAGTATCGATTTAGAAACGTGCATTTAACAAGATCCCAGGCATTCTGATGCAGTGGGCCTTCAGCCAAATAGTGCTTACCTTGCTGTACTGTCAAGCTTCCTGAACTTGATTGGCCAACAGAATCTTTTGAGAGCTTGTTAGAACACATGCTGTTGGGCTCCACCCCCAAAGTTTCTGATTCAGTAGGTCTGGGTGGGGTTTCAAAACGTGCGTTTCTATAGAGTTTCTAGGCGATGCTGCTTCAAAAACCACTGGTTTGGTCCTGTATTCCAATTATGTATGATTTTTGTCCTCTAGGGGATATTTACCAATATCTGGGGGCACTCTGGTTGTCACAGGCTGGAGAATACTACTGAATCTCATGGGCAGAGGCCAAGGATGCTGGTGAACAGCCTACAGTGGCCACTACATCATTCCTTCCCTTCAGTGAAGAATTGTCTGAGCCCAAATACCCACAGCGCTAAGGTTGAGAACTACCAGTTTAGTTCATCTTCTGGGATGGGAGTTATGCCATTATCCTCATAGCAGCAGGTACACATTTCTTGTACCCAGACACCATAGGGAGTTGCTTTTACCTGAAAAGAGGAGCAAAGTGGAATTCACCAAACATTTTATAAAAGAAAGAGCTTTGCACTTTCAATGAGCCACTCATTTCCTATCTTGCTCTCTGCCCTGCAGAGCTCATCTGGATCAGATGATCTGTTGAAACCAATGGAACCTGTGCTTGGGATGAGACAAGGGATGAAAAGAAACAGCGATGTTAATTCTAGTTTAACCAAGGCTGCTCATTCCTTTTGATTAAACTGCAGGTGAAAGGAAGTAGATGGAATGATGCAATTGAGTGGGCACCAGAAAAAAATGATACAAATGAATGACTGTAAAGGAAAACACCTAATGCTAGGTGAAAGTTATGTGGATTAGCTAATTTTTAAAAATCCTCTTTGTAAAGCTGCACACAGAGGTATATACACTTGCTGCCTAAGATATAAACTAAACTAAACAGTTTTCTTACTTTCTGCTATATTCACAACAATCAAGTAATGGTAATAACTCCAAGACTGGCAAAATATTAGGTAGAAATCCGATGGGTAAGAGTTTTCTCAGAGGTTGAAGAAAATAACGGAGTTACTTTAAGTTATAGATGGTGGCGAAGAAAAGTAAATGCATTTTTTTACAAGGCTGTGCAAAACAGGCCACAGTTTACTGAGGCTTCGTGGAAGCACTGCTCAAGATGCTGAGCACAAGATACGCAACATACTCATGAAACCTGGTATATACTTAGCATGAAACAGGAAGCAGCACTGAGTAGCCTAAGGTTTGCTGTGGGAACGACCACACACAAACATTTTGAAAAAGGCCTCCTAACACCTTTGAAAAAGCCAAATGAGAAGAATATACAATGGTTTTCATTCCCCTACTCCTCATCTCTTATTAAAAAAGCCGTGGAATGAAATTATTCTTTGAGAGGAGCAAAGACACTTGGAAGGACAAATTCCCAGCCAGGAACTCTTCCTTTTTCTTCATTTCATCTTTTATTTTTCCCCGACTCACCAATGCCAATCCCAGTTACACAGGTTTAGTAAATAACCAATAGTATTTTTAGAAATTTTAGATGTGGTGAATATTTTATGTGTGTGAACATAGTATCATCATCACCGTCATTAATATCTTTATAGTTTATACTCTCTACCATGGGTTTTAGTTTGCATGTCTGTCAAATGTTTTCAAAACATATTTTCTTCTTGGCATGCTTTTGTCAAATAACTGTGTTAAGAAACTGTAATATGTAAATAAAATCTGATGAGCTGATCTGACTGAATCATCTCAGAACCAGAGGTTGTGAGTCAAGACCTCATCCACTAGACCTCATGGTGGCTCTTGAAATATTGTGAAGACTTTCAGATTACACAAGCAGTTTAATAATAAATGGTCTAACTTCTTAGATATCCTTTAAAGTCTCTTTAAGCTTGCCAAATGTAAGCCCTATTACCTCCAGAAAGGATTTAAGCGAATCTATTAAGCAAGACGTTATTTATATTCAAAAATAAGGTAAGAAGAAATATCTGGAAATCTGACCTCAGAGCATCTTTGTACCGAAACAAAAAATTTAAAATAGGTTACTTGGCTCCCTTTGTCTAGTAAATGTCTAAAAATGATTGATTTCTTAATTGGATCTTTTTAGTAAGGTTATTTAGCAATACAACAGATATCTGCAAGTGTGAGTTGGTAAAATGTGGAACTCTCCTAGACATATGGCACTTTATTTTATTATCAGCTAAGGCTGAATATGTACAACTGAATCTTGAATTTTAGGAACACAAAAAGCGTTTGTGAGAGAATTAGGTAAATCTAAAGATGTTTCTTTCTCTTGATCTAGCTTAACCTCTGGGGCTTATGACTGACATTCTCATAAACTGAAGTTATTTACAAACATTAATCATCTTGATCTTCAATGATGGCAAGAATGAGCTCTCTACAAAGTACTACACAGATGTTCTGTATTGTGGTTTAAATGAAGATGCTGTGTTTTATCTACACAGTGTCCAGGAGAAAGGGTTGGTGTGCCATCCTGAAATCAAAGGAACCTAACCTGCTTGAATGGAGGATGGGCACTTGTGAACACTGGTGTATAACAGGGATTCCTTCAATTGGGGCATGTTTTCTCCTCAACTGTTTTTAGTATGTATAAATGCCTAGACAGTTACTCAGTTGAGACAGCAGAGCATCTTCTACAATATAGACATGGTTGTATCCTGGAAAAATTTTATTGTTTGTTTGTTATTCTACAATTTTCACTCTAACTAAATTTGAGAATTATTCCATGCAACAGCTGATGTTTAGTGTCACTGTGTTTATGCGTCTTTCAAGATATGTTCATATGCAAGATGGCTGAAAGAGTTGACTTAGGGGAAAAGTAATATAATGGGTTTATCTTAAAGTTGGAAAATATCTAGAATATTTTTTTTTACATAGTTGATAACTGGTCATCTTTTTTTAGTTCTCCCTCTACTTAAGATATTATTCTTCCTTTTCAAATAGTGGTATTTCTTTGTTATAAAAAATTTGGAACTTAAATAAGTAGAAAAGAAAATAAAAATTACCTCTGGTATCGTATCACTATCCAATGAAAATCCCCATTGATATTGAATTTTAATCTTTCCATTTTTTTCTATACAAATGTTTTGGTTACTAGTAAACAAGAGATTGGTATAAATATCATTATCTAACTTAAAAAAAGAAGCCTAATATTAGGCAAACATCTTTCCATGTCATTAGATATTTACCTACATTATTACTTTTAATGCTCTTCATAGTATTACGTTGTATGAATATGCTATAATTTATTTAATTTTCTATTCTTGAGCATTTAGAGTTTTTTCCAAATTTTTATTATAAACAACTTTCTGGTCAAAACTATTTTAATTAAATCATTGCACATATTCAGAATGTATTTCTTTTATGGTTACAAAACAATAATTTCATCTCATTTTTAGAATATATTTCATTTTACTCTAATTATAAAAGTAAATCATACCCTATAGAAAATTACAGAAAACTATGAAAAGGAAGTAAAAGCCATAATCTTAACACTAGATATAAATATGAACATTTTGGCAATTGTTCCTTCCTATGTATTTTTTTCCTCTAATCACAAAGTAAGATTTGATAATCATTGAAGATACGATGGTAGAGAAATCTAGAAAGAGGATAAAATTTTATTATCTGAATTCCCTGAAGTGACCACTGTTAAAGATTTCATATAGTCTTTTGTTCCATGTATTTTTACTTACAAAAATAAATTCATGTTCAATAGATGCTAAATAATTAGTAAATAATGTGTTTTCATTATTTACTGTGGCAAAGGAATTTCTCTATATTAAGGATTCTAATATTTATGCTGCTTAATAGTGTATTTGGTAGAAGTACTTTCTAACCTATTATTTGATAGTTAGTTTGATTATATATGTAAATATTAACACTGCTACTTTATATACATTAATGCATTTTTTAATGCCCATTTGATTACTTTTATAATGTTGATTTTCTCTGGTGAATTTAAGGGTTATGAATTTTATTCCAGATGTTTCTTAGGTGCCTGTTTAATTCATGCTGGTAAACTCAGATCAGCTGCATAAAGATGGATGTTCATTTTTTCTTTTTTCTTAGGAGGGGTAAATTTAATTTTAAACTTCAGTAAAATTATTTCAGTATACCAGAAACAGATCCAAGAACAAATATAAGTATAGTGGTGTGTATGGGTATTTATTTTGTCCTTTTTTGTCTTAGAATTCTCATATTTTCTTCAAATTCTGAAGAAAATATTCTTCCTTTTGAATTAGGAAATCGTGTGAAAAATACATAATGTTTTTTAAGTGATTGCTATATTGATCCTGGCTATTCACCAATCAGATATTTTTTAACTTTTATGTGCCAGGAATGGTCCAGGGACTGGGTTTATTATGCTTTTTCTCTTCTTACTGTATTTAATTCCATGCAAAATGGAATGGCTATGATTTAAGTAGATAAATTTATTCACTTAACGAATATTTATCACTCACTCTCTGCCACATGCTGGTGGTACAGAGATGAAAAAGCCATGGTGCCTGTCCTCAGGAGCTCATGGTCTAGTAAGGGTCAGGCGATCAACAAATTATTATAATCTAGAGTGTGAGATGCAGGAGCAAATTGTTCTTGCTGTCCAGAGAAGCCTCGAACAAGTAGCCCCTCTGGAAGGGGAGGTGGTTCCGGTACACGTCACACAGGGAAGTAGTTGGGCTGTTTCCTGAGGGATGTAAGAGTTGGTTAATGTGAGAGGGTGGAAGGCAGGGGAATACTTGCTTCCTCAGTCTTGAGATAAAGAGAAAAATCAAAGATACACAACAGGTTAGGAGATGGCATTGGCCTTGGTGAAGTAACAAAAGCCTTAGGAGTCAGTTAGACATAGTGGTTTTATGAAATTAAGCTTGATGAACATGAGTAACTTTTGTATAAAATTCAATTGCTATTTGCATATTTAACAACACAGTAAACTAAAATATTTTTACTGTAGTTAAATTTTTCAATGTTTATAAAATATATCCATGCTCATTGAAAAATTGTGAAAATATAAAAAAAGGAAAACAAACATCATTCATGCATAATCACTGTTAATATTTTGGTGTACATGTTTTAAAATTCATTTTAAACAACCATCCTTTAAAAAATGAAATCATATGATACATGTGATTTTTTTTTACCTGTTTCTTCTCATATATCAGGAAAGCTTTCACAAAATAAAACTAAGTTTATATTGTGTATAAATGAAATATTCTATTGGATATAATACATTAAAAAAATATTCTATTGGATATGACACATTTTTTAAAAACAAATTTGCTTCTTCTAGTACATTTGAGGTTGTTTTCTCTTTCTTTTCTCTATTAAAAATAATGCTTTCATAAACAATCTTTTATAGTCATCTTTGTTCACTTCTTTATTTCCTTAGGAGGAATTAGTGTGTTAAAGCATATACACATTTCAAATGCTATCCAATTAGTATTTCTAAAGTTTGTATCATTTTATTTATATTTCCACCAAGTAACATATGAGAGTATAACCAAATCTACTCTTAAATTGCTTTTCTTGTAAAAGTAACATTATTCTGCTTCAAATAAAACTATTAGTGCCAATATACTTCAATTAGGCTTGTGATTAAATTATAAATAAATTGAGAAGAGATCATATCTCTGTGC
Source organism: Manis javanica (assembly GCF_040802235.1). Taxonomy (NCBI): domain Eukaryota; kingdom Metazoa; phylum Chordata; class Mammalia; order Pholidota; family Manidae; genus Manis; species Manis javanica. The sequence continues at coordinate 9,983,548 of NC_133168.1, read as the reverse complement.
TTCTGAATTTGCCCCCTTAAGAATATTAAATGAAAGTGCAAAAGACACAATTGAATGTAAATACCTTTAAAGTAATATAATTTTATATATTTATGGCATATTTTCTCTAAAGAATTAATAGAAATTTATATTTAAGTTTGACATTTAATCAGATGTCTTGAAACCAGGAATCCTCTTGTTTTCACGTGTTTCATTAATGAATAATAAGATCATCCTCATATTTTTGTACCCATAAGCTAATGTTCTTTGTCTTCAAAGAAATTCACAGAAAAAGTTTCACTAACTCAAATGTCTTTCTCTTTAGCTAAATTGCTACTTATTTCAGTGCCCTAAATTAACCTCTAGTGATCAAAGAATTAAGAGCATCTCAATGTGTACAACTCATTACTGGACTGTTTTGAACTATAAACAAAATGAAAAAACCTGTAGGTTTCTGTGTGCTTTCATTATTATTGTTATTCAATATCCAAAGTTGAAAAGATAACTACGTTAACTTCCCAAGATTTAATAGGAACTCAAAGTCCTATAATTAAGTGTAGATGAATTCTTCATAATCATGATGCATCAATAGCTTAGCCATCCAGAATTCCTGGTGAATGAGCCATTTGAAATAGTAATTTTCTGAATGATGCAGCTTTTCCCCTAAGAATTAAAGATATTTCAGAATTACCTTTTATATATTCCTGCCTCATTTAAACAAGTCTTAGGTAATTGTTATACGCAGTCCTGTTTTATTGTCTTTAGGGCCTATTGAATTTTTTGCTCACGTTAATGATCTGATATTGCTCTGCCCACAATTCTTGGGCCTGCTTTGTATTTTCATTCTTCTCATGCTATTTGTTACATTTTTCTGTCAGTGCACTACTTCCTCTCTTTTTCTAATTTGCTGGTACTAATGTGGCATACATAACCATGCTTGTTATGATGATGTAAAATAACAGTAGATGAGAGCTGAAAAAGAGAATGACAGCTTCTTGAGTAAAGAACAGGTGATTTCCTTTATAAATATATATTTTTATTCATAGGCTGACCAGTTCAGGAGTCTGTTTTTCTAACTTCTGACTCTGGCTACATTTTGAATAGGTAAGCTATTTTTTTTTTTCTCTAATCCTCTTGATCAAAACTAAATGTCAGGCAAAGTGAGTTTTAGGGAAGGCAAAGAAAAATTCTGATCCCTTTCTTCCACACTAGCATCACCTTAAGGCACAACTTCACCTTAAATTATACCAACTTTAGCCTCTGTGTGCAAAGTTCCCTTATTCTGTGTTCTTCCAGCCATCATCTAATCTCTGCCTCTGAGTTTCTGTGAGTTTATGAGCATCAGCTCTTGTTTTCAAGCTACTTCCACATCTCTCAATTCTACTTTGATTTTTCTTTCTGGTAAAAAATGCAGCAAGATACAGGAGCCTTAGCTTATTTTTTTGCAATATGAACATTGGCGAAGAACTAATCCTTTTGTGATTCAACAGAAATGGTCACAGAATATTTTTAGGGTGTGTGTGTGGCATTTGACCCAGTTACTGGATCAAGTAGGAGTTGAAGCTCTCATTTGACTGCCTTGTACAGTCCAATATGCACTGAAATCCCCCTTTGTCTAGAAGCAAGTCAGAAATGGCTGGACAGCACACTTAGGCATGAGGAAAAAATGCTTAGAGGAATCACTGATCATGGACATAAAATTAAAACAAGCTTAACACATCTGTTTAATGATGTTATTATAAAAAATAAGTTAAAATAAGAGTCTATTCTCTGAACCAATATTTGATACTGATTGTTATTGTTGTTACCTAATTTAGGGAACATAATTATGAAATAAATCAAAAGAAACAATACCTTTAGGGAGCATTTGAAATAATATTTAGGTATTATACTTGAGATGAGACACCTGAACCCTGAGGCACCCTTTCATTTAATTTAAAGACAGTGTGGTTAAAGCTGAGTAGATTATTTTCTGGTATGTAAGAAGTTGTTATTAGAAAACTCCTGACTAATTTGTTTCCCATTTTTACTAAGATCATGATAAATCACACATAATATATCCATTATTCTAGAATTCTTTTTGGAATGGACCTATATGAGGCAGGAGACTCTAAGAGCCTTACGATTCTATTTTTAAAAGACCAACAGAAAAGAGTGGATATTAGCATTTTCTCATTTAAATGATATATAAAGAGGAAGATCTGACTCAATTCTAGATTAAAGATGTTGGTCATTTTCTTCCCATCAGCACTTCTGCTGATGGGGGGCACTGACCTTGGGCTTTCTCCTTCCCATTATCTGCAGATATGTCACTTTTCCATTTCTGAGAGAAGTGCTTAATATATTATATGAAACTACAGCAAAGGTTTTGTGGTTAGTATCTTTAAAAAATTTCATTGTACACCTATTCATGTGGTTTTGGAGAACTCCTGTATTTCAGTTTTACTGCAATTTAGAAAAACTACAACATGTATGCTTATTTATTTGAAAGTATACTATGATAAGATGTGAATCCTTTTAATGTGAACACGTCTGATGGTCCTGTTTTCATCATTCTTACCCTTCTCTTCCATGACTATCTCTGATAAAATATATGGCCAATTCACTTTTATGTAGAAATGAGTTATGCTTTGTGTAAGTATTCATTTTTTAAATATAGTTAAACCAGGGTGATCACTTAGAAATATTTTATACACTAATAGGTTTGAATAATTATATGACCACTTACACAGAAATGGTCACCTATCAGATTATGTGTCTGCAGAATGTGTTCAAATATATCGAAAAACTATAGAATTAACTATTAGGATGCAAAAGGGAATTCTAAATCCTCAAATTATAGCTTATATACTGTATATCAAGTAAAGCATCCTTACAAAGCACCTGTTAATATAAAAAAGACACACAGTGAATTGGGTTTGTGGTAGAAAAACCTAGTGATGAACAACTTGGACTCCAGAGCCCAACCATGAAGCCTTGTACCTGTTACTTGTCCAGTCTGTGTCTTGGTTTCCTCATCTGCATAATGGGGATTAATGGTATTACTTACCATATAAAGTTGTTGCAAGGATGGACTGAGTCGGCGCATACAAAGTGCTTACAACCGGGTCTTGCTGAAGCAAATCCCGCAGAAGTGCTGACTGTCACAGTTCTGTAGGTGAGAGTGACCACAGCAGGACTTATGGAATGGCTGACTTTGCTGGGCCTTGGGACAGGCGGTTAACTTACATAAACCTTCACATCCTTGCAACAACCCTACAAGGCAAATATTGTGTGTATATTTTATAAATGAAACTGCAGTCCAGAGACTAATTTGACAAGGTGATATTGCCAACATCTTTTAAAACCATGACTTAAGCTCTGATCTGGTTAGGTCCAAAGCCCGATGACCTCTTTCTGCTAAATCATATGGTAATGATAATCTTTTTCATATCATACAATTATTTAAGAATTGGAGGACAATTTTCAAATACACAGGATATGCTGAGTTGTAAAGTATCTGAATTATCTACAACTGAAGAAAATCAGAGAAATCAGTGTTCCTATGAATATTTGTCTTTTTCTGCTATATTTTTATAAATAGCTGTTAATATAGAAATCATTGCAAAGAAAACTATTGCTACCTGATATGATTGAATGTATTCATTAAAAAACCCCAACTATTTCACAACTATCATTTTATGATTTAATCAGACCAGGAGCTAATTTTTCCCTATTTCTTTTCTGGTTACTACTTTTTACTGAAGGAAGTTTGTAACCATTTAGTGTTAATCAGGATGCTATATACAAACACACATAGGCAGTTTAATCAACTTTTTACGAAAATAAGTTTCACATATTGAAATTTCATCAGAAATTATGTTTTTCCAAAATGATTAAGTTGATAACAGATGTAAGACATACTCTTGGGGAAAAACAAATGCTGTAGAAAAGTATGAAGAATAAATAAAAAATGCTCTAAATCTCACCTCAAAGAAACAGTTGTCATTCATATTCTGATTGAGTTCTTTCCAGACACCTTTTTGTTCTTAAGTTACATACATGCAGATAGAAGTTTTACACAAATGGAATCATAATGTGCATTAGACCTTGCAATTTTTCCACAGAAATAAGCCGTATCATTTTTATTGAATTCTATTTTTCTTGTTTTCATTATAGGTTTTTAAAAAATGATCTCATGAATATCATGCAAAAGTGTTTTAAGTTTAGTATTGCACTTGATTTGAATATAACAACCTTCTGCCCTTTGAGTATCTAAATGATTTCATTAATGTTTTCTGGTCAAATGTCTCCCTTATTATGGGAGATCACCATGAAAGAAACCCTCTTAATACAATTGTCAGGCTCTTTTCTCCCCATGCATTCGTTTTCTTATGAAGCAAGTTGAAGCTCTGCCTACTACCTCCTCTTTGGTGGTTCACAGTTTCTCCTTCACCAGCACAATTCCTGTGGAGCTCCCCAAAGTGAACCTGTTTGTAGCAGGGATGGAGGCCCTCTAAAGGGGTGGAAGCAGCAGGTACTGGGGCTGCCTGGTGCTCCAGAGAGAAATAAAAGGTGAAGGAACGGTATGTGCCTTAATGAATAAATTTATAAATTTAGAGACAACAGGGTTTCCATATATCCTCAAACCTCTTCTCAATTGTATAACAACAAAATGCAAAGCAAGAAAGATTGACGTGTCCAAAAGCTCCCAGCTGGCTTGTGACAGAGACAGTGTGAGAGGAAGGACCCCGGTTTCTGATCTTTTTACCACTACTAATTTTGTCCCCCACACCTCATCGATTTGGTCCTCCGCCCCATCCACCCCTTGGGAGAACTCAGTCACCTGGCAGAAATGAAAGCAGAAACAAAGAGTTCATGGTTTTGAAAGTCACGAGTTTGTTAATGGAAAGGATAATAAAAACAACACTTCTTATCTGTTGAATTAAAACTTGAAATGATTTATTTGAAACTGCTGGCCTTTGGCTGTCAGTTTCTTCAAATGAAAGCTTAATATCAAAGGAATGTAAGGTATGTGTAGTTTCTGATACCAAACATTTGAGTTTAGTAAAAAGAAAATAAAGTTATTGTATTATTACATATAATGTCAGTAATTCAGCATAATTAAAATAATGGATACATTACTAACTTGAGTAAGTATATTTCTGATCTCAGCATATGGGCAGGTCATTACGTATTTCTATGAAATGATATTTGTGTTTCTATTACAAAATACACAAAATAAATTCATATCCTTAGAAAATAAAGTTTTGTCATAAGAAAATATCAAGATACATCATCATGACCAAGACTATTACATTAAATATTTGGGGATATAAATGGTTTAATATGTGGGGTTCATGAAAAATATATAAGGTAGACAATGTAATGAGTAAAGAAGTTCAACCATTGCATAAAATATTAGAAATATTTAATCAGTGGAATATTTAATGTGTCAAAAGTAAATATATCAATAATCTCAATTTAGTTCAAAATGGAGATATCAATTCAGAAAATAGAATTTTAGTAATGTTTATGCTCTATGTTTTTTTTTTTTTGAGAGGGCATCTCTCATATTTATTGATCAAATCGTTGTTAACAACAATAAAATTCTGTATAGGGGACTCAGTGCTCAATGTATGATCATTAATCCATCCCAAGCCTAATTCTCGTCAGTTTCCAATCTTCTGAAGCATAACGAATAAGTTCTTACTTGGTGAACAAGTTCTTACCTAGTGAGTAAGTTCCTACATGGTGAACAGTGCAAGGGCATTCATCACAGAAACTTCCGGTTTTGATCACACATTATGAACTATAAACAATCAGGTCAAATATGAATATTCGTTTGATTTTTATACTTGATTTATATGTGAATCCCACATTTCTCCCTTATTATTATTATTATTATTATTATTATTTTTAATAAAATGCTGAAGTGGTAGGTAGATGCAAGATAAAGGTAGAAAACATAGTTTAGTGCTGTAAGAGATATGCTCTATGTTTTTAAAGACTTGTTTTTACATTGAGCACTTTAGACCCCCTATGCAGTGTTTATTAACATTTAAATAATTCAAACTGTTATGACTTCATTCAAGATAAAGGTCTTTAAAGTTTAGTTTCTATGCAAGCAATTAGATGTTATTAACAGGAAAAAACATGGATTCTTACTTTAACCTTTGGAATCTTTTTGTGAACATTTATTAAAATACATAGGAGTGTATGTATTTCATTATTATACTATTTGCCAAAGAACAAAATTCTATCTAAGGCTTGCAGGCTTTAGATACTGAATCATTTCATCATAAAGGGTTTTACTTAAGGCAATATGACACTGCAGACTCTAAGAATAGTTCTATAGCAGAGTTACAGTAATAGAAATTCACATGCATATAAATATTCATGAATTATATACAAGCACACATGAAGATACATTTATTTACAGGTATACCACAGATGTTTTTTGGGTTGTTTACAGCACTCTGTTAAGGCATCAAAAGTTACTAGTTAAATCTTGGCCATAGGCTGTTCCTGTTCTAGATTGCTGGATGGGAGTAAACTGACACATATTTATTCCTTTTCCCGGTAAATTTGAAATTTCCCAGAAACTAGTTGAGACGAGGTGAATGACCATTATAGGAACACTAATTCATGTGTGCCTTAGTAACAGAAGAAGAAAAGTAACCTACATATAATTTTGTTCCAAACTTTTGATCATGTTGCTGCTGACAAAACTGTTGTTTATAAAGCCAGTGAGTAACCGTAAGTTGGGTTGAACATTAATTTCTTCAGCACTTTTTTGACACCTTTATTTAAATAAAATACAGATTTATTATAACTAAATTGATGTTTTTCTTTATGATTTTCTCTACTGCCTTTCTTTAAGCATAGAAAGGCCTTTTTCCTTAGAGTTTAGATAAATATTCATATGTATCATCTTTTAAGGTTTTACTTGTTTGATTTCTTTATATTTAACTCTCTAATCATCTGGAATATGTTTTGAATTGCACAATGATACATCCCTAGTAATGTTAAAAAGAGTAAAGTTGTATGTTCAGTATCTAGAACTGAGCACTAGATCTGTGTCAAGCTCTTATCTGGTGCTCAGTGCATTTTTTTGAATTCATCTTTCTCCTTTCCTGCAGCCAGTCAGGGCATATAATCAATCAGTGTTATATAAGTGTGCTAGTAGCATGATTCATCAGTTTTTGATTTTTACATATCTGGTACAATTTTAGATCATGTACAAAATTTCTCTTATGCAGTTTTGTATAATAATTGTAACACTACAGAGTAGCTCTAAATTAATTGACTAATTTCTAGTAATGCTCAGATCTTGTAGGTTGGAAAAGTTTGCCTGAGTGTCCCCATGGATACTTTCATTTAGGTATTGGCCAGTCTCCTGAAATGTTACAGAGACTTTTGTAGTATAATCATGGAATAACAATGTGACTTTGGAACATGAGACTATGCCATATTAAATTACCTTTGTTCAGAGACAGAAAAACTATAACAAACTACCAAGACCTTTGTGCCTTTTCACAGGTTTTACAAAACTATTTGGTACCATTAGCATTTATCAAGCAAGCTTGGCCAGCAGTGAACTTTATTAACAGCCTAAAGCTAATCTCCCAAGATATTACTTGGGCCTATCAGTGTATTTGGTACCTCATATAATTTGTTCCTGATCACAGATGGAATGAGGCATCACCTTTAACATGCGTCTATTATAAATACTTACATACATAGTCTCTGAGGGTTGTCTATTATATATACCTCACAATAAAAGATGATTCACTGTTCCAGTTGAACATTATTTGCAAATGAAGTATTTGCATAGATTGGTTCCTTGGGCTCTGAGGATATTTCTAGAAATATAATTCTGACATTCAGGTAGGCAAGCTGATACACTAAGCTAGGATGGGAAAAAAATGTGAAAAGTTTAATGTTAAGGAGGGACTGCAGGGTGCCTTAGCGAGAATACAAGCTAAAAGAGGAAAGTTTGGAAGACAGACCTGCATGCAGCAGAGTGATGGCAGGGAGGAGTGGCTCTGGAAATAGAGTGGTGTGGAGAGCTGCCTGAACACCGGGGCAGGTGTCTGCCCATTCATGGATGCCAAAGGAGGGAATATACTGGAGGGAGTGGTTCTGGATCCTGGTGGCAGAGATGATGTGTTTGCATGCCAGAACTTGGCCTGGAGGTGGGTCACTGGACAGGAACAGGTGGGGCCTCAGGTGTTTGTGAATGGTGGTCTTGAATAACCAGTGGTGATAAAGCTACAAACTGGACTTGCCAGGTTTGTGACTGAGGTGCTGGCCATTGATCCTACTGGGGGCTTTGAAATCATTAGGAGTTAAGACGAGAGGTGTATTAAAGTTGTGGTAACTGTTGTTGTTTACTGGCGTTACTTAATTTGTAACTGTGTGTTGATGAGGCCTTGGAATAGTTTGAATTATACAATAACTTGACCACTATCTTGACAAATGTCAATTGCAGTTTCAGACTGACAGCTAGGCCAGACATAGACCAGACTGGATGAATCAGACAAGATTTACTTATCTGCACAAGTGCTTCCCACCCATTTTTACATCATGCAATAATAGAAGATTGTATTTGTTTGGTACCCAGGGTTAAATGGAGGAGTTTTGAAAGAGCAACTTTGTGGGACTTGGTTTAAAAAATTGTTTTTTTTATGTTATATGATTATGATAAGAGAAATAAATATAAAGTATTTTAAAGGACAAAAATCAAATTATATAAAGCTTTCAAATGAATCTTTTCAAAAGTTTGTAAATTTGACTTCCATGAACACATCATTTTTGATCATGACATTTTAATGCTAATATCCTCAATACCTGATCATTACTTAATACAGACAAGAAACTTTGTTTTAAAACTCATATTTATCACCAATCAAAATGCATATTTAAAGACTTCTATAGCTCTTCTTTCAGTGTCAAATGCAATGCTGAAATTTCTTGTGAATTCAAGTGAATTTCAATTCAAACTGTGCATTTTTTATAGCACAGATTTCGATATAACTATCAGGTTCTAATTGCAGAATGTACATGGATTTTTACTCTGTAGCCTGCTTGAGTGCCCTGAGTTGGGCACAGACAGAATCATTGGATATATTGGACGACAGAGATTAGGAATCAGTCATAAAGCTGCATCAGCCAGGAGTTGGTCTGCGTTCTTTCACTTCTTGAATGTGAACTGCTCCATCCGCTCCACAGACCTCTTGAGCAAGAGGAGAGGTGGTTCGAGCTGCCCCAGGATGCTGACGTGGATGTCCAGGGGATAGACCACCTCTCTGTAGAGGCTCATGACGCCACAGAGGAGCAGTGTGGCATGTTGTCAAGTCTGTGCCCCTCACATGTGGTACCACAGGGGAGCCTGATCCTAAGCTCTGGCCCTTCTCTGAGGGGCCCTGGAAAATGCCATCCAATGCGGGACCTCCAGCCCCAAAGCCCGAGCGGATCAGCATTTCCACACTTCCCTCTAAATCACGGGATGCACACCGATGTGCCATGGTTCACCAGCTGGGAAACTCTGATATAAGTCCTATGAAGGAGACTAGCACAGTAGGAATATCAGAGTGATCTCCAGTGACAGACTGAGGTATTTCTCGATCTCCCCCAAATATTTCACAAAATTGCAATGATAAATCTGGGCTAACAAGGGTCAGTTTCAGAACTTCAGAAAGCTCAAATGTCCCCCCTGTGGCCCAACCTCAATTATAAGAGCTTAAACATTCTAAGATACAACTTTGCTGGGATACTGGCTGAATATCTTCATACTTGAGCCAACGCACATCATTGAACTCAGAATTACAGAATATGTAATGTACAGTGCATAATGTACTTGGCCCCAAATAAATTGCTTGCTTCTTATTCTCAGCCTCCCAGTAGGGCCTGGATTGGGCCAAAAACATTTTGTTCTGTGGCATTAGAGCGTCATTTACCAAAGTTTCTAGAATTCCTTCTCATATGTCCCGAGACCATCCGAAAGGCCAATTGTGTGATATATGATATGTATGATTTCTGAAAAAGTTAAAAGTATAACTGGCTAACAAAATTTAATCTTGAGCAGTATTTGATAGAATTTCCTAGACTCCTGAATTAAGAATATTTTCCCTCTTTTGTGGACGCACTAATAAGGGGAGAAATGTTCAACCATGAAGATTCTCTTTCTTCTTAACACTAAAATGCATAGATTTAATTTAGTTTGACTGTTAAAATAAAGACAATGTCACAAAGAGTGTAACGAAGGAAAGTATGTGAAATACACATTAGTCTTTCCAGGGAATGGCTACTCACGGAACATTGAGGAACCTCATTCCCTGGGGAGACTTAAAAAAGAAAAGGTTTTTCAAATGTCTTATAAATACTGGTATCCTGAATCTGAATGCATCCAGGAGATGCCTCTGGCATCTGCAGTTTTAACATTCACTCATCTATAATGTTGGCTTATCCCCTAGAGCCGAGGCACATTCTGCTTTCTTGCTCCTCTGAACTTTCTGGGTTAATTAAAAATCATCATTATCACTGTTTCAGCAGCTGACATACTATATAAAAGAGCTTTGGTAATGGATTAATTAAAAGGCAGAGAGTTATTTCCAGAAATCTTAAGAGGGAATGTATTTCCTGGACTACTAAGACCACACTAGCATCAGTTCACATGGAACAAGGCTAACTAGGCTCATAGACATTTGCCAGGGTGTGTGTCTTGGAAAACTTGAGGTTCATCCTTTTGTGGGCCAGTTGCCTTATTCTTGTCTCAGAGGCAGGAGTCATAAGGGAGCCCAAGGGGCACGTGGCATTCTGCAGTCACAGCGTGGCATCTTGCAGGATCAAAGTGTGGGGCTCTAGCAATCTTTCCTAGCCCTTCCCTCTACCAGAGCAGGACAGCCTAACATCCTGAGAATATTCTGAGTCTTTGCTCTTCACTGGCAAGTGGTTTATATTTTTGAGACTTTTTTTTAAACATTCCCAGGATCTTAGAGCTACTTATTCTTGCTTGGTGGAGGAAGATTCTTATTCTCACCTTTCCCCATTCAAACTCAGGGTAAATGACTTATGTTTTTGTTGATTTGAGGTGATAGCTGCGGTAATCATGCCCTTTCTAATACCATTAAGCTGATGTAAAGTCATGTTGTTACATTTCAAAATTTTGTTTTAAATGTCTCTTAGCACTTTTTGGGACTCAGAAAGGTACTATTCTATTCCAAATGTCTGTCTTTGAAGTAGAAGTCCCTAAGCACCACAGGAATCTCCTTTTGATAGAGCAAATTCAGTGTGAAGGGCTTCTCCTGGTTGTAGTTCCAGATCGCAATTCATTGTGAACTCTTTCTTAATTTTTCAGATAAAGAAAATTGTCTCCTTCAGTGCACTCCAAATCTATCCTGTTTACTTATTTCTGTCATATTTATCACACTAAACTGCAGTTACTTGTCTACATGCTTTGTTTTCTCATTGGACGATGAACAGAGAGGAATAATAATGGTAGAATGGATAGAAGAAAGAATGAATAACAAACCTGTAATCAAGGAATTCTAGTTACTTAGGTGGATTCTAGTTAGAAGATTCACGTCCTTAAGAGAACTTTAGAATTATCAGGGTATGGGACCTAAGAACATTGCTCTTTTGATATGTCAGTATATGTGACATATCAAGGTTTTTATTTGGTTTATGTAATCTATATGCAAAGGATGATATTTTATCCTAAAAGCTTTTAAAAAAACCCATCTTCTACTTGAAATACTGTCATTCTTACCTTATTTTGTTAGATTTAGAACTTTGAATGACTTCCTGATATGCAAATTAATGCTGGAATATACTATCATTGTAGACCTTAAGAACATAATATAGGGCTTGGAACTTGAAATTTAATAAATTATAATTCTAAAATAAAATATATTAAAAGTTCACTACTAATCTCTGCTTTTATGTAATTTGCTAATAATTACTTTCTTGAGATATGGAAAAAAAGTTTGAGAAATCAATTATTAAAAATTTATTCAAAATTCTTTCTGAAAAATTAAGGCATTAACTATAATACTTTTTGATAATTTTAAGGAATTATTCAGAAGCCAGGCCGAGAAAAGAGAACAGTTTGGGTTTTTCTCTCACCTACTCTAGTATTTACTTACAAATAAGATCTCTAACAGAATTCTAGATGTTTTTTGAGAGAATTGCCCAAATATAAGGGATCAGTTACCCATTGTAGTCATGATGTAGGCTGATGCCTTGTATTTTTTTAAGCAAAATATTTCTGAAAGAGCTTATACTTCCTTTTGCTGGCATTATCTGTTTAAAAATATAATTTTATTTTTCATTTGATTGGGATAATAGTTCACCTAGACCTATATTCAGATTGAAAACCGAAATTATCTCCGGGGACATGCAAGACAATGAATAATCAACAAAAGAGAAATCTTGATTTTCAGAGCACCTTCAGGGAGAGACTAAAATATGAGATATGTAGGTCATACTACAGAAAGATGAAAATAACCTGCTATTGACAAATACCTTTATTTCAAATCTGGGCTGTTTTTAGAAAGCCATTTCTTTTTTGGCTTTTTAAAATATTCAAATGAAATTATTATGATAGAATCTGGAGTCTACTCATGATGGTTTATTCTTAGGCTCCACATGGTAATAAGGAGCTGCAGGCCAGCATCCTCCTAGGGTGAGGTTCAGCTGAAAAAAGGACATGTCTCCCTTTCAGTATACATAGTCAAATCCAAGATTAGGTCTCATTGGCTCTAATAAAGTCATGTGTTGGTTCTGAGCCAAACCTAAGCCCAGGGGAATGAGCTCAGACTAGCCAGACCCAGGTTATATGCCTTGTCCCTGAACAGGTAGTAGGTTCATTTTTCAAGAAGCAGAAAGATTCAGTTAGGGATGTATGAGATTCCCCAAAAGATGATCAGAATTATAGAATTTTCTTTGATGACCAGAGTGGTAATACAGTGGGTGGGAAACATAACAAATTTTTATTACAAATCATAATTATTGTTGCAAAGATAGTACCTAAAATCGCAAGTATGGAACAAATGCTGTAGGCCGTTAATTGTTCACTGTCAAATGAGTGTATAGAAAATACATTCTAGGCTGAGTAATTACTCATTGGGAAGGCTTATGAATAGACTTAGGCTCTAAATGGGAAGGGCATTTAATGGGTACTGGATAGCTACAATATGGAAACAATTTCTACGTGCTTTTATTATCCAATTCTACCTTTGAAAACAGGTAGTATAGTAAGTATATTATTTCTCTTCTATAGGTGGTTGATATTAGTGATTTCTGTATGTAAGAAATGGATAAGGGCTTTATTTGGAAATATTTTTGTAGTATCTATCTTCATCATGATTATTATCATTACTGATCCTTATTTGAAGGTAAAAAATGAAGAATTAGGGAGGTTAAGTAACTTAGTCAGTGTGACACACATGAGTAGTAGCAGCTTTGAAACGAACCTAGAAAGACTGAGTTGTGAATCAAGGCGCTCAACCCATACACTAAACTGTTCGAGCGACTTACCCAGTCAGTGTTGCATAGTCAGTAGGAGAGGGAGCTGGAATTCCTATCCCTGATTTTCTGACTGCTAAGCCTATGATTATTTTCTCTTTTTCTTTGCTGCTGTAAAATTTAGAAAGGAAATAAATAAGGGAGTTTTTAAGTTAAAGTGTTAGGGTTGTAATGATTAGGGTAAACTAGTGATCCCAAAGGAAATGATCCTCAGAAGGGGACATGCCGCTGGAAAGGCAGTTATATGTCTTGTTAAGCGGTTTGGTTATTCTTGACTTTCATTTCCCACTTTAATCAGAATTTTCCCTTTCATCTCTTCCTTTCCACCTGTTTGTCCTAGATTCTCCACAATGCTAGACAATTGCTTTGGTTTCCACCAGAGTTTTGCGTGGCTTTTTTTCCTCTCATTCAGCTTTCTCTTTTCCAGTCCTTTAACCTTGGGTTCTTTGTACATTAGCTAATCCGATAAACCAACATATGACAGGATTAATGGAGAATCTGCCTGCTAGAACATTCCCCATGATCTTCTTAATCATCATCTATCCAAGCGAAATGATTCTAATTGGTCAAAATTTTAAACATTGTAGGAGAGAACAATCCTATGGCATAGGGTCCCACGTGGTGAAACCATCAGGGAAGCCATATCAGATTTCACAGGGGTAATCTCAACTCCCTTTATGGATTTTTAAATAGTGAATGAACATTAGAAGTAAGCCTGCTTTGCTTCCACCCAAGTAATGAACTAAAACTATATTGAGAATTTTAGAAACAAAAAGATCTGTGCCTAAAAGGTGGCTTGTCCCTTTTATGCTATTATCTCAGGAAAGCTGTTCAATATACCTAAATTATTCTAATTTAATTGTATTATAATTCTTTGAAAATTGCTAATCCATGTGTACTTTACATGTAACTTTGATTAACTTGAAGACTGAACACCTTATGGGACCATGTTTTGCTGCAAATAAAAAACATTGGTATTTTAATGTGACCATTCCATTCTTTTGTTTATTCAGTGATTCTTTCTCTGAGTTGATATAGCAAAACAAATTCAGCTGGGGCGAGCCAATTTTTAGCATGAAAGACTTTGCAATCTAGTTGGGGGTATGACACACAAACGTGAAATATTATAATAGAAGAGAACCATAACATTTCAATAACTGTATTAGAGATGTAAAGGGATCATCGAAATCTGTAATCCATTGTTTTTCGCTGATTCCTCAGAGCCTTCTTAGACATTGCCGTTGGAATTTAGGGAGAGGAAATGGAAAGGAACCAGCCTGTAAAGCCTTACCCTTGTCTCCAGTGTTTGGTCACACAGCTCTGCTTTAACCATTTTTATGTAAGGTTCAGTTTGAACAAAGCATTGCAGGACTAAAAAAGCATGAGACTCCCTGATTCAATACAGTTCCTAATGCTTTACAGATGAGCTAGTTGCCTGAAGCCACGATAGGCCACAGGACTGCCCTAGTTTGAAGAGAAGCTTGAAACTGGTTCTATAAATGTCCCAGTATGGCTCTATGGGTGCCAATGTTTTAATATCAGACATAAAATGTTTTATATGAATTCTAATTTTATTTTTAATATGCTTTATAGGTATGTGATAGATAGTGAAAATGTAGATACTCCTCTCGCATCCAAAAAATTAGCTTTTTATTTTTTCACTCTCCTTCCTGGTCTATGATATACAAGTAATTTGTATACAATTGTAATCCTACTATGGATATATATTTGTGTTTGATTTTTAAACTAAATTTTGTGTTTTTTCATGTTGTCACCGGCTTCATATTATAAATTTTACTAATCATATAATGTCTTATTGAGTTGATGTACGTACTTTATCATTAATATATTGTCGGCCACTGGGGATATCTTCAATTTCTTTGCAGGTTTGTTGCATTCATATGTCTTTCTCTCTTGGATTATTCTTTCAAAAACTTGTGAGGAGTGGTATTAATATATGAAAAGTACATAAAAATGTTTGTGGTCCTTGTTACATTTCTTTCTTAAAGGGTTGTGTAAGTATCAGTTTGCTATATAGCCTCCCATCTGTAGGTGGTCTTGGTATTTTGAAATTTTGTTACTGTCTTTAGGTGGTACAACAATGATGTTTTGCTTGGTGATTTTATTATTAGTGAAGATTATTATTTTTATCATAATACCCATGTGCAAATTAATCATCCTTTCAATGGATTGATGGTTTATAAAGTGGATTCTCTTTTATTTTGTGGCTCTTTTAACTTGGTTCTCTTAAACTGTAAATAATTGTACATTTACAGATATATAATGTTGCTTAAAATATCTTCATAGTCACCTTCTAATAATTTCAACAAGTGACTTTTATATGTTAACTCAATTTATCACTATCACTGATGCTTTTAATTGGGTTTAAATATCAGCATTGAAATGTTTCCCCTTCCTTGTTAGAAATTGTGTTATTTTGATGAAAGTGAGAATACACTTCTAATAAAAGAATTAGTTGCATTATCTAATAAATACGGAAGATTAATTTTTGGCTGGATAAATTGGATGAGTAATAAACTTGTAAACAAACAAATAAACAACACATTGGTAAAAATCAAATTCTTTTAAATTCTGCCCTACCACTTTTCATATAAAATACATAAAGTATATTCATAGCTAGTTTTATTTTTACTAGGAAATTTCCTCC
Organism: Manis javanica; assembly: GCF_040802235.1. NCBI lineage: Eukaryota > Metazoa > Chordata > Mammalia > Pholidota > Manidae > Manis > Manis javanica. Next base: position 9,967,392 of record NC_133168.1, on the reverse strand, counting down.
TTTTAAACCAATTCACATCACTGACAGTTCTAATCTTAATGCTTTTATCATTTATAATTGTAGCCCTCAAACTGTCAGAATCAATGAAAACTCCTTATTCCAGTATCCCCTAAACAAAGAACAATTTACCTAAATAAAATAGAAAACAGAAAATCAAATAGTCCTATGCAAATAATCCTTAAATTACATGTTTGAGTTAGTAAAGTTCAGAAGTATTCTTCTGCATTTGGGAAGGTAAATTCTTATTTGATAAACTATGAATGCATAAACAAGTAAGCATTATCTTCACCCTCTTTTCTTCTCCAAATCCTATGACAAAAAAGAAGATACTTTAAGAATTTAGTATTCATGCACATATTCCCCCACTGGCATTTCAGAACTTCCAGGAACATCAAATCCAATTGGAGGATGTTCAAAACCATATTTGCTACTGCAACTGGTACAGTGAACTAATTTTTCTGAGGTGATTGGCCCCTAACCTGAATTTCTCTTCAGCTGTCTCCATCAAATAGAGTTAGAGTCTTTTCCATTGCTGTGAGGTTAATAGCATTTTCAGATTCTAATCTAGCCCCTGGAAAATTGTCTTTTTAAAAAAATTAATCAATAATACTCATTTTTACATCAGTATGTCAAACAAGGCAGAGTCTACCACACTGGGCATTTCTGCCACTAACTGCCCTATCCAGTGGATATTCCTACATGACAAAAGTCAATAAACTTGCCATGCTAGCAGCGTTGCCATTTGTTCGTGCTTTTAATTCACTCATGTATTAAAGCTAGGCTGGAAGACTCACTGAGCAAAGACATCAAATTCCCCTGAAGCAAGTATTTTTCAGGAAAAAGGCTTAAATACATTTTTATGTCTGTATCCTGATTTATTCTGCTTTGGGATACTGGACAAATGCTCTCTGAAGACAATTTATGTGTACTGCCACGAAATAACTAATTAATGTACTTAGTTCCACAATGACCTGGAGGCCTCATCAGCCAGGTCTATTTAAATAAGAAATGGGGAAGAATTGTTTTGAGGATTGAATTAGATATTGATATAAAAGCACAAAGTCTAATGTTGGGCACATCATAAATACTAGATATTAATAAAAAAGCATTATTATTACTTCCTTTATATCAAAGAACAAATATAGGTTATGATTGGGACTCTAGATAAGGCAAGAATGAGCACAACCATTTCCATGGCTGGTCCCACCACAGTGCTATTGAGTGTTGCAATGGTAGTGTAGTAAATGCAGACCAAGAATAGGATAGTTTCTTTATGCAAAGAGAACCAAACTGTTTGGAAATAGACTAAACTGTTAATACAATAATTCATGGAATATATGATTTAGTATATAACTCATTGAGTAGATTCTTCATTAAACTGATTACAGTATAGCATTTTTAGTTCAATTAAATTGACTATTCTGGGTCACGCACTATGCTATAGGTGCATAAAATATAACTTGCGTTCCTGTCCTTAAGGGACTGTAGTGGATATGGGAGACAGGAATCTAAGTTAATTATATTGCAGTGTGATAAATGAAATATGTGGGACACAGAAGAGGACAAAATAACTACTGTCAGAAAGATCAGAAAAGGCTTCCTGGAAGAATAGCCAGGTTGGACTTTGAAGAAGTGTAAGTTAGGAAGCATGAGAGAGGGTATAACTGTGCAAAGACTTAGAGGCTGAAAGAAGATTGGTACTTGACGGAAATTTAGGATGGCTGCCGTAAGTGTCAGAGGGAGATGAATGAGGGGAGGTGAAGCTGGAATATCAAAGAGAGGCCAGGTTTTGAAAGGGTTTGTAACTATGTAATGAAATTTGAACGTAATTTCAAGGTCAATGGGGAATGTTCAAGGATTTGAAATATGAGTAGACCTGATTGATCATTCTTAAATTTATAAAGAAGATTAATTCTGAAGTGTGAAGAAGGGGTGGTAGAGAGGTGAAAATGAAGGTAGGAATTTCTAGTTCTTGACTTTATTCATATCTATAAAAATGAATAAGACCAAGAGAAATGGAAATTTCTATTTATCAGTGGATTAATTGATCAGTGGTTTGCAGCAGTAATAATTATATGCATAATCCTCCCATCTTGGAGGATTACTGCTGAGCTATCTCTTAGGAAGGCAGCCTCATGCTTTATTTTCTCATTCCAGGAGGGGTGATAGGAGGCCACTGAATGTCTGGGACAGAGACAGCGAGGTCCTGGACTCAGATAGGGCAGAGGGTCGAGGAGAGAGCCTGGAGATGTTTAGGTGGCAGGAGGGATATGGATGCCGTAGCAAGAAATGGGGAGGAAAATGACGTGGAGGGGTAAAGAATGGGTTAATGAAGTCAAATGTCTTGAAAGAAAACGACGACTCAAATGCAGGCAAACAATATTTTTTATAGAAATTTGCTGTGACAATATAAAAAGAGTCTGAAGGCCATTCAAAGACATAATATGAGGAGGTAATTTTTTTAAACAAAATCTCTCGGTCAGGGAAATCTATTTGTTGCTTGCCTTATTCACAATCAGGAGTCTTATTAAAAAGAGGTACTTATATTTGCCTGATGTCTCATCATACTTTCTTGGTGTACTTAATACATTAAATCTCAGGTAGTATAATTATTTTTTTGCCACCCTTTGACTTTGGGTTATTCACTTTAATGTTTCAAAAGTGTTAAATTGCTTTGTCTGCTTAAAATGTGAGGCCTGTTGCTAAATAGAGTGTGTTATGGATCCGTTAATTGGTAAATAATTGTATTTATATTTGAATGAAAAAGTTGCTGATGGCAGGAGCCAATATCATGAAAAAAACTAAACTCTTTATATATAAAAAGTAGATGAATGGTTCCTTTGAATTGCGAGAAAGAGGGACTGGACAGAAAGGAAGAAGAGCCACTTCCTTGGCCGTAAATGCTTTCTTAGGCTTTTGTCTTGTGTTATCTAAAAGCAGCTTTGAGGTCTGTGAGGTGAACAGCCTAAGCGGCACCATCAGAGAGGTGTGGACCACGTCATTTGCCTTGACTTCCCTTTCTTAAACTGGGATAATGTGGAGAGATGACTCACCCAGCCCAGGAGCAATTGTTTGATCTTAGCTTAAGGTCTAGGCTGAAATACAGTTTATTCCATCTGGGGGAACTACAGGATTAGATCGAGCTGCTGATTGAATAACTAATATACAGTGAGGCAAGATATCAATTCAGTATTATGAAATTCTAATTTGTTTAAAAAAATTTAAGTGCATTTAATATTCAAATAATACATTTTGAAATAATTTTCAAAAAGGAAATTAGTTCAGTTGAAATACTAATAATCCATGTGAAAATCTTACGGCAGCTGGTGCAAACAATCAGCAGTCTAGCACAATACCTGGAAAAAAAGTCTCATAGGTGCACTGAATGAATGAATGCCCATTTAGAAGCAAATTGAGGTGTTTCTGGCTACTTGGACTCTAGCACTGAGCACTACTCCCACCTAGTGGCCGTCTACCTGGAGTGCATGGATAGTGCAAATCGGAACAGGCCCCTCCGGAAGGGCATTGTATGTACTTTGACCCCTTGTTGAGTGACTTCTTGCCTAAATTAAATTACACCTTCAACGTTATTGTAGTTACTGAGGGAAGGAGCCCTATGAAACCCAATTCTGAATTTCCTATGAAAATGTGGTTGAAGATTTTGTTCATGATCCTCATGAATCAATGTAGTTATGAAAGCTAGTCTTTATTTAGGAAAAGCATGCCTGGAAATGAAAGAAATAAATCATTTACAGACAAGAAAAATATAAATGGTTAATAAACATATAGACACATTTCCAACCTCATTAGTAACAAATAGATACACATTAAGATACTGTTTCTCCCTGTCTAAAGACCAGATTACAAAAAACAATACTCTGGTGAGGAAGAAAGGAGGGAGGTATCTTCAACAATTGTTGGAGGGAGAGTAGGTTGATACAGTCATTTTCTTTTATCTAATTTTTTGACTTTATCTGCAAGTAATTTCAAGCTTATAGGAAGTTTGCAAGAATGTGGTTAGTACACAGAATGCTTGCATAACTTCTATTCAGATCCATCTATTGTTAATACTCTCCATTTGCATCATATCTTGTGGAACTAAGGCTAAGATACATAAATCATGACCCTTTAGAAATAAACACTTAAGACTGTATTCCCTAAGAATAGGGATATTCTCTTACATATTCATAGTTCAATTGTCTTTATTAGTGAATTAATGTTGATGTGATAATTATCTGATCTACCATTCATTTTATAATTTTCTCGAGTGACTTCTTCCCCTTGAGTACAGGATCCAGTCTAAGATCAGTTATTATATTTAGTTGTCATACCTCTTTAGTCTCCTTTAATCTGGAACATTTCCACAGCCCTACTTTGTCTTTTGTGACCTTGACTCCTTTGAAGAATACAGACCATTCATTCTCTTTAATAGAACATTTCACATTTTGTGTTAATCTAGTGACCCTCATTCTTAGATTCTATTTATGCATCCTTGATTGATGCCTTTGATGTGGTTGGATTATCACATTCCTGAGGGCACACAATGTCCATCTAACCCTCACTGATAATGTTAATATTATTAATCTGGTTAAGGGTAGTCTGATTCCTTCATTGCATAATTATTTTTTTCTGTGGATTTGTACCTTAAGACCACACAAGTATTCACCTGCTCATAAAACTTCCCCTGATATTTAGCATTCATTGATGATTCTGCTTCCAAACTCTACTCTGGTGGTTGTAAAATGCTAATTTTCAACCTGAGTACTCCCTTCATATTGAACAGTTGGCCCTCAGCATTCTACTGATACAAGCAAAAGTACTCTCCCTTATATCCCACTTGTTTGTAGGGACTCAATTCCTTTGATAAAAATGGTTTATCATTGATTACTGTACTTTTTTTGTCCCAGATTTGATCAGTTGAAGCCCCTTCAAGATGGATTTTTTTCTGGGTATCAAAGAAGGAAAATAAGAAAAAATGCATATATGTGGTCTTTTGCACTTTAAAAAAAATGTACAATGTTTTCTGCAAATCAGTCCACATCGGTTCCTAGTGATCCTGCTGACTTTTTTTGTACAGCTGCCATTTGAAACAAGTGTCTCTGATAGAAAAGCATATGAAGAATCTTTAAAATGTTTATACCCATTGGTCAAGTAATTTCAGTTTTAGGAGTATCTCCTAAAGGAAATTCTTAGAAAAGAATATAAAGATTTATGCACAGAGATTTTCAATAAAGCATTATTAGTGGTGGTAAAAATTTAGAAATAATATGAATAGGTTTCATATTTTCACGTAATAAAACATTATGCAATTATTAAAAATGTTCATGTGTTAATATCATGTTAACTGGAGCAAACAGATAGCAAAATTATGTACTTTAATGTCAACCAAGCAAAATGCCCAGAAAAGAGATTGGAAGAATATATTTTGAAGTGATAAAAATACGGCTGCTTCCGAGGGTAGGAGTTTGAATGATTTTTTTTATCCCTTTCATTTCTATATTTTTTGTACTTTCCAAATTATCTTCATTGAATGTATAATTCCTATTATCCTCAAAAAAGTTGAAAGTTATAATCTAGTTTTACGAGAAGCTTTTCTCCTTTAGGAATTGGAATGTTTCTTCACTGGGATCATTATAAGTATTATATTATGTTTTTTTCTCTTTTTTTGCTCTGGGTTCCAGGAACCATGATTAAAGGTCAGTCACACAGCTGAGTTCTCTTTTTGTCCTTTTCTTGATTTTATGTCTCTTTTCTTAAACTTGTTATGTCTTTTGTTGAAAACTATCTTCAACCCTTTTAAAAAGAGGTGGGGCATAAATAAATAGAACATACATGGAATTCTGCGTAATATATTGTCCAAAGACTGTTGAAATAGATATTATGGACATGTAATAGATTTAGCTTGAATATTTAAAATGTTTTACTGCATACCACAGCAACCAAATGCTAGATTTCTCTGATTGTCAGTGGGTGGGTTTGGAGAGGAACTTACCCAGATCTTTTTCTGTTTTCTAGACAAATTAAAAAAAAAAGAAAGCAAAGAAAATCATGGTACTTAGTTGACACTGTGGAAAATACTGAAAAGCAGATTAAAATTTTCCCTTAAAAAGTTATGTAATATTTGTGGAATAGCAATTGTCTTTTGTCAGGGTAGGACCTCCCTTCACTTGGTACAAGTGCACCTTGAAGTTATTTCAGGGTCAGTTCCAGAACACTGCAAAATAAAGCAGGTACCACATGAAGTTGAGTCAAATGAATCTTGTGATTTCTGAGTGCAATTAAAATTTATGTTCACATTGTACATTAATATGGTATACATTATACTCTCATCTATTTAAATAAAAAACAAGGTACGTATCTTCATTAAAAAATACTTAATTGCTAAAAAGTGTTAAGAATCATCTGAGCTTTTAGTCATAATCACTGATTACGTCCACTGAAACAAATATAATAATAATGAAAAAATTAGAAATGTCACAAGAATTATCAGAATGTGACACAGAGACATGAAGTGAGCAAATGCTCTTAGAAAATGGTGCCAATAGTTTTGCTCTATACAGGGTCACCACGGCACTTCAGTTGGTAAAAAACACAGTCTCTGTGTGATGCAGTAAAGCGAAGTGCAATAAAATGAGCTATGCTTATACTTCGGTTCTCAGTTGTCTAGCCCTGCTGATGTTGAACATGTTTTCACTAACTGGCTCTGCTTTTCCCTGCCTGCTATTTAGGAATTGTCTAACCCAAATCTTCCATGTTCTCTTTTAAGCCAATTCTTTGTGGCAGTGGCCTCTGAGGATATGTAGAACAACTGTCTAATTTCCATGTGGTGTTCTTTCATAAAAATGAAAATAATTGTTAAAATCAGCTCCTTTTTCCCTGTCCAAATCCTTTTCAGAATAAATTTGAATGAAAAATAATGGACCCTTTTATTGAATTGTAAGGAAAGAGGCACCAACTAAAAGTGACAGAGCTTGTAGGACCTCGAGAAATCACTGAGTTTATTGCCACATAACCACACAACTTCTGACACAAGAGAATCTCACCTATGACTTAAAAAAAGAAAGAGGAAGAACATTCTTCAGTTTAATTTTGGGGGTAATCATTTATTTAAGAACTCTTGCATAGGATTTCCCCCCTTAAATCTAACCAGACCTTGAGGCTTCCACTTGAGTCTCTTTGTTCTCAGTAGAAACAGAAAGAAGCATAATTTACATAACTGAATCCATCTGGTAACTCTTGTTAAGCTTCTTTCGATTTTTTGTTTTGTAGTTTAAAAAGCCTGGTCCTTTAAACTTTTTTCTACAGATGTTATTTTCCAACCAATTAACCATATTTGTAGCTTTTCCTATGATCCATTTCCAGATCATTCACATATTTCCTTTGCTGTGCATCTAAAACAAGGCACTGTACTATAAGCATCAAGCCAGCATGGTAAATGAATGAAAATATCTTCCCCAAATTCTGTGCTTTCTGTTATGCAGTGTGCTTCCCAATTTGGTTTTATGAAAATGCTACTTTGTTACAGAATCTGTTTAAGTGTGCTAGTCAACCTAAGATCAGTAATAAATATCGTCCAGACTAGTTACCATCTTCTAGCATCAGGAGGTAAGAAGCCATATTTGTTTTGCTAATCATTATATCCACAGTACCAGATGCGTGGAAGGCATTTCATATTTTTAGACTGACTGAGTGACATTTTATGCAGCATTTTATGATTTGTAGGCATTTTTTAAAAACAGCATTTCACTTAATTTTCAAAACTATTTGTAAGGTGGCTATTTTGAACTATAGGAACTGGAATGTGAGATGATCTGTCAAAGGGCCACACCTAACCAAGAAGAGTGGACCCAGTTTGTCACCTACTATGCTGTTCTGTGTAGAGGTGGCACTGTGCCTTGGTAAGTGGTGTCGTCTTAAACTGCAGAACAGCCAGGTCACACTGAGTGTCAGTGTTTAACAGGACAGGTCAGGTCATATCGATGACACTTCCGAATGTAGTATGGAACCTTAAGCAATATTATCTTCCTGTGTATATTTATTCTTGGGATGAACTGGTGTTTCTGAGCCTCGGTTTCCTCATCTGCATAATGAGCATAATAGTGATACCTATTAACTCACAAAGGTGAGCATAAGGGTACAGCAAGTGCATGAGTTTGTAAGCACTCTGTAGACGGTCAAGTGCAGCGCCTGTACAGGGCGGTGGTGCGGGCGTAATTACAACACTTAGTATGTGGTTAACCCATGTTTTCCCAGAGAAATGCTCCTTTCACTGACAGGAGGTGCTCAATACACCTGACCAACAAATATGATCTAAACTGTATTTTCAGTTTTAAAAATCTTGCTGTGTCTGGCCCCTCTATTGTACAGGTGTCACTTTCATCACCAAAACACCCATTTCCCTGATCCAATTCTATCATCCGTATCCATTAAAATGAGAAGACAGAGGAGCTGCATTGTTTTAGTAAGGTACCCGTGAGGCTAATGACTTTGAAATATAAATACTATATTTAGAAGATATTTGCTAATGTAAATGCATTCAACGTTATTTGCTTCCAAGTATACTTCAAGGTGTCAATTACGTTATATAAATCCCTAGACAGTTTAGGTCTTTTTTTTCTGTATGGACAACTGAGAATAGCTACAGCACAGTAGAAAATAATTCTGAGGTGTTTTACCTTGTGACAAGAAGACTTGTGAAGTTTGATGTAGCCTTAATTATTTTTGGCAGGGAAACCCAACCTATTGAGTTTAGGAGCATCTTTACAAGTGCTGCTTGGTATTATAACATATGCTAGCTGCTTTACTTTATGTATTTTAGCTAAATTTTTTGTGTTTGTGTCTGTACCTTTGGGCAATTTAATTCTGAACTATGTAAATTGGTAAATAAAAAAAGATACAAATAAAAAAAAGGTGTATGTATATAAACAAGTGAACCTTTTTGAACAAGACCAAAATAACAATAAAGACAAACCAGAACATTTTAAAATGAACTTTTATAGGCTAATCTAAGAGATACAATTTCTTTTCACTGGGGTTGTTTGTTTACTTATTCACTTATTTCAAAATTAGGGTATTGTGTTTTTTGAATGTGTACTCCCCCTATGATCTTGAAACTGCTGGCTAGCAAGCCACTCTTCCTGACTGAGTCACATCTCTCAGTTGTGTTGGAGCAGGAAAGACATTTGAAAACAAATGACTCAAGGTAAATATGAGGGTACTATTTCATCCAAAGCAGTCTATGTTCCAGGATGCCAAAGAGAAAGAGAAAAAAAGCTTAGGAAATACATTGGGAATAGACATGTAGCTTTAGGTAGGATAGGATATACTATAGTTAAAAGAAATATAACTTAAGAAATTTTGACTTAAAAATAGTATCTTCAATAAAAGGCTCTGTTCAAACTTCCAAACTTGTAAAGATCTTGAATATTTCAGTTAAAGATCAGAATAAAATTTTCTTCTATATTTTCTTAAAGAACTTGTTTACATAAAGCAGTGGCTGAAATAATGTTGTAAGGGAATATTTAGAAAAACTTATAAAGATGTTTGGAAGTGTTTAGTTATTAAAAAACAAAATGTCAATGGGTGTGAAGTTAATATTATTTAGACTAGTAAGTAGAAGGTGATACAGAACATGTTTGTATGTAAGGGAAAGATATGTTAATTTAAGGCAAATATTTTTTATATGTACATATACTATATACTAACAATACATCGAAGTTTAAAAAATTGAACCCTAGTGATTATACATATAAAGGAATTAAATGATTTATTAAGCCTTAAAAATACTCTTACCATAGAAATAAATTGCACAACTTTAACGTATGTAGGCTCAGACACTGAATGGCGCTTTGCAGTGTCTCTGGTAAGCAGAATCTTTTATTGTTCAGTAAAGCAAGATAATTGTTCTTCTTTGGGCTCATAGCACTTATGAAATCAGTGTGGAAAAGTGTTGGCTGTGACCCAAGACTTTTTATTGAACTGCCAGTTCATGTGTGAGCTGTCCTTATGTTTGCCCCTCAGTATGGTGGGGTTTAAAGAAGGTAGAGAAAACGTAGATTATTGTCAGGCCTGCAGCAGGACCACACGTCAGAAGACCAGGTCTTTCTCAGCTGTTCTGATGTTCACGGTTCTCTGACATGTGTAGGCTTTTCAGTATAAGCTGGTTTAGGTCTCACGGAGCCCTTACTGTCCTGGTCTGGGGTCTTCTTCAACTCAGAAGGGAATCATCTGCTTGGCAGGATCTGCTTCCCCTCATTGCCTTTGTATTCTGCAAGAAGAAAAAAAAAGTTGCTTGGAATTCTTTGACCAAAACTTTGTTCATTATGATAGAATTTTCAGTAACTTTTGCCTCACTGAAGGGTGAGTGCTAACTTTCTAATGAATCACATTTCTTCTGAGAGTCATGAATCCCTTGAATAGTCATATCCACAGGTTAACTGTGTTTCTAGCTCTCACTAAAGTTCTGTCCATCACTTGGTGAATGAACTTTTCACTACTGGTACACTCACTCATGGTGGATTTAACAATGCCCAAGATCTGACCACCTTCTGGACTGTTACATTCTACACTCTACCCTTTAATTTATCCTAAACTTTTATTGTCAGATGAAGATCACCTTCTTAGTATTTTACATTTCCTTCTATTATATTTATTAGCAGTTATGCTTTTTCTGATGGCCAATTTACATAAAGAACAAAACTAAAATAAATATGTAAATAAATCACCCTGACTTGCATTACTGACTTGCATGTAAGTGGAGAGCAATGTGATTGGAAACTGAGTGTGATGAGATCTAGGCTGATCCAAATAGCTCACTCTTGCTTGCCTGAGATCAGACCCCTTTCTCTGTCAAATTATGAATGACTCCACATTCTGGATCTATAGGATTACTTGTAAATTGTTGAATCCACCACGAAGGATTGTTTTTTGTTGGCCCAGTTACAGGTATTAAATGTTCGGTAGAATGATGAACTTGTATTTCAGAGTGTTTAAACAATTCCATTCAAGTACTGATTTATATGAGTAATTACTGACATTAAATTCCAATGTGTGGCGAAGGGAATGCTTGAGGTGTAGGTGTCTTTTTATGCAATTAAACTGGACTTTCTTAAGTTTAGCATTTTACATAAGAACAGGAGATCCTAAGAAAATATAAACATGATCTTTGTGTAAGTGAGGTATATTTTCCACCTGCATTTTTCCCATTGAAAAATGATAATCACTCTGTGATGATGATCTGTGAGCTAGATATTAAAACCCTAAAAATGCATTTTCCAGATCTCTTAACTCACAACTGATAATACGTGGCTTTCTGATAATCTTTTGAATGGTCATCATCTAACTTCTATCAATTTATCTTATTTTCCAAGTATCCTGTTACCACCATTGTTTATACTGCTAAGTCATTAAATTGTTTTTGAGTAAATATAGAATTCAACTTTGACCTCAGCCTAAATAATGTTGCTTCATTACAGTTTTCAAACTTTATCTTAAATTTTTTATTGACAATATCACTAAAAATTAATTTTCTTTGGATTAATGACACAATATTTCTTGATGGGTGGGTTTCTAGTACATTTTTAAAAGTACTGTGAAAAACATTATATCTAATGTAGTAGTGTATACACTTAATTTTACAAAATTTGGATGTCTATCCACATTTAGTGACTAACTTAATGGATGGGTTTCAGGTGACACTGGTTCATAAATACTATTTGCTTGAACAGCACTTGATACACTTTCTTTTGATTTTCAAATGATGTGTACTTTTTTAAATGAAATACCCAATATAAATATAAATTTTGTCCAACATCTAAATTGAGTTAATTCATTACAGTTCAATAAACCCTCAAATATGAAAAGGGTAATTCATTTAAAAATGATTGCTACTTTCTCTGCTTTTTATGTTTAAAGCTAAAAGAGGTCATCTTCAATTCTGCCCATAAGAGCGCCTTTTTCGATGTGTTTCATACACTTACCTACATCTCATATCCTTTTAATGTCTATAGAAAAGTATTGATACCTCCAAATGTTGGAATTTGAGTTATTCAGGAAGTCTGTACCTGCTGATACTTTGTAAACACCATTTGAGTTTTGAATAAGGCACATGATATGTTTGTTTTTATTCCTAAAATTTAGTTTATAGAAAGGCATGGCAACTTAATTTCAGTAGTGATCATTTAGGGTTATAACTTACGAATATAAATCAGGAAATAACATGGTTATTCTCCTGAGGTTATAGTGCCACCATTAATCTGTGAATGAAAAGGTTTGGGAGAATTTGCTCCCATAGACTTAACCTAACATTTTCTATTCATCTTCTTTATTATATATTTGTGTGCTATTCAGGGAACAAAATTCTTGAGGGCAAATAAAATAAGGCATATAATAGTATGCCTTCTAATTTAATGATAATAATTAGCTAACCTTGACTACCTATTGCACATTAGGCAGTGTTCTAGACACATTATATGTATTAAATTACTGGTGCTTTACCACAAGTCAATGAAGTAGATATTATTGTTATCTCCAATTTGCAGATAAGAATATTGGGTTTCAGAAAGATTAGATAACTTCCCTAAGATCACACAGCTGCTAAATATTAGAGTTGGGATTCAAACCCTGAATGTCTGGCTCACTGCTTGAGCTCTTAAACACTATTTTATACGTACATTGTATGTATATTTACAATACAGCTCAATTAACAGTACAGAAATCAATGGGAATCTCCAAATTATTGGAATTATATAGGACCCAATTGACTTTCAAGAAAATGGTAGATTAATTTGAATTGGTGATTTGGTAAAAGATGCTTTTCTGGCTGTATCCTTAGGTCGAGCCTAATGGTATCATGAATGTGGTGTCAGGACTAAAGAGTCAGAATACATGTTTAGAATCTAGCTTTGTCACTAATTGAGATTATACTTTGGAAAGCCATTTAGTCCTTCAAATCTTCAGTTTCCTCAACTGTAAGATGCGAATGAGAGTTCTCATGTATTTCTGATAGATTTCTTGTGAGGACCAAGTGAAATAGCATTTGCAAAAGGCCTTTTCAAATTGTATTGCACTCCACATCATCCCCATCACCACTATCAGTAACAATAATAATAATGATATAACACTCCAAGATATAACGTGGTCAGGGATGGTTGTATAGATGGCATATACCTCTCCAAAGGCAGAGTTGATACTTGCCTCTTACATTGCCTAGAACCTGCTCTTCCCTACCCTCACATGCTTCTGTCTCTTATGCCACTCTCTGATTAACAAAAACTACCACTGCTTTTGTTCCTCTTTGTCCCAAATCTTGTTGGTCAGTTTCACTGATGGCTTACAGAGACCACAAAGTCAGCGTGTCTAAAGTGGAAGTCAAGGTCCCCAGCTAGTTAAGTGACAGAGATAAGAGTTCATCTAGATGATCTAGTCTTAGTGTTTGTTCTCACCAACATACTATACTACATTTTTGGTGTGTTTTGAAGAAAATAAATCTAGAGGCAGTATAAGGAATAGATTGAATAGGGGAGAGACTGGAGACAAGGATAATCACCTTCAGTGGTCTACATAGGAGATAGTTATGACTGAACTGGGTTGTGCCTTGAACCTCTAATGTCAGATTGGAGAATGCAAAGGAACTGTAACTGGCTTATGCAGGTGGTCTGTGGGCTGAGTGGGGTGTCAAAATAATGTCCATGTGGTGGATGCCAATTCAAATGATTAAAGGGGGAGCAGTTAGGTAATTAATCATAAGACCATGTGCAAGGCACTGGTGAGTGGTGGAGATTGTGGTGAAATGTAGGGCCATGTCAGGTTTACAAGAGAGCAGTTGCTTTGAGGTTCTAGTGAACTTTTGCCATTTAAAAATGCGCCTTGTGCGGTCTTACATTGTATTTTGATTTCTGAAAAGGAGTTTTAAATTTCAATGTTCATGTACAATCCATTCATTTTGAAATGATGGTAATGCAAACAATGGACACCCCAGTATGACTAGGTCAGAACGCATCTTCCACCTGGATTAAGCCTAGAGCTCTCAGTGTACACTCTGCAATGACTGGATTTGGCAACTAAGAGAATATTACTGCCTTTAGCGGATGTAGGAATAAAAGCAGGCTGGAGGATTGGTGAAGATGTGTTAGGAGTTTGAGATATATTTTTGTGGATATCTTGGTGGGTGGAACAGAGAAGTAATTGGAAGAAGATAGTGTCATAAAGTAGAAGGCAGGAAAATGGTTTGAAGATCATAGATCAGTATAAGATGGAAGAAATTCCTAAAGGATAGTCATTATAATCAACCTCCTTGTTACTGTCATTATACTGAACACTTAAGCTGTGGAAACTCACTTTACTAATTTATATTTACTGGCAAGAATTTTCCATACATTATCTCATTAGTCCTAAAAACAACCTTCTTAGGCTGTTATTATTATTTATACCTACTTTACAGAGAAGGACAAGTCTTAAAACCAGTAAATGGCTGACCTGGGACTCAAACCCAGGTTTTTCTCTTACCAAAGTCTCTATTTCTCTAGAAATCCTAGATGGTGCTTAGAGAAGAGGGTTGAGAAGTGTGCAGTGCCAGCTTTCTACATAACCATTTTAAAAAATTACACTTTTTGTTTTGAGATAATTGTAGATCCATATGCATTAGAAGAAATAATACAGAGACATTTTGTGTATGCTTTACCCAGTTTTTCCCAAGGTAACATCTTTCAAAACTATTACTGTAGTATATCACGACCAGGATATTGGCATTGATACAGTCAAGATAATAGAAGCTGCAAGTCCTGTATGTGTTTTAGATGTATACCTGAGTACATCTTTTGGTGTGGATGTAAATGGTATTATTTTAAAAATCTTGTCCCTGTGTTCATTAATACTATATAGAAATAGAATAGATTTTTGTACGTTTATATCATGTGACCTTGCTGAGCTCGCTTTCCCGTGCTAGGAGGTTTTTACTGTAGATTCCTTGAGATTGTTTATGTAGACAGTCATGATATCGGCGGTTAGGAACAGTTTTCTTTCTTCCTTTCTGATCTGGTTGTCTTTATTTCCTTTTCTTGTCTTATTGTACTGGGTGTAACTTGCGACGTGTATTTTTAAGAGTTTTGAGAGTGGATATCCTTGCCTCACTTCTGATATAGAGAAAAGAACTTAATCTTTCACCATTAAATATGTTAGTTATGCTTTTTTTGTGTTCTTTTTATACAGATGCTTTTTATCAATTAAGAAAAATTTCCTCTATTCCTATTTTCTGAGATTATTTTATCATGAATGGATGGTGAATATTGTCAAATGCTTTTCCTGCACTGATTGATATGATCTTGTGATTTTTCTTACTATGGTGATAGCAATGACTGAGTTTTGAGACTGAGCCAGTTCTGCATTCTGGAATAAATCGCACTTGGTAATAGTGTATACATTTTTTTATATGTAATTTGCTGAATTCTATTTGCTAATGCATTGTTAAGGAGTTTTGCATCTGTATTCAAGAGGAATATTGGTCTGTAGTTTTTTTATACTACCTTTCTCTGTTTGGTATCATGGTAATACCAACTTCATAAATTACTAGGAAATGTAACTTCTTCTATCTTCTGAAAGAGACTGCGTAGCATGGGTATTAATTCTTCTTTAAATATATTATGTATATATAGTATACATTATATAATAATGTTCATTTGTACATGGGAGGAAGAATAGGGAAAAAAATATCTCCTGCATCTTGCCAGAAGTAGAAATACTATATACCCATTTTGAAACTCTTAATTATTTACCTTTTTTTCTCTTTATAATTGAACTTTTCAAATATATGCACAAACAAGGAGAATACAGCATAATGAATTTCATGTATCTGTCACACAGCTTCAACAATGATCAATATTCTGGGTTTTTGTTTCAATTTTTTTCCTCCCAAGATTTCTGTGGGAGGTTATGAGATTTATACAAGTCAAATTTTATTCAACTTTAAGATTTGTAAATAGTCTTTACCTCTTCATTAAATTTTTACTTAATGTGACTTGGCACAAAGTTTTGTTTCTTGAGATGTTTGTATATATTATTACTTTAAACTGATTACACACACATGTATAATGTTCTGAGCTACTAAGTGCTGTCATATATGCTTATTGAACATGACATAATGAGACTTTTGCTGACTTCAGATAAATGTAGTTAATTAAATGTTTAAATTTTAAAATGGAGAAATGAACATTTTGTCATTGTTTGAATGACTCAGAACATTAGTTTGGGGAAGACTTTATTGCAGAACTATTAACTTGAATTTAAGAATTATCCATTTATCCTCTGTGTTAGACTTTAAAGATGAATGCAAAATTTAAAAATTTGTCTTGAGTAGCAAAGTTTGAAGGCAACTGTGATCTATACTAAGGAAGAATTTTGGTAAGTTGCTAATTTACTGTAAGATATATAATTTAGTTTTTAGAATCTGAAATGTAAAAGCTGATTCAACAGAAGCCCAACACTCTGAAGAGTAATAACCATAAAACATGGTTCTCTTCTGGCAATGATCTCACTGAGAGGACTTGGTGTAGACTCAAAATCCTTCACTGTTTTCTCTTCTCCAGAAGAGAAAATATTGGACATTTTAGTCCAAAAGTAAGAGAAAAATATATAGTTTAACAACATAACCCATATGAGTAAGTGTGGCTTTAGTCATAGTAAACTCTTAAGGATTCATGACAGCCCATCCAAATTGAGTCTAAATCTCTACTGGTATCTGAATAATATTTATCCAACAACAATATGAGCTCTGTGTGTGTGCCAGGAATTGTGAAGCCATAATTTAAGAAGAGTTAACACAAATTACACTAATCCTATGCCTTGAAGGTTTTTGGTCTAAAAGCGCAAATATAGGACAGCTGCATGTTTTTGTGGAGAGCTAATATAACCCTTACCTATTTCTGCTTTTTGCCTTCTCCTTTCCTTGAAGTCATGTATTCTATAAGATTGAAATTGCAGGTTTTCTTTTGAAATGTATAGATTGAAAAGCCAAAAAACCAGGTTTATAGAATCTGTTAGCATAAGGCTCTAGACATAACTGAAGGTTTTCTCTTCCCACTTGTCCTGTATAAATCTCCTATTGCTTTATTAGTAGCATTTAATTCTTGGAGTTATTTCTTTAAGTTAGTTATTCCTGTTTCTGTTCCCTCACAGTCCTCGGCTTCATGTCTGTATTCTATTGTTCTGGTTCCTGGTATAAGAAAAGTCTGTTTCCCGTGTGAGATTTGTAAGCAGTCTAGAATTTAGAGGCTGTGTTCCGGTCTTTGTATTCTCAGTATACTCAGTGTAGCATAGTGATGTCCACATAACTGGTTTTCATTCACATCCAGGTTTTACATCTGAGACAGGACAATGTGAACTGGGTGAGAGGTGAGGACTGTGGTTACTGCAGTGGTGGGCGTGGTGGAAAGTGCAACTGAAGAGGGAAGATATGAAGGTCAGAAAGGTCAGAGAGAATTAACTGGGAAGGAAGACCATGGTATTTGAACAAACTGATCTGAATCAAAGTCTGCAGGTTTGAATTTTGGCCCTCAATCATCCTCCTGCTTTCATCCCCAAGCAAAGCAAAGCGCACAAAATGCCCTAACATGAAAACCCTTTGCAATTAATTTCTCACTCGCAACTGTCGTTCCCTCTCAGCTGGATACCCGATTTGAAAATGCTGTGAATACATGGGCTCCATGTGAGGTGAAGTCGACCTTCTTGCATCTCCCCTGGCAGAGTCGGTGTCACAGAGTCCTCTGAGGTGGCTCTGTCCTTGGTGAGATTTCCACTCTTGCTTTTGCCTCTCTTCTGGGCAGGGGTTCTGTGGCTTTCTGGTCCCTTCCTCCTGCTCTGAGCTGATCCACAGCACAGCACAGAGACACAGAGACCGTGCCCACAGCTATTTAAGTAGTGGCCAAACCCAGCTTTTGACGCGATTAAGGAAGTATATTGATGTACTTAGTGAGAGAAGGGAAGCCGTATTTTCCTTGAACCTCTATAATTCATCGCTAAAGTAAACCAGTGTTGCCTTTCATCCTTTTGATTCTTGCTTTTCTATTGACTCTCAGGTGGAACAAAGCCTGCTACGCTTTTGTAGGACTTTAAAATTAAGCTTAAAGGAAAAAAATTGAGTAAATAGTGTGTGGAAAGTTATTCATCTTTACTTTTAAAAGCCTCGGATGATTTTACTGTTTCAACAGGATTTTCTTTCAGTATCCTCCTATTCACAAGGGCTCAAAGAATCTGCTCTAGTATCCCAAATTGATCAAACCACGTGTGACTAAGGGACAGCTATATGCTAAGGCAAGGCGTTTACTGAGTGTTAGAACATAGTCAGGAAAAGAGGGTGTTAAAAAATAAGTGTTAGAATAATGGAAGGAGGGTGAAGACATGTAAGACTACTTCTTTCTAATGCAGATTGTAGGAAGTCAGGGCATACTTCACACTGTGCATCACATTAAAACTGGACAATGAAAAAGCACGGAGACAGCGCTGCCATTGGAAGCACCCTGGAGTCCTGGAGAGGACAGTGGTTGGTGGCATAACACGAAGTTGTTTTGGGTCCCCAGAGCAAACCCGCTGTTTAGGTTTCCATTGGAGATCTCCTTGAACTAATGATACTTCCCACTGAACTGTTCTCCACACCCAGGATCGTTCGTACCAGGGACCATTAGAGAATGTGAGTCGAAGCTGACTTTTCTCTGTTCTCTGGTTCAGGACAGTTCTGAGCAGACAGGGGAGAGCAAGCAGGAAAAAGCATCATGAGGGGAGTGATATACTGCAAATGCAGCCCTTACCCGAGGGAAGTGTGTCCTTATACTGAAAAAGTACTTTCAGGTCTTACAAAAGAAGTCAATATAAGCAATTATACTTACATAAGCAAAATCTCTTTGTTCCTCTTACTAAAGCTCACCTAGCATAGTGTTTAATACATACTATTCCTCAAGAAGTATGGAGTGACTAGCTTGGATATTATATTTCTGGCTGATATTGTGAAAGGCTTTCTTAAATAAATCTAAAAACCTGTGATTTTTCTATAAAAGAGCAAATAATTACGTTTCTAGCTTTAAAAACCAGACATACACTTAACTAAATGACTAAGGTTAGCATGACTAGTTATAGTACATGTCGCCAACATGAACCCCTGATATGATGTATCGAACAAAACCTGATAGCCATTCTGTGCTATTCTTGCCAAAATTCACAACTTCAGAAATGACTAGATCATAAAAGATAAGAAAAGGCTAAGGAATGTTTCAGGTTGGAAGAGCGTAAGGGGGGATGTGTGTGGGGAGCAATTACGTGCAATGTGGGCTTCTGGATAGGATCCTAGAACATAAAAAGAACATTAGTGGGAAAACTGGTGATATTTGAATAAGGCCTGTTCAGCTAATATTATTGTGTAAATGTCAATGTCCTCGTTTTGATCATTGTAAATATGGCTGTGTAAGGTGTGTACATTAGGGGAAGCTGGATGAGGACCTATGGAACTCTGTACTATTTTGGCAATATTTTTTTAAGGTTTAAAATCAGAATAGTTAAAAAAAATACTTTATACATGTGTAAATGCTACCCAAAGATATAACTGGAAATTAAAGCAGATTTATTATTTGTATTATCAACAGTGTCAGTGATTGTCAATGGTCCTTTTAAGTTTAGAGGTCTTTGTGTGAACACTGACAATATAGTTTTGAACAAGTTTTAAAAAACTTGTTCATGTACGCTTCAAAAAATTTTTTTGGAATTAGTTTTTGTTGGAGTCTAGACTCTTTAAAGCTTTGCTTTCTGGATGTTGTCCCAAGTATTGATAACTGTGTTGTCTAGATTGTAGTACAAATTGTGTTAAATGCTTTTTTTGGTGAACAAACCAAGTACTTCTTGAAGATTTATACACAGAAAACTGAAACTGGTTGTCGGTTTTTGAAAATGCTATATTATTAATTTGCTTGCTTTAAAAAATTTCTTCCCTCCTTTTATAGCCTCCAAACTCCAGTATTCCTGTCTTCTCTACTGCCCTCTAGGGGTAGACAGGAGAAAACAGAAGTTGTGAACCCCAAAACATGTAGTTCAGAGGAAAAAATAGAAACCTTAAAATTTCTGAATTGGTGGAGATAAATATAGATAGCTCATATATATATATATGTATAAAACCAAGTATCATGGTCTCAATTTTTATCTAGAACTGCCAGCATGTTGCGTTGAGATCTGTTGTTTATTTTGCACTGTGTGAACCACGTTAGCCTTGAGTTTAGTGAAGTACTTGGGGCACAGCAGAGCCCCTTGCCTCAGACCCTCAGACCTGTTCTCCTTCCCAGTATTAAAACCTGTTCTGTTAGTTCACTCCTTTTCAGAAATGAATGTTAGTTAGGAATTAAAATTTTACTTCATCTATTTCTACTTTTGGGGAAAAAATAATACACGTGTCCTAGTAATAACGCATTTTTCTTCAATTCATTTGTTTATTCCTTCGTATCTGTGCTCTTCTCTGGAGTTAGGTATTAGGCTTAGGGACCTCTTTGCATAGAGTATTTTCGTTTGTGAACTTAACCTTGGAAATGCTTCTTCCTTTTCTTTTTAACATTGTGCTTTTATTAGTACTAGTTATCTTCTAAAAATACAGGCTAAAATAAAAATTAAGTCAGATGCTAGTAAGTCAGATGCTAGTGCAATAAGGTGCTTATTTTAATTCTTGAGTGAAACAAAGTTCTCTGAAAAATACTTTATGAATACACAGAAGTGTAATGGATTAAAGACAGGTTGGAATTGCTGCGTTTTTAGACTAGAAGTTAATGGAGGCTAACTAGATTTGCTAATTGGTTGACTATGTTATTTTTAAATAGAAACTTGAAATATTATTTCAGACTTACTCTTATTATCATTATTGTTTTCCTATGAGTATTGCAAAACCCACCCCCAGTGGGAAGCTGGATGGTTGCAATAGCTAATGACTGAACTTTTCACCTCGGGCCTTGGTTCGTATTAAGCTGTGGTTTTAAGTGATTGACAGCCATTTTAGAGTAACTTGCAATGAATTGGGGGGTCAGAATCATCCAAATGATGGAGAGAAAATGTCCCCATTCGAAAAAAATAAAGACAGATGTAAACTAACCAGTGTAGTTGAAACTAATTGGCCTCCTTATTGGCAAAGGATTGAACAGGCCCAGGGAGTGAATTAATCTCTTGAATTTGGTAGCAGATCCTTGCAGGTTGAAATTGTGAATTGGCAGGTTAACATAAGGGGAGGCAATATCCCCCTCACAAGTGATACTTCTGTTCTGTGAATTTCCATTTTGTAGAGCTGTCAATCTGAGGCTTTTGTGAGCATTAAAGTTTCTTTAGAAATAATGCCACCAAAAAAAGAATGACCCCACCTCCTAAACTACCACATAAATCAGCTTGATTAGTAATCTCCATTAAGAGACATTGAATTTTGAATAGGCTGGGTATTGTAGGTCCGGGATGCAGAACTTGGCAGGGCCAAATAGGGAAGTTTGAACAACATCTGCCCTACCCCTTCCTAGTACTTCTGCAAGTTTTAAGCCTATTCACAAATGGCCTAAATTATAAAAGGGCAAATTGTAGTTCCCCCCAAGCAGTTTTTCAAATAACATCAATAAGTGAATATATACATATAGTGTTCATATTTATGAAAGTCATAGAAATGCCACAAAATATTTCATATCATGAAGAAAGGTAACAGTGACAGATCTTTATATATGAGGCTATTAATGCTGGCTTTCTTTTAAGCAGTCTTCTTTTCCTTAACAAGTGAAGTTTGATCTTGAATTTTTATTCAAAGCTCTGTGAACCAAAGCCACAGATGGGGTATTGCTCTGTCATTTCCATGGCCTTATACAGAATGTATGCAGCTGTCCCATAGTCCCTTAATAGACCTTCAGCTTTTCAATACATCTTCCACTGATGGTGTTTCTGTGGATAAACATCATTTCAGAATGAAACGTGCCAGATGTCCTGCAGTGCACTTAGGTACAACAAGGCACTTTAAAAAAAAATGCGCCTATATTATTTACTCATTTAGAGGGATGTGACTTCTGGGATATACACTGAAAAATCCAAAATTTGCTGAATGAGAGAGGAAATATTATAAACAATTTCCAACTCACTTGTACCTTAGAATTTCCCCAAACACAATTTTTTTTTCAGACCATAAAGAAATCAGTATTTTATATCCAGGTTTCTCATAATTTCTCCCTCTAGGAGGCATAACTCAATCAAAATCTCTGGTTACTACTGAATAGAAATAGTCTTTTTTATTGAGGTTAAAAATTGCTAGATCAGGGATTTGGAATATATGTATTTTTATTTTTCCTTTAGTATAACTAATTTTAAGAATCATTTTTTCCCAACATACTTGAGTTTTATATTCCCACCACAAGAAAATATTATTTTCAGTTTCATTTTTGTTAAGGAATTAGGATAAGTAATCTAAACGAAAATAACACACTTTTGAGAAATGGCTGTACAGAATCATTCCAATATCAGCATTTGATTCTCTCATATCAAGTGAAAATATACCACATGCTCAAATGCTTAATTGACTGTTGCCTATGTCATTTAACTTTTTTTTGCATATATACCACTTTCTTCAAAGACTGTAAAATCCTACATGAGAGATATACAGTATTAGTATTTATTAAATGCATAGAAATTTCACAAAGTATTTTATATTAAGAAGAAAGGTAACAGTGACAGACCTTTACATATGAGCCTATTAATACTAGCTTCCTTTTAGCATTCTGAGCACAATGTGAGATCTTAGTCAATGCCTGTTGAGTTGATAACTACATTTATGCCAAACTGGAACAAGGAGGTATGTATTCCATTTTACTAAGAGCTGTTTGGGTTTCACGTAAAAGTGTTTATAGATTACGGAATAGAATATAAAAGAGTGTAGACTTCGCTTAACTTAATTGTGATATTACAAATTTTTGTGACTTTATTATGCTTCAAGATATTTTGCATGCATTGTCCTATTTTTTTTAAAAGTGTGGTTTCTACGGGCAGACCCAGTAATAGGTGATAAAACTGAGACACAGATCTTTAGATGGTCCACTGCTCAAGAAGATTGTACTAGGCAATACTCTGAGGTTTCTTAAAACTAGTAGGAATCATTTAAAGAAAGAAATGTCCTTTAATATTGCATAAACTAATTATCTCTGACGTGTTTATGCTAAACAAACAAACAAAAAGATCAAAAAAGAAAATGTCACTCCATGACCATTGGCAATTATTTGAAATCCCACTATGTATGAATTAAATAGGTGAAATCCAAAGAAATCCAAAGGTGTGTTTCTTGAGACTTATTCCTTCCTGTGTGTGCCTAAGAAAACTAGCTGACAGTTTTAATGATTTCTAAGATCATTTAATAATTTTTTATATTGTGAATTCATATTTCCACCTAGCAGCAGTTTCTTCTTACCACAAAATAGATGGCTTTTACAAAATGGAGCCATGTTTATAGTTTATTTTGCTACCGGGTTTTTAGGAAAATATAGATCAATACTTGTAGTTACGTTTCTGATGGCTATGTGGTTAATTTTTCTGTCCCATGGTGTGTAGCTGTCTCTTTTGAAGCTGCAGTGCGTTTGCAGCCATGCTGCCAATATCCACCAGAGAGCAGAGCAGCTCCAAGACCGGCATCTTTCATGCTAGAAATAGATGGAGACAGTAACACAGTCAGATCCTTGGCCAAACAACACGAATTGCAGTTCATTTCAAAGGTCAGCGCATATTTAAGCTTGCTTCATTACTGCCACCTTTATGCCTGAGATTTTCATTTTTAAAAAAAAATCAGTTTACCTAGGTTCCTTTGGAGACAGAAAAATGAAAGTGCTGAATCCTATTTTCATTTGGGGTTATCAAGCTTTTTATCAAATTATAGAGGTGGCGTTTCAGAATATTTCATCTCTGATCAAGAGGAAAATCCAAAAATAATTTTCTCTTTATTCTGGAGTCTTTCAGGCAGGAGGATTGCTTTATTTTTTACTTCATATTGTGCTCAAGTCAATCATTTTGAATTCAGAGAGAAGATAGGTATTTAAAAACAATCTATCATAAAATAATTTGGAGTGTAGTATTTTTATTTACATTTTCTAATGACAACACAACGTGCGCTCTTTGATATGTTTTTGCCCATCACTTAGTAAAAAAAAAAGTTTACACATGTTAATTTTTTTTTATTAAAGATAGGGAACAAGTGAATAGTAATGAAACGTTTACTTTCTAGTTAAAAATATCGCTTGCCTTTTAAAAATAAAGCAAGCATGGTTTATCTTATTTTTAATAAACGCTGTGCTCTTCCTATTTACTTTAAAGTTTCAAAATACTTAGGAAGAATATAGGATATGGCATATATATTAGGGATATTATTATTATGGCAAGTTCATAATTAATGATTTCAAATGGTTTGTGTTACATATCTGCTTTTAAAATGTCATTTAATTACAACAATTAATTTTGGGAACGAGCTGAATGTACTTATTCTCTTTAAAAAAAATTAGATCTCTAGGAAACAAAAGCAGATTCTGAGATTAGACTTTTAAGCCACAAAGAAAAGACTCAAAATAGTGTTTTATAAAGACCTTTGTTATCAAAATGTGAAAAAAATATATGGCATGAGTGATTTTACAAATTGTTTGGAATTGAACTGCCTGTAAGTGTGAAAAATGATTATATTAACATACGCACTGAAAAGTTTTTCAAACTTAGAGGTGTTATGACCATTTTTGTATCATAGAGATTTTATTTTTCTAGTTTTATATATATATATTTATTATTTTATTAATTTTTTATTTTGGTATCGTTAATATGCAATCACATGAGCAACCTTGTGGTTACTAGATTCCCGCCATTATCAAGTCTGCACCACATACCCCATTACAGTCTCTGTCCATCAGCCTAGTAAGATGCTATAGAGTCACTACTTGTCTTCTCTGTGCTGTACTGCCTTCTCTGTGGTATCATAGAGATTTATAGTTTTCTTGTGGCACATTATAGGAACTTAATTATGGAATATGTTAAAAAGAGTTTAAAAGGAATGTGTTAAGACTGAAGGCTTTGTAAAAGAAATACAAACTCATATTGTATAGCTGTAAATAAATTTATTTATATATACATGTTTCACATATATAAATATATATAAATTTTGGTGGTAAATTTAGGTTATTTTAATTCTGGCATTTATATATTTCTGCAATGAATATTTAAAATATATTATAACTTGACTGAAAAGAAAAACATCTATATTTTAAGCATAATTATTTTGGACTATACATAGACTTTACAAGAAAGTATTTTGGCTGTTACATTCCTTTATATGCATCATCAATATTCTATTACTTAAAAAGAATGGAGACATAACTATAGCTTAAAATACAATTATTGGTTATATTCAGACATGGACCATGTCATTCTGTAGGTTGGAATTGTTGCTTTCTCATTATTTCAGGAATAATGCCCTATAGAAAGTATGTGAGTGGGACCCAGAAAATACAATAATATGGCCTTAGGATAAAAATAAGAAATTTAAAGGATGAGAAAACTGGAAAGAATGGGACCTCGAGTCCCTGGGCCATCTATGTGCATCCTTCAATGAAGGATAGGAATAGCTCATTTTTTTTCTTCCCTCTCAGTTTCTGAATGAAGGTGGCAATGATTTTACTTGTTATTTAATGTAGTGTGACTGAAATGTAGATTCTGTACTTCTTTCTTAAATGCTGTTTAAAACAATGAAAAAAGAGGAGCAAGCATCTATTGGAGATTATATTCATATTTTAAAGAAAGGAAACAAGTTATGGATTGCCCCATTATTTGCCTAGCAGTACAGTATCTCATTCAACTTCTGCATCCCCAGGGAGCTGGGTGGTGCTAAGTCCACTTCGCAGATAAGAGACTTAAACATGTAAGAGTTTAGTGGTCACCTCAAATACCCAGCCAGCGCTTGGTCTCAGGGCATCTGGCTCCAGATCCTGTTTCCCTCCTTGCTATAGTGCAAATTACAGACTGATGCAAAGATCCTTTCTTTGAAGGTTTACTTTGTTAGAGATTCATGGATTTGGATTGCCAGCAGATAAAATTTAGAAGGACCCACATTAGCTATGAATTGAATTATAATACATGGGTGATTCTTATTTTTCAGCTGTGGCTTGCTTCTGCAGTCAATTATCTGCATTAAAAAACAAACAAAAATCACCCCAAACGTAGGCTGACTTGTTAATTATCAAGTATCCATCCCAACACCGTCACTTCTTATACAGAACACTTAAACCTATTTTAGCATATGTTGGTAAAATTGGTTGTAAAAATGAGCGTTTTTACATTTGAAAAAATAGCACATGCTATTTTTGGATAAATAAAGACAGCTAATCGTATGTGAGATTAAGGCTGATAGCTTTAAATGTGTCATAACAGTTTTAGGGTAGAATATAATTTAGATTGACATTTTTTTTTAACCTGGGTTTAGAAAGTTTAGTATACACAAATGCTATAAATCACCGTGTTCCTTTTCCAGATTCTCTTGGTTCAAATACTAGGGGGCTAATAAAGTCAGATAATCTAGTTTTTCCATTCTTAATCATGACCTCTGCTTCCCTGCTTCCCAAGCTTATCAGGGCCCTGATTGTAAATGATGAATTCAAAAATAATATTTCAAAAAGTCTTCTTCTGTACAAATGCAAAATCAGGTTCCAATGATGGTTTACAGGCAGGTAGAAGTGATATTTACCCTTTCCTTGGAATTTGGGTTGGGGTTATGTGTAGAGGCAGGTGATCTTGGGCCTTTCTTTAGAATTCAAGTTATTATTATCATTATTATTATTATTTTTTTTTGATAGCAAGTATTCTTTTTATTGAGGTATGATTTTTTTATTGAGGTATATTTGGCATGTAACATCATATTAGTTTGAAGTGTGTAACATGACCGGTCTTTATATTACAGAATGATCACTGCAATAAGTCTAGCAAGTTATTATTTTTTTAAAGCTCTTTACATAAACTCTGTATTTGCTGCAATGCAGAAACCAAAGGGTTTTTAACTGCTGTTGTGGGCAGCTTCTTTTCATTATA
Organism: Manis javanica; assembly: GCF_040802235.1. Lineage (NCBI taxonomy): Eukaryota > Metazoa > Chordata > Mammalia > Pholidota > Manidae > Manis > Manis javanica. Next base: position 9,940,308 of record NC_133168.1, on the reverse strand, counting down.
TGCATTTGCTTATTAACATGAAGTTGCTTAGGAGCACAGTAGGAAAGTTTAACTTTCCAAAAGGCCATTTATGTGGATTGTGTTGAAAAAAAACCCACATAGTTTTTCAACACAATCTGCATAAATATAATAATATATAAAAATATATATTTTTCTAAATAATCTGTAAACCTGCTGTTCTGTTATCCTCAGAAGTTTAAAAATAAACCTCATAGGCTTCAAGCAAAATAACTATTTAATACATAAATGAAGATGAATGGATCTTTTTCATACAATATGGCCATTGTCTGTCACTGAGTGCTAAGGATATTGGCATTAAAGTTCTTGTGGCTAAACTGTTCTTTAAACTCCATGGTAGGAACGTGGAGCCCTCTGTGGAAGGCTTTCAAGAAATCTGATATAACTGAGATATTTTTTCAAAACTTGTGTTTTTTCTTGGAAGTTGTGCATATTAAAGAGCTTGCCCTTTACAATATAAATATTAGAAGATATTTTGAAAGCACTGGTGTATTCTTTGAGAAATTCACTTATATTTCTGAGTTGATTCTATCTGAAATTTTAAATAGACACAGAAACTGGATCTGACCTAACATTAGTAGGTCAGAGAATAACAGCCTTTTGTAAAGATTCGGCTGAAAATTTGGTAACATCAAGTTTTTCTCCCATTCTTAAAATTTAAGATGAATATGAAGGGCCAGTGTGCAGAGGCGCCATTAGTTTTATTCCCTAGGCCACTGGGAAGGACAAATAATATACTTTTAAAGAGGAACATGAGAATGTGTTGGACTTTTTTTAGATTTTTAATTTTAGTGATTTAGACCTCTGTTATATTTCTATAGAATTGCTATTGAACATTTCAGTGTTCATTTCTAAGAGTTATTTTGTTCTAAGTGAAAAGCACATACTATGTTAAAATCACAAATACTGCAGTGTATGTATCTTGTCCTTCAGTATTCATTTGAATGTGGCATTGTTTTTAGCTAGGTATCTCCATATTGTTGTTTATATATTTAGAATTATAAATGTTACACTTTACCTCATTTTCTTAACATATCCTAATATATTTTAATTTGGAAACTTATAAATTATGTTCCAAATCTATTTTATAATGGTGTCCTCACATTTTATAGTACATTATTAATCTAGGCTAAAAATCTAAGCCAGTCTAGGAGCCTTGAAAGATATTCTAAAACACAAAACACTGTTAGCTAGAAGTAGAATTTTAGCAGGAAAATTTTCTGAATCGTTTGTGGTTCATATAAATATATTTTGAGAGAAGTTCTTGTACCAAAGTTCAAGGTCCTGATATTTACATAGTTCCTTTACATAGTGCACCATGTTGATTTGCGAGGAAATGAAGGGAATTTAAATTAAAATCTTAGACCATGAGTGTAAAATTGCTGAATATTTGCACATAGCACAGGTTTGGGAGGGGAGATTTTTTTAAGTTATCCATATGGCAGCAGAACTTTTAATAAACAATAGTTCTAACAGATTCTTTATGGAAACAGAAAATGGGATTTATGAGGTGACATTTTGAGTATATAAAGAAAAATGAAATAAGATTAGCTTTATTTTCCTATTCCCCCCAGCCTTGCAAAGGTTTAGTGGCTGAATTACCACTTATAATTTGTTTTTTCATTCCATGTGTGCATTTCATTAACCTATTCCTGGCTCTGCAACCAGCCTGCAGAAAAAATTCGGCAGAAGGATTTCTGAGCAGATTGGCTACGACATGCTATAGGACATATTTCAGAAGCCAAGGACAAGCTGATAAGTTTACTCTGCTTTACATTAATAATGTGAAAAGTTTCATTTTGTTAAAATGATATTTTAGAAAATTAATATTATTGAAAGTAACTTATTAATTTTAGGTAAAAGTTTATGAGATATCTCTAGACATTCAAAATTTAACAAGTAGCTCACTGAAATTCTGACCCCTTCAGACCCAGGATTAAATGGATTATATTGAAGTTCAGTTACAGGATTTTGCCACTTACTCAAAGAACTACTGAAATATTGGCAACATTTTTTTGTAATATAATTGATTTGTCTCTAAAACAGTTACAAGACTCATGAAATAAAGGCTGATACTACAAACAGATGCAATTGTGCAGTTCTCTGAGTATAACCAAATGTCCCCTTTCATTCTTTAAATTATTATTTTTTGTATTTAAGAGAAAGCTCAATTATGTATGTTAATGCAGTGGTGCAATTGGGCATAAATAATTAAACTTGATATTGAAATGCATAAAATTATTTTTCATGTCAAATTATCTCAAAATTATATTTTGCTCTGACTTTATACATTTTCATTTCCCAGCAGATAATGCTCAGAAGGGCTCAGAATGCCCCAGGTGGGAGGATCAGATGAATCTCAGATTTAAAAATTAGAGTGACTTTGAGCAGAAAAAATCTTAAAGATAGAAAACACTTCACTTCAATTTTCTGTGCAGTAGTTCCTAATCTTCTCTAAAATTCTAGCATTATCTGGTACTGTTCTATAGTTTTTGATTGGATTGGGCCAATGATAGTACCCTCACCAACCCCCTGCAGAAGACATCTTATGTTGTGATATTTTAAGAAGTAAGTAGTTCTTGCTTATTTTGAGCTCAGATCTGCCCTACAATAACTTCTGTTTGTTAGTTTGTGTTCTGTGGTAAAAAGCTACCAGAATGCCAGTCATTCTCTACATAAAAAAAACATTAAATCAAGCTATTGCTCCATTTCTCCGTTCTATTTTACAGCAAATCTCCTGAAAAGTATCAGTTCAATTCAACAATATTTATGGAGCATCTGACACTATTTTAGGCTCTTAGAACATAACCAAACAAACAAAACAAAGATCCTTGCCTTAAGGAATATTCTATTCCGGTTGGGCTAAGAAAATAAAAATTTATGTAACAATTGACTTAAAGACACCATTGGTTCCATTGCTTTCTATCCCTTTTCTTTCCTCTATCCCTGCCAGGCTTTTGTCCTGGCCATTCTCTTGTCTAGAGAACAAGTGTCTCTCTCTCCTTGCTTGATGCTGCATCCTAAAATTTTTCACATTTCATCTTTTATCTTCTTAGTAGCATCTGACACAACAGACTAGTTCCTCCCTCCTTTTTGAAATGATTTCATTATTTTCAAGACACTACTGACTCCTAGCTTTTTTTCCCGATTCCCTGGCCACCCTTTTCATTCTCCTTTGTGCCTGTTCTGCTCTTCTGCTCTTTCAGGCTTGTAAGTGGCCCAGGGCTCTGTTCCCAAAGCTCATCCTTCCACTTTTCCCCCGCCCCTCTGCCTATGCTTCCTGAGTGATCTCATAGTTCATGTATCTGAGAATCATGATTAGTTTCAAAGGCTCTAAGATCCTATTGATTATAAGATGCACCATTATTTTATATACTCCTAAGAAAGAAAAAAAATGATGCCAATTCTCATTGTAAGACAACATTGATGGTAAGGTTCATCCCAATTACAAAGATTGAAGAATGAGAAAAAAAAAGATAACCATAGAATCAGGGAAATATATGTCCTGACCTCCCCTCTGAGATCCAGACATGTATCCAACTGTATACATAATATATCCACTCAACTGGGTTGTCTAATGGGCATCTCAAGGTAGCATTTCTTAGATAGAATTCTTGATTTCCTCCCATTCCCAGACTTTCTCTAGTCTTTTCCATTTAAATAAATGGACTGTCATTCATCCAGGTGATTTGCTCCAAACCCCAAAGATAATCTTTGAATCTATGTTTTCAACCTCGGCACAAATCCTGTAATTAGCAAGTTTTCTACTGTCAGATCCCCCAGTTTGATTGCTCTTTACTACCACCACTACCACACCTATCATGACACCTTTATTCCCTGCCCGTATTGCTGAAATAGCCTCCTAACCGACCTCCAATGTTCATTCTTGCTCCTATGTAGTTATATTCTACATACAGCCAGAGTGTTTAAAGACGGCATCAATTCACACCACAGCCAACTCATAACCTTCTACAGGCTTCTCTTTGTTATTCAGAATAACAGTGTAACCCTTCCCTTGGCTTACAAGGCTTTGCACGACCATGGCCCACCCGCCCTCTATGACTTATTCCCAGAACATTAGAACATTGCATAACTGGAAGCCCTGATGCACATCTCCCATCTCCATGATCCGTCTCTCTTCCTTACCCCCAAGAGATAGATAATTATTTCCTTTTATTTATGGTTTTAGCATACATATATATCTCTAAAGTGTATGTGACTTTTATCCTTGTTCTTTGTAAATGGAATTATAACTGTGTTTTTATGTGACTTGTTCTTTTCACTTAACATTATGATTTGATATTCATCCATATTGATGTGTATAGCTATACTTTGTTTATTTTCTCTGCTGAATAGTATTCCATTGCATAGATATACCATATTCATTTTTTGTACACGTAACTGTCAACAGATATTTTTTTTGGGGGGGTAGTGCTATATTAACAGTGCTTCTATGAACAATCATGTACAAGTTGCGAGATACAATTGTTGAAATATTTCACTCAGAGAGGATTTGGCATCACAAGAAATGTATGTCTCTAACATTACTAGTTAGTATCAATAATTTTCCAGAGCAGTTTTACCTTCCAGCAGCATATGAAACAACCTATAAATGAACAACCTCATGAAAAGTTGATATTGTTATACTGTTTTTTTCCTAATCTGCTGTAAAATAATCATGCTATTTTTATTTCCATTTTCCAGATAATTTTCATATATATGTTATTAGTATTTATTTTTCTGTTACATTCCTATTTGTGCCTTTGTAAATGGTTCTCAGAGATTTGAAAATGATTTAAATATATTCAATGGAAATTTTCCTTTTAGATACTGGTGTTTTGTTGGTTAAATATTTCACTAGTATTTCTCATTTATTGTTGCTTAACATTTTACTCTACAGTATTTTTTGATGAGTAGTAGCTCTTGATTTTACTGTGGAGGGTTTTTTCTTTTATGAATTGTATTTTTTCATATTGTATAAAAAATCCATCCCATTCTGAGATCTTACTCTGATATATTTTCCTGTATTGTCTTCTAAATGGTTTAAATTTTTTTCTTCTATATTCAGGTGATCTCATCCATATGGATTTGATTTATGATTTTAGTTGGGGGGTAACAATTAAATTCCACTTTTTTCATTTCCTATGGAAAACCAATTCTTCCAATATGATTTATTCAAATGACCATCCTGTAAAGCCAGATCTATCCCAAATCACAGTTTCTCATATCTCAGGACTCTCTCTAGGCTGTCTATTCTGATCCACCATTAGTTAATTTTTTTATTTCTGTGCTAATATCACTCTGTCTTAATTGCTATAAATTTTAGTTATTCTATTTAACTGCTAGAACAATTTCCCTGACCTTGTTCTTCTTTTTTTCTAGAATGTTTAAGTTATTCTTGACCCTTTTAATATTCTTCATAAATTTTAGAATCAGGTTTTAAAATTCAGTGAAACATCTTTGTAGATTTTGATTGGAACTTTTAATGGATCTACTTTGAGAAGCTTCACCATGGCCAACCCCCAGTTGAATCCCTGGGCCCAGAGTCTCTAGTAAGTTTCCCTCATAGACAACATTTCACAAACACTGTTACAACTCAATGCTTTGGGACGTAAGCATGTCCTGTGTGACTCCACTGGGAGAGGATTCTTAGAACCTTGTACCTGGTTTTCTCTGGACTTCCCTTTGCGGATATTGCTTTGTGTCCTTTTAATGTAATTAATCTTATCCATGAGTATGACTGTGTGCTGAGTTCTGTGCATCCTTCAAGCAAATTTTGGGGACTCCCAGAACACCTTTAATATTTTTTTGTTATATTTTCAACTTTTCCATGACTTTATGTCTAGTGTGTCTTCAGAAGTCAGTACAGTTAGATTTCAGTTTTGTTTTTGATCCATTATGAATATTGTTGTCTTTTATGCAGGTATTATTATTATTATTTATAATGCCTGATATTTTACGATTCATTATTACCACTTTATTTTTATGTTGCTTTATTCATTGTGCTTTTTCTATACTTCTTTTTGTTCCTTTTTTATCTTGCCTTCCTTTTGAATAACTAATTTATTTCTCATTTAGAATTTAACCCCCTGACTGATTTGGATTCATAAATCCTATTTATATTTTTTTAGTTATTTCCCTAATAGGATATAGAAATGTAATTTAACTCTAAATTTAAAAGATATCTTTACCTTCTTCATGCAGTACCCAAAGGACCTTAAAAAAATTTGCTGTAGTTAACCCCCATATGCATTTTAAATCAAAACTTTTTTAAATAATGAAAATTGTTTATCTTTATTAATGTTTTTGGTAGTCATTAATTGTCTGTCTATATTTAAAGTTTCTTTGCTTCTTTTTCCTTCTTGCATCTCAGACCTTCTAACTGCATTTATTTTTTACTCTGCTCCATGAATATACTTCATAATTTCCTTTAATGTGGGTCTGTGGATGGTAACATCTCTTAATTTCTCTAAATATGACTCTTCTGTTCTTTTTATTTTAAAAGAAATTTTGGAGGGTGTTTAATTCTAGGGTGATGTTATTTTCTCTGAGAACCTTTGAAAATATTATCTGTTCTTTTCCTCAGGTCAGTTGTGCTGATGAGAATTAAGCTGATAATCCTTTTAATTTATCTGTCTGGCTGCTTTTTGTCTTTATCTTCTCTCTATCTTTAGTGTTCTACACTTTTACTATATATTGCTAAGTAAGAATTTCTTTTTATCTATTTCCCTTAACATTCAGTAGGCAGATTAAAAAATTACACACCTTGTGTTTAGAGTAGTTTTAGATTTGTGGAAAAATTGTGAAGATAGTACAAAGAGTATCCATGCACCCCACACTCAGTTTCCCTTATTCTTAACATTTATTACATTAGTATGGTACATTTGTCATAATTAATGAACCCATATTGATGTATTCACTAAACTTCATGCTTAATTACAATTTTCTTAGTTATTATCTAATGTCCTTTTTCTCTCCTAGGATCCGATCTAGGATACATTATATTTAGTTGTTATGTGTTCTTAGGCCCTTCTGGACTGTGACAGTTCCTCAGGCATTCCTTTGTTTTTGATGACCGTGACAGTTTTAAATAGTTCTGGTTCAGTATTTTGTAGCATGTCTTTCCACTGGAGTATGTTGGATGTTTTTCTTAGGATTAGAGTGGGGTTGTTGGTTTTTTGAGACTAAGACCAGAAATGTAAGTGAAAGGATCATTCTTATCACCCATATTAAGGGTATTTGTTATCTACATGATTTATCATTGCTGATACTAACTTTCCTCACCTGGCTGAGGTGGTGTTTATTAGATTCCTCCATTGTAGAGCTATTCTTTATTTCCCTTTTGTATCACATTCTTTGGAAGGGAGTCTCTTTTTTTCTGGGAACAATGAACAATAGTAGCTCTTTGTGTTCTGCATTTTTTGCCTTGAGAAGTAAAACAATCATTAAGTGATGGTTTCATGCCTTTTTCCTGTCTCCTTAAGACCCCAATATTTACCCTAAAAATATTTAGGGAAGTGTGAGTTCTTTATCTGCATCTGTTCATCTGAGTTCTGGCTATGGAACTTGACATTGGTTATGGCCTGTATAGCTCTGTTTACGAGCTGAGCAGGCCATGGCTCTGAGCAAGACGTGAATCCCAGGCTCTGGGCTTTAGAAAAGGCAGTTATGAAGGCATTGGGGCTATAGGATAAAATGGGCTATCTTTATAAAATTCTGGGGACTCAGCTAGTTAGGATTTAGGATAATAAAGGAAGATATAGGCTCAGTCAGTTTAGGGAATGATTTGGGTGGAATTTTGCAGAAGAAATCTCATTGGGATTTCCAGAAAGATCTTGGATTACAGCAACTAAAATTTCAGTTATCTAATATAATTTTGGGTATGTAAGTGAGCACATTTTTGCAAGATTCCTTGGTGGGAAGATTTTATAGGTGAAAAGGGAGACAAAGTAGTTGGTCTATTGACCCTTTAGTATAGACTGATAGCGTCTGTTACATTCCATGTATCAGATATTCTGCTAGCCTCCTTATGTTTATTATTTTATTTTATACTTGAGAAAACTATAGAGTTAAGCATTTTAGAATCTCTCTTTCACAGACAATAAACAAGATTCAGATTAAGTAATCTGAGGTCACAATTCTTTTGACTCTAATAGCTATTGTTTATTATATACACCAACCCCTTATTCCATAGATTATGTACAGAATCAGTTCTGGAGGAAATGGGTACCAAATAGGTCATCAAAGTAGAAGCTTGGACAGAAAAGGAACCGGATGAGTTTAATGCAGTTCTCTAGGTGTTTGCTTGGTATGCTTTAAATTCCTCCATCTCAGTCAGACTCTAGGTCTATTATCCCTAGAGAATGTTTCAAGAGAAGGGGCTAAAGATGAACCCATTGGTGAAGATCAAGTAGGTTCAGTGAGACTTAGATCCTGGCAGAGCCAATAGCACTAAAAGCATATATAAATGAAGAGAGAGATTCAGAATAAGTGGCTGGTCAAAATAAGAAAGAATTAATAGAGGAAAAGTTTGAGGCAAAAAGGTTTTGGATGTGTCCTAACTCAGCAAATGTTTATCAGATGACTGTTTGCGTGGGGTAATTTGCTGCGGGACAAGTAAAGCAAAGATGACAATGGCACCTTCTCTGTCCCCGAAGAATTTTTATCACACAAAGTCCCTTAATATGCTTGAATTGAATAAATGCCAAATAGAGGACCATGTGACCTGTGGGATCATAGAGCAGTTACAAGACCAGGGCACTAGCGTAAGGCTTGAGGGAAGAGGGGACACGTAAACCAGCTGTTGAAAGATGAGTGAAACTCTTTCAAGTGGCAGTGCAGATGACACATTTCATGAGAAAACAACACGAGTAACAGTAGAGATATGAGTAGTCCAAGGAGGTAAAGAGAAAAATGAGTGAATTTTATTTACTTGGGGAAATTATACAGACAGGATAAGGTAGATAAAATTGTTTTCACCCACTGGGTTGGGTACCCCTTCTGATTTCTTATGATTGTATGATTGTAGAAATTTATTTTACTCTGGAGGACCACCACTCCCCATCTCTCAGTCCTGATGGTTTCTCTATGACTGCCACTGTCCTTTTCACAAAGTCGAGAGTGAGCATGTGATCTGAGCCTAGCAAAGTAGCATATTCCTCTCTTGACCGCAATGATTGGTTCAATGAAGGGGATGTGACTCATCAATCCTGGGGTCTTGATGGGAATTCTTGGGCAAAAAAAGATCTCTTTCTATGGAGGTTGCCAGGTTGTGTGGATGTGCACCTGGAGCAGCCAGGAACCACCATAAAGGGAGAATCTGCGTGAGAACGAAACATCCAGAGAGAAAGTCAGAGCTGATAGTGAGAGCCGGTGTCCGGAACTTGCCCTGAATTTTCAGGTCTGTGAGCCAATTACCATGCCCGTCATTACATCTTGTTTTTTTTTTTTTTTTTTGGGTGGTGATTTTATCTCATTGAGTATAAATGGATCATAATGAAAAGGATCCTGGCTAGCATATAGGACATGGAAGCCCTGTCTTGGAAACTGTGAGCAAAGAAGAATAAGCAGTTAAATTAGTACAAACAGTTGGGCCATTTTGCAACTGGTGAGAAACAATACTGGAGAAGTATGATAATATAGGTTGGCACAGAGCGGAGAGGGGATTAGTATATTTGCAAAGTCATTCCAGTGCTTTTTGAGCAGTAAACTGATGCAGTGAAGATTTTACCCTTTGTTTCTTTCTTGGGAGACATCTTTTAGTGTTCTATTTTTGATCCGCTTTACTTTGACATTGATTGTATTTATAGCAATGATGGTTTTCTTTCTTACAGACATCTTCTATTGTAGAATCTAGCACTTAAATTGATCAAGACCTCAGATCTCAGATGATGTGCCTCTCTGAAAAGATACAAAGAAAATTTCCTAAAGATAGTATACAGTGAGTACAGTCTCACGAGATGCCTCTCAGTTGGAGTCCATCTTTTCCTCTTCCAAATCCATACACCACTGAATTAACATTTCTCTCATGGCAGTCAACCCAGTGTGACTTACACTGTTGTTTCGTGGGCACCTGTCTTCAAACTGCCTACATCCTTCCCCACCCCCATACCAGATTGTAGCCTCCTTCGTGGGCAGGTACTAAACATTGTGCATATTTTAGAAGAATTTTTCACAGTGCCAGTCCATTCTCTTGAATACAATAGGTAGTCAAATGCTCATGGGGAAAATTTTCTCTTAACTAGAACCACTATTACATTTCTATTAAAGCAATGTATTAGTATCTGGGCTTAGAGAATGGGCACCTGTTAGAAAATGTGGTTGTGTTTTGAATAATGAAAGGAAAAAATAACTCTCAGAAGAAACTCCTTTGACATTTTGAATGTGCACATGCATTTATCCTAAGAATAGGAGATACAATTGTCTGTAGGTCACAGAAAAGCCTTATATGTTTCTGGGAGTACAATTGTTCTCCCCTTTTATGTCTCCTGTTTTCTTTTTTATGCTATGCGTAGTTTTCTTTTTCCAAAAATTATTGCCTACGTGTAGCTATTCCCCTCTACTTAATTCTGAGGTAGAGCTTAATTCTGTTCCCCTTTCCCTCCCACACTCTTTCTTGTAGACTCAGTGACTCATTTCCTAAGAATAGAGCAAACAAAGAGAAAACTAACTTCACAGCGGAGAATCCTGGGAAGCACTATTTTAACCAAGTGATGAAAGTTAACATCAACAACATTGCTATGTGGATCACATGTGTCCCCAGTGTGATGTGAAGGATGTTATTTCCTTTCCAAAAATCTGAAACCCCAATCTAAACATGAGAAACACAACAGAAAAGGCCAGAAAAGGAGACATTTCAGGATCTTAGACTTGTACTGCTTTAGCCTGTTCAGGTCATGAGAAATAAGTAAAGACTGAGAAGCTGTCACAGGCCAGAAGATACAGGGGGAACATAACAACTCAGTACCATGTGGTTCCCTGGATTGGATCCTAGAGCAGAAATAAGACATTAATGGAAAAACTTGTGAAAGGCAAATAAAGTCTGGAGTTTGGTTAGTAGTAATGTTCGAATGTCACATTCTTCATTTTGAAAATTGTATCATACTAATATAAGATGTTAACTAACGTAAGATAGGGAAAACTGGGTGAAAGATATATGGGAACTATCTTTGCAACTTTTCTATAAATCTAAGATTATTCCAAAATAAAAAAAAGTTTCTTTAAATAATTTTTAGTAAGTATTTCAGTAATTTAAAAAGTTAAGAAGAATTTAATGACACCATGTACCTATCATCCAACTTAGGAAAGAAAAATTACAAATATAAAGTCCTCTACTATGTCTCCACAATCCTGATATCCTTTTTTTGAGAGGCAACTACTATTTTAAATTCGTCTTAATTATTTGTGTTCACATCTTTGTTTTTTTTTGACTTATGTATGACTCTATAGATTATATTTAATATTATCATGTATTTTAAATTGGAATTAATGATACCATATTGTATATATTTTTTGTTTCAGCTTGTCTTATCCACTCAATAAATATGGTTTTGAATTTCATGTAGGAGGTTGATGGAGCTTGCACCAATTATTCATTCAACAACTATGTACTGTGCTTCAGCTATATACCAGGCAGAGTACTAGGTACTGGAGATTTAGCAGTGCATCAAATAAATATTCCTGGAAGGCAGTGTGTCCAAAGATGATTGTATAAAATGTGTTATTGATAAGGCTACGGTTGGATTAGGGGGCTGTCATACTATAAGAGGCTGTAATACATTTGTTTCCAACTTCAGTGTCGTCAATGAATACTCTGTATGTCAAGATTTTATCAGGAGGGCCTGAAGAAATGTTTTGTTTGGCTGACTCAATGCCTTTTAAAATTCTGTAGTAGTTCTTAATGGCATTTAAAGACTACGAGGTTTCTCACAGTGATTCTGATTTTCAACTTCTCTCAAAAAACCTGGCCCTACTGGGCTGATTTCCACATGGTTCCCACTGTGAGAAGCAGAGAAGCTGCTGTTCTCCAGGTCCTCACAGCCCACTGCTCGTTACATGATAGCCCTACTCCTCACACAGCCCACGAGGTATGCGCACGTTCCTCGTTACCCACACACATTCTCTTCCATGTTGTCATTGACAGTGTTACTAGAGAGACGTGAAAAAGACCTGTGTATAACTACACAATGTTTGAGATTTTTCAAACTCAAGTGCTTTGTCAGTCTTTTTTTTCCTTAAAAGGAGTCATATCATTTCTTATCAATACACAAGACTTTTTTTATATCAGTTGCTGTAGTTTTCTAAATTTCATGTTATTACTGCACCTTATTTCACTGTTTGGTGAGGGCCTGATATGTGCAGAACATGGTTTTGATGAAATGATTCAAAGAGATAGGTAGCTGGCCCCTGCCTTCAGGGATCCTGTTGGATGGTAAAACACATCCACAATTAACTTATAATTCAGCATATTTATCGAGTACTTGCTGTGAGCTAGAAATATGCAAAGAGAATTTGTATATGCAAAAGAACAGCATGGTGAACAAGACTTTGATCTCAGATACTTTATTACTGTCTAGAGCAGTGGCCCCAGAGTTGTATGGGTGGACATGGACATTCCTGAATCTACATGCATGCGTTCTGATTCAGTGATTTTGGCAAGATCTGAGTATCTCCAGGTATAACAAGAATCTCAGCTAGGGGCACAGTTGCTGTGAGGCTCCCAGAACAGGGGGCAAGTTAAGTGACAGGGCCCCTTTCTTCAATGGCTCTGCAAATTCTGGAAGCTGCTGGGAGTTATAGAATATTCTGGGTAGAGAGAGGGGAGCTGGGTTTCCACCAGGAATCATTTCTATGCAAGCACTGTTGGTAAATTTCCTAGACTGACTTCAGTTTACAAGATGTCAGTGATTTATTTCATGTGCTAAATATTCACACTTGTAATGTTGATCCATAGTCTTGAACTTTTCCCTAAAATGAACTCACCAAATTCTGAGAGTGTCAGACTGCTAGCCTCAGGTGGTTCTGATGCATGTTGTCCCTGGACCAGTCTTTCACAAATGTTGATCCAGGGTTTATGGAATGGAGTGGGACATAGAATATCAACAACTGCAGGAAATGCCTGCAAGATGTCATAGGGATTATCCTTAGAAAGCAAAAAATAGTACTAGATTGTTCATAGGCTCAGCTCTATTGAATAACGTAGACTTTCAGCTAAGGACAGAGCCCAGAGGTGGTAGCCCATCTAGGACTGCTTAGTTTTATATCCTTGCCATTTTTCAAGATTTTACCAATAGTGTATCTGGGGTCCAGGAGGTATTTGCATGTGCTCTACCTCCATTCCTCTCACTTCTCTTAACCCCCAGAAAAACCTTGCCCTGAATTCCTCATAGTCCGTGATTTGTCTACTCTAAAGTGAACTCACAGCCACAATTCCTACTGATCAGCTTGTGACTACTGACTATTGAAGAAAAAGGTTTGCTCATAATCTGGGGCTGTGATGCTGTGAAGTGATTTTCTAAAGTAGCATTTGGTTACACCCCCTCTTCTTTTCATCTGCTAATAATAACAACCCAATCATATCACAGCTCTTAAAGGCAATGGGTCTGGTCATGACCTTGCTGAAAGCAGAGCCTAAGAGGTAATCCTCTATTCTCTTAAAGATAAATAGGTGTCATACTTTTTAGTTATCTTGTATAATAACCTATTCCAATTAGCAAAGATTGGAGTAAGGATGAATGAATGATGGGGTGAATTTCAAGTCCTGATAACTGTATCTAGCATTTTTGAGTGCCTTTTGCATGCTGGACACATTATCTTAATCTACTATGTAGGTTTAGCAAACTCATTGTATGTATAGATGGCTAAACTGATACTTGTTGGGAGTATATCTTTACCAAAGCCGTGTGGCAATAAAGAGAGCTGAAATTTGAACTCAGATCTTGGGGGCTCTAAATTAATTGTCTTTTAGGAATCAGTGGTTATTTGTCTTGTATTCAAGGTATACTCCTCATAGATCCGTATGTTTTATTTCTATGTACAATTTCTACATAGATTCCCTGGGCAACATATTTATGAACAAGGAGAATAGTCAGAACCCTGTGCAACCCAGCAAAAAATGATCCTCAGCAGTGGGTACTTTTAGAAACCCAAAAGATCAGGTAGGTATTTGAGACGATCCAGGTAAGGCAACAGGATTTCAGCATAGATGCTCCTCAAAGCAGTAAGAGTGTTTCCTATTGACCAGGAAGAGGGAGCGTTAGTCGGAGTCCTGGTCACACCTATGGAGCATTATTTCTTCTAACTATGCTACCTCAGAGCTGTCAAGACAACCTTTGGGCACATCCTAATTTATGTTGTAAAAGACAGTAACAGGGTGGCTCGTGATCTCGTCTCCTAAGATTAACATAGTGTTAGTTATCTTTCTGAATGGTGGACCTGTAACTCTTTGCTGTTTTTGCATTTGGCAAAATGATCACCATCCCATGATTTGACTTACCTGCTAAAATGTTACAGCACAATCACCTCATGAGATGTTGGGGCTACTGCAGTGTAGTTGCCCCAAACACTGTAAGCTTTGTCTTCTCATTGATACTCTTACTTTCGGGATGCCCATAGCGATGATTATGGATCAGTAGCTCTGGGGAAAGCAGGGGAGTCATTTCTGGTGGAATGGAGGTGTCATCAAAGACAGGAGAGATCTTTAGGAACAGTGCCACTCCAGTTTTAATTTTAAGGCTATGTAACTCGGGAGTTTTGATTCCCGTCGTGGGGCAGTGCTGGGTCTAGGGCGTCATGCCTATGGACCAGCTCATGCTCCTCCTCAGGGACCGTTTTTTTCCTCATCACACAGACTTCTGCTCTGCTGTATCTGGCTACGGGTATGTCTTTCTCCAGTCACCCTTTGTTAGTATGGCATAGAATATCTCCACTAAATAACAGGTGTTTTTAAGCCTACTTAAACCAGATATTGTTTGGTTCACTTTTCTAGCCCCTTGCCCTGGGGAAAAAATAGTGGGCTCTCAGAAAAGATGATCAAGGTGTGCTGTGTGTTGCTCCACCATACTGTTGCCTCTGAAGAAACAAAATGAACACCAGCTATGGTCAAATGTCCTTTGAGAAAATTTCTTTAAGACACTTGTCTCAGATATGCTTATTGTCATAAGACTGTTAATGACAGTGAAGGAAATTACTAAAAAGTACAAAACAAAAACAGAAACAAAACTAGTTTTATTAACTAGAATAAAAATAATGGTTTTCTGTTGTGGGATCAGCATTCTATCACTGTTACAGAAATGTATCATTCCATATCATTCCTTCCTAGATTGCTGGATAACTATGTTCAAATTTTTATTTTCTGTTTGAAATTTGAAAAGGCAATATTTGCCCGTCAAAGACTTTGAAATCCCCTGGTTTCAAACCAGAAAGGATTCATGAGTGCCCTGGGGGATAGGAATTTCAACTTCCTCTCCTTGGGTCCTGCACAGTGCCTGGGGTGTATCAGGCTCGGTGGGGGGTGCGTCACACTAACTGGAAGGCACCTAGTGTGTTTCACGGCCCCTTGCACATGCCCGCAGACACTTCCTTTTGATACGGAGCGAGATTTGCATCAAGGCATATGCACATTTATATTTACCCTTCTTTCAGGGACAGTGCAGCTCCAAGTGCCCTCTGCACGTGTGATTAAATATTAATTAGGCTTCTAATATAAGCAAGTGAGTTCACAGGCCCAAGTGTCACATAAATAATTCATGAAGTACCGGAAGGCTCAGCCTGGAAAGCTGATTGGCCACCTTGGATTTGTATAATTACGAAGTTTCATTATTAACAGTGGAAGTGGTGGAGAGATTTGCCTAGCTTGAGGGACTTTGAAGGCATAAGCTGTCTCATTAGGGTAAAAGGGAGTAAGGCAAAATATGCAAACTTGTTAGCAGAAAAGAAGGGGGCATGAGATTGAAACTTAGCCTTCAAACATGACTATGGTCTGTGTGCATTTAAAAATATATAGCAAAATTGGTATTCTGATTGACAAGCATGTTTACTTTGCAATTTTAGTATACTGTGCAATACTTCAAAGCTTTTGTTTTAAATAGAAGGTTGAAATCTTTAATATTTTACTGAAAAAAGCCACAGGTAGCCTAATGGGCCCTGTGGAGTGAGGTTTGGAGGTAAAAGAATGAAGACAGTCTAGGGCTCTTGCTAGAATGTGTGTTGTGCATGCAATTAAATCTCAAGGTCAAACAATTTACAGACAATTACTTTTCTAACATCTCCAGAAATGCCTGCTTACACGTCTTTAATTTTAAATGATACTGATATTCCAATTCTCCCCAAAGGTTAATGCTGACTAA
This sequence comes from Manis javanica, assembly GCF_040802235.1. Classification (NCBI taxonomy): domain Eukaryota; kingdom Metazoa; phylum Chordata; class Mammalia; order Pholidota; family Manidae; genus Manis; species Manis javanica. The sequence goes on along the minus strand of NC_133168.1, from coordinate 9,923,944 downwards.
ATCCAGCTGTGACCTGACACGATGCGACAGCACAGTGCCTAATTATCCTCTGGATAGTCATTTACTTGAAACCATTAAAAGAATAGGCTGAGAGGAAGATTTAGGACCCTGAAAAAATGTTAGCCTGACTTCTTTCTTCTCGAAGATGGGACGGGCTGAAAAATAAAAATAAAATCCTGCTAAATGTTAGCCATTTGCTTTGATGGCAGAAAATTGTTCATCCCACTCTGTTTTTTTACAGGTTAAATTGCTAACTAGTTCATTTTATCCATTGCCTACGGCTGGCGCTAAATGTCAGTGACAAATTTTGTACTTGTCTTGAAGAATGAATTAAGTTATGCACAAAAGCTATAGTGCTCTTTTAAGATGAGTGAATTGCAGAGGGAAAAAAGTTGCTCTTTTGAAAAAGGATTATTTTGATTAAAGGCCTTTTCTATTGTAGCTGAAGACAGGTAGTGGTTTAAGATAATTCTGCCAGTTACCTCCCACAGAGGGTGCAGTCCTTTACCAGAAATTTCTTTAAGAGCACTTTTGTCATGATTATATACAATGATTATTATCATAAGACTATTAGTGACAGTGAAAGAAATTACTAAAAAAAAGTTACTTTTTCTTAACTATTAAAAAAATAATGGGTTACTGTTGTGAGATCAGCATTCTATCACTGTTACATAAACCTTTCAGAGAGAGTTGCAATGGAAATTAAAGAGGGACACCTATGCTTGTCAAAATGTTTCAAAAATGAAACCCTAGATCCTTCAATAATATACAATAGGAAAATATGACAGCAACTGGTGAAGATTTTCATCCTTGTTATTTTTAGTTACTTGGCAATTGAATTCTCCTCCCAATAACTCTAGCAATGAGAAGTTATCAATATTCCATTGTAAATGGGCTTATTATCACTAGCTTAAATGAAAGGAGATTTGCATCAGTCCTTTCTCGGGTTTTCTTTTCCTTTATGAAGAATACTTTTGCTTATTTTATATGCTAAGTTTATAGTAGTAATTTTATCATAGTCCCGAATTATTCTAGCTAAATTTTAGCACTCTTGATAAACAAAATAAGCAAAATGAGAATTCAGTTTTTAAATACAGTTTTAGTGTGAGCATACAGCAAAGTGTTGGGCACTGGAAGGGGTGTTTCACCTCGAGTTCCAATTATGGGCATTTGTCTGTGTGGGGACAGGATTTACCACGATGAACTCCAAGAATGTGACTGACGATGATTAGTTTATAATTTCTGTTCTGCTAGTCCAAAATGATTCTTGAAGGAGCAAAAATATATTGATGGTTTCTTGGTGAAGCAGTGAGACTATAAGGTTTTTTAGTTAGAATTGTCCTTTCATTTTAAGGGACAGGTATAACCACGAATTGTTATAACACACCATTCTACTGTCCTATGAAACTATTATAGGGAATTCTATATTTAAAGAAAACTATAGTGATTAGTTTGAGAACCTTAGTTAAATAATTACTTACTTGAGATCAGCTCTTTTAAAGTGCATTTAAATTAATAAAATGAGCTGTCAAATCAGCTCTTACTAAAGCAATAGATAAATATAGGTGTTTAAACTTTTGTTAAGACCCGTTATTCAGCCTTGGCTAGGAATGGCTTTTGTGACTGAATGGCTTTTTCCTCTACCTCATAATCCCCCCACCCATTCTCTAACCGCTGTGATCTTGTTCTATAATTATGAGTGGTGTGAATGGCCTCTCAGTTGGAATTGTCATTATCTTCATCCTTCCCAGCGAGAGTTTCAGTTGCATGATGTAGAACAAGATTCTGAGGAAACAGCCCAGGCCTCAGTATTAGCAAGTCTCCCAGAATGTTGTTTAGGATAATTTTGTGTGCGGGTGTGTGTGCATGTGTGTGTGTGTGTGTGTGTGTGTGCATGTGCATGCATGTGTGTGTGGGGGGGTCAGTGGGGGAGGATGTCAGGTTAAATGAAACAGAATTTTATCTACAAAAAGTTGATTCTTATATGCTTTCCTGGGTTTAGGCTCACACCATCTCTTAAGCTAATTCTGCAATGGCCAGACGCTCCGTCAGTAGGGAGTGTGTGTCTGTGTTTTAAAGACTAGTGTCTCAGGAATTTGGACACTAGGCAGTAGAGATCATGTAGCATATTCACCTTTTTGGACTAGAACACACTAACGTGGTTTTACCTGGTTTCCTCTCTCCTTTTTTGTTTTTTACTGTCCATATAGTTATCACATTAACCATATGGGCTTAAATATAATAATAGTTTTTAATAAATAATTGTCAAATTGTAAAAATTTATTAAGAAAATAATAGCAAAGATAAAATCAGAGAGCTCAGTTTTTCGCTGAGTTCAGTGCTTGGTGTTTGCCAGGTGGGTTTTGCCTTCAAATGGTTTCCTCTGTGACTTGTTGGTATTAATGAGGTTCTCGGTAGGGTCAGAAGGAGGAGCTGGGAGCATTCTTTTCCCCAGTGGAAATCTTCTCTGTTATCTCCATATATGCGGCTGAGAATGTAGACCTACTACTGGCAAGTATTCATTGTTGCAATGGGTATAGAGAATCTGTGTTGGCATTTTGCTTCCACATGTAGCCATCTTGTGTAATCCATCCCACTGGGTTTAGAGGTGAAACCTTATTTTGTCTTTTTTTTTTTTATGAAAATGGTGGAATTGGTTGGGAAAGTAGAAACTTGGGGAGTAAAGTCTTCTGCCAAAATGTAGACTGAGAGCCACAGTGGTTAGATTTGTGTGTAACTTGGAAATATAATAGCTAAGTATCTTTTTGGGCTTTAGCTGTGAATTCTGTCCAGTTACCTGTTGTTATTACTCGACATTTCAATGTTTCTACATAAAAAGTGCTCTTTTTAGTGGCAGTTTGAGTGTAACATTAAACAGTTTTGGTGCAATATTAACAAATGTCCATTTGAAAAATACTTTTACCATCTGGACTTACTTGACAAGGACCATATACTGTAAATTGACTTGTAGTATGATTGAGTCCAGTTGACCCTTTCTCTTGAAAATATAAAGCATGTTAGTGCAAATTCAGGTCATTGAACATTTTTGTTTCTATTTTTCTTTTCAGGGTGATATGGCTGCATGTACTTAACATTCCATGAAGTCACATGCATAGGAATTATAAATTCAATAGGAGTCATAGAGTATCATTTGAGGATTGGGTGTCCATAGGATATTTTATATTCAATTCTACCTCTGTTTTCAAAGTTATTATTTATATAACTTGTCATCTCCTTTAACCCTACTTACTTTTCTAAAAGAGGTGTCTCTTACTGCTCAGACTATTTTTTCCATGATTTCATTTTGATCTTCTATCATTAAATATTACACTCTTGAGAACTATGTACTGTATTTTCTCTTTTGAAATATTAAACCCTGTTTTCTATCTTTGTTATTTATTTTTTAAACCTACTAAGTTTGATTTGCTCCCTCTTCTCCCCCTTTGGGTTTTCAGAGCACAAAGCTTTTCGATAAGTGACGTAGGGCACATAGAAGATGAGGCAAAAATATTGAAAAATGACCTCAATAGTGTAACTATCATTAAGACCTTAACTTCATACAAAGTCCGTAAATTATCACTGTCTTTCCACTGACTTGGACTTTCTAATTGCTGCATCTCATAGTTGTGGTGTACTATTATCCACAATAAAATAATCAAGTGCAATTAATACTTTTTCCTACGTAAAAGCTGGCCAGCTAATACACTTGTTCCTGTAATGATTTTATTTGACATAGGTGACTTAGAAAGAGACAATATGTTAGGATTTCTTTTCAAGAAAATAACATCTAGGTAAGTATGAAGAAAATTCAGAGTAACTTCCTTTTAGATGTTGTCTCCTTAAACCCTTCCTGGGATCTGATTTACGCTGACACTCTGAGCACTGTATAAACAGTATGGTGCAGTGCTCCGTCTCTCCTCATGCCCCCAGTTCCCTATCCATCCCAGTAAATCCTTTGAAGGTTTTATTATTCAGGGGTAGGAAGACCGGAGTGAAAGCTACAGAATGATTTAACACTGTGGGAACTTAATCAATAAGAGTGTTGCCCAGAGCTCTCAGGAAAGGGTGTTGTTTTCCATCCCGATGATAATGAGGCCGAGGAGCAGCAGCCCCTGGAGAAGCAGTGCTGGGGCAGCGATTCTTTGGTGGTGCTTTTGCTGGTTGCTAATTAATAGTTTTGAGGCCAGTGGGGCACCTTTTGGCCTCTCTGACATTTGCAAGCTTTTCTGTGGCTTGTCCCACATGTCTTTCCACCATCAGGGGTCACTCTCAACTGGATTGGAGTCTGACAAGTCTAATTGGCTCGAATCTATGCAGATTTAAACATCTAGCCCACATGCCAAAAATCTGATGTTTTCTCATGCTGCTTCTGAGTTCCTGGCATTATGGGATCGGTGCATGCCTGAATTATTATGTACCAGCTTATCCTTCTGTTAGCATGTTAAAGAGCAATTAGCTGGACGTGGTGTAAGAAATAGGGGAAAGAACTTCAATGCAGTTCAGTTGTAAATGCCTTTTATACTTAAAAAAACTGTCAGACCATTGAGCATTACTGGTTGGAAAGCAGAGTGAATTGTATAGTCAGATTTTTTAAAGGGTGAATAATTTCCCAAGGGTTGGTTGAAAAAAAAAAAAGATCCTTGCTGGGCAAACATACAACTGTGATATAATGTAAATCACCCAAACATTCTTCATTTACTTACATTGTCCCATTTACTTTTCCCGATTTTACCTTCCTCTCACATTCTCAACTTCTATTATTTTAAAAAATTTCAACTGCTTATAACTGGCTAGATACATTTTCTTGTAGACTATGTTTTTCCATCACTGCCAGTTTGTAGGATTTGAATTAATGGCAGGATGCTGAGCTAGATGCACTCACACTCAACCCAAGTCATCTGGACAAGATAATAAATTCATGTGTCCTTGGAAATATTTTATTTTAATTGACAATTAAGACATACACAGAATAACATAATAGCTATGCTGATATATTGCTTCCTAGTTTATAAAATATTTTGTCATGTTTAATCTTCACAGTAATCTTAAGAAGACAGTAGGTCAGCGTAGGTTAATATCCTTAAATTTATAAGCAAATCTATTGATTTACAGAAAAATTAGGTGATTTGCCCAGTGGGCCTATGCCACTGAAAAGCAGAGATAGTTTTGATCCCACGCCACTTTTTTATCACAACATGTATGTGTGAAAATAATGTGTTCAGTAGATTATTTCTTAAGCATCTTTTTTCACTGCACTAATTTTTTAAATGTGTTGGCTTAGTCTTAAAAGTATCCAAGAAATTTATGAAACATTGCAAAAAGTGTTGACTTAATTTTACCTATGTGTCATTAAAAAAAAATTAGCACCAAAATACTCTAGTGATTTCATTGGATTTCCATTTACTGAGAGTTTTGTGTCATCGTTGGTAATTCACCTGAAGACATCACCTCTGCCATACTATCTGTGGAAAATATCCAAGTAATGCTTAAAAGTCTTACTTTTTAATTAAAATCATGTACAAAAAGATGTATTTGATGCTAATAATAATTTAAAATATCAGCTCAATGCTATTTTCAGCCTTTGTTCCAGATACTTGAGAAGTCTGAGAATATCTTTTTTCCTTTTTTAAAATTATAGAAGGCTGGAGTTTTTTTTTTCACTGCTCTGGTATCTCAAAATTGCTGATTTCTTAAACCCCTCTTTCTTGCTCCTTACAATTCACTTTATTATAATTAAAGTTTTGGAAAAATATTACAAGATAAGAAGAAATGTGTGTGTGTATGTGTGTGTAGTATAGTGTTGTGGGATGGTATAATAATTTAGAATTTTCTGGTCTTCAGTAGTAGAATTGATTCTATGGAGTATAGTGACTACTTTTTTTTAAATTTTTGCTTTTGGTTTCTATTTGTGTAATCAATCTACATCTAACACTACACATAGACCTGGACATTTAGTAATCAAACTAGTAGAAGAACCTAGCTGTCATTAGTTCAGATCCTTATTACATATCATAAGCTAAATTATATTTATGTGTTTTTCTGTTTCCCTTAAGCAAATAATTTAGGACCAGTAATATAGGAAAGAAAAGGAGGATAAGCACTTCAATATGTTACTTGTGGAAATAATTTATTATGACTATGTAGTCTGACATTTTTCCATTAGGAAATGAATGAACTTTCATTTTAACAAATTCTGATATTCGGCCAAGCAGTTTCAGTGAACAATGCTGCAATAAGAATGAGACCACATCTGGTTCTTGAAGGGGAAAGGAACTAATAATTTAAACATATTCACTATTTATTTGTTAGGTTGGGTGACCAGAGATCGTGGCTTGCTTGGGCCAGTCTGATTTACACTAGTTTTGGCCTAATTAATAGTAGTGCTTTCCTTCAGTCTCAAACCATATGAAATATATGCCTTCTATCTCCTTTGTCTAAATATTCTCAAATGGAATTAAATCACCAGAAAATTTGAGTTTCTACTTTGGATTTGCCATTAACTAATTGGGTAATTTAATGAAATTATTTACCTCTCTGTACATCAGGTTTCTCTTCAGCGGAACAGGAATGACCTACTTTTCCATATACAATAATGATGACTTCCCAGAACTTTCATGGCTATTTCTCTTAGAACATATCCAGAGAAACTTATTATTAACAGACAAAGAAATTAGTATTTTAAGGTGGTATCAAACATTTTAAAATATAAAATGGCTGGGCTTTCAGAAGACACCAGTTAAAATCCTGGCTCACCACTTTACCAAATGTAATTTTTTGGAGAATTATGTTTGAACTCTGGATTTGTGTGTGTGTGTGTGTGTGTGTGTGCATGCATGCAAGTGTGTGATTGTTTTGTTTTCACCTGAAAATAAAAGGCAAACAGCTAATATTCCTTACCTCTCTAGCACAGATTTAGTGAAAATGATAGGTACTCAATAGATGTCAGTTTTATGAAAATAGTTGGACAAACTTAGAGTCATATGAATATGGCTTACTGTTGTTATATAATGATGATTACATATTGTGTTGCATTTGATTTTGCTCACTCATTTAAATCACTGTTTATATCTCTTTGATCACTGTGCTTAAGCAAGGATAAAATATTTAAAATGTTTCTGTGTTGCATATAGATCTTGTCTCGATCAAGGAAATCGAGTAGCCTAGGAAATATTAGCTACTTGAGCCAAAAGGGATGTGGTTTTGATGGGCTTCAATTCTAGAGGAAAGTTTGAGAGTAGCAGTCAGGCCAACTGTCTAGAAACTAAGGAGAAAGAATCCAAGTACAGGACCAAGCTAAGATGGGCAGGGTAAGGCGGGATGTTATTTGGGACAGGGAGTATCCATCAGCTGTTACCAATCTAATTTGGAGTAAAGATCAATCTTGTACTGGAATATGGTTAGGAGTGGGGCTGTAGGAGAAGGAATTGAGAGGAGTGGTAAGCAGTTAGAGAAATACTTCAGTATAGGTTTCAGACTAGATGCTGTGAATAGGCCCAAGGCTTCGGTTGAAATCATTGGCAAATCTGCCTTGTTATGAGGTAAGAAAGAAAGATGTGGGTGCAATTGATCAAGGGCCCATGTCCTGGTTGGCTTCTTTTCATCAGATTTGTTATTCAGTGGTATCCGCACTACATGCTAGTTGGGAATTGAGTGTATATTTTCTTTTGCACCTGGGCACAAATGGGTAGGTAGTCTCAGAACTCCATACTATTAGAGGGGTAGGGCTCTACATCTACCAAGTTTTATTCACTAGGTTCCTCCAGACTAACTAAAGGTAATGAATGGTTACATACATATTAAACCACTTTTACACTTATTTTCCCCTTAAAATTCTACTACTAAGGGACATACTTGTAAATGTATCTGGAATGCCTACTTATTATACATTAATTTTTTCCCTTTTGTCACTGAGTTAGAAGGATCAATCTCTCAAGCCCACAATCAGTTGTGACTACATCTGTAAAAACTAACAGTGGATATACATTTTCAAAATTGAAAGTCATTATAAAACAATGTAGGCCACTGTAAATCATAGCTAAAAACAGTTATAATGGAAATCTTTTATCTATGTCTGATCCACTAACATGCTGTTATTCTGAGAACTAATAACTTTTCCTTGGAGATAGGGCCCCAAATTCAATTTTATAGCTCATAGTCCCAGTAAATAGAGAAAGTCTGCCAAATCTGCCTTTATAGATCTCCGTGATTTCATGTTTCTACCATATGTATTGAGCTAGAAGAAAAATGAGAAGTGAGGTTTGATGATTTCTTTTTGATTGGCCAATAAGCACTACTATGTCTGTACGTGAAGTTTTGTTATTAATACTTTTACATTATTTCATAGATATATCACTAGCATTAATTATTTCAGTAAAGTATTTGGGAGAAATATTTGCTCCTCTTTCAAATAGTAATTCAGCCTCAACTATTTGAATAGGCCATCAATCCTTATTTTCTACTCATTGAGCATTGTTATTCACAATAATCAACTTCCACCATAGTGTTATTAGAAGGGAGTATACTGCTCACTTCCTGGCAGTGGCCTCTTTGATATTTTCTAGATCCACAGGAGAAATTTACTGAAAAAGCACAGTGTTCTGAGAAAACAGAGACTTAAAGGAGCCGTCTGCTTCTTTCAACCTAAGAAACTAACTTCTCATGAAGAGGTTTAGATTCCAACGTTGATATTAGCTCCCAATATAACTTAGTAATGTTTTCTGAGTTATTTCAGTTTTGCTTAAGTATTTTTTACTTTTATCAAATTTATTATTTCAAAGTTAACTACTACTTTTCATCAGAGATTTTTAGCTGCACACAAAAGAATCCCACTGGCTAACTTACAGCAGAAAAGGAGTTCATTAAAATGACAGTGAATATTATTCAACTATTAAGAGGATGTTAAAAAAACCTCTGGAAAAACTAGAGATTCAAGCTTGTAGGTTACATAGTAGAAACAAATCCCAAAGTTATCTTGCAAGAAGGAATGATCTACTGGCTATAGTTATAGAACCTTGCAGCCCTGACAGTACCTGCCGTGGACCACTGCCCCTATCCTCATTAGATCAGATTCTGCACATTTAAAATGCAGAATAGTACTTTTGCTATTGGACTTTGCTGAACACCTTATCATTCCAGAGCCTAATCCAGAGATTTATATAATGAAAACTCTATAGAAATGCCGAGGATTGTCTAGTAGGGTTCTGATCTTCTATTCACTAGGATTGTTCAAGTAGAGGTGAGACAAGCATTTATAAGGGTTAATTTTAAAGGATTCCTTCATCACATAGGGTTTGAATTAGACTGTTTAAAATCATAGTTTAAATCTGGGGAAAGTTTTAGGATATATTATTTGTCAGTTTCCTTACTTTCTCTTTCCTCTATTGATCTGCAAGGGCTTCTGCTAGAATGGCACTCTGTTTATGTCCCTTTGTGGATATCACTCCAGGTAAATGAAAATAGGGTATACATTCCTACATAAGAGGGTTCATTTTATCAGTTCTATATTTCACACAATGACTGTTTCTTTCTTAATAAATCCAGAAATAAAGACAAAGAAAAACTACTGATGTTATAGACTCCCAGCTTAACAGTTGGATTGAACATAAGTCCTTATCTTTGCTGTTCATGAAACAAAAAAAATGACAGAAGATTAATAAATGTATTAACACATATGGACAAAAAGAATGGGAGAGGAGAATAACATAGATGAGATATGTTCCCAATGTTGGAAGTTAGAAAGCAGATGGAAAAGTGGTACCTAACTATCTCATACAACTCAGTAGCAAAAATCTAAGCAGTCTGGTTAAAAAACTGGGCAAAGGACTTGAATAGACATTTTTATGAAGAAGATGCAAATGACTGACAGACGCATGAAAAAATGTTCAACATCACTAATGAGCAGGAAAATGCAAATCAAAACCACAATGAAATATCACCTTTTGTCAAAAAGACAGACAACAAGTGTTGGTGAGACTATGAAGAAAACGGAACCCTTGTGCATTGTTGGTGAGAATGTAAATTGGTGCAGCTACTATGAAAACCAATACAGAGATTTCTTAATTAAAAATAGAACTACCATGATACAAAGATCCAGCAATTCCACTTTTGGGAATTGAAAACACTATCTAGAGGAGATATCTGCAGCCCTCTGTTCATTGAGGCATTCTTCACAATAGCTTTGGCATGGAAACAACCTAAATGTCCTTCAGTGGATATATGGATAAAGAAAATGTGGTATAATGTATACAATGGAATATCATTCAGCCATAAAAAAGAACAAGATCTTGCCCTTTGTGACAACCTAGGTGGGCCTTGTGGGCATTATGCTAAGTGAAATAAGTCAGATAAAGAAAAATACTGTCTGTTGTCACTTATGTGCAGAATCTATAAAATCTGAACCCATAGAAGTAGAGAGTACAGTGGGGATTGCCAGAGACTAAGAGGTGGGGAAAATGGGTACAGACTCTCATTTATAATATGAATAAGTTCTGGGGATCTAATGTGCAGCATGGCGACTGTAATTAACAACATATTATATACTTGAAAGTTGTTAAGAGAGTAGGTCTTAAATGTTACCACTACACATACACGCATAGACACTGACACACACAAATGGTAATTATTGAGGGATTGGAGGTGTTAACTAACTTCTGTGGTGACCATTTTGAAATCTTATCAAATTATCACATGTGTACCTCAAACTTCCATATAACACAATGATATCTCAATAGAGCTGAAAAAATGTGGCACCTGATTTAGATGCCGGAAGAGAAGTAAGCTGATTGGTTTCCTAGTCTTTCTTACAGAAAATTTCAGGAATTGTAGGCACTAGTTAATTAGGAAGTCTGTGGTGTGATGTAGGACTAAAAACTGAAGGAATTATTTTTTGATGGTATATGGAATATTTAGACTTGAGATCCAAAGAAAATGGGAACAAGTAACACAAATCATGAAAGAAAATTTTTATTTTGATTCGAGGCTTAGTAAGTAAGATCAGAGAGGATAAGGAAAAAGAGAATCACATCGTGTTAATAGTTCAGGATAGTCTCTTTAACAGATAATTCTGGGAAAACAGGATATCTAAATGCAAAAGAATGAAGAGGGGAACTTACCTTACATTGTATAAAAAATTGCTACAATGTTAATCTTGATCACTTGGTTAAGTTGATTTTTGCCAGGTTTCTCCTCCATAAAGTTCCCATTTTTCCCTTCCTATACTCTGTTCTTGAAAGCAAGTCGCTAAATCCTGCTGGCTTTGAAGAGCAGAGAAATTAAGCTTCAGCTTCTGGAGGGGCAAATATATTTAGATACAGTATCTGGAATTCTTCAGAATGGAATATTGGTCTCTTCTTCTTCCCCTTTTTAAAAATTCAAGCATTTTTATCAATATGAGCTCTTGTATGCTTATTTTATATTTTGAGTCATGATCCAATACTATGTTATTTATTTTGTTGTTTATAATATTTAAAAAGACTTTCTTCCTGACTTTAAACAATGATTTAGACTTTCATAGCTTGGCATCTGAAACCTGTGTTGAGTGCAAATAGACTCTGGTCATTCCTACTGTTAGGAGAATTTCATTATCTTAATGCAAATAGAATCGGTTATAATGAGTCCTTGTCTTATTTTGGTAAAGACATATAACATAAATTTATCTTCTTTACAGTTTTTAAAGTACACTGTGGTATTTTTAAACATATGCACAATGTTGCAACATCTCTAGAACTTTTTCATCTTGCATGACTGAAATTCTGTGCTTATTGAATAACAATGCTGTTTCCTCCTTCCACCATTACCTGGTAACCACCATTCTACTTTTGTTCCTATGAGTTTGATTACTTTAGATATTTCATATACATGGAATAATGCAGTATTTGTCTTTTTGTGATTCACTTATTTCACTTAGCATAAAGTTTTCAAGGTGCATCTGTGTTGTAGCCTATGCCAGGATTTTTGACTTTTTAAGGCTAAATAATATTCTGTTGTGCATTTTTTGTGTATCTACACCATATTTTCTTTATCCATTCATCTGTCAATGGAAATTTAGGTTGCTTCTGACTCTTGGCTATTGTGACTAATGTTGCAATGAACATGGATATGCAAATATCTCGTTGAGATCCTGTTTTCAATTTTTCTTGATATACACACAGAGGCTGGATTGGTGGGTCATATGGCAGTTTTATTTTCAATTTTTTGAGAAAACTCCATCTGTTTTCTGTGGTAGCCATACAGTCCTACCAACAGTGTGGAAGGTTTCCAATTTTTCCACATGCTTGCCAACACTTGTTATTTTCTGTTCTTTTGTTCTTTTAAATAGTTGGTCATCCTAATGGTGTGAGGTGATATCTTACTGTGGCTTTAATTTGTATTTCTCTGATGTTTAGTGATGTTGAATATCTTTTTTATATGATTCTTTGGCCATTTGTATATTTTCTTTGGAGAAATACCTGTTCAATTCCATTGCCCATTTTTAAATCGAGATTTTATTGTTAGTGAATTATAAGTTATTTAAATATTCTGGATATTAACCCCCTATCTGATACATGGTTTGCAAATATTTTCTCCCTTTTGTAGGTTGCTTTTTCATTCTGTTGATTGTGTCTTTTGTTGCACAGAAGTTTTTAAGTCTGATGCAGTTCCATTTATATATTTTTGCTTTTGCTACCTATCTTTTGATGTTGCAGTCAAGAAATCATTGCACATTCCAATGTCATGAAGATTTCCTCCTATGTTTTCTTCTAGGAGTTTTATAGACTCAGGTCTTACATTTAAGTCTTTAATCCATTTTGAGTTTTTTTTTTACATGGTGTGAGACAAAAGACCTTTTCATATTTTGCATTTAGATAACCAGTTTTCACAGAATCATTTGTTGAAGAGACTATCCTCTCCCCATTTTGTATTCTTGACACCGTTGTTGATGATCACTTGTAAGGGTTTTTCTGGGCTTTCTAGTCTATTCTCCTGTTTTAAGGGTCTGTTTTTATGCTGATGCCATACTGTTTTAATTACTATAACTTTGTAATATGCTTTGAAATTAGGAAGTTGAAGCCTCCAGCTTTTTTCTTTCTTGAGTTGTTTTGGCTATTTGAGGATGTTTGAGATTCCATATGGACTTTAGGATATTTTTTTTCCATTTCTGCAAAAAGAAATGCTTTGATAGTGCACAGAATCTATAGATCACTTTGTGTAGTACAAATATATTAACAATACTAAGTTTTCCAGCCCATGAACACAAGATGTCTTTTCATTTATTTATATTATCTTTCATTTCTTTAAGCAGTATTTTCTAGTTTTCAGGATACAAGTCTTTCACCAATTGAGGTAAGTTTATTCCTAAGTATTTATTCTTTTGGATGTTATTTTAAATGGAATTGTTCCCTTCATTTCCTTTTCAGATATTTGATTGTTGATTTCATACCACACAACTTTTTTGAATTCATTTATTATTTCTAACACTTTTGTACATGTGTCTAATCTTTAGAGTTTTCTATGTATAACATCATGTCATCTGCAAAGAGAGATAATTTTACTTTTTCCTTTCCAATTTGGATATGTTTTAATTTATTTTCTTGCCAAAATTCTCCTGTTAGGGCTTCTAGCACATACTGAATAGAAGTGGCAAGGGTGAGCATCCTTGCCTTGTTCCTGATCTTAGAGGAAAAGCTTTCAGTTTTTCACTGCTGAATATGATGTTAGCTATGGTGTTTCATACAGGACCTTTATTATGCCTAAGTAGTTTTCTTTTATTCCTAGTTTGTTGAGGTTTTTTTTTTAATCATGAAAGGATATTGAATTTTGTCAAATGCTTTTTCTGCAGCCATGATCATGAGATGATTATGTGATTTTTCTTCTTTGATATATTAATAGGTTGTATTACATTTATTGATTTTTCATTTGTTGAACCCTCCTTGCATCCCAAGAATAAATCCTACTTGGTCATGGTATAAAGTCCTCTCAATGTGCTGTATTTAATTGGTACTATTTTGTTAAGGATTTTTCCATGTTCTTAAGGAATACTCTGTAATTTCCTTTTCTTGTAGTATCTTCATGTGACTTTGGTATCAGAGTAATGTTATCCTTATACAGTGAGTTTGAAAGTGCTTATTCCTCTTTAATCTTTTGGAAAAATTTGAGATGGATTGATATTAATTCTTCTTTAAATGTTTGGTAGAAATCTCCAGTAAAGCTATTTGGTACTGGAATTTTCTTTTTTGTCCAAATTGTTGACATGATTTTTCATTGTAGGCTCTTCTAATCCATTCTATATCTATAGACTCAGTTTTAATATCTGTTTTCACTTATGATTTTATTTGAGTCTTCTGTTTTTCATACTTAACCTAGCTAAAGTCTTATCAATTTAGTTGACCTTTTCAAAACGATTCTTAAGTTTTATTGTTTTTTTTCTATTGTTTTCCTATTCTTTCTTTATGTCCTACTCTTTATTATTTCCTTCTGGTAACTTTGAGTTTATTTGTTATTTTTCTAGTTCCTTGAGCTATAAAGGAAGCTATATGATTTCATGTGCTTTCATATTACTGTCTTGTACCCATTTGTTGCAACTTTCAGTTAGCATTTCTTGTAAGGCTGGTATAGTAGTGACGAATTTCCTTAACTTTTGTTTATCTGGGAAAATCTTTATTACTCTTTCATTTTTGAAGGACAGTTTTGCTGGTATAGTACTCTTTGTTGGGAGGTAACTTCTTTCAACACTTTGAATGTATCATCCTACTCCGATTTGGCCTGGAATATTTCTGCTAAGAAGTCTGCTGCTAATATTTTGGGAGCTCTCTTGTATATGACAAGTTACTTTTCTTTTTGCTTTCAGGATTCTCTCCTTGTCTTTAGCTCTTAACAGTTTGATTATAATGTCTTGATGTGGGTCTCTCTAGGTTCATCCTAGTTGTAGTATTTTGAGCTTGAATTGAATGTCTGTCTTGTTCCTCAGATTTGTGCAGTTTTCAGCCATTATTTCTTCAGATAACTCCCTTTCTCTTTTGCTTTGCTCCTGGAATCTTATAATGCATGTGTTGATCTATTTTATGGTGTCCTATAAACCCTTTATAATTTCTTCATTTCTCTTTAATTTTTTTTCTTTTTGCTCCTCTGACTCAATAACATGAAATGACCTGTCTTTGAGTTCACTCAGTCTTTCTTCTGCTTGATCAAGTATTATATTAAACTCCTCTACTTAATTTTTCAACCCACTTACTGTATTCTTTAGCTCCAGAATTTCTGTTTGATCTTTTTTTAATAGTTTTTAATGTTTTTGTTGTTATTCTCATTTTATTCATGCATTATTTTCCTGATTTTGCTCAGTTGTCTATGGTCTCTAGTAGATCACTGAGCTTCTTTAAGACAACTAATTTGAATTCTTTGTCAAGTAATTCACAGATATCCATTTATTTGGTGTGGGCTTCTGGAAATTTATTTCTTTAATTCAGCCATGTTTCCCTGTTTCTTTGTATATTTGTGATTTTTTTTTTTTAACTGAAGTTTATGTGTCTGTACAAACAGCTGCCTTCCCCATTCTGGCTTCACACAGAAGACCTTCACCAATCAGCCCAGCTAGAGATTCTTTGGACCCTGAAATCTTTTTTGGGGGGATGCTACTTCTCTGGCCTTGAGCATGTGATTTTCCAATTAAAGACAGTATTGGTTCTTTTTCCCTAGCTCATAATCTCTGGCTCCCTCTTGTGTCTGTCATAGGTATTGCATGTTCTCCGGTACTACAGCAACAGGTGGCCCCACTCTTCTTTGCCTTCGCAGCCTCCAGGCTTCCAAAGTACTAAGGCTCCCTTTCCGTTTCTCAAAACAGTCCCTTGGGCAGCAATCTGAAAAGCTGGAATCCTGGATACATACTCCAGTATTTTCTCTTCAAACTAAGGAGAGGCCACAAATTGGCTGCCTTCTTCCCTTTGTAGTGAGCTGTGATGGCCTCTGCTGTGGTTCTGCAGGCCCTCTGACAACAGCAGGAAGCCACTCCTCGCCACTCATTCACTTTCAGCAACTCCTGTGCGCTTAGGCAAGCAGAAACCAGGTCCTTCGGCAGCCTTCCAGAGAGCCAGGTCACTGAGGGCAGGTTCTAGTCTTCTCTTGTCCCAGAGGGATAAGCTGTGAAGCAAGCCCCAAGCCCCGTGGTGCTGGTTTGGGGAAGAGGCCGTCACATACGGAGTGAGTTGGGTCTTCCAGCCTGTTTGAATGTGGCCCTTCTCAGCTTTGCGCTCACCTGGGGTACCGCAATTTCTTAATTGGTTTCTGAGGTTCTCATTAAAGTATTTTATTCAAATATTGTTGGTTCAGATCTGGTTCAAATTCAGTTGTCTCTTTGGGGGAATGAAGGCTGATGCACCCTTTCCTCCATATTGCTGATGCCACTCTAGTTATAATGAGCTTTTATATCTTAAAGTTTATGATAGTTTTCTATCAAATATTTGATGGAAGAAACTTTCTTAAAGTTATTTACAGTGAAATTGGGGAAAATATTTGTCACCTAACCCACAGTTTTTATTTAATAATAGTTTGTCATTTAGTTTTCTACAGATAGAATATCTAGTTAGAGATAATTTCTTTAAACTTGATTATTCTAGCTCGGTTTGACTTTATCTTCAATAAGATGAACATGCAAGAGTTATCCGTGAGATTACCAGTTTTAAGATTTATAGCTTCTAAATGACAGAATGAAAAAAACCCCTGATCATTGTACAAATGGGAAGGAACAAATATTCATCAAATGGAGGAAAAAGGTTCTTGATTTAGGATTAGAAAGGTTACTAGGCGTAGTTACAATTGCTAGTGTTAAACTGCTATTGGGATTTTGTTCAAGAGAAAGGGATTGCATACTAGTTAAAGGAAAAAGAAAAGAAAATTATAGAAAACATAATGATGTAGGATATCTTGTAATACACACTTAAAAATGTATTTAAATATTTGGTATAAGGTTGGAATGTTATTTAGTGATTGAGAAACAGACTAGATGGTCTGACCAATATATTTTACCTTCACTTTTTGTCTTATTATGCATATGTGACAATTATAAGGTCAGTATTTTATTGCTTTTATCCAAAGGTCATTGAAAGATCTATGGAGATCAGCATGAAGTATGATATTTAGAATGGATTTTAGAAGAAAAGAACAAGATGACTTTTTGTATGTATAACAAAGTTTCATTTTCGAATAGAATTTAGAATAAAAATTAATGACATTATAGTTACCTGTAAATATTAAATAAATGTTGGTTCTAATTTTTGAAAGCACTGCCTCTAATCTCTATTTCAAAATAAAGATATTATATCTTATAATCACATTTCTCCCAGGAAATAATTTATTCTCTTCTTCAAGTATTTCTAAGGAGTTTTCTGTGTAAAAATCTGTAAGTACATTCTGACATCATTCCAGGTACAGAGAGTAGATCAACAAGTTTTAAAAAACGTCTTCCAAAGTGGGTTGTGCAAGATAATCTATTTTGATTTGAGAAAATAATATTAGAACTTTCTCAAAAAAATTTGTGACTTTGTTCTTTCAAAAAATGTGTGTGTGTAAGAATTAAAAATTATAATAGTACATTAGAGCACAGAATTATTTTAAAAATTATTAAGTACATTAGGAAACTTTTTACAGATAAAAGAATATAGTAAATTTAGGTCCATTGAGATGCAAG
Source organism: Manis javanica (assembly GCF_040802235.1). Lineage (NCBI taxonomy): Eukaryota > Metazoa > Chordata > Mammalia > Pholidota > Manidae > Manis > Manis javanica. The sequence continues at coordinate 9,906,288 of NC_133168.1, read as the reverse complement.
GACTAGAACTCTTAGATCTCATTATCCCATCTTGGCAATGACTATTATTTTTTTGCACCTTTATTGAGGTATAATTTACATATTATAAAATTCACTCTTTTAAGCATGTAATTCAATAATTTTTAGTAAACTTATGGAGTTGTGCAATAATTACAATAAACCAGTTTTAGTACAGTTCCCACACCTCCCCCTTCCAATTTTTACAAGGTCCATTTGTACTCAATCCCTATTCCCTCTGTTTCCAGGCTCTATAAATTTGCCTCTTTTGACATTTCGTATAAATTGAATCATATAATATGTAGTCTTTTGCATTTGACTTCTTTAACTTAATGCTTTTGAGGTTCACCCATGTGATAGTATGCATCCATAGTTCTTTCCTTTTTATTGTTTAGCAGTATTACATTGTTTAGATATATCACACTTTGTTTATCTACTCACTAGTTGAAGAACATTTAGATTATTTTCAGTTTTTCACTACTCTGAATAATGTTGCTCTGAATATTTGCCTAGGAGCACTTGTATGAATATTTGTTCTTATATTCTTGATCAGACTCCTAGTAGTGGAATTGCTGGGTAGCATGGTAATTTTATGTTTGTCTAAGAGAGCTTCAGTTTTTTCACATCCTTACTAACACTTTATATTATCTACCTTTTAGACTATAGCCATTCTAGTTGGTGAATAGTGTGACTACCTCATGTTGTGAGATAAGATTCTGAATTGATTTTTTGGCATATGAATGTTCAGTTAGCCAATACCATATCTTGAAAAGACTTCACTTTCCCTATTGAAATATCTTGGCATTTTTATTGAAAATTAACTCACCATTAGTATTTGATTCCTTCTAGATTCTCAATTCTATTTTATTTATCTAAATGTCTATTTTTATCCTGATATCACACATTCTAATTGGTGACTAGTAGTACCTAACAGGTTTTAACTTGAGTTTCCCATTGTTGAGCATATTTTATGCATTCGTTAGGCATTCCTGTATCTTCCTTAAAATGTTTAAAAAAATACTTTGCCCATTTAAAAATTTTTTTGCTATTGAATTTTGAGCATTTTAAAAATATATGGTAGATAAAAATTTACAAAAATATGACCTGAAGGCACAGTCGCAGGGGGGCCATCAGGTGAAAAATTGGGGATCAACAGAGGTGAGGCTTAGAACCTCACCCCCCCTGTTTTGAGAGAAATCTTCTGCATCCTTGGATTTTTTGTTGCCCTTGTCTAGCTTGGATTAATACTTAGTCTATAGGCACACACCTGATCATCTACATTTGCCCTCTTACAGCACTAAACTATGTTTTCTACCTTTATCTTGCATCTACCTACCACTGCAGCATTTTATTAAAATAATAATAATAATAATAATAATAAGGGGGAAATGTGGGATTCACATATAAATCAAGTATAAAAATCAAATGAATAATCATAATTGACCTGATTGTTTATAGTTCATGATGCGTGATCAAAACCGAAAGTTTCTGTGATGACTGCCCTTGCACTGTTCACCATGTAAGAATTTATTCACTATGTAAGAACTTGTTCACCATGTAAGAACCTGTTCATTATGCTTCAGAAGATTGGAGACTGTTGAGAATTAGGCTTGGGGTTGATTAATGATTGGGCATTGAGTCCCCTATACAGAATTTTAATGTTGTTAACAACCATATGATCAATAAGTATGAGAGATGCCCTCTCAAAAAAAAAAGTATGACCTGAAGATTTTTTTCCCCCACATCTGTGGCTTATCTTTTTTTTTATTAATGTATGATTTATATACACTCTAATGAAGGTTTCACATGAAAAAACAATGTCGTTACTACATTCACCCATATTATCAAGTCCCCACCACTACCTCAATGCAGTCACTGTCCATCAGTGTAGTAAGATGTGTTGTTTGTCTTTTTATTATATTAATGGTGTGTTTTGAAGCTGAAGAAAGTTTAATTTTAAGCAAGGCCAGTTTATTGACTTTCTTTTATGGATTATGCTTTTGTTGTTATGTCTAAGAACTCTTTGCCTAACTTAGTGCACAAAGATTTTATTCTGTTTTCTTCTAGAAGTTTTATAGCACTAGGTCTTGTGCTGAGGGTTATGATGCACTTGAGATCATTGGGTATGTTGTGAGGTAAGAACCTAAGTTGATATTTTGACATGTGACTATTCAACTATCCTAGTACCAAATGTTGAAAGACTTTCCTTTCCCTGTTGAAACTCCTTGGCACTTTTATTAAAAATCAATTGGCCATATGTGATTATTTCTGGATTCTCAATTCTATTCCATTGTTCTAAATGTGTATTCTTGCTGTTTTCACACTGTCTTTGTTATCATAGCTTTATATAAAGTTTTGAAATCAGATAATCTGAGTCTACTTTTGTAAAAAAAATGTTTTATCTATTTGATGTCATTTTCATTTCTATATAAATTTAGGGATTAACTTGTAAGGCTACAGAATAGATTCCTTGAATTTCAGTAACAATGGAGTTGAATCTATAGATTGTTCTGAGGAGAATTGTCATTTTAACCATGTTAAAGTTTCCAATCTATGAACATGGAGTATCTCTGTTATTCAAATCATCTTTAATTTCTTTCAGCAAGTTTTTGTTGTATGCTTGTTTGTTTCTTTCTTGTAATAGAAATTTTGTAAAACAATTTTAGGTTCACAGGAAAATTGAGCAGAGGGTACAGAAATAGCCCTGTGCATAACAAATACATAGTATCTCATGCTAACTAACCTCTCCCACCAGAGGGGTACATTCATTGCAATTGATGAAGCTATACTGACAAGCCATTATTGCCCAAAGTTCATAGTTTTCATTAGGGCTTACTATTGGTATTGTACAGTGTATACTTTGGACAAATGTATAATGGCATGTATCTACCATTATATTGTTATACAGAATAGCTTAACTGCCCTAAAATTCCTCTAGACTGTCTTTTTAACCCTTCTTTTCCTTTTATCTCTGACAACCACTGATCTTTTTAATGTCTTCATAGTTTACCTTTTCCAGAATGTCATGTACTTAGAATCGAATAGTATGTAGCCTTTTCAGATTGGTTTATTTCATGTACGAATATGCATTTAAGGCCCTTTCATTTCTTTCCATGGTTTGATAGTTCATTTCTTTTTAGCACCGAATAATGTTCCACGTCATACCACAGTTTGTTTATCCATTTACCTGCTGAAGGACCTCTTGGTTGCTTCCAAGTTTAGGCAGTTAGGTATAAAACTGCTGTAAACATCTTTGTGCAGCTTTTTGCATGGATATACATTTTCAACTCCTTTGGGTAAATACCAAGGAGCATGATTGTTGAACTGTCTGGTAAGAGTATGTTTACTTTTGTAAGAAACCACCAAATTGTCTTCCAAAGTGGCTGAACCATTTTGCATTTCCACCAGCAGTGAAGGAGAGTTCCTGTTGCTCTATAATCTCACCAGCATTTGGTGTTGTCACTGTTCTGTGCTTCGGCTAGTCTAACAGCATGTAGTTTTATCTTGTTTTAATTAATTTGCATTTCCATGATGCCATATGATGTAGAGCGTCTTTTCATATGCTTATTTGCTGTCTATGTATCTTCTTTGCTGAGGTGTCTATTAAGGTCTTTTGGCTATTCTTTAATCAAATTGTTTTCTTATTGTTGAGTTTTAACAGTTCTTCATATATTTGGCTAACAGTCTTTCATCAAATGTCTTTTGCAAATATTTTCCCTCAATATGTGGCTTACCTTTTCATTCTCTTGATAATATCTTTCACAGAGCAGAAAAATCTTAATTTTTTTTTTTCTGAAACATGTTTCTTTAATACAATATTCACTTAAAAAGGATAGAAAAATCTTAATTTTTAATCAGGTCCAGTTTATCAATTCATTATTTTATGGATTGTACATTTGATGTTATATCTAAAAAGTCATTCCTCAACCCAAAGTCTTCTAGATTTTCTTCCATATTATGTTCTAGGAGTTTTATAGTTTTGTATTTAACATTCAGTCTATGATCTGTTTTGGTTTAGTTTTTGTGTTTTGTGAAGAACATAAGGTCTATGTCTAGAACCTCAATAAATGTTGAGTAGCAGTGTGCTATATATACTTGTGCCTTCTTCCAATCTTAGGGGGGAAGTATTACTATTATGTGTGATGTTAGCTGTAGGTTTTTTGTAGATGCCCTTTATCAGATTGCAAAAGCTCCCCTCTTTTTCTGACTTGTTAGAAGATTTATTGTGAATGTTTGTTGGACTTTACCAAATACCTTTCTGCAACAGTTTATTATATGCCTTTTATCCTCTATTCTACTAATATGGTATATTACATTAAATGATTTTCATATGCTAAACTAACCTTGTATTCTGGAGATAAATCCCAGTTGGTCATGGTTTATATAGTCCTTTTTATGTTAGCAGGTTCACTTTGTTAATAGTTTGTTAAGAACTTTTGCTTTTATATTCATGAAGTATAATTATCTGTATTTTCTTGTGATGTCTCTGTGAATTTTTGGTATCAGAGTAATAGAAGAAGTTGGGAAGTTTTATCCTTTTTCTGATATTGTTTGGGGAGGGTTGATATTGTTTCTTCATTAGATTTGTTAGAATTGGTGAAGCCATTAAAAAAATTTTAAATATAAATATGATTACATTAAATCTTTACTTCCCTCCCTGTAATGGAAGTTTCACATTAAACTTAGAATAGGTTTCCAGTTCCTTACCATGGTTTACAAGGCCTACGGTACAGGGAATCTGCATCTGATCTCACCCTACACCACCCTCTCTCTCCCTTACATAGTGTGTTCCAACTACATCGGCCTTTTGTGTACCTTGAACACTCTAGTCTTAGTACCGTTTCACTTGCAGTTCTTTCTATTGCTGTCTCTGTCTTATCGGTTATATTACAGCTCAAATGAAATCACCTTGTGGAATTATCAGGTCACGTACCATCACTGCTGCCCCGGTGACTTTTTACCTTCTTACTCTGTTTTGTTTTTTCCCAGCATTATTTGCTATTTGAAATTCTTATTTATTTTTAAATAAATTCTTACTATTTTATCTAGCATTTATTTTCCATCTCTTCTCCCTTAAACATAAGCTCTATAATGGCAGATACTGTTCATTCTTCTTCATTGCTATATCCCTTGCACCTAGAACGGTGTCTGCCACTTAGTCAAACCTCAATCTTTATTTGAATAATAAATGAATGAAACAAATTATCTCAAGATCTTGCTTGAATTTTGACAAGATAATTAGATGGTATACACTTTCCTGATAACCCTTAATTAAAAATGGATAAAAATAACTTCATAGATAGAAGTCATTAGAGATCCATTTTTGTTGGTAAATAGCATTTACAAAAGTACAGTTGCAGCATTGTCAACGCTATGTTGAGGGTATAAGGAATACAAAACTGTAGAATTGGTTGGAATCCTCAGGTTCAATCCCTTTCTCCCACAATGAAACTAGTTAATCGTACAATTCCCTTTGTTCACTTTAAAATCTCAAGAGACAAATATTTCATAATATCCTGTTGTGGCCTTTAGTAATTAAGCACCTTAAAATAAGATTTTCTTCTTCATTTTCTTTATTTGTTTAAATATGTCAGCTTCAAATGGGAGACACAAAGCAATTCTCTTCATTCTAATGAAAAGATCTCCCTGAAGTTTTTGGCTAGCTTAAAATTTGAAGCTTCTGGGAATGTAGATGAAATCATGTAGAATTCATTTATATTTCATTTAGAGATTTAGTTTTTGTTTTCCTTTTAAAGCATTAATTCTTAATAATTGCATTTCCCCCTATTCTCATACATCTTGGAATTACTGTATTCAGATTTATATCAGTTATCTACCACTTCAGTGTCTTTCTTAAAACTTCAACCTATTTTTTGAGTCAAATAATACCATTTTCCATCTAATAGATTTCTACAGTAAATCATCTTACCTTCAAATTAGTTTGAGATATAGCACTTTGATAGTGAATCTAAAATTCTATTCCCAACTACTGGTAATAATTTGTACAACATTATAAAAGTTTTTATTTCTATTCACTCTATTTACTGTATATTTGTTACTTTGAATAAGTGAGCACTGTATTTATTTTTGTAGCATGATCTTTAAAAATCTTGTTTCCATGCCCATAAATCTTTTCGAATTGTGAGATCCTACTGGGTATAATTACTGAATCTGCATTTAAGTTTTGTTTCTTTTTATTATTTTTGTTAAATTGGTCCCATAAGTTGACATATTTAAGCATCACAAGTTAGAACAGGTTATAAACTAAGGCATCTTTCCCTACAAATACACTTTGTTGCTTAAAATAAACATAGAGGCTTCCCTTTATATCAAATATTTTGAAAGCCCTCACATATAATGCAACTTTCTTTTTTGTATGAAATTGTTTAGGGGGAAAAAATCATACTTTCAATTTGGCCAGGTAAAGATTTAAAAAAATATTTTTCATTCTTCTAGTTTTCAAATGTCCAGGAAAAGAACAGTTTTTTTTCCAGTTTAGTGAAGATTTTTCTCTCTTATCTGCTTTGACATGTGTGCAGAAAAATCATTTTATCTGATTATTTATTTTTTCTGTTAACCACCGCAATAAAGAAAGATTCTTAACTGGTGGTACGTTTTTGAAGTGAATTTTAATCCTACATGCTCTGTCAGAATACAAGATCTGTGAGGGTTGATTTATTTTAAAAATTGAATAAGGGAAAGTCAGTGACTTACTGTTTTAAATAAATAGTATGTATTTGACTCATTATGGTTAGTTTTGTATTTTTAGATGTATAATTCAAATTTTAGCTAAAGAAAATTTTAATAGCTTTATAGTTATAAAATATTGTTAACAAATCTGTAAGATGGATAGCTCATATGTATTAAGCATACCAGATGAGATAGTGTAGTGGTTAAAAGTACAACTTTGGAATGAGACTTCCTGGGTTTAAATCCTTATTCTTTCCTTTATTAGCCATGCAATTTTTTTTAAAGTTGTTTAGCCTTTGTGTGCCCAGTATCCTCATATATAAAATGAGGGTGATAAAAAGACTACTTGTCTTAGACTTGTAAGGAATAGATAATTTGACAAACAGTTAGAAAATGCTGCATAGTAAGCATTATGTGTTTGCTATTATTATTATAATTAATAATAACTGTAAAGTGTCTAGTAGTAGAACTTAATCTTAACAGCAGCTCATCCAATTGTGATTCATTTTCACTATCAAACTGCTTTAATTCAAAATATAGTAGTTACCCATGTGGTATATGATTGACAGAAACCCTATTCATTATAAATAACACTAAATATGATAGGAGTAAAGCCAGTTTTTTGATCACGTGCTTAGCATCATGCTAGGACCCCTTCATTCTCTTTTTATTTAATTCCAACCCTCTTCGAGGGCATTACAATTTAAAATTTTACAGATAAAGAAACTGAAGCTTAAAAAACTTTCACAGTTTGCCAAAAGTCACAAAGGTGGATAGTTACACTTATCTGTCAACGATGGGGATAATTTTATTATGCATAAAAGGGGTTCAAATTCACCCTGGATGTTGAAGTTGAAGTTTCAGAAGAGGCCACTGCTACTGTTTGTTTGCTTATTTCTTATCACAGTAAAGTATACATAACATAAAGTTTTCCATTTTAGCCATTTTTAAGTGTACAGTTCAGTGTCATTCATTCACATTGTTATGTACCCATAACTGCCATCCATCTCCAGAACGTAAACCTTCCCCAAATGAAACTCTGCCCCCAATAAACGTTAACTTCACATTCCTCCTCTCCCAAGGGCTCTGGTAGCCACCATTCTGCTTTCAGTTACCAATAAGTTTGACTACTCTTGGCATTTCATCTGAGTGCAATCATGCAGTATTTTGTACTTGTGACTGGCTTATTTCACTTAGCATAATGTTCTCAAGGTTCATCCATTCTGCAGCATGTATCAGAACTTCCTTCTTTCTAAGGCTGAATAATATTCTATTTGTGTGTGTGTGTGTGTGTGTGTGTGTGTGTGTGTGCACGTGCATACCGCATTTTGTTCATTTTATCCACTGGCGGACGTTTGGCTAATGTGACCGGTGCTGCTATGCACATTGTTACGCAAGTATCTGTTTGCGTCCCTGTTTTCAACTTGAATGTGTTTGGGTACAAATGCTATCTAGGTACAGGGCGTATTTTATCATCAGGAACCAAATCAAGGGGACAGAAAAAAAGCTCCTAACTTCCAGGAGTTCTCATCCTTAGGTCTATGGATAGAATTCAGGGATCTGTAAACTTGCATACGAAAAAGAAATGGCATCTTTGTGGTCACTAACCTAGAACCGAAATGTAGCATTTCCTTTAGTGATTATGGAGGCAGTGCCGCGGTGGTATTAGCAGTGCCTGTCACCCATCCACCAATAGAAATCACATTTTCATATTCCGTCCCCATCATTGCGGACATGTCCAAAAATCATTACATTCGTCACCACTGAGAAGTTACGGAAGTTATCAGACCTACAGCTAGATCTTGTTATTTAATGCAGGAAAATAGTGATCTTTTGCTCTGTCACAGATTTAAAGAAATAGTTTGGTAACTATATTTCAGTACAATCAGTTTCCTTTGCAACCTTATGAATTTATTTTATACATTTAAAAAGATTACTCTGAGAAGGGGTCCAGATTTTTCACCAGACAGCCAAAGGCTCCAAGGCAAAAAAAAAAAAAATTAAAGCTCCTGCTTTTGAAAGTGACAGTTGGCTGAGAAGATTTATCTGAACTACATTTTCTCTTTTGCAGATTCATGATTTGCAATGCTGTCTTTTGGCCTCTGCACTGACACATTATTCCATTTGCTAACTTCTTCTCTAATTGCTACATGTCTGCATGATTTATTATTTGAAATTGAAACTTGATAAAATAATTTTTAAGCATCTTAGAATGATGTTTTTTATTTTTTTTTAATTTCTAGGATTTTAGGTGTTCAAGGAAGAAAGTTAAACCTTCAATTGTTTTCTCACACTAAGCAAATAGCTTAATAGTGCATACATCAGTTTTGGAATACTGCACAATTTGTGCCTGTTCCAACTTTCTTCAGCTAAGTTTTAGCCAGTTTAGGATGGCCTTCTCAGAACTGAATTTGCAGACAAGTCATCTAGGGGTCTTGCTCAAATGCAGACTCTGAATCAGTAGGTGTGTGGCAGGCCTGAGTTTCTGCATTTCTAATGAGCTCCCAGGTTTGCTGCTTGCTCACGTCATACTTCACCCTGAGTAGCTTGTGTATTAAGGAAAGCAGCTTATATATTTAGGAAACATTGCATGCAATATTTAGTTATATGCATCTGGAGATTAAGCTACTTCAGAACATCTTGTGACTATTGCTTGGAATCCGTATTGATTATTTGCTGACTTCTGCATTTAAATTTGTGCTCTGAGTTTGATTCACATTAGATTGATTGTCATGATTGTCTTGTATGAGATGTGGAGCTACACTAAAGGCAGATAGGTTTGAACCTGCGCACACTGGTGTATGTTCTTTAGATAGCCTGTCTCTGGTGCCTCAAGGCATCCATTTTTGGGGGCTATCATGAAACCTTTTTTTGACTTAGTGTGGACACAGTTTCAGAGTTCTAATGGCAAATATCTGAAAAAAATATTTTTGATCTTGGGATTTAGAAATTCCCTTCCTTCCCCCAACACACTAAAGAGATGAAACAATTGGGATACTCTGGTATATTTATATGCAATTGAAGATAGTCTAGTGCTTTGGCAATTTCAAAGATATTTTAAAATGCCTTCTGCAAGATATTTGTTTCCTTCTTTTTTTTTCTATAGTTCCTTTTTCCTCCTCTATTCTAACGTATACCTCTGGGATGGTCTTCTGTAGTAGAGGGAAGGAAAACAACCAAATGGAGGCAGGAAGGAAATAAATGCTCAGGGTTTGGAAAGACACTTTTGAATTCTAGATGTGTTTTTTTAATTGAAAATTTTATTGAGATAATTGTAGGTTCACATGCAGTTGTGAGGAATGATATGTAGAGATCCACCTACACTGTGGAAATAAGTAAAGAACACTCAAGTGAGAACAAACAGGCTATTTATTCTAAGTTTGCTCTAGCAAGGGAACCAGCTACCATCACTTGTGTTCAGGAGAGATTTTTAAGTAGAAAAAATGGAAAGCCTCAGGTGTGCTCTGATCGGAGACTGTTGGCATGAGAAAACTGTAGATGGGCTAACTAGAGGCCAGGTGTCTTGGTGATTGGTTCGAGGGCAAATTTGATTCTAGGTGATCCTGAATTGACAAAAAAAAAGTAGGGAAACTGGCAGTTACTGAATCCTAACCATTCTGGGCCAGTTGCTGTCGAAGTTTGGCCTCCTCTGTTAGTTGCTCCAGAGATTATGGGTCAAGGTTTTAGTGTCTGGCATTGTCTTGATATTATCGTCTTGTATGTGCAGCCCCTCAACAGTTTACCCAGTTTCCCACAGTGTCAACATTTTTGCAAAACTATAGTGTAATATTTCAACCAGGATATTGACATTGCTGCAATCTACTGATCTTATTCTGATTTCTCAAGTTATTTGTACCCATTTATATATGTGTGTGTACATCTGTTCAGTTCTATACGGTTTTATCAAGTGCGTAGGTTCACGTATACAACACCACAGAAAAGGCAGTCAGCAGGACAGTTCTGTCACCACAAGGATCTCTTGTTTTGCCTTTTTAGAATGACACCAACCTCTCTTGTCTCAAGCCCTTACAACCAGTAATTCACTCTCCAGTTGTAAAACTTTGTCATTTCAGAAATGTTACAAAATATAAATGGAATTTTATAGTACGTGACCTTTTGAGATTGGCACTGTATCACTCAGCTTAATCCTCTGGAGATTCCTTGTTTGCTTTTAAAACCATTTAAATTACTCATGTAATACATGAAAAAATTCTTGTGTAACATTCAAATAGTAAAAATAAGGTTAAAGATTCCTTTAACTGAAAACACTCTCAATCCTAGGCCTCTCCCTTGAAATAATTAATATTTATTTAGTTGGTCTCATTGAAGTCTAGTTTATATACATATATGTATTTTTTTTTTCAAAATTCTGCCACTATACAAAGCTCCAGTGGACATCCTTGTCCATGCCTCTTTGTTTTCACCTGCTATTTTACTTGTTTTTCTCCATGCTCGGTACCTAAAAGTGGGATTGTTAGGTAACAGAAAATGTGCAGTTTGAGTTTGAATAGATATTGCCAAATTTTCCTTCAAATTGGCTGTACCCATTTATATTCCCACTTAGTGGTATTCAAAATGATCATTCGTTCAGATTGTCCAAGGTCTAATACATTGTTTTCTGCCAATCTTTTAAGTGAAGAATGTTTTCTCATTGTTGTTTTAATTTCTATTTACCTGGTTACTAATGAGGATGAGTATATTTAAAAAATGTTAATTGTAATTATTTGGACTATTTATATTTCCTGTTTTGTGGTGTTCTCTTCATGTTCTTGTTTCATTTTTTTCTTTTGGGTTAGTTGCCTTGTTTTTCTTCTTGATTTAGAAAAGGTTTTAAAGACAAATTTTTTCTGTGTACTAACTGTGTATTGTACACACAACACACACACACACAGCGTTGTATTCTGGACCTAATGTCTTAACATTGCATATGTTAACTTTTGTTATTTTGACATTTTAAATATGATGTTTATCATTTTCTGGGACTTTTTTAAAAAGGTCTTCCTTCTTGTCATTTTTAAATTGTTTTGTCAAAGTTCTAGGGTATTTCATGTTTCACAGGCTTTGGGGTAGGTTTTCCTCTGCACGTTCTGGTCACCTTACTCTGGTTCCTGTCTTAGCTAGGATCCCTTGACCCTTGATCTCTTCAGCTGCAGTGTCTTCTCTGGGTTTTGACCACTTCTGTGAGGCTGCAAATATTGGTTGTCCAGTAGAGCAAGTTGCCTTATGTTTCTGGCCAGTCTCATTTCTCTATGACTCATGTGGAAAGCTCTACGTTCTGAAAAGCCTGGTAACAGTGAAAAAACATACAATTCCAAAGAAAGAATTTTAAAGGTATTGAAAGTGTGAATAATAAATTCCTGTGGGAGGTCAATTCCTAAATATCTAGATAGATTTTAATTCTTCTTAAGACCGATCACTAAATCCAAATTTGATGATTTTAGGTTTATCTGAGTTATGCCCTTAAAACCAACTTGCTATCCATTTTATGTAGAAATGAAAGATTGTACAACTTTTACAGTAAATGTTACTTAAAGAAAAATTTGCCCTATAGTTCTTGGCCAATTATCTGGGGTCAGATGGGAAATCTTTGGAAGCTTACAATTTTGGCAGATTCCCAGAGTTTAACAGTATTAATGTTTTAGTTTCGTAATAAAAGTTTAAATCTATTTAAATTCTCAAATTGCTATGTCATTTGAAGAGTGAGGATAATGGCAAAAAAGGAATATAATAACCTTGAGATTGTTAAATATTGATTTTGAAAACACTTCATACTAAAGTCATCCAATATAGTAATTAGTTGATTCAGTTGTCCTCCCATTGTATTTATAATCCGTATGGAAATATTTTAAAGGATAATAGGTTGCCAGCAGGAGTTTAAGTAGCAAAAAAATGAAGAATAGTTGTCATTATAATGTCTTTTTGGAAAATTTTCCCCAGTTCTGTTTCTGTTTATTTATGCATTTATAATTATATTCACACCATGCCTTTTATCTAGATTTATTTACTGACTTCAGACTCAAGTATAACTGGTTGTTAACATGTTTTCTTTTTGTTGTTTTGGAATGTTGGATATACAATATTATATTGGTTTCAGATGTACAGCATAGTGACTCAATAATTATATACATTAATAGATGCTGCTATAGTAACTATAGTTTTCCCCTGTTACCATACTGAGATACTACACTATTATTGGTTTTATTTTGTATGTTGTACTCCCATTCCTATGACTACCTTATTTTATAATTTGCAGTTTGTACCTCTTTATCTTATTTCACCCATTCCCCTCCGCCTACCCCACCAGCCCTCACTGCCCCATGGTAACCAACCCTCTATTGTCCCTTCTATAGGTCTATTTCTTTTTTGTTTGCTTGTTTTGTTTTTTTAGATTTCACATATGAGTGAAATCATGTGATATTTGTCTTTCTCCGCCTGGCGTATTCCTCTTAGCATGATACTCTCTAGGTCCATCCATGTTACCACAAATGGCAAAATTTCCTTCTTTTTATGGCTGAATAATAGTCCATTGTGTATATGTACCACATCTTCTTTATCCATTCATCTGTTGATGGGCATTTGGGTTGCTTCCATATCTTGGTTATTACAAATAGTGCAGCAAGGAACATAGGAGTGCACATATCTTTTCAAATTAGTGATTTTGTTTTCTTCAGGTAAATTCCCAAAGTGGAATTACTGGGTCATATGGTATTTCCATTTTTACTTTTTGAGGAATCTCCATACAGTTTTCCACAGTGGCTAGACCAATTTACATTCCAACCAGCAGTGTAGAAGAGGTTCCATTTCTCCACATCCTCACCAACACTTGTAATTTCTTGTCTTTTGGATAGTAGCCATTCTGACTGGTGTGAGGTGATACCACTGTGGTTTTGGTTTGCATTGCCATGATGATTAGCCATGTTGAGCATGTTTTCATGTGTTCTGTTGGACATCTTTATGTCTTCTTTGGAAAAACGTCTATTCAGGTCCTCTGCCCATTTTTTAATCCGATTATCTGGTTTTTTTGGTGTTGAGTATAGAAAGTATGAGTCTTTATATATTTTGGATATTATCTTCTTATTGGCTATATCATTTGAAAATATATTCTACCATTTGGTAAGTTGTCTTTTTGTTTGGATGAGGGTTTCCTTTGCTGTGTAGAGGCTTTTCAGTTTGTTGTAGTCCCACTTATTTATTTTTGCTTTTGTTTTCTTAACTGGTAGAGATATATCCATAAAGAAATTTCTCATGTTAATGTTCATAAGAGTCTTACTTATGTTTTCTTCTTAGAGTTTTATGGTTTCATGTCTTTTATTTAGGTCTGTAATCCATTTAGAGTTCACTTTTGTCCATGGTGTGAGACAGTGATTAGTTTCATTCTTTTACATGTAGCTGTCCAGTTTTCAAACACTGTTTTCGATATAATTAATGTGTGGGTTTATTTATGGGCTTTCTATTGTGTTACATTGATCTATGGGTGTATTTTGTGCCAGTCCCACTCTGTTTTAATCACTCTATAGCTTGAAGTCAGGGAGCGTAATCCCCCCAGCTTTGTTCTTCTTTCTTAGGGTTGCTTTGGCTACTCAGCATCTTTTGTGATTCCACGTGAATTATAGGATTCTTTGTTCTAGTTCATTGAAAAATGCTGTTTGATAGGGATTGCACTGAATCACTCAATTTCTTTGGGCAGGATGGCCATTTTTGACAATATTAATTCTTTCTATCGAGCATAGGATAGATTTCCATTCATTTGTGTCTTTTTCAGTTTCTTTCATCTGTGACTTACAATTGTCATAGTATAGGCCTTTTACCTCCTTGATTAGGTTTATTTATAGGTATTGATATTTCATTCTTTTTGATGCAATTGTAAATGGAATTATTTTCCAGATTTTTCTTTCTGCTAGTTCATTGTTAGCATATAGGAATGCAATAGATTCCTGTATATTGATTTTGTATTCTGCAACTTTGCTGAATCCATTTATTAGTTCCAGTACTTTTTGATGGAGTCTTTAGGGTTTTCCATATATAGTACCATGTCATCTGCCAATAGTGACAGTTTTATTTTTTCCCTACCAATTTGGATGACTTTTACCTCTTTTTCTTATCTAATTGCTGTGGCTAGGACTTACAGTACTATGATGAATAAAAGTGGTGAGAATGGCCATCTTTGTCTTGTTCCTGATCTTAGAGGAAAAGTTTTTAGCATTTTACCATTGGGTATGAGGTTTTGTTGTATTTGGCCTTTATTGTGTTGAAGTATGTTCCCTCGATGTCCACTTTGTTGAGAGTTTTTATCATGAATATATGTTGAATTTTAGAAAATGCTTTCTCAGCATCTATTGAAATGATCATGTGGTTTTTATCCTTTTTTTTTTGTTAATGTGGTGTATTACATTGATTGATTTACAAATATTGTACCATCCTTGTATCCCTGGAATAAATCATACTTGGTCATGATACATGATCCTTTTGATGTATTTTTTAATTCAGTTTGCTAATGTTTTGTTGAAGATTTTTACATCTGTGTTTATCAGGGATATTGATCTATAGTTTTCTTTTTTTTGTAGTGCCTCCAATTTATTGGCATATAATTTTTCATAGAATTCACTTATTTTTTGGATTTCTGTGCTGTCAGTTGTAAATTCTCTTTTTTGTCATTTCTGATTTTGTTTATTTGTGTCTTCTCTGTTTTTCTCTATAAGTCTGGCCAAGGTTTGTTTGTTTTGTTTGTCTTCACAAAGAACCAGCTCTGGGTTTCATTGATTTTTCTTTCTATGGTTTCCTTAGTCTCAATTTATTTCCACTCTGATCTTTATTTAATCTCCCTCTTTCTACTAATTTTGGGCTTTATTTGTTCATCTTTTTCTAGTTCCTTTAGTTGTAGGGTTAGATAGTTTATTTGATATTATTCTTATTTCTTGAGGTTGGCTAATGTATTGCTATAAACTTCCCCTTAGAACTGCTTTTGCTGCATCCCACATATTTTGAAACATTGTATTTCTGTTTTCAGTTGTCTCCATGTTCTGTTTGATTTCTTTGATCTGTAATCTATTGACTATTGTTATGCTGCTGTCAATTTCTCCTTTTAGCTCTGTTAGTGTTTGGTTTATATGTCCAAGTAATTCTATGTTAGGTATATAGATGTTTATGATTATTTTATCTGCTTGTTTGGACTGATCCCCTCTTTGTTTTGAAGTCTATTTTGTCTAAATATTGTCCCTCCAGCATTTTGTTTTTTGGCCCCCTTTTTTAGGTATATCTTCTTCCATCCCTTCAGTTTCAGTCTGTGTATTTATGTCTGAAGTGAGTCTCTTGTAGGCAGCAAGTAGATAGGTCTTGTTTTTCTTTATCCATTCAGTCACATATGCTTTTCAATTGGATTATTTATGCATTTACATTTAAAGTAATTATTGGTATGTATGTATTTTTACTACTTTATTACACATTTTTGTTGTTCTTCTCTGGTCCTTTCTTCTTCTCTTCTCTTATGTTTTATGACTTTCTTTAGTGTTATGGTTAGGTTGCCTTCTTTTTCTCTTTTGTGTATCTATTTTAAATGACTGGTTTGTGGTTATCATAGGTTCTTAAATGGCATCCTATGAATATAGTAATCTATAATAAGCTTATGTTCACTTAATTTTAAACACATTTTAACAACACTACATTTCTTACCCCCTCCTCCACATTTTGTGTATATAATGTCTTCTTTTATATATTATTATTAAGTGATTCCCATAACTAATATTTAGATGTAATTGTTTTTGCTACTTTTGTCTTTCTAATCTTCATACTAACTTTTAAGTAATTGATCTACTACCTCTGCTATATGTTTGCTTTACCAGTAGAAATTTTTTCCTTTCTTAAATTTCTTGCTTTCATTTAGGGCCTTTTCTTTTCCTCTCAAAGAAATCTCTTTAACATTTCTTGTAATGTGGTTTAGTGGTGAACTCCTTGGGTTCATCTTGTTTGGGGGGGAACTCTTTGTACTTCCTGGATGTGGTAGACTTTACTTCCCCAGGTTAGAGAAGGTTTCTGCTATTATCTTTTCAAATAAATTTTCTTCTCTATTCTCTTTCTCTTCTCCATTTGGGACTCCTGTAATGTGGATGTTAGGATGTTTGATGGTGCCCCAGAGCTCTCTTACCCTAATGTCATTTCTTTTAATTCTTTCCCCCTTCTGCTGTTCACTTTGGGTACTTTCCATTACTCTGTCTTCCAAACCACTGATCCGTTCTTCTGTATTCTCTAATCTGCTGTTCATTCCCTCCAGTGCACTTTTTATTTCATCCGTTGAGTTCCTCATCTCTGGTTCCTTTTTAGACTTTCTATCTCTTTGTTGAGGTTGCCTTGAGTTCTGCTATTGTTTTCTCAAGTCCAGTGAGTATCTTTATACCCATTGCTTTAAACTCTTTATCAGGTAGATTGGTTAACTCTGTTTCATTTAGTTATTTTTTTTTTCTGTTTTTTTTTCTTGTTCTGTACTTTGGAGTGTATTCTTCTGTACCCTTCCTGTGTATGACTTTGTGTTTGGTTCTATGGATTGGTTGAAAGGGCTCGCTCTCCCAGTCTTGAAGGATGGCCTTGTGTTGAAAAGTCCCCAGTACAGACTGCATGTGCCTCATGGTTTTGGCAAGCTGGAGACCTAGATAGTATGGGCCTTTCTTTTCCTGGTGCTGGGGCACCCATGGCATTTTCCTGAGGGTAATACTTTGGGGGTCCATTAGAGGGAACCCCGTGTGGACACCTGTTGGTTCTGCACTGGTAGGGGAATGTTGGTGGCTCAGTGATGGATCAGGGGTGTACTTTAGCTAATTTTCAGATTGGCATCAGCTGAGTACCCCATGCCTCTTCACCCGTATGCCTGTGCACACTGTGGGCTGCTTGGGACTGCTCGAGGGAATTCCCATTTTGGGTGCCTGCTCTCCTGCTTTTGGCCAGGATCAAGCACAGTGTGAACGCACATTCCCCAGAGACACCTGTGCACTTGGACCACTCTGGGGAATTCCCACATTGGTGCCTGCCAGACCTACTGGTGGCTGGGATCGGACACTGCGCACATGTGATCCCCCATGGCCCCTGTGTAGTCTGGGTTGCTGTGAGGAATTCCTGTTCCAGGTACTGCTGCTGATCATGGGTCAGTCCTACATGTGTTTTCTCCTAAGGCACTCCAGAGATTTGCCTTGGCAGTAGCAGCCCATAGATTCGTGCACCCTCCCTATGAGTTGGAGAGCTTCTTGGTACTGCTGATGAGATTTAGGTTGGTAGATAACAGACACAGCAAGGTGGGGCTGCTGAACCTCCTGCAGGGCGCCCAGGTATAAGTGGGGCTCAGGGACTGCCTAGACCGTGTCTGGGATTGGTGTGTGTGCCCAGATCCTGCTCTTGGCCACACTGAAATGTGTGGAAGGAGCACCAACACCCTGAGCCTCGATTGCCTCCAACAGTTTCCTTGCCAAGTGGTGGATGTTTAATTTAAAGTTTAGGTTCTCTCACTTATGGTCTATTTGCAGTTGAAACCTCCGGGCATTTTTCCAGCACCTCAGGTCAGGGAGTCCACACCTGGTTCTCTCAGCGATATCCCTTCCCCTCCCTCTGCCAATGGCTGTGCTGGGATGGCGTTCCCACAGTTGTCGTGTCTTTTCTCTCCTGCCACTTGTTTTTTGTGTGATCTTTCTGTCCCTTGCTGTACAGAAGGTGTTCAGTGTGGTCTACATTCTTCAGGGTGAAATGATCTCTGGGTAGGTGTAGGTTTGGTGTGTAGTTAGGAGAAGATGGATTCGAGCTCTGTCTACTCTACCATCTTCTTAGAATCAAACACATTTTCACTGAGAGATGATAATTTGTTATTTTTATACTCCCAGTTTTTCTTCTGAATTCCCTAAACTGGTCAATGGTACCATCATCCATTATTCATTAAAATAAGAAACCTTTTAGTTATATACAGACTCCTTTTCTCACCTGCCATATCTAATCACTTGCCGAGTCTTTTTGGCCTTGCTTTCTAATTTCTGATCACCTTTTCTCCCATCTCCTCTGTTACTCTTGCCATAGCTTTCAAGCTAGCCTTCTGCCCTGTATTCTCCTTCCGACCCTCACCCGTCATCTGTCTTTTATTCCATCTTTTCCAACTTAGTTTAGGTTTTCTCCTAAAGCAGTTCATGAGGTCAGGGCTCCTGTGCGAATAGTTTATTTTGGGAAGTAACCATAAGGAGCAGGGTGAGTAGCTGAGAATAAAACAAACAAGAAAGGGTGTGTTATTTAGCTAAGTTTCACTGTGGGTATTTAGGGCTCTATCCTGCTAGAGAATCCTGAGCATACTTCAGAATTCCACATCCAGAGGAAAGAGGGAAGCATTTATCCACTAACTTCCATCTCCCACTGCTCAAGAGTTGTTCAATGAGTGTTAACCTGTCCATTTCCAGGCTTAGCTGAACAGATGCCAACATGAGATCAAAGCAAGGCAGTTTGACTGCAGAAAGGAAAAGAATAGGATTGTCTTCAGGTGTGTGATCTGTCGGTGACCTGGGCAGTCTGAGCTGTAACGTAATGCAGAAAGGGCTAGTATGTGTGATCTGTCAGTGACCTGGGCACCCACGCTTTGAGGTCCTAATGTTTTCCTTACTGCTCTGTTCTAACTGTTTCCAAATTCATAATTCTTTGTGAACAAGAGACCTCACATTTTCATTTTTCTATTGGGTCCCGGTAGGAAGTGAAATTATCTAGCCTGTCTTTCTAGAGACACACAGTGGCCTTGAGGTGAGGGGCTGCTAGGCCACGCTGAAGGCGGCCGGCTTCCACAGCAAAAGCTGGAATGAGAAGCTAAGCCATGAGGATGTGAAGCTCCAGTGCGTATTCCGTGAAGCGCATCTATATCTATGTTTCTACTCATGAATGTATTCAGTAGTGACGACACAGCAAAGACTGACAGACATCCTACAGGGGAAAGGACAAAGCTCGTTCTTCCAAATCTATCCAGGGCAAGCAAGTGAGGGACCTCTCTGCTATGAGCAGTCCCAGAGGGCACCCTGCAGGCTGTGATTCAGGCCTGGTGGCCGCAGTGCGCTGGTCACTAAGATGGGATATAAGATGAGGTCCCTGGATTTCTGAATAAGCCGTCATCCCTCTGCACTCCACGATTCTGACTTCACGGACTTTTCGTCAACATCAGGAGGGGACAGAGTCCAGCAATGTGGAGAAGCACATTTAGGCTGATAGGCTGGAATGAATACCACTTCTGTTTCCCTTTATTATTATTATTTTTTCCTTCTTCATTGTGGTAACTCTGCTGTTCCAACCCTGGTCTTTGAAGGAAGAAAGGAAGTACATCAACAAGGAATGATTTAAGTTATTTCCCAATAAATATATCCTTCCTATAAGACCTTCCTCCTACCTCATGCATCATTGTAAGGGATCTAAAGGGAGAGGTGGAAAGAGGGCTGTCTCCTCGTGGGTGTGTAACCTGTACTGCTGTGTCCCCCACCCTACAACATGTTTACTGTGTAAACACTTTTTAAAGATTTTAACTATTTAGGAACTGGGAAAAGTATTGATTGGTTCTAATATAAACTTTGTTTTTGTGAAGCTATAAGGAAAAGACTAGAAAGTGCAAAGCACAGAGAGTGTCTTTTCTTTTTAAGTGAGAATTGCCTCACAAATTAGGGAGATGTCAAGTTTTATTTCTATTTCATGACTGGGAAGGCTGTAATGTAATGCAGAAAGGGCTAGTATCTTCTTCAGTCAGAACCAGCTAGCAAGCTAAACATAAACATGAGCCCAGCTTGGCATTTTGCTCATTGAGTTAGCAGTATTATTTTTGGGATCTCTGTTGTACTGGAAGCCTGAAGACCATCATCAATTTCTTTGCATTCTCTCCATGTGTGTGTATGTGCGTGTGTGTGCGTGTGTGTGTGTGTGTGTGTGTGTGTGTGTGTGTGTGTGTGTGGCTAGGAAGAAATGGTGATGACAAATGATAATTGAATAGGCCTAAAGAACAATGGATGCCAAAAATTTTCTTCACATTCAAAACAGTGGCATTACTTTTAGTCAGATTATGGAAATAATTTCTATTCAAGTGTTTGTTTTGTAAATGTCTCTAATTGTTTACATGAATTCAGGTTATAAGTAAGTCATTGTGAAGAGAAAGGTCAACAGATTTAATACGATTTTGTTCATGTTAATATGTACAAACCATGTGTTTAGATTTATACCCAGGGAACAAATATGAATGTTTCTGTGTGTATAGACATATCAATAAAAATTAGAATGCTTCAAGCATGTGGATATGAGAATTTATTTAGTTTTATTTCTGCTATTTTTTTTCCATAGAGGCATACAGCTACACTCAGCTGAACACTGGATTTTTCTTTGTGTCACTGTTGTAAATTAACTTACTGTGATGATCTCCATGAAAAGTGATGACAAATTATTTTTGAAAAATGTAGATACATTCATCATCATGAACTGTGATCAGCTGCAGTGAAGATGTCCTTTGAAAATAAAATGTCCTAAATTAAGATGCCTAAAAGGTACAAATAACAAAAACCAAGTGAGCAAAACCCTTAGCTTTCAAACTTGGTATGTGAATGTGTCCATTTTTAATGAAGAAAATGAGGTCATCATCAGTTGGGGGAGTTTCAGAAGAACGCAGTGTTCTGTACCAATTAGTGACTCTATTCAGTGATGCCAGGTGGTGCTGTGTGGCGGTAGGTGCAGTCGTGGGCAAGGCAGAAAATTCCTGCTTCTAACCTATTTAATTGCACTGCTGACCCTGGTAACTGTATCTATTACAAGTATGAAAATAAACCTACTTGAGAAATTTTTAAATTATCTTTATGTAATTGTGCTTAAGTAGATCTTAATTTTCATTTTTGGTGAGAATCTTCTCTGTTTAGTTGAATGCATCTTATAAAAATAGATACAGGGTTCATGCTTTCCAGAATGTACTAAGGTCTTTCATTATAACGGGTGCCCCCCGCCTTATAAACACTCTGCTTTGAATACAAGTAAAGCAGTATTAAAAATAAAACTCTTCTGTTAACAATCTAGTGCCTTTTACTTTGGAATAGTCAGACTGGAAGGAATTTGAAGGCAATGAAGAGCAGAAATATCTTATACAGTAATTTAATGTGTATGCAAACATTTTAAATCATTTTTTTTTAAAAAAAGGCTTTCTATATCATTTTTCTCTTCAAAGTGGTATATTTTTGTCCAGTTTCCCTCCCAAGGGCAATTACAATCCTTCTTAAAATGGTCAATTTCTGGTTGTTTTCTTTTTTAGCTTGATATAGTTTGTTGTTTTCTTTTTTGTTACATACTATGATGACCTAACTGCAAAATTACTCTCCAATTACTCTTCAGACAGGAAGTTTCCAAGACCAGGGCAGGAGGCATACATCACATCCAAACTTATTTTAAACGTTGGGTTTCTCCTTTTATCATTATAAATTTTAATCTCTAAATTGTGTAAGTGTGTAAGTAAATGGGTTCTTTAAACATGAAACACCTATTAGAAATATGAGGCAATATTAGTGTTTTGATTTTTAAAGACATGGAATCTAAAAGATATGAATACTTTTGCAGTCTTCATGACATAGGACAGTTTTTCCAGTTGCCAACTTTCTTATCTCTTCATGTTACTTATCGAACCACTGTAGTGACTAATGAAACAGTTCAATTTATGGATGTATCTTGATTGTATTGATATTTCTGAAAGACTGTAGTTTATAGAGGAAATGTCCAGAGGGAGACCTATTTAGCAGTAATTATTAAGTTTTCCATGCAAGATTTGTATGACAATATAAGTAAACCAGAATTACATGAATCCCAGGTTGTGAGCTAGTTTCATAGTGTTTGCAAAGGGTAATGTTTTTGTATAATATTAATTGACAGGAACATACTTCCTAGAGTAACTCTTGACAAATATCCACACTATACTAGCAGTAAAATCAGAGAGGTTGAACAAGAGTTGTGGCTACAAGGAGTTTTTAGTTCAGTGAATGACAAAATTCTAATTCAAAAGGAATGCACAGAAACAAAGGATGCCTATTGCAGTTACTGAGAACAGTATAAATATTTTAGAATTGGAGAGAAGTTAAAGTACTGGCAAAATCCTTACAGTATGCAACTTAAAAATTATGTTTTCAAGAGACTGTAATGATATGGAAAATGCTCACTATTTATAATTGGGAAAAAAGGTAGGATGTAACATAGTGTATAATATATATAAATATAACACAATATGGTGAACCTAAGTTTATATGAAAAGGCTACAAAATATATATTTAAATATTTTAAAGACTTCACTGATATTAAAAATGATTATGTATAGATAGTAAGATTATGAAAGATTTTTTTATTTTTGTACTCTGAATATTTTGTTTACTACATGTATTAGTTTTAGAATATGAAAAATACATTTTATTTTGAAACAAACTTGCATAGACAATATAACAGTATTAACTTATGTTAAAAAGTGTTTATACAACATTTTATTGTCAATCTGTTTCAGGAAGCTAATGAAAAATCAGATTCTTTCCAATGTGATTCCGTTGTTTCTAATATTACTATTACCCCAATCTAAGGGTAAATTTTTCATATCTAACTGGTTCTAATTTCTATGATCAGACTTTTAAAAATATCTTTAGTTGTAATACATTTTGGTCAGTTTTATAAGTTAATATCTGGCACCTTATTTTAGATGTGGGCTTAATTTTGTCTTTATTATAAGCACTGATTCATAATATATAGGTGAAGGAGAGCTGATAGGTAGTATGAATGAATGTGACTTAAGAAATCCCATTGAATAGTGGTTTCTAGGCTCAGTTTTGTCACTAATTGATATTGTTTATTGAACACTTACTGTGTGCCAGGCATTGTGATAATAGCATTTTAAATAATTCATCTTGATTCCTGTAACACACTCATGGACTCAGTGTCTTATTTCCATTTTACAGACAAGTAACTGAGTCTCAGTAAGCTAATGGTTTATTGAAGGTCACAGCGCTAGTTAACAGCAGAGGAAGGATCTGAAACTAGGTCTTGTAGATCTAAAATCTGTTCTCTCCTGTCTAATTATAAGTTAATCAGTTTGACCATAAAGACAAATAATTACCTTCTGGGATTCCCTTATTTTAACATATTTAAATAGAAGGACTTAGACAAAATTGGGGCCAGGGCTCAAATTTTTCCTGATACAGTACTACTTTTAATTTTTTAAAAATCTTGTATTTGTATCTGGGACCAACAAAGAAAGGATCCAATTTGCTGAGGGTGGAAATAGCTTGGACATGATGAGATGTACCTTTTAAATTGCTAGTAGATAGGAACTGACTCTGTCTGGGATGTTGGTCTTCCAAGGAACTCTAAGACAATAATAGTTTGTGATTCTAAAGGTAAATTTTACTGGCCACAGTATGTGCTAATAAGCCTTAGAGTTAAAAAAAAATGTGTAAGTTCAGTTTTAAAGAGAGTCTATAGACAGGATATAACAGTAGTGTGAAGGATTTGTTACAATTGGGTAAGAGCAGAATTCTTTATTTGTTACCAAAAGACTAGTAACATTTAAAGGAAACAATTGTCAGGTTAGAAAACAATCCATGATAGTGAAATAAAGTGATGCTCTGAAAGAAGACATAACAGGATCTCACCACAGGAGCATGGGCCAAGAGCGCTCTGACACCAGGAACAGGTGACGTGAGTGACCTCATGGGGCTCTGCTAATCTCTGTGATTCCGTAACGGAGCACGCTGTAAGTACATTCCCTATGGCCCTTTCGGATTTCCATTTTACCACATGATGAATTGCTGAATGACTCTGGTCCAAACAGTCTCCCTATTATTGCACAAGTCATCTCATTACTGAATGGAGCAACCTCTATGTGCTCCACAAAGCAAAAAACTGGAACTTGACTGTAATGATTTTCCAAGTTCATCCCATAATCAGTGGTGCAATGCTTCATATTCATATCTATAGATATGAGAGGTTTGGGGGACTCCCCATGTGACCAATATTGCATGCCATTGAAAGTATGCAGTTTATTTCTGTAAAATAACAAAAAACAACCCAGATGATATAGAAACCATAGAGGGAAGATTTTCTTTTTATTAGTACTTCCCCTCCTCCACCTCCCATCTCATACAGCACCCAACTGAGGAGAAAGACAAAACGAAAGTGTATCTTGAATATGCATCACAGGTTCCCAAAATGAAAAGAAATTGGATTTGGATAGCACTTACTCAATAGACAGATATGATACATGGTACGAAGGTGCACTGTCTGCCCTGTGATAGATTAAACTACTTTGTAGGAAAATTACTGTGAGCCAGTCACCACCACCACCGTGGCTAAATCTTTAATAAAATTCTCTTCCATATTCAGGAGTGAGGTATGAAGTACACAATAAGCAGAGTGAAGTAGAATGCCATTTATCAAACACCGGCCAGGTCTGCAATCTTCTGCTTTATCCCTTCTTTGTACTTTATTTGTCTTTATTGTTGCAAGGAAGGATATTTACCCAGAGCTGTGGGTATGAAGCCCTGATAAACCTCCTCCGGCCCCATTCCTCTCTTTCTCATTCCTCCTCATCAGCCTTGTCAGTATGACGTGTTTGTTTCCTTCTAGGGGGTCCTTTGCTGGTTTGGTGGTGTTTTTACTCTTACTTTTCTCTGTTTCATGCTTTGGGAAATGACACCAATGCTACAGGAAAAGGCAAAGGGAATGCTCACAGATACCATGCAGGACTGCCCAGGATGCATTCGGTAATGACTTCGAATGCCTCTTGGCAAGACAGCAGTGCTGAAGTGTTGTACACAGCCCCTGGGTGGCAGTGCACAGCCAGTCCTGATGCCAACAAAAGCGTTTGCAGAGTGAAGATTGTGTGTGTGTGTGTATGTATGCTATAAGGGATATGTGGGTTCACATGTGTCTGTGCACATGATATGTATGTACACATGGTAGGTGTGTAGGATATATGTGTATGTATACATATATGATATATAAGTACATGTGGTTATATGTGATATGTGCATATAATATATATGGGCATATGACGTGTGTGTGTGGTATGTTAGCCATTGCATGTGTGTGTACATTCATATGCATACACATGCACTACATGTTTATCTATCTGCCCTCAAACTAGTAAACTAAACAGCAAATTTCTCTTTGAAGGATACTTTCAATCTAATTTACCCCATGTTTATTAAGGACAGTAATGATAATATTGCTAAAAAGCACTTTCTTGTTATGTTTTTTTTTTCTTCTAATCTTATGCTAAGAAGGTTCTGGATATCCCAGACATGGGGTGATACCTGAATTGTCTTTAAAATCGTGCAGGTATGGGTTCAGGTGCAGTAGAGGAGTTCAGAGGATAGTGAGAGTATGTCTGGAGGTGTTTCGTGCCCCTCAATCCACATGCTGCCAGTCTATGCAGCGCCTTGCGGGTAAATTATTTTTAGTACTATTAAAACCGTTTTTTATTATTTGAATAGCAGTTTTATGACAAAACATTTATATTGAGGCTGCCTTTGGAGTTGACTGAAAGAGAGCAATCCTGGAGAGTGATAAGGCAACAATAGTAATGGTAACTGCACTTATAAAGATGTACAGAATTAAATGGGTGCGCGGAGATAGACCCGCGGTAGTTCCCTGCCTGAGCCCGCAGCGCGGCTGCGCTTGTCTCTCGCGACAGGGATGTCTGCTGTTTTGGTGACTGGTGACAGTGTGTGTGTAAGGCTGGTGTGTGTGTGTGTTCCTTGGCCATTGTTTCTTTTAGTTAACTGTACATGATACGTAGATAATAATAGTAAACAAAATATTCCACATTCAGACTGACTCATAGTTTTGTCAGATTATGATACAATCTAAGTTCGTTTTTGCATTAACTATTCAACTCAAGTATTAGCTCTTATAAAATTTGTGATTATTTGTTCTTATCTAGCATTGGTCTGTTTCTTTCTCTTCTGAGAATCTACATGACATGAAAAAATTGATCATTTACTATGTGAAATAGAGGAATATGGGGACGGGGTGGGTCCCTTTATCTTAAAACAGAATTCAACAGCAAGAGGTAATGCTATCTGCTTAACAACGTGTTCCATGTATTTTTACATTTTCTACTATTTTTCTTGTGCCTAATGTTTTGACTGGAAGTAACTGCTAACCATTTTCTGGTCCAGTTACACTCCTTTGTATTTTATTTTTAAATATTTTGTAGCATTAACATGATCGATATAACATAATAAAAAGGGTTGACATTGCGCCATTGCCTTGTGTTGTACATAAAACTAGAATTATACAGTGTAGGATAGAAACAGTGTCTTCTTTTTGAAAGGCACCCCTGCGGTCTCTTACAGTCAGCCAGACATGGCCCAAGTCTGTATTTTGCCTTCCTTTGCCTCTTCTTTTCTCCAGCAAAGTTAATAACTTCCATGTGCGGGAGAAAAAAATCTATTGATGTCCCACCTTGATTCAGAAAGAAATTAAGGTGGTTTACAAAGATATATAACGTAGATTTAAGACTAAGTGAAGGAAATGAACCTAAGGGAAAGTCGGAGAAGAGAAGCGTGGCGTATGAAGTGTAACCATGCGACCAAACGGCCACCGTGAAGCCCTTGGTCCTGGCTGGAGAGGGGCCACACGCATGGTCCTCGGCTCTCTGACAGTCAACACAACGATGGAAACAATTCCAGGATGCACAGAGTCAGTACGAAGAGAATAAACTGTATTCCGGGTAGGTAGGTTCATGAGAAGTTGATTTCCTGGGTCTTCATAGAGAGAACACTGTGTAGTTCAGGGAAATGTTCCTAAACTACAGCCAATGGTCAACACATGCATTAGTGTAACGAAAACTAACTGTATGTCGTGTAGCCACTCGGTGAACAAGTCAGTGTGAGCAAGGCTACCAGTAGCCTTCATTCAGTAGCCACCATTGCATGTCTCCTCTGGAGACAGGAGGAAAATGGAAGTGATTAAGAGATGCAGCCCCTGCCATCATCCAACTGACAGTCTTTCCCTGGCAATTAATGTTGCCCAATTAGTTATATGTTTGTAATGAAAAGTCCTGCAGGTGATCAGGAAGTTCAGGCTGTGTCTGGTGGTCTAACCTAATCCAGGAATAGATGTCACAAGGCTAGAGAAACAGCAGGGCTTCGTAAAATTTAGACAGCTCTGTACAAATGACATTTCTACGAACCCCAGCTTTTAATTTGTGTCAAGTAGTGGTGAGTTCAAGATTCTATTTCCTGACAGGAGCCTGGAAAGTGCTTTCATTCTGTACTGCCAGTTAAGAGCAAAAGTCACATGCCTCAGGGATTAGTTGACCTGTGACTAGAAAGACAATAAACATTGAATTTCATATGTAGCCATATTTCATTTGCCTGTATGGAGGAAAATAGAAAGAAATTTTATATATGCATTTTGGCTGTGCAGTGCTTCCATTATGAGTCTCTTATCTTTTGCAATGTGTCTAGTCTTTTCTTTAAGATTTATTTTTAGAGTATAACTCACCTACTAACCTGTGTCTGAAGAATTTTTAAACACAGTTTCTATCAATAGTCACTTTTAACAGCATGTTTCAGAAAGGAAATTGTTTAGAAGGCATCGTTATATACCAGGAAAATGCACATTCTATTTGGAAAACAGCACTTTATGACACTGGGGGAATAGTTTATTTTTTCATTAATAATATAATTGGGCTGTAAATGCTCCTGTTGTGTTCTATTTAATTTGTTATTAGTAGTATTCAGCATAGTTTCACTTTACTGTAGGAAGATACAACATTTCAAGCAAATCTATCTTTTTGATTCTGCATGTCTCCAAGAATGGCCTTGTTTGTTTTTTTCAGATCCATAATTAGCTCCCTTCATGTGATTTGTTTGTTTTTCTTGTGGAACTGTTTGTGAAAACAGTGGGGAGGGAAGAGAAAGATGTCTAGTAAAAGGATTATGGATCCAACATCATGAAAAAGACAATAAAATAGAAATTCCGAGTAGATTCCAGCTTCATGGAACAATGGAAAGAATACCTCGTCCTTGGTAACCATTTCTGGATAATCAGTCCGTTCAGCTACTCAGCAGGACAATTGCTGTTTAGCATGGATTTGTTTACCAGTTTGGAAGGGATCTGGCAACTTCCTCTGGAAAACTCACTCCTAGCTCTTGTCTGATTAGCAGCCCCCTTTCCCTGCCTCGCCTACACACACGTCCTGCAGCCACATTGAACACCCTGTACCCCCTTTTTTTTCCTACTATTCTCTTACCTTCTTTGCTTCAAAGTAATGAAATAGAGAAATTATCTTTACTACTATTGACTTAAGTTTAGGGAGGATTAGAGAAGCTCTGTGTGGGATAATAGAACTGATATCCTTCACTGCATATTAGAGGATTCAGAATTTCCCTTTTTAAAGTGGATGTATCTGTAAGGAATGGGGGTAGAAAACAGGCAACTGTTTTATCTATGTATGGATAACCCAGAAATCTCATGGCCTTTAGAATACTCCTAGAAAAAAGTCTTCAGGCTAACTCTCCATCTCTTCCCCCTTCCTCCTGACCATCCACAGCTTAAAAACCGTATGAGAAACACGGGGAATGTGGCTTGTTTTGCTCTGTCTCAAGGAAATGTAAGCTGCACAAATAATAACTTCCTGTTTTACACTTTAAAGAGTGATTCTGGGAGAGCCAACTTATTTGGTTGTGCCTGCCCCTTGAGAAACAAACAAAATATTTTTTCCCCCTGGGCCATTCTAGTTAATGTCTGTTGTTAATGTCTAATGTCTAATGTCTATTTCTGGTGGGGGCCGAGAGTGGTGCATCTAAACTGTGGTATAGAAGTGCATCCAAATTTTTTTGGAATTGCATTTAGACTGAGTAGAGATGGACATGCAGAATATTAAGCAAACCCTGGAGGTCCCCTGCTGTGACCTGACATCTATTGTTTGTAGCTGCTACTAATGCTCTGCGGGCCTTTGGTTTCTTAGTTTATATAAAACTACGTGTACAATGGATAAATGGACTTTACACCTACCTGAAGCTTTTATCAATTCTTAAAAATGAAAGGTGGCTCTACTCTATGGCATAATATGGTTTCTTTGAACAATAGGGATTCTGCTCTAAACTCATGCATAATTAGTTATACTGGAAACTAAATAGATTTTCTCCTAGGTGGCAGTTTCCTTTCAGGCACATAATGACAGAAAAATATATTTGTTCCTTCAGATCCTTTGTTTCCTCTTTAGCTTCCTTGGCAAAAGCTTTTTTGCACAATGGAATGCATTCTTACTAGACCCCGTTGGGGAAGACTTAAGCGGTAGCCATACAGGACATTGAGAAACAATAAACATAAGTTAGGTATAAGAAAAGAGAAACATCGAATGAGGAATGAAATGAAGGGAAGAGATACTCAGAAAGTGGTAAGGAGATAAAGAAGAAAAAGAAGAAATTGCTCCCAGTCTAATTAAAAAGCAAAATCTCAATATGACATTGTAGATCTAAAAAGGTAAATCTCTCCATAGACATATATTTCAATTTTTTCAGTAGTTTTTTTTTTTTTTACTGAAGTGTAGTTGATATTCAATATTATATTGGTTTCAAATATACAACATACTGATTTGACAGTTACATACATTATTCAATTCTCACGCCAGCTAGTGTAGTTACTATCACCATAGAAAGATGTTACAGAACTACTGACGATATTCTTTATGCTGTACTTTCATTCCCATTACTAATTTATATTATGATTGAGATTTTGTCTCTTTATGCCCTTCAGCTATTTCACCCTCCTAACCCAGCCTCTCCCCCAGGGTAATCACGAGTCACTTCTCAGTGTCTATAAGTCTACTGCTGTTTTGTTTATTTAGTTTAGTTTTGTTTTTAGATTCCACATATACATGAAATCATATAGTATCTGTCTTTCTCCATCTGGCTTATTTCACTTAGCATAATAACTTCTAAGTCCACCCATATTGTCACAAATGTCACATATATTTCAATTTTTGAGAAAGGAGATATTAGAAACTTTGAAAGACATGTCTGTCAGATAAGAAATGTTGCCATACAAAATGGGATTTAGTAATGTATTATCCAAAATAAGATCTTCACAGAATAAGAAATGATTGGGAATAGCATTGTTCCAAGGGGAAAAGCTGTCTTTTTTTTTTTTTTTTTTTGAGAAATAGTAGTAGTTGATACTTTTTTGACAACCTTTCCTTTCCTAAAGAATTGTAATTGTGAAGATGTAGGTAACTTGCATGGATAAGAGTTAAAGAGTTTAGGAATTGCAAGGATAGAAATTTCCTCCTCCGCTTCCCTTACTCGTTTTTTAAAAAAAATTTTAGAAGTTTCATTTTGTCAAGAAAGACAGTTCTTAAATGTCTAACTCAGTTGGTAATGAAAAATAGTGTTCGAAGCTCAGTTATCTCCTTAAAAAGATAAGGAATTACTAAGCAGCAGATAAGTATTAATGTTAACTACACCGACTTCTCTCTTTTGCTCCAACTCTCCTTTATTAAAATGACATCTGCATGCCCTTTCTGTATGCAAATGGGGTATGATGTCAGCACCCAAGAGATGCTACTATGATAACACTCTTCAGCAAAGATTTTATACAGTAAACATTTCACCTTTATCCTAAGTATGATGTTTAGGTAGTGGTACTAATGGTTATGGGAGGATAGGTGAAAGTTCAGTAATACATAGTCACTGATATTTAACCCAAATAGAATTCTAATCATAGAATCTTAGACCTGGCAGTGTTCTTAAAAGTCACTGGCTCTCATTCATACTGGAAGGATGAAAAAATGAGGCTAAAATGGAATTTTCAAGACCCCAAGTTATTGGAAGAATAAATAGTAGAAATCTTGTCTTAAAAACTAAACTTTGCTCCATTTTCTTTCCAAGATTAGGGTTCTTCAGTGATAAGATTTCCCCCCTTATTTATATACTATTTTATTGAGTTTGAATAAAAACATAAAGGTTATGACTCTCTTATGTACAAAATTGTTCTCTAACCACTTGAATAATTAACTTTTTGAGTATTTAGATCATGTATAACATTTTCTCAGGAGACAGTTCTTAAATATGCATTTCTATTTATTTGTGCTTATTTTAGTTTATAGAATTGTATAGAAAAATGAATCTCGAATAGATCTTCAGTTCAACTCTCTTATTTTAAAAATGAGGAAACTGAGGCCCAGAGGGGTTTTTATCGTTTACCCCAGGTTCACAGCCAGTTAGTAACTGAGTGGAGATTAAAATGCCTTGTGCCAGGGTTCAGTCCATTCTTCATTCTCTTCCATGTCACATTCATTCCACTTATATTTTATCAAAAAATAATGAAGAAAAATATGAGTAAAATAGAAAAGAGGATAATACAACTAATACCAATAAATCCTACTCTAGGATCTTTAAAATCACATTTAGCTGTATTTGCTTCAGACCATTTTTTTCTCTTCATTTTAAAAACTGAAGCAGATACAGTTTAGCCCTATGCATATTCCTCCTTGTCTTTCATCCTTAAATTTTTATTTTAATACATAATTTTCCAACTTTTGGTTAGGAAAATTTCAGACATACAGAGAAGTTGAAAAAATCTTAACAGCAATCACCATGTAACTACCATCTAGATGCAGCTGTTAGCAGTTCACTAATACTGGTTTGTCCCACATGTGTTCATCTAGTTATTCCTAAATTCTCCAAGATATTTATTTTTTGATACATTTCAAATGCAAATGCAGACATCAGTATGCTTTCTCCTAAACACCTAACATGCACATCACCAACTTGTGCTCTCCTTTCTCACATTTTTTCTTCTGATGTAAAGTTTGCGTACAATGAAATGCACAACTCTTAAGTGTACTTCCATTGAGTTTTGACAGTTGCATCTCCTTTTGTAAGCATTCTGCAGTCTAGGTAGCCACCCCGGGATCATGCTGTAGATCAGTATCATCGCCCTGGAAAAGTCCCTTTTGCTCCTCGGCCAATCCCCGCCTCAACCCACTTAGAAACAACTCCTGTTCTGGCATTTTCCACTACAGATTCATTTTACTGCTCTAGAATGGAATACAAATCAAATCACACAGTATGTCCTGTTTTGTGTAAATCTTCTTTCACTCAGCAAAACGTTTTCCAAGAATTTGTCCATGCTCTTAGGTATATCAGTGGTTAGTTCCTGTTTATTCCAAATACTATTCCATTATGCGGATCAATCTAGGTTTGTTGTCCACTCCCCTTTTGACAGAATGTAGGCTTTCTAGTTTTTGTCTGTTATAATAAATAAAGCTGCTATGATAGCCACTTTAGCCTTGTTATGCTTACTGTTTAAATGGCAAATCTTTCTCCATCCATGTAATTTTGAACTGTCGAAGTCTTACTATTGAATGCATGTAATATAGACAGCATAGGCTTGGATCTTGCTTTTTATAATGTCCATTCACACAACCTCCAATTTTTAATTGCAATTATTAATCTACTTACATTTAATGTAATTACTGATGGCTTTGGATCTAGGTCATCATTTAGAAATGTGGTTTCTGTTTCTCCCCTCCAGTGTTCATTTTCTCTGTTCTTCCTTTGCTCTCTTATTTTGGAATATAGAAATTTTTAAAGAATTTTTAGAATTCCTTTTATTTATATTTAATGGTTACTCTAGGAGTTATAATAACACATCATTAATTTTTTATAGTTTAGTGTTAATATTATATTTATTTAAGTAAAATATAGAAAATTTGTAACTATGTAAGTCTATTTACTACTTTTCACTCTATATAGTGTGCAATTTTTTTGCCTTATACTGTTTTTCACCTTACACTGTTTCTATAGCAGGAAAAATTCAATGCAAGAGCATTTGTGAAAACTCTTCATTTTGTTTAAAGAAAAAAAGTGGAGACTAAGACAAAATTATGGATGGAGTGATATAAATACAATAAGAATTAAAACTGAATTAGCATGAAATTTTAATAACCTATGGTAATAATAAAATAGTAAAAATGAAAAAAGATAAAATCATTTCTCAAAAATTGTGGAAAAATTATGAATGAAACCAGAAACAAAACATTAAGTTTGTAACCTTAATTCTAATATGTTTAAAAAGGCAAAAGATAAATGGTACAAATTTTTGGATTGATTTGTTGAAAAGATAGATATCAAAAGAATGTTTTCAGAAGTTGCATCAAATTCTCTTCTTATCATGTAGGGCTGAGACCAGGAGGAGAGTAAAGCCAGCCAGCCAGTTATTTGGCCAATCATTTTGCAACTTTGTAGTCAGGCAGGAGCACGGAAAGGTCTTTGTCCTTTGGGAACTCAGACTGACAATGGCTATCCTATGACCAGGTCAGTTAGTTACAACTAAAATTAACAGTGTAGTGGCCCTTAAGTTACGTAGGCAGGGAAACAGCAGTGGGGTTAAGCCTCTTTATTCAACTCTTCTTGTGATGTCCGAAGTTGACTGGCCTTGTGTGGAAAACATCAATAAGGCATTTACAAACCTTCATGAAAGAAAAGGTTTTTGAAAGGAGAATATGTCAGTTTCATGGAGAGATGACCCTGTGTGGAGGTGGGAAGGGTGAGAGTAAGCGGATTAAGGAGCAGCGACTACAGGGAACATGTGCCAGTATTTTTGATTTATGTTAGTGTTCGTGTAGTGAGCGCTGTCTGGAGAATAGCAGTGCTTGTCAAACGCTGCTGATGAAGCCCTGCACGTACATGGTGGCATCGGGAAGTTACTGAAGTGCACTACGCTGAAGGATACTGTTTGGGGGTAGCTGATGATGCTTTGATTTCTTAAGGGATGCCTGATCTAGTCTCTGTCGTTTGGATGGGTGATATTTTGATTTAAACTTTCCATTCACATGTAAGGTGATCAGTGACTTTTTCTTTTTAAAATTCCTGCACAGCGAAATATACTGATGTCTAAGTTCTAGATTTGAATGTTCAGCCCTCTTCCTCTCTTCTTCTGTACTTGTTCTCATTTCAGCGTGATGAATTAGGCTGGGGAACCATCAGGGATATGTTAGGTTCTCAAACGTATGACGCAACTCATTTATTTTAACTCTGCTTAACAGTCAGTTAATATTTTAACTGGTCTGCATTTGTATAGCACTTTTAATATTCTTAAATGTTGGTTGTCTTAATTATATAAGGAGATTAATTCCAGTGCAGTAAATTTTTACTGGATTGAGAAACATGATACAGTACAAAGGAACATAGATCTACAGCTGTGTTATGAATACATGCCTCTGGACTGAAGAATGTTTAGCATTATAGGGATTGAGTATATTTTCACAAAGTACAAACATGTTGGTATCAGACGCTGGACAAGCAGATGGGCCTTTAGGCTAAATCTGTCTGTATGCCCCTCAAAGCTGTCTTGTTGTGTCTTGTATGATTTTCACTGCCAAAGCTGCTTTTTAATTTATAAATGTGAAATGGGCTGGATCAAAGTCTTAGAAAATTCAAGGAATCTAACCAGTTTGATGTTCAGCAAAACACAATTTAAAATCTAAATAATTCTCAAATTCAAGACGCTGCTTTCTGACCAACTTTCTTTTCCAATCATTCCAAAGCGAGGCTCCTGCTGTCATTCTCTCATCCCAAGACAGGCAACTTTTCTACACTCTTTGGCAGCCTTAAAAAAATGACCCTTGCCCGGCTTCCTGTGATTTAGTGGTGTGCAAATTTGAAAATAGGGTTGTCTGTTAAAGGTGACCCCCTGCAGTGGCTTTGGCAGTATGAGGTGTTCTGGAGCAGAGAGCAGCGGTGGCAGGGAGTCCCCTGAAAAGACAGTGGCGCTGACGTGACAGGGCAGAGCAGGGGAGGCTGATTTCCTTACATGGAAGCTCTCCTGCCCCAGGCTTCTTCCTCGGACTGTCACCCCATGAATGCACTGTGATTGCCAGGCAGTCTCCAAGCCAGCACCTTCCGAAACACAACAGATGGGTTAACTGGCTTGAGGTCACTCAGTGAGTCGGTAGCAGAGCTGGGGTTAAGTCCCCAGTCTCCTCATACCCAACCTGGTTACACAACTAAATATATGGCCATTTCTAATGCTTGAGGACCAAGCTCCTTAAAACAGCTCTAAACTGATTGAACCAGGTTTATATCCAGTTTCTCCTTCCATCCTTCCTCCCTCCCTCCCTCCCTTCTTTCTTTTTCTCAAAATATCCTGAATTGATCATGCATCACTTAGCTGTGCAAATCTGCAAGGCTGCTTCCTGACTATACTGCCTACCTCTCTGTGCAGCTGCCTCCTATCCAATGAAAACCTTTCTACATCTCATCACGTTTTATCATTAAAAAGGTAAAATCTGAAATTAAAACATTACAAGTTTTACCAAATTTTAGAAGAGGAATTTTTTTTTCTTAAACGACTGCTCTGATTCTGTATGTGAGTTGCCACATTTAAGTAGCAGCTACTCTTTGATTATGTGTGTTGGAGAAAGGAAATCATGTTTAATTGATATCTTCACGCAAGAGAAAAGTGAAGTTGGCAAGTTCAAACTATTGAATTTGTAACCAAGCTTTTATCCAAAGACACTTGGATGATAGCAAAATTAGTCACTGAGTTTAAGTACTTTCCTCTGACCAATTGCCAAAATGAATCAAGGGCATCAGAGACAGAAAGCAATAAAAAAAGGGAGACAGACAGACAGACAGACAGACAAAGCAGAGACAGAGAGAGAAAGAGCATAGTTTAAGAAATAGAATTAATTTTATAAGCAATTTGGAAAGATGGATCATAGACTTGACTGTGAGTGACAGCTTATGGAATCAGTGGTCTGCATCCTTTTTTGTTTTGTTTTGTTTCTGAACTTGGACTCTGAATAAAGTTTAATAATGTTGTAAACTGTCTCCCCAGAAACATGCATATGTGCTCATCATATATACTTTCTAAATATAATTTTAGGTAGTTCCTGAATTCTCATAAATCCCATTCAACATCACAGGTTAAGAAATCTTATATTTACTTAAAGCACTTGGAATAAAAATTCAAAAATGAAATGTTTAAAAATAATATTGGACTTGAATGAGTTTTAGCTAAACCTGGGACTCTGACTCACTTTCTCATGTATCATCTTACTAATCATAAAAGCTACCAACTCTCACTTTTGAAATCCCCAATCTTCTTACACTGTTCCTCTATTAAAACAGAGCTCTTACTTAACTAGTATCATCATAGAATTAAGCATTGAAAGCAATTTTGAGAAATCGTTTTGAATTTACACTGCAACCCTTGGCCACTAGATTAGGATAATCCTAAACCATTCTGAAAAGTGAAATTACTATTAAAAATTTCCAAAGAAAATTCTACAACTTTTCTCAGTAGTTAACATATTTAATACTTTCCTATAATAAAAATATTTTTTCTTTATATCTGACCTAAATTTTTTATACATCAGATT
Organism: Manis javanica; assembly: GCF_040802235.1. Taxonomy (NCBI): domain Eukaryota; kingdom Metazoa; phylum Chordata; class Mammalia; order Pholidota; family Manidae; genus Manis; species Manis javanica. The sequence continues at coordinate 9,869,213 of NC_133168.1, read as the reverse complement.
AAGTAGTTATTTTTTATTATCATTGGAAATTGAACACAAGCTGGTCAATAGCTTCTACGTAGTACTGCTCAAGAGAGGCACTTATTTTTTTAATCAACTAAAACATGTAGATAATAGGTTGTTTTGATTGTATATTTAGTCTTGATCAGCTCCTGAAAGATTTTGCTGTGATTTAAACTCCTTGAATTTCAGGTTACGAACTAGAGTTTCTTCGGAACAAGCAAAACATGTTAAAATAGCAATTACTCTCGTAATTGCAAATAGCTGAAAGTTCCTGGGTTTTTGATGCTGTTATTCTAGGTTTGATTTTCAATATGTTTTTGATTGCCTCCCTCAAATTTCTTTGCATTTTCTTATACTTTGATTTTTTTAAACCATGTTTATAGTTTTAAGCTCACCAGGAAAAAAGAAATGGAAGTCAGTTGGCAGGTAAAATAGAAAGGAAGCAAAAGAAAAAACGTCCAGTCTCTTAAATGCCGCGACCTTTTAAAAGAAGTCCATTCAAATAAGACTATTGTGCTCATCACTTTATATTTCTTCAATTAATATGTTAATTAAACTTACTTGTGGATTCTTTTCAAATTCAACCTGAGTTATAGTTAAAGGGGTTAAGCTTTTATCAATGCAAGGAATCAGATTTTACTCCGCGCTCTAACTTCTTTACTCCCTAAAAGTGTCTGGAAGAAGTTTTATCATATTTTTGTGATATTCTTGTTACTAAGCCATTGATCCTAAGTGTAATACACAATACAAAATGTTCCTCAGTGGGAGGTGTGTCCTCAGTACCTCCATAGGTTATTCAAGGTGGCAAAAGGTCTCTATTCAAGGGTCTATTCAAAGGGTCTCTCTTAGTCCTTTCCTGTTTCCTAATTATGGTCTTACATATTGACTTCATATCCTTAACTACAACTCCCCTTTCTTTAGAGGGGACCTGAATTACAAGCTTCTAGCAACTACCAGTAGCCCTAATGTCAGTGAAATACATCTCTAAATTTGCAATAAGAAAGAATTTAAATGCACTTTAAAGCTGTAAGATTTCTGTATGCAACAGAAATTCAAGGAGACCATTAAAACTGATTCAGCAAGATATTAATTATAAATAGGAGTTCTCTGAATCATTTTTGTGCATTTCTGTTCTCATAAATGATTTTAACGTTTCCTACTCAGTTGTTAGAGTAGATGACACAAGATCATAGTCTCACAAACACACATGATAAACATAATGCAATGATATTAGAAATCAATAGTGTGTGTTTTACTGTAGACTGTACCCAAAGTATACAATAGGGTGACTTATATAAATCATTTATTCCCAGTCATGATTGATGACCTCATAACTCATGAGTGACGGGGCAAAGCAGAGCCACAAATGAGTTATGAAATGTCATCAATAACAAGTGGAAACAAATGATTTATCCAGTGTCACAGCCCATTGTATGTTCAGTTTATGCAACAGCAGTTAATGATAAAAACACCCAAAATAGGTGCAGCTTGTGTTTTATCCATCATATATGCACATACTCTTCCTACACTATTTTACACTAGGTTAGTGCTTATTGGCCATGAAGAAAATGATCAAGGAAGAAATAGGAATGAGGGTTGAGAGAGAAGATAGGATCTTTATATATATAAATCCTTTTGGGATTTTTTTCCTCTTGACTAGGTTTTCCCCCTTATTTTCTTTTTTTAAATATCCCCTTTCTAGCAAGGCAAATAGGAAAGAATATCTGCAGAGCATTGATTTGCATCAGAATTTACTGAGAAAAAGATTAAAAATGTAAACTGCCAAGTCTCACCCCAGAATTATTGGGTCATAATGTATGTGTGTGGGGCCTAGAATTTGTGTTTAACAAACTCAAAAGACCAGCATTTGGGAAACACTGAACCAAAGTACATTGAAGAACACATAAAGAATTCCTACAACTCAACACCAAAACAAAACATAATTTGATCAAAAAATGGGCAGAGGACTTGAATAGACATTTTTCAAAAGGCACAAGAAAAGATTCTCCACATCACTAATCATCAGTGAAATGCAAACCAAAACCACACTGAGATATCACCTCACACAAGTCAGAATGCTAATATCAACAAGACAAGAAATACATGTTGGCGAGGATGTGGAAAAAAATGAAGCTCTGTACATTGTTGGTGGGACTGCAAGTTGATGCAGCCACTATGGAAGGCAATATGGAGGTTTCTCAAAAAACTAAGAACAGAAATAGCATATGACCCAACAATTCCACTTCTGGGATTTACCTGAAGAAAACAAAATTACTAATCCAAAAAGATGCATGCACTCCTATGTTTATCATAGAATTATTTACAATAGCCAAAATATGGAAAAACCTAAATGTTATTGATATGAGTCAGAGAAAGATAAATACCATATTATTTCATTTATGTGTGTATTCTAAAAAAACAGAACAGATAAACAAGCAAACAAAACTGAAATAGACTCATAAACAGAGACAGACTGGTGGTTTGCCATGGAGGAGGGGTTTAGGGAGAGGGTTGAAATAGGTGAAGGGGGAAAAAATCAACGAGAATGTTTGACATTTTGATCTTGGCAATGGTTACATGAATGTATCCACATATCAAAATTCATCAAGCTATGCACTAAGATTTGTGTGTTTTATTCTGTGTACCTCAATATAAAAAATTAAAAATTATAAAAACACATACGGTAAGAGGACATAATATGTCTTTGCAGGAATGATTGAGTGATTTGGGGAAATTTAGTTTGGAAAAAGTGAGACATTATAGTTGTCTTTCAATATTTGAAGTCTGAGCAGATAGAAGAAAATATGACTTGATATCTGTTATTCAGAGGGCAAAACTTGAATCAGTGCATAGAAAAGCTAGGTAGTATGATTTGGCCTCCACATGAGCTTTATTACTTTCTAGTGTTGTTTATAGAATGTGTGACATTGGTAGTTGATGAGATCTCTCTTACTGGAGATATTTAGGTAAAAGCTAGACAATCTCTAGAGGAAGGGTATGTGAAAAACTGTACTCTTTCTTCCTAGAGGGGGAAGTAGTGGAATAAATATCAGAGTTTTCAATCATGAGAATGACAGAATATATTTTTAAAAAACATCTCTTTTCTCTCTAGCATATATGATATTTAGAAATATGCATGTCCTATCTATCTTAGTCCTAGAAATTTCTACCATTAATTACTCCTTTGTCTCAAGGGATTGAAGGTTGCTGATCAAATGAAGAAATGTTGTGGGAAGGTAACACAGTAAGCCATTTTCATTTGCCAACTTCAGAAGAAATTGCTGAGGAAATATTATGCTGAAAAGTTCATTTGTGAAGGTAGTGAATAGAATGGAAGAATTAAGATTATGAGCCAATAAAGGTCACTAAAATGGGATCTCAGCCTTGTAGAGGGTGGGGAGTTGGATTAGGACATTGAGCACCTCCAAGAGGGTAGTATGATCTAAGAAAAGGGGATGTAAAAACTCTCACATTAAATTCCCAGGGCTCATTATCTTGCTTAGAGCAATCCCTGATCATTGCTTTATTCATACTGAGTTATTAGGGAACTCTTTTTCTGTTCCTGTCTCTTGCCCAAACTTCTGATTAGAGTTTGTGTAATCCTATTAAATTTCACAGTAGGTGGTGATGGAATGAGGTGATTCATTCTTCGATTAGATTGGGAGTTAGTGGTGTCCACACCCACAACAGGATATTTGTAGCTCAGCTCTCAAATCTGGGTTTTCCAGGTGTCACCTTTGAACCTGTCATATATTATGGGAAGTTGAGATTGCATTTCTTTTAGTTGGGCAATGTTGGACTATGTCAGCCTAGCAGAATAAAAAGATTTCTTTCTTGACGAGTGCAGAGATATCTGAGCCCCAATCTCTATTTGAAGCAAAGCTGGCTGGTCAGAGTAAAGAATCGCTATTCTGTTTTCATCTCCCTACTAGGCATCCCGGCTGCTCATGTGTAATATCTGTCCTTTGAAGTCATACCTTAGCTTTAATTTTGCACTGCTTTCACCCAAATAAGAGTGTTTGGAGGATGGGAGGAAGGGGAAATAGAAAATACAATGAAATTCCAAGTGTCATCTTAGACAGGGCCCTGGGGACCTCCTCTTATACATTAAAGTGAATCCTGTGATTTATTTATGAGTTATTGATTTCTTTCCTTATTCTCACTCGTATTTAAGATAACTTATACAAATGACTCAAGAAAATCTATAAAAATTGGGACCAGGTAAAATATAAATTAGCATGGAACAGTGATCCAAATTTCTGATTGTAAAGCATAAACATCTTTTTATTTTATTTTATATTACAGAGAGCCAAGAACTCTCCCAGATATTTATCAGACTCTTTGGAATCTGAGCAAGGGACATAGGTAGTTTTAAAAGGTAGATTTGGTACATGGCCAGAGTTGGGGACAGATTTCTTACATCCGGAATTCAGCTAAGTGGTTCTAGTTCAGGGTTCTCCATGCAATCAGGAAATCAGCAGGCCCACTTCCGGGACGGCTCACTCACCTGGCTTTTGGCAGGAGGCCTCAGTTCCTTGTCACGTGAGCCTCTCCATAGACAGCTGGGGATTCCTCACAATGTGGTAGCTGGCATTCTCAGAGCAAATGATACCAAAGAAGGAAGAAGGTTGGAGACACAATGTGTTCCTAGTCTTGGAAGTGACATTCTACTGGTCAAACAGACCAGTCCTGATGCAGTGTGGGGGGATGGTACGCCAGGCTGTGAATTCCAGGAGGAAGAGGCCGCTGGGGACCCTGTTGCCAGGGTGCTTACCACACCTACCATGAGTCAGAAAAGCTGTCACTCCATGAATGAGGGAACAGTTAAGGGAATTCTGCCAGCTGTCAAGAATGTCTGTGCCCACTCAGGAACTGGGTAACTAACTAACTAGAGAATGAGTTTGCAGACACACTGAATTGAATGAGAGGTGGGCTTGGGCCCAAACTCAACTGGTTACATGACTATACCATAAGCCTCTTCTCTGATTAGTGGATCACAATGGAGTCCCTGAGAGGTATTTTTTGGCTCAAAGCTCATGTGGAAAATCTTCAAAAGTTCCAAGTATTTCTCTTTGCTCAATGTGCAGTCACTGCAATAAATGGCTGCCGTTAATTTGTGGAAGACTGGGAGGTGATACCGTTATAGGTCCTTTCCCATTAGTACTAGGCCTTTTAAGTGAGAGGCTATGATTTTCTATTAGGGTGACTGAAGTCAGACCTCTATTTCCTATGCCTAGAAATTTTCCTTATGCAGATCAAGCTTCTCATTTATTTTAGTTATGAGGACTCTTTGGTCAGTTAGTCATTGTCGCAGATGCTGGCAGTCCTCTAGCTTTAAAACCTATTACAGTAACTGTAAAGTTAAGCTGTTGTAGTTAGGTCTCTGCCACCCTTGAGTATTATGCCCACTGAAATTAAGGAACCCATTTCAATGGCAACACATACCACTTTCCTTCCTGTCTTCAGAGGACAGAGGATATTATGCTTCGTTGACCATTCATTTGTTAACAACGTCTTTATGAAGGGAGGATGCTTCGACTTGTTATAAATAGGGGTGATTGCCTGTGACAAACTCATTCCAACGTTTTTCTGTTTCTCAGTCTTGCATTTTCTCCCTTCCATATGCTGCCAAGTTCCAGCATCTCCATCAAATTACATTAGGTCACCAAAGAGTTTAGGTTTCAGATAACTAAGTGATGATGTGCTGATTTTGACTCAGATCTGGAAGAAAATAGAGCCTGGCATGTGCAGAGTCTCATGCCTTTACTTAGCCTCGAGTGAGGTCATTGCCCGTTCTTCATGCAAGGTAGTAGCAGCCTCATTGGTCGGGGGAGGAGGTCTCCGTGGACTCAATTGGTTTGGTAGGATTGGAGGTGCTGTGTACTCAAAGGTATCTAAAAGATCTCAATTGTCACCAAATTCTCAAGGTACTACTCTTTCTTAAGCAAGTTCCTTATTTTCACATAAGAAATATGAGAGTTTGTTGTAATTCGGCAACTAAAGGATCAGATTCTTCTTTCCGTTTTTAGCTGATCAGCCCTGTGACAGTAGTCTGCCACAGTGGGTTGCCTTCTTTTAAGGCAGTTGGAGAAACTCCCTGTTTTCTGCTTATAGCTCAGAGATTCTAGGTTAGAGCCTGTTACTTTTCTTCTTAACAAGTGTCCAGTGCAGTTACAAGCAACTAATCTACCTGACCATTCTTACATTCCTGCAGTCATCATGCTCTGTGTCAGAAACTGCTGCTTATTTCATTAACGTTGTATCTTTGGCAGGCGCTTCATTCCAGGTGACCATAGACAGTAAGTGAAGTATCTATTTTACCCCTGGAGACCACCGTCTACCAATAGTCAACCGCTTCTGGCATCTGGATTCTCCGTGCTTTGAGGCAAACTCAGCTGTTTATCTCCGAGTGTTTCATTGACAGTTATTCTTGGCAATAATCTGTGTTAGTCAAGGTTCAGTTGCTGATAACAGAAACCACTTTAGCTATTTTAAGCAAAGGGATATTAAATACAAGGAAACAGTTGCTTACAAATGCTGGAATTCTGGGAGGATTGGGAACTATTCTGGGCCTCCAGGGGGACTCCGGAATAATGTTGCAGAACCCGTCTGTCAAGGAAATTGCAAATTCTATTAAAATCAGAAGGCTGGGGATTCAAGAATCTATCACTAGAACTGTGGACTCCAGAGCCACATGTAGATCTGACCCAGAAACAGTGGTGGCCTTGTGCATCCACCTCTGTTCTACTTCAGAAGTACGAAATTCAAGTGCCATGTACCTAATCAGTAACATCTAAATTGCACCTGGAATTCTAGATCACAAGGGAATGTGGGAAATGAGAGCTCTCTGGCCTTTTTAAGGCAAAATTTATTCAAAGTATTCATCATAGTTGTTGTGAATTCACAGTACATTCTTCAAGAATGTTATATTTATTTTTGCCAAGAAAGAATATGTCTTTTGAGTGCACCAGACTGCTTAAGGTAGACTTAAGGTATTTTTTGTTCTTATTCATGGTTGTTGTTGGCAGAAAATGGTCGTTATGTATGTGGATTTTATTTCAGATTGTCGTGTTGGTAGGTGTCTTCAGTTTTGCACCCAGCACACTCATGAGACTGCAACTCTCAAGGAGCTTTCTGTAGTGAACAGTCCAATAAGAATTTGAGTTCTTATTTCACAGGTTTTATAACAAATCACACAATTCTTGTGCCTCCTCCATCTGTTAAACTTATTTTAGTATTCCGAGGAGAACTAGAAGACTATAAGAATACACTGACTAAGAAAAATGCATTGTGTTTTAAAGTCCCAAGGAGAAGATGCTTAGAATTTATCTCTAGTTCCTCACAAATTCCTAAATCTTGGCTGTTCTTGTACAGATTGCCTTATTTATTATTAAAGTATGTGAGAAAATAAACAGTGACATGATTCAGCAATACTTAGCTAAGTAATTATGAAAATTCATATATTGATTGTAAATGCTAAACCCAAACCATAGCTCTCATACATATATAGTGCCCTAAATATTGATAAAGTTGTAGAGATGTAAAAGAAAAAGTAGTTCTAAAAATGTAACAAGGATAACTTGTTAGATACTTTCCTGGTCATTTTATAAAAGAAATCTATTATTCATGTTTACAGGTGTTAACCCACTGATTTCGATTGGTTACAAGGCACACAATGAGTTCACTACTTTTTCAAGTGTCATTGCTAATGCTCTGTTACAACAATCCTGACCAAAAATCCAAGTTTATATTTGACAACAGAGATATGAGCATTTGCCTCTTTGCTTCTACATTACATTAAATATTCTTTGCACTTTCTTTTTTCAGATTCTTCTGTTAGCCTGCAGCATTTGGTCTAAGAAATGTTTTAGCTTAAAGTTCCTAGGGAATTAATCCTTTCTGGATTCTGAATAATTCTGTTAATCGAGTGAATTATATAAATGGTTGGCACCAGTCCTGTGTAGGACTGTGCACCCCAGTAGATCAAAGTCTTCATTCAGTTTAATCCCTGAAGTTGTTCGCTACAGTGTTGCCATTGGATTACACAATAGTGTACATTGTCCTTCAAAATACTGTTACGCTGTTTTTCATGTCTGAAAATCACCATTCATTCTTTGTACTGGAACAGTAGCTCAAACACATACAGTGAAGCTAAGAGATTCTTGGCAGAAACCTGGATGAAAAGATAAATGTTTTTTGGGTGAGGATATTACCTGATACATTTCATAACAGGTTTGGCCTTTTCTAGGTTTTAGAGCTATTAAAACCTAGAGGCAAAATTTTACTTGTCTCAATATAGAAGGAGCAAATGTTGGGTCTCATTACTAAGATACACTGTTATAGGTACTGAGAGCTCTCCCTTGTAGGTGACAGTAGTCGAGAGAACACATTTTCCTTAGCTACCTGCCATATGTACGTCTAACGTGCAGGTGCTCCAGGGAAGTAAAATAAGCAGAAATGGGCAAGGGCTACGGTGGCCTGCCAGGGAAAAGCAAACACTGGACCCTCCCGATTTAGCCTCTTATTAACTATTTCTCTTTGCCTATAGGGAAGAGTGAATTTGAAGTGCTGAACTGTAAGATACACTCCAAATAATTATGAATGCTAATGGTCTGGTTTTCAAAGGGCTCCGAATATGGCTATTAGTGAAAGCAAACTTAGATCTTTATCATTTTAAAAAATTTTTGTTACCATCTAAAAGAGATCTCATGGGCAGAATGTCACTTTTAATACTTTCATGTGTCTATTATGTATTTATTGAACCTCTTTAATTATAATTTTGAGGGAGTCAAGTAAATGGGTTAAAGATTGCCAATGTTAATTTTTAAATGCATTACTGCTTCTAAATCTGTGAGAACTTTTTTTCCCTTCTCCTTGGAAAACAAAGGCAATGGCTTAGTGCTTTAATTTGGTTTTACTTTTCCATTATAACTCTAGTTGATTGTAGTAAATAGAGTATTAATTTCATAAAAAATCTACTTTTGCACTGCAAAAAGAGCAGAAAGTTTGGTGAAAATATTCTTATTTTATTTCTATGCACATATAAGTGATCTTGATAGTTAATGCTTATATTTCCAGGTTGTGAAAATTTACAAAATTTATCCAAAAAGTATAAATTGTTCCCTTCATTGCTCACAATCATAATCATTACCAGAGGCTATTTGAAAAAATTGTTAATCTGTATTCAGCTGTGTTCTGTGAACTCACACTGTTTAGTTACTGACTTACATAATAATACTGCCTTTTCTCCCTAGAAGAACGTTGTCTTGTGCTATAGGAACTTGCAGTGAATTAGCCAGCCTGTGACCTCGTATGAAGCGGCATATTTTATCAGTGGGCTCCTCCAGCCTTCCTCTTCTCTCCCATTCGGTGGGGGCGGGCCGTTTTCACCGCTAGGCCGAGCAGACTCCCCAGCGTTTGGCTCGCGTGCATTTCTCCGGTGTGGGCAGTCGCTAGCCTTTCCCCCTGTTCCTGACTGTCTCACTCGGAGGATTCCAGTTAGAACTTCTAACCCACCAAAAGCCATTCCACTTCACACAGAACCCTTCTTTTGTCCTTGGAGTAGCAACCGAACCAGACCAAACAGAAGTCCCGTTCTCGGACTCCAAGCTTATCCTGGCTCCTAAGTGACCAGGGCACCATTACAGATATTTCACTGCTGTGGCTAAGGTGTGTGCTCCTAACGCAGCACCTCGTGCCAGGTCAAACGGCAAAGTTCCTCGCAAGTTAAGGGCGCACTTGTCATGGATGGTCAACGATGCTCTCTCTTCAACCACTGTGAAGGGTGTCCAGATATTTCAGGTGCAGACGCCACATCTAGTTCTTTCAACAAGCATTACTGTTCCTCATAAGTTAATTGATCAAAATGGTACATTTGGTGAGTTGGAGGCTTGGCAAATAGATCTTCAGGTGAATGGCCTGAGAGAAGCAGTTTCAGATTAATTGATTTTTGGCACATTAATGTAGAGCCAGCCTAAGCCATAACCCTTGCTGACTTTATGCCTGGATACTGCAATAAACTTGTGTCTTACCTTCCATTTATCACCTCCTTTCCATCAGTTGATTCTTTTTTATAGCCAGACTGATATTTTGAAACACGATCAGATGTGCTGCTCTTTTCTTACACTCTTAGTCACCTGTCACTGATGTTAGGAGAGTTCCACTTGCTTTGGCTGCTACTGTCCCATCAGCTCCCCAGGCACCCACTCCACCACCTCACCCCTTATCCTATGCGTTAGCCTCTCCATTCCTCCCAGCCTTCTGAGGACTTGCACATATGCCTCCATTTGTTCGGATATCTCCCCGCCTTTTCCCCTGGCAAACTCCTTATCCTGATCTCGGGTAAATTGTCACATTTACTGGGAGAACGTCTCTAACCCTCAGGCTACATTAAGGTTCCTGATTAGATGTCCTCTCTGCACTTTTAGTTTTTTTCAGGGCATGCATCAGTACTATCAATAAAATTATTTCAATATTGTTGTCTGTCTGCCCCACTAAAATGCAATCTTGAGGAGGATAGAGATCAACGGCTGTCTGGGTCAGTGCTGTCCTGTAGCACTTCTGCAAAGATGGACACATTCTATTTTGCACTGTTGAGTATGGGAGCCTTGAATCACATGTGCTGTTGAGCCCTTGTAATATGGTTAACGTGGCTGAGGACTTGAATTTTTAGTTTTATTTAATCCTGATTAATTAAATTTAAATAGCCATGCATATATAGATATTGGCTACCATGTCGGGCAGCATAGGTCTAGCTGAGCATTGTATCTAAGTTCCAGTTAATATTTGTAAAATTAATGATTTACTGGGGTTTGCATTGATAATGACACTGAAAGACAGAGAATGTGACTATTATTCATAAGTACATTCTTAACGTGATGCTTACTTCCAAATGGTATTTGATTTTGTGGTTAGGTAACTCTGTCACTCATCAAGATTCAGTTCAATTATAAACTCACCCATATAATAGACTGCTACTTGTTTTACATTTTTTTTTTTTTTTATACCATTGTTTATTAAATGCTTACAGATGAACCCCAGACTTTGGTTGAAAACATCTTTTTCCAGCCCTTTTTTTTTTTAACTGGAAAAAGAACTTGTGACTCATCCCACAAGGAGTTTATATTCCTAATATGTAGAGTGCTCCTAGAAAATAAGAAAAAGGCAGTGGTCAGAAAGTGGTCAGTCTTTCACTTTTTTTTTTTTTTTTTTTTTGAGAGGGCATCTCTCATATTTATTGATCAAATGGTTGTTAACAACAATAAAATTCAGTATAGGGGGGTCAATGCTCAATGTACAATCATTAATCCATCTCAAGCCTAATTCTCGTCAGTCTCCAATCTTCTGAAGCATAACGAACAAGTTCTTACATGGTGAACGAATTCTTACAGAGTGAATAAATTCTTACATGGTGAACAGTACAAGGGCAGTCATCACAGAAACTTTCAGTTTTGATCATGCAATATGACCTATAAACCATCAGGTCAAATATGAATATTCATTTGATTTTTGTACTTGATTTATATGTTGATCCCACATTTCTCCTATTATTATTATTATTTTTATTTTTAATAAAATGCTGAAGTGGTAGGTAGATGCAAGATAAAGGTAGAAAACATAGTTTAGTGCTGTAAGAAGGCAAATAGATGATCAGATGATCAGGTGTGTGCCTATGGACTAAGTATTAATCCAGGCTAGACAAGGGCAGCAAGACATCCACGGATGCAGAAGATTTCTCTCAAAGCAGGGGGGGTGAGGTTCTGAGTCTCACCTCTGTTGATCCCCAAATTCTCACCTGATGGCCCCCCTGCGACTGTGCCTGTCTTAGGTTGTTCCTCCCTTGAGGAATCTTACCCGTCTCTGGCTAACCAGTCATCTTCCGGGGCCAGGGAAATGTAAAGTTGGTAAGTGAGAGAGAAGCCATATTGTTTGCAAAGGTTAGCTTTTTACTTCTTTGCAGATTTATGCCCTGTGGCTTCTATGCCCAGCACTTGTCTCGAGGTATCTTTACCACCTGGAGGAATTATGATACTCGGTAAATTCGATATGAGGCACGAATTCTATTTAAGGTTTGTAATTAGGGAGGAAGAAGAAAAGCTATAGATGTAGCATATGAAGGAAACTTGGGAGGATTGATTATTTCTTTGACATATCTTCTTGTATAGTACCTTAAGTATGTATAGGTTTTAAACTACTAACTAATTTGCACACACATATTAACATAATAGGAATACGGTGACATAAACAAAGCAAATCTATAATTGCCAGCCATCTCCAGTGAAGCCAAGAAAACCATTTAGGCACCCTAGGCATTTGTGAAAATTTATCTATGATATGATGGATATTGTCCAACTGTACTTGAACCATCAGACAAATTAAAGCAGCCCATTTCTGGGATCTGTTCACATCCCATATGTTCTTTTAACCATAGATAGTCTATAGTCATGAGATTTTGGGGTGCTACAACTTGCACCCCTCCCAACTCCTGGTTGAGTTCCAACAGTACAGATCCAGTCAAATTCGTTGTCTCACTGTATGCACATGCCAGCCTAGACATCTCCCTCCTCCTTCTTATGGCAAGTCCAGGAGACGGTGGGCTGGATGCAGCCACAACCGCAGCATCGTCCGGATCCCTGTGGAGGCTTTTTGATGATCATCCCCCGGCACGAGTCCTCCAGAGAGTGCTGATGCCGGAAGCTCCTCCTCACATCGTATCTTAGTTCATTTTCTGGGTATCCAAGCTAGGCCTTGATCTTCTGCGTAGAAACAAACAGACCCTTTGCCCACACTTTGACATGCCCTCTATACCACTGTGCAGAACTCATTGGAGGTCAGCACACAGTAACTGCTTTTTTTTTTTTTTTTTTAATTAAGAGAAAGGAATATTATCAGAAAAGAGTACCTCCATAGCTGATCATCTGACACCCTTTAAGTGATCAACATTAAGGATATTTAAAGCATGTGTTGATCTTTGATTTACCAATAGTTTTATCCTGTTAAGGAGTAATCCCCCTTTTCTTTCTTTCTTTCTTTTTTTTTTTTTAAATTTTTAATCTACACTTACCTGAAGAATACTATGTTTACTATGCTCTCCCCTATATCAGGTCCCCCCTAACAACCACATTACGGTTACTGTCCATCAGCTTAGCAAAATGTGGTAGAGTCACTACTTGTCCTCTCTGTGTTGTGCAGCCCACCCTCCCCTTTCTCCCTCCCCCCCATGCATGCTAATCTTAATACCCCCCTTCTTCTTCCCCCCCCTTATCCCTCCCTGCCCACCCATCCTCCCCAGTTCCTTTCCCTTTGGTACCTGTTAGTCCATTTTTGGGTTCTGTAATTCTGCTGCTGTTTTGTTCCTTCAGTTTTTCCTTTGTTCCTATACTCCTCAGATGAGTGAAATCATTTGGTATTTCTCTTTCTCCGCTTGGCTTATTTCACTGAGCATAATACTCTCCAGCTCCATCCATGTTGCTGCAAATGGTTGGATTTTTCCACTTCTTATGGCTGAGTAGTATTCCATTGTGTATATGTACCACATCTTCTTTATCCATTCATCTACAGATGGACATTTAGGTTGCTTCCAATTCTTGGCTATTGTAAATAGTGCTGCGATAAACATAGGAGTGCATCTGTCTTTCTCAAACTTGATTGCTGCGTTCTTAGGGTAAATTCCTAGGAGTGGAATTCCTGGGTCAAATGGTAGGTCTGTTTTGAGCATTTTGATGCACCTCCATACTGCTTTCCACAATGGTTGAACTAATTTACATTCCCACCAGCAGTGTAGGAGGGTTCCCCTTTCTCCACAGCCTCGCCAACATTTGTTGTTGTTTGTCTTTTGGATGGCAGCTATCCTTACTGGTGTGAGGTGATACCTCATTGTAGTTTTAATTTGCATTTCTCTGATAATTAGCGATGTGGAGCATCTTTTCATGTGTCTCTTGGCCATCTGTATTTCTTTTTTGGAGAACTGTCTGTTCAGTTCCTCTGCCCATTTTTTAATTGGGTTATTTGTTTTTTGTTTGTTGAGGCGTGTGAGCTCTTTATATATTCTGGACGTCAAGCCTTTATCAGATCTGTCATTTTCAAATATATTCTCCCATACTGTAGGGTTCCTTTTTGTTCTATTGATGGTGTCTTTCGCTGTACAGAAGCTTTTCAGCTTAATGTAGTCCCACTTGCTCATTTTTGCTGTTGTTTTCCTTGCCCGGGGAGATATGTTCAAGAAGAGATCACTCATGTTTATATCTAAGAGGTTTTTGCCTATGTTTTTTTCCAAGAGTTTAATGGTTTCGTGACTTACATTCAGGTCTTTGATCCATTTTGAGTTTACCTTTGTATATGGGGTTAGACAATGGTCCAGTTTCATTCTCCTACATGTAGCTGTCCAGTTTTGCCAGCACCATCTGTTGAAGAGACTGTCATTTTGCCATTGTATGTCCATGGCTCCTTTATCAAATATTAATTGACCATATATGTTTGGGTTAATTTCTGGGGTCTCTAATCTGTTCCACTGGTCTGTGGCTCTGTTCTTGTGCCAGTACCAAATTGTCTTGATTACTATGGCTTTGTAGTAGAGCTTGAAGTTGGGGAGTGAGATCCCCCCTACTTTATTCTTCTTTTTCAGGATTGCTTTGGCTATTCGGGGTCTTTGGTGTTTCCATATGAATTTTTGAATTATTTGTTCCAATTCATTGAAGAATGTTGCTGGTAATTTGAGAGGGATTGCATCAAATTTGTATATTGCTTTCGGCAGGATGGCCATTTTGACGATATTAATTCTTCCTAGCCATGAGCATGGGATGAGTTTCCATTTATTAGTGTCCCCTTTAATTTCTCTTAAGAGTGACTTGTAGTTTTCAGAGTATAAGTCTTTCACTTCCTTGGTTAGGTTTATTCCTAGGTATTTTATTCTTTTTGATGCAATGGTGAATGGAATTGTTTTCCTGATTTCTCTTTCTATTGATTCGTTGTTAGTGTATAGGAAAGCTACAGATTTCTGTGTGTTGATTTTGTATCCTGCAACTTTGCTGTATTCCGATATCAGTTCTAGTAGTTTTGGAGTGGAGTCTTTAGGGTTTTTTATGTACAGTATCATATCATCTGCAAATAGTGACAGTTTAACTTCTTCTTTACCAATCTGGATTCCTTGTATTTCTTTGTTTTGTCTGATTGCCATGGCTAGGACCTCCAGTACTATGTTAAATAACAGTGGGGAGAGTGGGCATCCCTGTCTGGTTCCCGATCTCAGTGGAAATGCTTTCAGCTTCTCGCTGTTCAGTATAATGCTGGCTGTGGGTTTATCATAGATGGCCTTTATTATGTTGAGGTACTTGCCCTCTATTCCCATTTTGCTGAGAGTTTTTATCATGAATGGATGTTGAATTTTGTCAAATGCTTTTTCAGCATCTATGGAGATGATCATGTGGTTTTTGTCTTTCTTTTTGTTGATGTGGTGGATGATGTTGATGGATTTTCGAATGTTGTACCATCCTTGCATCCCTGGGATGAACCCCACTTGGTCATGGTGTATGATCCTTTTGATATACTGTTGAATTCTGTTTGCTAATATTTTATTGAGTATTTTTGCATCTACATTCATCAGGGATATTGGTCTGTAATTTTCTTTTTTGGTGGGGTCTTTTCCTGGTTTTGGTATTAGGGTGATGTTGGCTTCATAGAATGAGTTTGGGAGTATTCCCTCTTCTTCTATTTTGTGGAACACTTTAAGGAGAATGGGTATTATGTCTTCTCTGTGTGTCTGATAAAATTCCGAGGTAAATCCGTCCGGCCCCGGGGTTTTGTTCTTGGGTAGTTTTTTGATTACTGTTTCAATTTCTTTGCTTGTAATTGGTTTGTTTAACTTTTGTGTTTCTTCCTTGGTCAGTCTTGGGAGGTTGTATTTTTCTAGGAAGTTGTCCATTTCTTCTAGGTTTTCCAGCTTGTTGGCATATAGGTTTTCATAGTAGTCTTTAATAATTCTTTGTATTTCTGTGGAGTCTGTCGTGATTTTTCCATTCTCATTTCTGATTATGTTGATTTGTGTTGACTCTCTTTTTCTCTTAATAAGTTGGGCTAGAGGCTTATCTATTTTGTTTATTTTCTCAAAGAACCAGCTCTTGGTTTCGTTGATTTTTGCTATTGTTTTATTCTTCTCAATTTTGTTTATTTCTTCTCTGATCTTTATTATGTCCCTCCTTCTGCTGACTTTAGGCCTCATTTGTTCTTCTTTTTCCAGTTTTAATAGTTGTGATGTTAGACTATTCATTTGGGATTGTTCTTCCTTCTTCAAGTGTGCCTGGATTGCTATATACTTTCCTCTTAAGACTGCTTTCGCTGCATCCCACAGAAGTTGGGGCTTAGTGTTGTTGTTGTCATTTGTTTCTATATATTCCTTGATCTCTATTTTGATTTGTTCATTGATCCATTGATTATTTAGTAGCATGTTGTTAAGCCTCCATGTGTTTGTGAGCCTTTTTGTTTTCTTTGTAGAATTTATTTCTACTTTCATACCTTTGTGGTCTGAAAAATTGGTTGGTAGAATTTCAATATTGTGGAATTTACTGAGGCTCTTTTTGTGAGCTAGTATGTGGTCTATTCTGGAGAATGTTCCATGTGCACTTGAGAAGAATGTATATCCTGTTGCTTTTGGATGTAAAGTTCTATAGATGTCTATTAGGTCCATCTGTTCTAGTGTGTTGTTCAGTGCCTGTGTGTCTTTACTTATTTTCTGCCCAGTGGATCTATCCTTTGGGGTGAGTGGTGTGTTGAAGTCTCCTACAATGAATGCATTGCAGTCTATTTCCCTCTTTAGTTCTGTTAGTATTTGCTTCACATATGCTGGTGCTCCTGTATTGGGTGCATATATATTTAGAATGGTTATATCCTCTTGTTGGACTAAGCCCTTTATCATTATGTAGTGGCCTTCTTTATCTCTTGTTACTTTCTTTGTTTTGAAGTCTATTTTGTCTGATATTAGTACTGCAACCCCTGCTTTCTTCTCACTGTTGTTTGCCTGAAATATGTTTTTCCATCCCTTGACTTTTAGTCTATGCTTATCTTTGGGTTTAAGGTGAGTTTCTTGTAAGCAGCATATAGATGGGTCTTGCTTTTTTATCCATTCTATTACTCTATGTCTTTTGATTGGTGCATTAAGTCCATTTACATTTAGGGTGACTATTGAAAGATATGTACTTATTGCCATTGCAGGCTTTAGATTCGTGGTTACCAAAGGTTCAAGGTTAGCTTCTTTAGTATCTTACTGCCTAACTTAGCTCGCTTATTGAGCTTTATATACACTGTCTGGAGAGTCTTTTCTTCTCTCCCTTCTTATTCCTCCTCCTCCATTCTTCATATGTTGTGTGTTTTGTTCTGTGCTCTTTTTAGGGGTGCTCCCATCTAGAGCAGTCCCTGTAGGATGCCCTGTAGAGGTGGTTTGTGGGAAGCAAATTCCCTCAGCTTTTGCTTGTCTGGGAATTGTTTGATCCCACCATCATATTTAAATGATAGTCGTGCTGGATACAGTATCCTTGGTTCAAGGCCCTTCTGTTTCATTGCATTAAGTATATCATGCCATTCTCTTCTGGCCTGTAGGGTTTCTGTTGAGAAGTCTGATGTTAGCCTGATTGGTTTTCCTTTATAGGTGACCTTTTTCTCTCTAACTGCCTTTAAAACTCTTTCCTTGTCCTTGATCCTTGCCATTTTAATTATTATGTGTCTTGGTGTTGTCCTCCTTGGATCCTTTCTGTTGGGGGTTCTGTATAATTCCATGGTCTGTTCGATTATTTCCTCCCCCAGTTTGGGGAAGTTTTCAGCAATTATTTCTTCAAAGACACTTTCTATCCCTTTTCCTCTTTCTTCCTCTTCTGGTATCCCTATAATACGAATGTTTTTCCTTTTGTATTGGTCACATATTTCTCTTAGTGTTGTTTCATTCCTGGAGATCCTTTTATCTCTCTCTATGTCAGCTTCTATACGTTCCTGTTCTCTGGCTTCTATTCCTTCAATGGCCTCTTGCATCTTATCCATTCTGCTTATAAATCCTTCCAGGGATTGTTTCACTTCTGTGATCTCTTTCCTGACATCTGTGATCTCCTTCCGGACTTCATCCCACTGCTCTTGCATTTTTCTCTGCATCTCATCCCATTGCTCTTGCATTTTTTTCTGCATCTCTGTCAGCATGTTCATGATTTTTATTTTGAATTCTTTTTCAGGAAGACTAGTTAGGTCTGTCTCCTTCTCAGGTGTTGTCTCTGTGATCTTTGTCTGCCTGTAGTTTTGCCTTTTCATGGTGATAGAGATAGTTTGCAGAGCTGGTACAAGTGACCGCTGGAAGAGCTTCCCTTCTTGTTGGTTTGTAGCCTTTTCCTGGGAGAATAGCGACCTCTAGTGGCTTGTGCTGGGCAGCTGTGCGCAGACAGGGCTTCTGCTTCCTGCCCAGTTGCTTTGGGGTTTATCTCCGCTGTTGCTGTGGGCTTGGCCTGGCTGGGGCTGTTCCTCCAAAATGGTGGAGCCCCGTTGGAGGGGGAGCAGCCAGGAGACTATTTATCTCCATAAGGGGCCTCTGTGCTCCCTGCTGCCCAGGGGGTTAGAGTGCCCAGAGATCCCCAGATTCCCTGCTTCTGGTCTAAGTGACCTGTCCTGCCCCTTTAAGATTTCCAAAAAGCACTCTCCAAACCAAAACAACAGCAGCAACAATGAGAGAGGGAACAGAAACAAAGAGAAAAAAAAAAGGAAAAAAAAGGAAAAAACAAGCGATTTTTTTTTTTTTTTTTTTTTTGTCCTCAGGTGCCGGTCCCAGGCACCCGCTCACTGGTCCTGCTGCCCTGTCTCCCTAGCACCAGGGTCCCTGTCCTTTCAAGGCTTCCAAAAAGCACCCACCCACCGGTCCCGCAGGGAAGGAACGCTCAATATTCTTTGTCCTCAGGCACTGGTCCCACGCACCCGCTCACCAGTCCCGCCGCCCTGCCTCCCTAGCACCGGGGTCCCTGTCCCTTCAAGGCTTCCAAAAAGCACTCAGCAAAAAGAGAGAAAAAAAAGGGGAAAAACGCGCGATTTCTTCCGTCCTCAGGTGCTGGTCTCAGGCACCCACCCACCGGTCCCACAGGGAAAAATGCGGGATATTCTTTGTCCTCAGGTGCCGGTCCCAGGCACCCGCTCACCAGTCCCGCCGCCCTGCCTCCCTAGCACCGGGGTCCCTGTCCCTTTTAGGCTTCCAAAAAGCACTCGCAGAAAAGAGAAAAAAAAAGGGGAAAAACGCGCGATTTCCTCTGTCCTCAAGTGCCGGTCTCAGGCACCCGCCCACCGGTCCCGCAGGGAAAAACGGGGGATATTCTTTGTCCTCAGGCGCCGGTCCCAGCCACCCGCTCACCAGTCCCGCCACCGTGCCTCCCTAGCACTGGGGTCCCCGTCCCTTCAAGGCTTCCAAAAAGCGCTCGCCAAAAAGAGAAAAAAAAAAAAAAAGGGGAAAAACGCGCGACCTCCTCCGTCCTCAGGCACCGGTCTCAGGCACCCGCCCCCAGGTCTCGCAGGGAGAAACGCGGTATATTCTTTGTCGTCCGGCGCCGTTCCCAGGCACCTCCTCACCCGTCCCGCCACCCTGCCTCCCCAGCAACGGGGGCCCGTCCCTCTAAGGCTTCCAAAAAGCGCTCGCCAAAAAAAAAAAAAAAAAAAACCGCTCCGGTTTCTCTCCACCCGCCGGGAGCCGGGGGGAGGGGCGCTCGGGTCCCCCCGGGCTGGGGCTTGTATCTTACCCCCTTCACAAGGCGCTGGGTTCTTGCAGGTGTGGATGTGGTCTGGATGTTGTCCTGTGTCCTGTGGTCTCTATTTTAGGAAGATTTTTCTTTGTTATATTTTCATAGCTCTATGTGTTTTTGGGAGGAGATTTCCACTGCTCTACTCACGCCGCCATCTTGGCTCCGCCCCCCTTGTTTTACATTTTTAAGCCTCAAGGTTCCAAGTCTCAATTTCCTTGCCTGTCTAATGGGAAACACAATGGTAACTAACTTTTCATGTTAAAAATCTTTCTTTTTTTGAGGTAAAGTTGGTACATAACATTATATAACACTCAAGTGTACAAAGTTATAATTCTGCATTTATATACACTATAAAGTGATCACTACTGAAAGTCTAGTTTACATCCATCACCGTATGTTTGATCCCTTTTACCTATTTCATGCCCCTCAACCCCCTTCCCTCTGGTAATCATCAATCTGTTCTCTGAATTTGTTTCTGTATTGTTTTGTTTGCTCATTTGATTTTGTTTTCTCAGATTCTACATATCAGTGAGATCATATGGTATTTGTCTTTCTTTGTCTGACTTATTTTACTTAGTATAATACCCTCAAGGTCCATCCATGTTGTCATAATTGGCAAGATTTCATTCTTCCTTATGGCTGAGTCGTATTCCGTACATGTGTAGGTATAGCACTTCCTCTTTATCCATTCATCCATTGGTGGACAGTTTGTTTCCGTATCTTGGTTATTGTGAATAATGCTGCAGATATATAGGGGTGCATATATCTTTTTGAATTAATGTTTTCATATTCTTCAGATAAATACCCAGAAGTAGAATTGCCGGGTTGTATGATTGGTCTATTCTTTTGAGGAATCTCCATACTGTTTTCTTTAGTGGTGCACCAATTAACATGGCAACCAACAGAATACAAGGGTTCCCTTTTCTCCACATCCTCGCACACGCTTGCTACTTCTTGTCTTTTGGTAATAGCTATTTTCACAGGTGTGAGGTGATACTTCATTGTGGTTTTGATTCACATTTCCCTAATAATTAGTGATACTGAATATCTTTCATGTGTCTGTTGGCCATTTGCTTTTCTTCTTTGGAATTCTACTCAGATTCTCTGCCCATTTTTTAATTAGGTTATTTTCTTATTGTTGAGTTGTATGAGTTCTTTATATATTTTGGATATTAAACCCTTATTGGATATAAGATTTGAAAATACCTTCTGCCATCCAGTGGGTTGCCTTTTCATTCTGATGATGGTTTTCTTTGCTGTGTAGAAGCTTTTTAGTTTGATGTAGTCCTGTTTGTTTATTTTTCCCTCTTTCCCTTGCCTTTGGTGCCTGATCCACAAACACATTGATAAGACCCATGTCAAAGAACTTATCACCTATATTTTTTTCTAGGAATTTAATGGCTTCAGGTCTTACATTAAAGTCTTTAATCTATTTTGAGCTAATGTTTTGTATGGTATACAGTGGTCAAGTTTCCTTGTCTTGGTTGTGGCTGTCCAGTTTTCCCAGCACCTTTTATTGACAAGATGGTCCTTTCTCCATTTCATGTTCTTGGCTTCTTTGTTGTAAACAAATTAATTCCTTAATCTTTGTGACTATTTTTTATGCCAATACTATGCTGTTTTTATTACTATATCTTTATAGTATAGTTTGAATCAGGTAGCATGATCCCTCTGGCTTTATTCTTTTTGAAGACTGTTTTGGCTGTTCCAGCTTATTTGTAGTTCCATGCAAATTTTAGAGTTATTTGATCTAGTTCTGTGAAAAATGCCACTGGAATTTTTATAGAGATTACATTGAATCTGTAGATTGCTTTGGGGGTAGTATGGACACTGAAAATATTAATTCTTCCAATCCATGAACATGGTATATCTTCAGTTTTCAGTGTGTAAGTCTTTCACCTCCCTGGTTGAATTATTCCTAGGTATTTTATTCCTTCTGATGCAGTTGTAAATGGGATTGCTTTCTTAATTTCTCTCTCTTAAAGTTCATTACTAGCATATAGAAATGAATGCCACAGATTTCTGTATTTTGATTTTTAGCCTGCAACTTTACTGAATTTATTTATTCTAACAGTTTTTGGGTGGAAACTTTGGGACTTTCTATAAATAGTATAATGTCACCTGCAAATAGTAACAGTTTTACTTCTTCTTTCCAGGTTGGATGCTGTTTATTTCTTTCTTTACATTATTGCTGTGGCTAGGACTTCCAGTACTAGACTGAATAAAAGTGACTAGAGTAGGCATCCTTGCTTGTTCCTGATATTAGAGGAAAAGCTTGAATTGAGTATGATGATAGCTGTGGGTTTGTCATATGTGGCCTTTATTATGCTGAGGCACTTTCCCTTTATACCCATTTTGTTGAGACTTTTTCTCATAAATGGATGTTGAATTTTGTCAAATGCTTTTTCTGCATCTATCGAGATGACTTTTATTCTTCATTTTGTTAATGTGGTGTATCATGCTGATTGATTTGCAGATATTTAACCATCCTGCATCACTGGAATAAATTCCACTTGATCTTGGTGTGTGTACCTTTGAATGTATTATTGAATTCTGTTTGCTAATATTTTTTTGCATCTATGTTCATCAAGGATATTGGCCTATGTTTTCTTTTTTTTGTGATGTCTTTGTCTGGTTTTGGTATCTGGGTAATGCTAGCTTCATAAAATAAACTTGAAAGCCTTCCGTTCTCTTTAATTTTTCGAAAGAGTTTGAGAGAGAAACATGTTTAATCCTTGAACATTTGGTGGAATTCACCAATTTTTCAGGTTTTTGATTTATTTGCTAGTATTTTGTCTATTCTGATTTTCTGTTTCATCATGATTCAGTCTTGGAAGATTGTGTATTTCTAGAAATGTGTCCATTTCTTAAACATTGTTCAGTTTGTTAATATATAATTGTTCATAGCAGTCCCTTATAATCTTTGTGTTTTTGTGGTATCAGTTTTAACTTCTCTTTCATTTCTCACTTTATTTGAGCCCTGTCTCTTTTTTTATTAGTAGTATAGCTAAAGGTTGTCAATATTGTTTCCCTGTAAAAGAACCAGCTTTTTATTTAATTGATCTTTTCTATTGTCTTCTTAGTCTTGATTTCATTTATTGCCCCTCTGATCTTTATTTGTCTTCCTTCTACTAACCTTGGGCTTTGTTTTTTCTTCTTTTTCTGATTCCTTTGGTGTAAAGTTAGATTGCTTGAGTTTATTCTTTTTTCTTGAGGTAGGCCTGTATTTCTGTGAACTGCCCTCTTGGAATTGCTTTTACTGGATCCCACAAATTCTGGTTATATCATATTTATGTTTTTATTTATCTCTAGGTATTTCTTTTTTTATTTTGCCTTTGAGTTCTTCAGTGACCCATTGGATTTTCAGTAGCATTTGTTTAATCTCCAGATTTTTTTTCAGTTTTATTCTTGGAATTGATTTTTAATTTCATACCATTGTGGTCAAAAGAGGTTTTTGATGATTTCAACTGCTTGAATTTATTGAGACCTGTTTTGTGGCCAATGTGATATATCCTGGAGAATTTTCCAAGTGCACTTGAGGAGAATGTTTATTCTACTGCTTTTGGATGAAGTATTCTGTATATGACTACTAAGTTCATCTGGTCTAAAATTCATTTAAAGCTGATATATATTTACTGAATTTTTGTCTGAGTGATCGATCCAATGATGTAAGTGGCTTTTAAAGTCCCCTCATATTATTGTATTGTTGTGAATTTCTCCCTTTAGATTTATTAGTATTTGCTTTATAAATTTTGGTGTTCCTGTGTTGGTTGCATATGTATTTATAAATGTTCTATATATTTATAAATGTTATATATCTTCTTGCTGGGTTGACCCCTTTTTCACTGTGTAATGCCCTTCTTTGTCTTTTATTGAAGTATTTGTTTTAAAGTCTATTTTTGTCTGATACGAGTTTTCTTTTTATTTCCATTTGCACTGAGTGTCTTCTCCAGTCCTCCACTTTCAGTCTGTGTATGTGCTTACTTCTGAAGTGAGTCTTTTATATGCAGCATATAGGTGGGTCTTTTTTTTTCTTAATCCATTCAGCTATTGTGTCTTTTGATTGGTTCATTTACATTACCAGTAATTATTGATAATATGTAGTTATTGCCATTATGTTAATTGTTTTCTAGCTGTTTTTGCAATTCTGTATTCCTTTTTCTTTTCTTTCTCTTCTCCCTTGTGGTTTGTTGGCTTTCTTTAGTGTTATATTCAGATTAATTTCTCATTTTCTTATACATGTTTACTATATGTAATTTGGGATTACTGCAAGGTTCAAATATAAAATCCTATGTATAAAACAATCAGTTTTAAGTTGATAAGAACTTAAATTTGAGCATATTCCAAAAACTTAATATTTGTATCCCCACCATGTTTTATATTTTCAATATCACATTTTACTTCTTACTATTTTATGCATCCCATAACTATTATAGTTTTAATTAATTTTACTACTTTAGTCTTTCAGACTTCATAATTGCTTTATAAATGATTGACACATATCTTTACTATATATTATACTTTCCAGTGAGATTTTTACTTTTGAATTTCTGTTGGAAAATCTACTTATAGGCTAATGGGGTTACCTTTGTGTATAACACTTTGTTTTTCTGTTGCTGCTCTAAGATGATCTTTTTAACTATTACCTTTTAATTGTAATGGATCTTTTGGGTTCATCTTATTTGAATGCTCTGGGCTTCTTGCGCTTGGATGTCTGTTTCCTTGCCCAGATTAGGGAAGTTTTCTGCCATTATTTCTTCAAATAAGTTTTTGATTCTTTCTCTCTTTTCTCCTTCTGGGGCCCTCTAATGCAAATGTTTTATGCATTCTGCTTTATGTTGTTTTAAAGGTCCCATTTCCTTTTTTAAACTCTTTTTACATTTTGCTGCTGTCTGGGTGAGTTCCATTGTTTTGTCTTCTAGCTCATTGACCCATTCTTCTGCTTCATCCAATCTGCTCTTGAACCCCTTTAATGTGTTTTAAGGTGAAAGTATTATAATCTTCAGCTCTATAGATTATGTATGGTGCTTTCTTATGTTTTCTATCTCTTTACTGACGTTTTCCCTATGTTCATCTTCTTGAGTTTGGTGAACATCTTTATGACCATTGTTTTCAACCCTTTATCAGGTAGATTGCTTATCTCTGTTCCACTAGGGTCTTCTTCTGCGGTTTTGTCTTGGAATCTGGAACATATTCCTCTGTCTTCCCATTTTTGTCTGATTCTCTGTGTGTGTTTCTGTGTATTAATCAAATAAGCCACCTCTCCCAAACTTGGATAGGAAATATCCTGTGGGGCTGAGAATCACTATTTCCCTTGGCCTCCAGAGTCAAGCACTCAGTGCACCTCCCCTCTGTGAAATGCACACACCCACTTGCTCTGGTGGAGTTGCAGCTGTGGTGCAGGGGTGGGCATGGCTGTTGGCCTACCTGGCTGTGGTATGTGGCTCTGGTACAGAGTTGGGTGTGGCTCTAAGTGGGCCACATCTTCTGTTGCTAAACGTTAGTGGGAGAGGTCCAAAATGTGCCTATCAGAGCATATATTACAAGTTTGAATGAAATACCAAAAATGGTACCTGCCAGTGCTTCTGTCCCAGGAAAGGGTTCTAATAAATTCCTGCCTCTCCAGTATCTGCTTTAAGATTAGTAGGTGGGTCTCCTTCACATATAATCTAGGTGATTTTCCAACTGGTGTTTTATTGCTGGATCCCAGGGCAGTTAAATTTGTGCAGCCCTTTAAGAGCAGGTTCTCATCATTAACATTCTGTGGCTTTCCTGGGTGTGATCCCCATTGGTTTTCAAAGCCAGTCATTTTGGGGGCTTGTCTCTCTTGTACAGGATATAGGGGTTGGGAATGTGTGATGTGAAGTTCAGATACCCTGCTTCTGAAGGAAAAGTTCGTATTGTTGATATGCTTCCTGACTGTGGATTTCCATGCCTGGGGTGCTTTTTTGTGGGGTTGTTGGGGTGAGAATATGTCTGTGCTTCTCCTACCCATTTTGATGCTTTCCTTTTGGCCTTTGTTGTTGAGGCTCTGTTCATACAGTTTTCAGGTGTTTCTCAGAGGAAATTATTCCATATGTAGTTAGTTATAAATTTGTCTGCGAAAGGAAGTGAGTTCAGGGTCTTCCTATGCCACTATCTTGAGCTACTCTCTAAAAAATCTTAAATGAGGTAATGTATATAAAATTATGTTCACAGTTGCAGACACAACAGGATTATACTTTATATCACAAATAGATTATATTTACATTATTGTTACTTATTTTTCCAAAGTCACTTACTCTGTGAACCCTTTCCCTCTCCCCATGACAGAGATAATTACGTCCTCTGTTTTGGGCTAATGTCATGTTTTAAATTCCCAGATGAAAGCATGCATGTGTTTTGTGAGTATTTTACTTTCCTCGTCCTTAACTGAACTATGACTTCCTTGGTAAGAGGGGTTTTATTTTCCTGTTTCTATTTCTGCTCTCTTGCACAATGCCTAGCTCAAAGCATACACTGAGACATGCTTATCAGCTGAATGAAGGATAGTAAATTGTGGCCAAAGCCCCCAGTTTCCTGATTGGTAGGCCAGCGCTCTTTTTACTTAACACGGCTGTATCTTACTTCTCAGGATCAGAAAGCTGAAGAGTCTTTGGATTTACTAAAGATGCATTTTTATAACGTGTTCAATTTATGCATGTTTTATAACATCTAAACTATTATTGATTTTTTTTACTAGAGAGAACTTTATTACAATTTAATAAGTTTGGACTCATATTTAAAACACAGAAATTAAAGTATTTAACTTCTGCCAGTTTATAGATGGGCAAGTTGATTTGTAAATGATCTCACTCCTAACAAATAATTAGCTTAATAGATATTAATGTGTGTGTGACTTTCAAAATAAAATCTGAAAATCAGTGACAGTGATTTCATATTTGAGTGCTTTTAGCTAGCACAATGCATTTCCTAGTTGTTTATTTCAGTGCTGTATTTAGGGGGAACATAACTTCTTCCTCTGTATATGATACATTTTCAAGTATTTTCATTTGTCTAGCAGGCAGTAAAAAGGTACCTTGAAGCTATAGATGTGTTTACAAACCAACGCTGCTTAACACTAATGTTAAACATAATTTAACAATAATAATAACATGTTACATCGTCTTCTTGCTATGGAGGCAGTACCTAGAGTTACAGTAAAGTCTGGGTAACATATCCTTAAGACTTGGACATAAATAAGTTAGAAAATAGTTTTTTATAAATATACTCAAATTCTGTCAGTTTTAGAGAGGATTCAAATTGTGGGGCAGGAGCATGGCATGGGCAAGAACTGTCAAGTGAAGCCAAGTTAGTCAGGTTCCTGTTCTAATCAATAAACTAGGGAAATCACTGCCCTCTGTGGAACTTTACTTTCTTATCTATATGTCAAGTGAAAATTTCTGAATAGTTGAACTCTAAGTCCTTTTTTTTATCTTAAGTATGAAGACCCTAAAAATGGGAAAAAAAGAGAACACACAGTTCTAAGTGTAAAAGTCATATTTACTCGATTGTATATGACATGTTTGTGTTGTTTTTGTTCATAAAGAAGCTCATGCTCTCTTATCCTTCTTACTTACAGGTGAGCTGGGCTTCAGTATCATGTCTACAGCTCTCCTATTTCTCTTTCATAGAATTCTCTACTTTCTTGGAACCCTATGTTGGGCTATACTGAGCCCTGTATTGGAGTCTATTTCTCCATTCTTGCCCAATATGGGATAATAGCAGCTAGCCAGATGTATTGTGGTTATTTTCTTGGAAATGATGCCGAACTTGTCTAGTGTGAACATTCAGTTTGCCAACTAGCTGGACACACTGTTGAGCTTGCAAAGGAGCACAATTAACGATGATATGTTGACACCACTGTGAACCAGGACTGTGAGGAAAGTATATTAGGGCTGCAAAGGGGATGGTTTTAGTGTGTTCTGTATAGCTTTGCATCCTCTTATTCTCTACTCTTCCTGAGGCAGAAAGATAAAAGATTTAGGTTTGAATAAAGGTAACATTTTGATTCAAATAGGTAAATTGCAGGTTTTGCTTTTTCATATGTAAAACAGCATGAGTTACCAAATAGGAGGACTCAGATTTGGCCAGAAATTCGGAAAAAGACAGTCAAACAAAATCCAAAAAACTCACTGAAGTATGCAGTTCAGTACCTCATCTTGCTTACCTCTCCATGAAAGGTCAAAAGTACCTCCTCCTGTGATATGTCTGCAATCTCTGAAAGATTGATTAAATTTCTATATAATATGAATTGCTGAATCTAGTGAACCATAACTTATGTAATTTGCATTATACTTTATCAGTCACCTTTTAAAACTCTTTAATAATGAAACTTTTCCTTGTAGGCGAAGGAAACCTGAGAAATACTTGCTTTCTTTACGGTAACTTTAGCAGTTTGTCTGCCTTAATTAAGTCAAGGATAGTGTGGATCTCTTAAAGGGATTCAAATGTAAAAATTGACTTAATTTTGGTATTTAAATTTTGGAATGGAAAAGTCTGAAAGTAAAGAAAATGGATTTTATATTGCATGGGAAATAATAAGAAAAATAATCTTTTCACATATGGTAAAAAGAGTGGCTAAAGAGACATTTGAAAACTTCCCTTGCTAACTCTTTATTCAAAAGGTAAGGCATGGTTGTAAGTTACAGAGACCTGTCTATTCTTGAAAAATTCTGTAGTATTCTGAGTTCCTGTTACATATTATGTATTCTTTCATCAGGAGAGTTGAGAAAGATTAGGAGTGTAGCAGTGAAGTATATTCCACTCTCAGACATGTGGAAAAGTTCTGTTTTTCTTTTTCTGTTCCTCACCCTAATTACCCTCCCCTCAATTCTGAATTCTCAATTCATTTTAAAATGACACAGAGAGGTGCTCAGGAAGTATATGATCTCCAAATGAGTCTAGAAGGTAGACCATCCTACAGGCCCAGAGCAAGGTCTTGGGTAGGTTAAGACGATCCCTATGTCCTTGAGTAACTGAGTTCTTGTCAGAGCTCCTTGAAAACTATACAGCTGCTCTTGGAGACTCCTGGGATGAAAACCCGCTGTTAAAGAGATACCGTGTGAGAACTCAGGGCAATGTACCAACAATACTCTGATTGCCGGGAATACAATCTAAGCTCCTTAGCATAGCTGTCAAAGCCTGCCTCATCTATCCCACTGTCCTTTTCAGCCCCATTTCTATTGTATTTACCATCCTGGATGTCTTGGTATCTTTAGTGTTTTCCTTGCACCTCAAGCCTTTTAAAATCTAAGTCCTCTACATCTTATTTCCTCCATCTCCAACTGTCTTTTCTTGGATAAATCCTATTTATTTCTCAGATTTTATTTCAAAGAGCCCTTCCCCAGGAAAGCTTTCTCTGACTAAGTAAACTCCGTATTCTATTTATGTTAGTGTTCTATGGCTGCAAAACAATTCACCAAAAATTTAGTTGCTTAAAAGAACACAGGTTTAATTATCTCACTGTTTCCTTGGGTTAGGAGTGTACATATGGCTTAGGTAGATATTCTGGTCCTGTCCAGTGAGGCTGTAATCAAGGGGCTGTTTGGGTTCCTGTTCTTATTTGAGACCCAGGGTTTTCTTCTGGGCTTACTGGTTATTGGTAGAGTTCATTTTCTTGAGATTGTATGACAGAGGTTCTCATTTCCCTGCTTGCTGTTAGCCAGGGACTGCTCTAGGTTCCTAGAGGTGGTCTATAGTTCTTTGCCACATGAGCCCAATAGGAAGTTCATAACATGGCTATTGCTTTCTTCCAGGCTAACAGGAATGCATCTTTTTGAATCTTTGTCTTCTTTTAAAGACTTCTTTGGTTAGGTCAGGTTCACCCAGGCACACTTAGATTTTGGTGAATTCAAAGTCAGCTGATCAGTACTGATTACAGGAGTGGCGTCCTGTTATATTTGCACATTGTGCTCATGCTCAAGGGGA
The DNA here is from genome assembly GCF_040802235.1 of Manis javanica. Taxonomy (NCBI): domain Eukaryota; kingdom Metazoa; phylum Chordata; class Mammalia; order Pholidota; family Manidae; genus Manis; species Manis javanica. The sequence continues at coordinate 9,839,511 of NC_133168.1, read as the reverse complement.
AGGGAGTATACATGGCACATGCACTGGAGGGAGGACAAGAGCCTTAGGGGCTATTTTAGAATTCTGCCTACCTCTCTCATGCCAAATGCCTCCTTTCTTTTATCACAAAACACAGTTCAGTAATACATTTACTTCTGTGAACTTTGGATGTCAGTCCTCTCCACTAGCCCGTCAGCCTCATGAGAACAGAGGATACTGTTTTCACGAGGTTCTCTACTCATTGTATCCTTGCACATTAGCACAACATTAAGCATAGTATAGGCGCTCAACAAATATTTAGATAAATGAATGACTTACTGATGGAATAAATGAATGACTAAATGCAAGTTCTGCCATGATTTTCTGGCACTAGGTGAGCATTTTTAAATCTGCTCATGCTCTCATACCTATGTACTGAAGATGGCAACTTGATACCAGACATTAGGACTCTATCCTGCGGTCGCTGGCAGGACTGATTCTATGGAAAGAAAAGGTTCCTTAGCTGCTAAACCCAAGAGAAGTCTATCTGGCAAGCTTGCCTGGCATTATGTATAGAGATTCCCTATTAGAATAACTTTCAGAGCCTCAGCTTTTACTCAACCCTCTTACAGAGAGACCACAGTGAACCTACATCTTCCAGCCAGGCTGTATCAGCTGGGAGGGTGGGTTGATCCCTTGGTAGACTCAGGTCTTCAGAAAACCAAAAGGTAGGTACATCATAAAAGCACACAGAGAGTGTGTGTGTATGTATATGTATTTTTTGTTTATGAAACTAAGTATTGTTGATTATAGAGAAAGTGGAAGTGGTCTCCTTTGATAGAGGTATGTTTCCTCTTGCCTATAATTTCCTGTAAATGCAGTAGCTCAGTCAACATGTCCCAGGTGTCCTATGAGACTATACAGTCTTAGGCACCGTTTCTGAGAAGTTACAGCAAAACTTGAGGATTCCTCACACATAGAGGTGGGGAGGGTGGTAACTCTCTGAAGTAGGGCAATAGATTATGTCTTTACTCTTGAGTAATAAATTATTTCCTTAGTGTCTGTATTTGTCAGGGTTCTCCAGAGAAACAAAACTAACTGGAGGAATATTTATATGTATACACACACACACACACACACACACACACACATGCACACACATATATAAACATGTTTCATATATTTATATGTATTTCATATACATATATTTTTCATATATAGGAACAAAATATATAAAGAGGTTTATTTTAAGGAACTGGCTCATGTGATTGGGGAGGCTCAGCTAGTTAACAATCTGAGGAGGGAGGCTGGCAGGCTGGCTCTTCAGAAAAGAGATGCTGTCTGAGTCCATGGCAATCTGCTCCACAACCATGAAGACCTGAAGTTGCAGATGAAGTCTGAAGGCAGTTTGCTGGAGAATTCCCCCTCACTCTGGGGAGATCAGCCTTTTGCTCTGTTTAGGCCTTAGCTAATTGGATCAGGCACGTTCACCTTATGGAAGGCAATTGGCTTTACTTAAATCCATGCATTTAAATGTGAATCTCATACAAAAACAGTCTCACAGAAACATCCAGAATAATGATGGCCTAGCCCAGTTGACACAAAAAAATTAACCATCACAGTGTTCCTATGATTCAGTCTTATGTTTACCATTAATATTTCATATTTATGAGACTCAGGTATTACTTTTTCGGTCTAGAAGCTGTCTCGCAGAGAAGTGGGGGACAAAGTTAGAGATTAAAAAAAAATCTTGATCCCATAGAACCTTTTTTTTTCTTGACAAAACACAGAACCATGTCTGTAATACTATTAAAATGAGATGTTAGGGTTTGAGTCAATCCCTTACCCTAAACTTAATCCATGCCTGTGAGAGATCATGGAATTAAACATACTTCATGTATGTGAAGTTAAACCTAACAAACATTTTTTTGAGTCCCTACTAATATCAGGTCCTGTGCTGGGCCTGGAGAACACAAAAGTGAGCAAACCTGGTTTCTGCCAATTAGAGAATTTGTCATCTAGTGGTTGGGAGAGAGAGAGATATTAAAACACAGTGAGTTGTGGTCAACATCTGTTGATGTTGGACAGCTGGGGAAGGTGTGGGAAGGATGCAGTAAATGAGAATAAGCATAGAGTTTAACCCTCATATGGAGAAGATAATTTAATAGGGGGGTTACAGAGGCCTAGAACTATAATTTTTGATGTGATCTCTTTATTTAGACCACTGCTCACGTAAAATTCTGAAATTTTGGTGGTCTTGATAGCCACAAACGAAGCAGGGCCTGACTAATGGTAGAGCGTGCAACCCCAGCTAACCAGCTGATCTTAATCTTCATTTAAAATCTCATGTTGTTTGATATACCTTGTCAATAACTCAACTGTTGTTGCCATACATTTTCCAATGAATGTGATGCTTTTAAGGCCATTATCTGGGGACCCACGCTGCCTCTTGGGGTGCTGCTGTGAAATAATATGTCATAGAAGGATTTCTTGGATTGGAACTGAGTTCATATTACGGTCCTGGCAATCATCTGACCCAAGAGGGCAAGATTCACCCACGAATCCACACATTATCCTTGGAATGCCAGGAAACTAAAAACCCTTCCCAGTGTTCCTGTCCTGCACAGATGTGAGCCTGTAGTTAGTGCCCAGTAAATATTTGCTATATAAATGAAAGAGTGACAGCTGTAACTTTTGCTATCTTGGAGTTTGGTTCAGTTGGCATGAGGATAAGATAGATAAAGTGATATAAAAAGTAGAAACTGGACTCACTGTGATAGGACAAGCCATGTGGGATGGTTCCAGAAACAGGCAATGAAAGGCACTGTGGCATGAGAACATTTTGCAGCCAGCAGGTTGCAGGAGGCAGAGGCTAGAGGGGGCTGCCTGTTCCTGCAGGTGAGAAGTATCAGCTGAGGAGCCGTCACCAACAGTAGTTAATGGCTAGCCTGGAATAAGGAAGTAAGAACTTAATTATGGCAATGGGAATTCAATAGTAAGTGTCCAGGATTGAAAAGGTAGTAACAGTCTTAGAGGAGTTTACAGGTCAGGGGTAGTAATAGGTGTTCAGGCCTGGGGTGAGGAGGAACTGGATGGGAAGTGGGTTGTGGTGAGACACAAACACAAGAGTAAGAATTGGATTTTGTGAGAACCTTGGGCCACCAAGTCATTCAGGAGGTGATTCACTTGAACTGGTGCCCCAAACATAGCAAAATCTACAATAAGCTGAAGCAGTGCTGAGTTGCTAGCCCACTTTTCCACAAATTCTAATTTGGAAGAGACTGACACCTAGATGTTGAGTTGGAGCTACCCCTGCCAGGAAGGTTAATGGGACTTCAACTATGACAACGGACTTCAGCGGTGGCCAGGCGCACTGTACAGTCATCAGAAGATGCTGTCCCACCATCTTGGATATATTCTCAGGTGCCAAGGGAAGATGGGGACACTTTCGTCCTGTAGGAAGGGTAGGTATACAGCAGGAATGCCAGGATCCCCAGAGCTGCACGCACTGGGTGACACAGGCAGTTATAGAAGCGGAAGTTCCAGGGTAAGAAGAGAGGTCTGTGAGCCGGGCTCAGGGTCACCAAGGAAAGGCTTCCGTGGCACTGTTCAAGCTTGTTTTGACCTCTCAACCCTCGGACCTGCCACAGATTTGTGGTCCATGCTCACTAGTTTGATTTACCTTTTCCTGCTTCTGCAGAGCACCTTGTGTTCCCGCCAGCCAACTGTAAGTTCTGTCTTTTTGCCAGTAAATGATAAACAGCTTCTGAAAATGAGAGAATTATGGTAAAGAAAGTTATTTGTTCACAGCTTTAAATTTGAATAAATGTAAACCTGTGGAGAGTTAGAAGAATACAACAAACACTCTTGCACCCTTAGATTCATTAATTATTAATAACTTGCTACATTTGCTATTTATATATGTTTATATGTGTATGTATGTTGTATGTTTATATAATACATATATATATATATATGTATGTATTTTGGTAAACAATTTGAAAGGTATTTTGCAGATTTTTCACCCTTAAATGCTATAGCCTGTACCTAATACACATGCATTTTCCTGCCTAATCATGGTACTACTATCAATGCCCAAGAAATTTTATATTGATGCAGTAATTATCTAATATATAGTCTATATTCACATTTTCTCATTGCTTTGGTAATGTCCTTTAAGACTTTTTATAGTGACTTTTTAAATATCAAGGTCTGTGGGACACTTACAAATAAAACTCGGAATACCAGATTTCTAGAGTAACTTAGGAAAAATATGTGTAAGGTGTACATGTTTGTGTAGGCTTCTAAAAAGGTTGTTTTCTTCTTTCCACTGATGGGAAAGCTCAGGTATTACTTAAGAATATGCCAGAAGGTCCAAACAGATAGTAATGGCATTTCCTTAATGGAGTTAAAGTGAATTTTCACCGTTAGTTAGAAGTGGGTCTTTGCATATTGGATACTTGCTTTTATATTTAAATTGCATTCATACTTGATCTTTTGGCCAAAGCAGCAAGAGACCAGTTTTTAAAAAAATCTATTCCTCTTAATTTAAAGGTGGCGATTAAAGGAGATTCAGAGCTTTGAAACTGTTGTGAGTATTCTACTTAAGAAAATAAACACTAATTGAAAGAGCTAATCAAAAGCTCATCATACTGAAGGGCACTTGGATGGGTTACAAGTGTGCAGCTTAGGTAGGCAAGGTGCTGTGCGAGGACTCGTCATTCTAAGTACAGGCACCTTAAGCTATGCATTAGATAAGCCCCTGTAATGAGTGACTGTTTATGATGAGAAATATATCTGCCATTAACTCCTTCATAATTTTGCAGATAGTTTATAGAAATAATTCATCCTCAATCAGTAACAAAAACCTTACTTACATATTATAACATCTCCTTGAAGAAAATCTCCCTTTTGCCAATCTGTAGTCTACACACATTTAATTCTATCACACAATCTCTACAAATATTTGGGCAAATAATCACTTCCAATAAAGTTGTGCTCTTTAAAAACCATGAATAATTAAACACTGTCTCCTTTATTGCAGTCACACAGGAGTTTTTTTTAAGTGTTTTTTTAATTGAAGTGTATTTGATACACAATATTATGTTGGTTTTAAGTATCCAACACAGTGATTCAATAGTTAAACACATCAGTGAATCGTCACCCCAACTAGTGCAGTTACTATCTGCCAACATAGAAAGATGTTACAGAACCATTGACTATGTTCTCCATGCTGCACAGTAGTTTTTTCCTGCCCTAGTATAACTGCCTTCATGGGACAAACCATTACCTCAGGGGCTTAACAACAATTCAGAGATGAAAGAGCCATTTGAACATTTTTTTTTTCCAGATAATTCTAGATGATTCAGACAATTTCCTCAGCAATAAAACTTCCTGTAAATGAAACTTTCTCCTTATCAGACTATAAATTAAAACTTGTTGTCTCTAATGATGAATTGATGATGAAGATATTCTAACAACTGTTATCTGATGAGAAGACCACTGCTCGGTCAGTAGTTGGGAATGGGGCTTTGCTGGTTATCTGGGAAGCTTGTTTCTGAGACTGCTGCTGTCGGTGGGATTTTGTCAGTCATTACATGCACACGGCCATGTAAAGTGAGCAAGGCTGGTAAGTATTATAAAAAAATTCATCATCAGTGTGCATAAAAATTTTGTGAGATTTGGTAGCAGGAAGACTTCAGCTTCCTTCCCCGGATGCTGAATCATCCATTTTTAGCTGCTTGTCTGTTGCCTTCTGTGTTGGCACTCACATTTGCCTTTTCACTATTACCATATTGAATTCAATATGAGGATGGGACTTTGTTACTTTTGTCAGATTCTCAAATACATAGGCCATTATATTTTTTCAAAAGCTGTTGCAACACTCCAATGCCTAATAGGAAAAGAGTCCAGACAGTGGTAATTCATCTTCAAATCTCATTATGTTAAACTTTAAGGGGTACTCAGATTCTTTCATCTGATCAAATTCTTTGTACTGAGTTCTAAGCTAGGTATAGACATGCTGCCATTATGGACCCTGTGGAAATATATCATGATGTTTTCTGACCCAGAACCATTGTTTACAGTTTTCCCGTCTATCCACAGGGAAGCATGTACCTTTGTGGTCTCGGCCACCAATACACAGTGTCCTTTCTGTCCTCCTGTCTCCACACCTCCCATTCAGCACAGTGCGTGGACATGGGATTTATTAGAGGGTGTGGGATTCGTGCTTTCCTGAATGGCCATCATCAGAAATCCAAATAAGACATCAAAGTTATTTAAATAACTTTCTAAAGCTTATTTAGAAAGCCCTTCTCAGATTGCCATGAAGTTATTTAAAAATCATTTATTAAGTAGGACTGTATAGAGCTGCTATTTTGTAGGTAAGAAAATATTCTCCGATTGGCATACTTTTGAGAGTGAAAGGAGAAACTACTAAGAATTAAGATAACAAGTCGAACAGATACTGCCCAGGCAAAGCAGAATGTATGGTCACCTGGTAATAACAGTACTTACTGTGTAGAGTTCTTGGGAATATTTGATGACAAATGCTTGTAAAATTTAGCTATCATGTGGGTAACATGCAGTAAGTGGTAGCTGTTTATATTATTGTCATTTTTCATGCCTCCTACTCTGGTCAACAAGGGAATAAAATCAGTAACTTGTTTATTCTCCTTTTCTTCTACTAGATGGCATTAGGTCTTGCAATGAAGTCATGGGAGTTTAATAGTAAAATCGTATGAAGTCCCTTTGAGAGGGAAAAGAACTTTATGTCTGTTTAGTTATGGCTATTATAATGATTCTCCACCAAAAGAAGGGAAATCTGTTTTTAAAATTGAAAAAGTGCCAGCCACCGTATGCCCTCTCCATATGCCCAACTCCTTGGCTTGATAATTACTTCCCCACTGCGTGGACTGTGCCACAGCTCTTAGGCTTACTGGGACAGAAAAAAATAGAGACTAACTAATTTGTTAGATTGATAGTTTCTTGAAAACAGTGATCTTCTATGACTTAGTCCCTATTCTTATTACAGTAACCAGCTCATAGAAGTAACTACAGCTATCATTATCAAATCATCTGATGAATTAATGGAAGTATGAATAAATGGATCTTAGTAGCTAAAAAATCAACATTATAAGCCTATGAGCTCTAGTGTTACCCCTCATCTCATGCTCCATCCATGATAGGAAACTTTCCTAAGCGCCAACTAGAACTTGTAGGGTCATATTCATACGTGTAGTTGGTGCCATGTCTGAAACTGTTGGCTATTTAGATCGGCTTCCTGTTTTAATTGATTGCAAAAGAAAAAAAGTCAATAAAACTAATCTGCCAATGATCTCAGTAAGGCTTCCTGCTACACACCCTGCAAATTTGAGACATGAAAGTGTCACCATTAGGTTTAAGTGCTATATGAGACCGAGATTGTTTATTAGTACTCAGTATCCTTATTGAAGTATTGAGAATTTCATATCAATACTTTTATATGTGAAAATGGAAAATGCCAATCTTATATAGCATTTCCACAGTACAGAATTCTAAAGGCTTCATATTAACCCAGTCATCCTGGCACTTGCTATCACGAATGAGCTGAATTTGGGGCACTCTGAGGGTACTCTTCTCTTTTCCTGTCTGTCATCTCTCATGCCATTTAGAGTTGATGCAGTTAGTTAAAATGAGCTTTACAAGTAGCCTCAATTAATAGGATTAATGCTTTTAATGTCAGGTAAAATATGTGTTGGCATGATTTGTGGCTTTTATCCCTCTTGGGATTGTGTGTTGTTTTAGTCCATACGGATCAGTGCATAGCTGGTGCTGTAGCCTTTATTTCTGGTTTTCTCCTCCAAATCTTAGAGTCAGCAGCCCTGTGCCTGGGGTGGAGAAAGAGTTGGTAGAGGTCACCATCCTAACACTGCTGTTCAGCTCTGGGGGTTTCTTCCTCACACTACCAAGTTTGGGTCCACTCTCATGGATTAACCCACCCGTCATGTGAGGGACTAAATTGCTGCCTCTCCAAAGAGGAGGTTGGTTAAAAGCTATGCCCGGGTATGGTAGGTGGTGTTCACACTAGGGTGTTCAAAAGATTCACGACTGGGCACCTGGATCACAGAACTGCATGGCAGGGCGGAAGGGGGAATGATGAGTTTCTGGCCTTGTTCAGTTAGTCCTAACCTCAGACCAAATCAGAGACTAATAGGACATTGGTAGCTGCCTCCCTGACCAAACAAACAAGAAAGTCTCTTGTGTTTATAGTCTTTCCTTTCTTTTCCTCACTCTTGGATGTTAACATCTACCTGCCTTGTCAGTTCTTAGAAGGAAGAGAAGCTGGAAATTCACAATTTTTTCTGTTTATCATATAAGTGATGATAGATATTAACATAACATTTTCCCCAACTTTAGCTTCTTGTGCTAAGAAACTGAATTGACAAAATCAATTGAAAAAATGTTTGTCTTACCTTAAAATTATGCTGCCCATATAGATGCTGTAAAAATGGTGTATCACGGGAAAACATACATGGTAAAAATGCCATAAGCATATCCACAGGACAGGTTACAGGGAATGAATAAAAACCAATGGTACTCTGGAACTAATTAGATTTAGAAGGCCTTAAGGTCAGTGAGCAAGTCTGTGCTCAGTAAAATCAACTGTCCTCTGGGAGAATGGGTGCATATCATAGATGACTTATCAAGATTTGCCCACTTTTCTCCCTGACATGGGCCCCCTTTTCCCAAGGACCGGAGGGCTCAGTACTGTCTCAGAGAGTGGGCATGATGCACTGCACTCATTTTACAGAGCAAACTTTTTGCTTAGGTAGAAACAGGAATGCTGTTACATATCGCCAATTAATCATCTTCAGTAGTTTATATTGTTATAGACAGTTTAGTGTACACGCCACAAGAGTTATAGAAAATCCAATACTACATATTAGATACTGTTATTAATCCTTCTGATTTAGGAACTAAAATAGATGCCTCAAAGGCTGAGTGGGTTCGAATTTCTGCATCACTTCCCTTCATCCTTTGATGGAGCCATTTTACTTGTCTCCTTTTCATTTTCCATCTGTAAGATTAGGAAACAATGTTGGATAATTAAAGAAAATACAAACAATGGCATTCCTGTTAAATCATCCTTTAGAAGTGTGAACAGGTTTAATCCTAATTTACACATTTGATTGATATAAAACGATGGATGCTATTTTCTATTGTTTTGTGTGTTTTTATAAGTAAAGGGCGATTGCATGCCAAGCATAGTAGAAAAAAATACTTCTGTGTCAGATATATCCCTGGTTTGAGCAGTAAGATTTCTTATTAAGGAAAGATTAGAATGCTCCACGAAGTTTATGAACTTGTAATTTGCTCCTGTAATTAGATGAGATTCCGTCAGACCCATCCTTCTACAATTTCATAATTGAGGGACTTCTGCCTACAATAGGGTTGAATCAGATGTACATATGCTTAATGGACTAACTATTTTAAAGATTGGCCATGGCTTATGCAAAATAAGAACAATCTTTAGAACATTTTAAAGGCTTCCCGCCACAAATTGCTTTTGCAATTTTCATTTCATTTTTAACTATAAAGTTAAGGCATCTTTAGTTATTTTTATTTTAAATCGTTCCTGCTGTTGTTCTCCTGCCAGGAACTAGCCACTATTCTTTTGCCTTACTCCTGGCCATTGTAATCTTTCTTACATGAATAAAAACAAAGTGGTTTATTTAAAAGAAAAAAAAAGAGTTTTTTAAATCCCCGCTTGCAGTTTCAGGGAAAATGCTTTCCCATTATCAAGTTGAAAAATGAATAATGTAGTGCAGTTACAAGTGAGTTTTATCAATGAATGTTTTCCGTGGTGTTCTTGTTTTCCAGAAACTCTTTCTGCTGAATCCTTTAACATCTGCAGCTGCAAAAGTTCATTCTGAAAGCAAGTAAATGTGGAAAGGCAGGCAACTGATCAAGGCAAAAATTAAAATTGGGTACCAGTGGCCCAATCTCTTCCTTTTTGACCCACAGGAGTCCTGATACAATTAATTGTTTCTGTGATTCTTAGCCCTTCATCAATCAGAGGTAAATGACACCATGCATGATTGGCTGCCTTTCCATTCTCCAGTTCCCCATAGAGGGCTGTTAGCCGCCAACTGCTTCAGAGGCTCAGAGGAACAGCGGCCTGTCTGTGGTCGCTCTGGGACAGCTAGCACAGCAATGGGGCTGATTACAGCCACGACTAGTGAGTGTACCTGAGGATGTAGCCAGCACCCTCCCCTGAGTAATTTTTGTTTAAGACACGTGGGATATTTTTTCAACCCAGGTATAATGTTACCAAACCTTGTGTGGCCAAGGTTTGATTTTTCAAACATGGTTTCAGATCAATCTAAAAAGGATGTTAGAGCACAGAGCACTTAGCAGATGGCAGGACTGAACATGAACTTAATCTCAAGATTGATTAGGGAAACACAAATATAGATGCTCTCAAAAACAGGTTTCCTAAGCACTTTTAGAGGTAGCAGAAATAATAATAGCTGAAACTTAATTAAAATAACATAAAAGACCCAGGCAAAGAAACCTTGTGGCCACATTTGTAGCTGAGTACTGAATTTTGCCCCAAGAAATATGAGATCTACTTTTCATCTCATAGCAATTTACCATTTCAAGAAAACCTATATTAAGGAGGTGATTAAAGGCTGCAGAGTTGCCTTACTTCATATGTAAAGAAAGAAAGGCTTGAAAATGTAGAAGGGCACCTTTTCAACATTTATTGGGAAATGACAAAATTCAAATGATCTGGATGCATGAAATGTAGATTTTTCATTTTAAAGCATTCATTCAGATCTTCCTGGACTTATCTTCCCTCTAATTAAAATTATTTGTGTTTATGAATTGCATATATAAAAAAAACCTCTGATAAATGCTATTTGAAGAAGAAAGTGAACTGGCCCTTAGGGCTAGAATCAAGGGCTCAAACTGCCTGGATTCAACTGTTGGCTCAGCCCCTGTGTAACTTTGACAAATTACTTAACCTCTCTAGTCTTTGGTTTCCTTATCTATAAAATGGACATAGTAATAGTCCGTATCTCACCAGACTATGCAGAATAAATGAGGGTAATTTATTTCTAGCAGTGCCTGGTGCTTAGCAAATGTTAAGTACATGTTAATTATCATTATTATTTTATACGTCTTATCTGTAACTCATTTAAACCATGATAAAAAGTGAAAATTTTCCTTCTAAGAAATTGTTTCTTAATTGAAACATGAACTTCTTAGACAGGAAATCCCTGTAGGTTTCTAGGGGCACATATAGCTATAAAATAGTTTCTGCTTCTGCGGCATATATCTGCTTGCTGTTCAGGGGTTCCTCTGTAATTGTATTGTCAACTCTCATTATTGGGTAATGTTTATTTCACGGTCTTTGAAGATTGTGGAAAAAATGATTGAATGAGATGATATTTGTGAAAGTGCTAATCAGGGTCTGGCTTATAGTAGTTTCTAAATAAATATTAGCTCTTTTGATACATGCTCACCTTCTATAGAGAGAAGAGAACTGGTGTTTAATGTTCAAAACAAAACAACTGTTTTTCACCATACCACGTAAGCTTGGGAAAAATGCACTCTAGAATATACGGAATTTTAAAATTTTTCTTTTCTCCCCATGGAAGTTCTCTCCCAAACACTCTGGGCCATTACTTGGAAGTACATGAGTGGTGGTATCCACTAGGGCCTGCAGATGCCAGGACCTTGTAATATGTCGGTGGAGACAGCTGGGCTCTAAGAAAGGCGGCAGAGCATATAAAGTGCTTCTGGGGGGTTCTTAGGAGCAGAACTTGCTATTATCGGCTGAATGTGGGGAAGCAAGTACCCATGTTGAGAAATCCCACTTGGCAAGGAAGTATAGGTGAACTCTTAGAGCTGACGTCAACCTCTGGGGGACAGCCAGCAAAAAATGGGTGCTGTCACTCCTCTAACCGCAAGGAACTGGGTGCTGCCCAACTGATGTGATCAGGGAAACGGATTCTTCCCCAGGCTAGGTTCTGGATGAGGACCCAGGCATGACTGGCATCTTGTGAGATTAAGCAGAGGACTCAGTTAAGCCATTCCCAGACTTCTGACCTCCTGGAATTGTGAGATAATAAGTGTATTTTTTTCAGCCACTTAATTTGTGGTCATTTGTTATATAGCCATAGGTAACTAATACAGAATTGGTTTTTCTCATTTAATCTTAAGGCAGAGTCCTTGCTTCATTGGAAAGCGGCTTTCAATTTAGGCTCCCATGACTTCTTGGATTGAAATTTACCAATATGTACCAGATGCATATACAGGTGTAAAAAGTACATCTTCTGCTCTAGTATCTACACTTAAATAGATGAGTTTGAATGAAATTGATGAGTTTCATCAGCTCTAAAATGGAAATAATACCACCTAATTTTTAGGATTGTTCTAAGGATTGCCTGAGATAGCCAACATAAAAATGACTCACATGGTAGAAAGTTAATAACCAAGTTAATGTACTATTAAATACATTCTTACAATAACTTTTTTATCATGAAGACTTCCTGCTTTGTGATGCAGGGATTTGATCCATGTGATTGTTTGAAAGGTTGTTTTTAAAATAAAAATGAAGACAGTAATATTTGTTCAGAAAACTTTGCCATGTGAAAATCAAAATCATGAACTGGAATTAAAAAATGACAAGCCTATTTGGACCTATTCACAATATCCATTTAAAATTAACATTTTTTATAGGTCTCTCCTACTCTTCCCCGTCTATACCAAACACTCATTCAGATCAAGAGCAACTATTACAAGAATTTCTGACTCTTTTTTGTTTACAATTAATGAAGCGTAACTTTTGTACACTGTACTGTATGAGACGCCAAAGGATTTGATGATCACTATTTCTTTGAAATAGGTATTTTTTAAATCTTTTAAAGTGTTTTCTTTATATTTTAATGCAGTTAATTAAAGATCCTTTTGGAAAATAAGATGAAAAAATATGTTAACCATAGCAACCAATAAAATACCTTTCTTCTCATCAAATCAGTTACTTATCCATTTACTCCTCAATATTGTTGAGTATCTACCCTACGCCATATACTGACCCAGCTACTAGAATTATGGATTTAAACCGAAAAATGTCCTAAACCACAACTGTACCCACGTCTCAGGACTTAGGCACTTTGATTTCAACAGCAGTGCAGGGAAGATGAAGGGCCTTTGGCTTACAGAAAGGTGTGGTACTCGGTAATGCAAATGCAAAAGGCAGTTCTGGCTGTTGGTTTCATTTACTTCTTTTTCCTGACAGTCAAAGCTGTGCAGGATGGTAGAGTAAAATGTAAACAAACGCATACTTAATAATTGAGGATAACAACTAGATTTTTTAATCAAGGTTTTACTGCATAAACTCTTGGTTTTTCCCTTTCCCCAAATAGTTGCAGAGCAAATAAATGTTAGACATCCATACATTAATAGAAGTCTGACAATTGGTCTTTAAGTTTTGCTTATTTTTGGTCCTTAGACATATTAGACCTATTTAACTTTTCAGATTAAGGTTGTAAGAAGAGTATAATTCATACCCATAAAATGTACAGTTATTTACTGCATACTGGTATGTAAGTACATATGAGTAGACACTCAGCAGTCATTCCTACTGCACGGGTCTTTCAAAGAAGAAGATACTGAGCAGAGCTGCAGCCAACCTGCAAATGATAAGTAATGTGAGCAAGAAACAAACATGTGCTGTTTTAAGTTGAATTTTTTTGTTGTTGTTACTTCAGCATAATTTAGGCTAGGCTCGAGGATACAGACCACTGTAATAGCTACTACTGAATAGTTTCTGTGGGCCAAGAATGATGTTTGTTAATTTCACATTTGTCTCTCATGATCTTCACAAAAATGCCGTGGGTTAGAAATGATCACATGACCATTTCACAACTGAGAAAACTGCAACTCATCAAATTCCCTCAGATTGATAAGCTAGTAAGATACATGAAATATGAATAGGAACATAGGTCTGGCTAACTTCTAAGTTTCACCCATAGAATCCTCCCTCATGAGATTTAAGATTATACATACAAAATGTTCATTTTATGGAAGAGTAAACTCAGTTTCTTGTTTGTCATGCATAATTCCTTCTACTAGATGGATATAAAGCTGGAATTTAAACCATCCCTATCCACGAGCTAGAACTCAATCCAATAATCTCATGGTCCTGTATTTCTGTGTGTATCTACATATACATATGAAAAATCACACCTTTGCAAATATGGAATATATAGGGCACACATATTTATGTATCTATTGATATTAGAACAGTAAACCTTAAGATTAAGAATTAATTTATCACAGCATATTTTACCAATATGATAGTATAGTACCTAGACAAACAATGAAAATGTTTGTGAGTTATTATTTTATATCTAACAGTTACAGAGTCATTTTGATTTATATGTTATGGACTTGAAAATGATAAAGTATCACTTATCATGACTTACCTTTACCTTGGGGTATAAAAATATAAATAGGATTATCTTATTTCTTAAGATGACTTGAAGTTGATCTCTTATTTCTTGCTTACTTTATCATTGAAAATAAGACATTCTATTTTCATCCAGTTACAAATATAGTTATACCATATTTAGAGAACACTTTAGCTTTATTAAATGAAATACATCCAGTTTTTCTTGTTAGGAATATCTATTTAAAAACAAGAGCAAAGTTTTAAATATTCCTTTCATAAAATCTTGCATTAACAAACCATGTAAATAAATAAATGTTCTGGAAAGCCTATTAATAGGCATTTTGTTTACATATTTTTATCTCAATTATCTATGCCCATAGGACTCATTCAATCAATTTTTCACTAAGTAGTTTTCAAAATATAATTACTCTTATGGGTAGGTCTATGAACAGCAGTGTCATTTACACTATAGTTCACTAATTGCACTTCGAAGCCATTATAATGAATTATACCAGAACATTCTTCAAGAAGATCAGTTAATGCTAATCATTTGTATCGCATATATCACTTAGAAGAGATTCATCCATAAAAGTCTTTCATTTACAGCCTCATTTCTTTTTAATTCTCTTGTAATGCAAGTTATAGCTGTAAATATATACAGCATGTGTTTTTGTTTCCTATTAGCTTAGTGGACTTTGATTCTGAGTTAAATATTGAAATCTAGAGACAAATATTATTCTGGGTAGGAACAAAATTATTTACTTTGAGAGCTGTGTAATAATTATTCTTACATGATTAAATTATTACTGTATATAATGATCTATATTTGGATCAAATTTTGAGCCTAAATAAAACCTCATTTCCTCTAAATTTTTTTATCATCACCTTCAGTGTTCCCAGACCATATTTTTGCATTTCTTTCCGTGTTCAAGAGAGTAGCATTTAATGTGTCTCTCATTTAAAAATGTTTATGTGTAATGGAAAGATATGACAGATAATGAAGATATATATTAAATTATAGTATATTGCTTTATGTTAAAATAATGATAAAATAATTTTGTAGACCCAGTAAATTCCTTATGCATTATGGCCTTTTGCAGTGTGAACTGATACAGTGCATACAAGATGCTGAGCACTAATGAACAACTAGGAATTGGGGAATAAAATTATTTATAAGAATACTTGAATTTAGAGTCTATATTAACCTCTGTGGAAAATAGTGGAATTTGTAGATGAGGAAGAAAACTGGTATTGTTTATTATGAGTGACAAAAAGAAAGGAAGATTTAAGAGAAATAATAGAATGAACCAAGGAATAAGACTGAAAACAACAAAGGCAAAAGATAACAACACAGGTGAACTGGTGAATCAAAATCTTTATGACTATGATCCAAAAATTAAGCAATGA
This sequence comes from Manis javanica, assembly GCF_040802235.1. Classification (NCBI taxonomy): domain Eukaryota; kingdom Metazoa; phylum Chordata; class Mammalia; order Pholidota; family Manidae; genus Manis; species Manis javanica. The sequence goes on along the minus strand of NC_133168.1, from coordinate 9,823,703 downwards.
TTAATTTGATCAGCTGTTTTTATAGTGATGTGGCCCTCCCCTTTTACTATTCAGTTTTATAACACTGCCTACCTAAACTGCACAGCATTATAACTTGTCCAGTCTTTCTGCTTAAAATCATCACTCTTTTATTTCAAAATGTGGCTTCTTACACTTTGATCTGCTAATTTGCCTTATTACCCTTGAACTCTTGCTTTCTTTGCATGCTGCCTGATGAACTTTTTTTCAAGTTAACACCTTCCCACTATTTCACACTCTCTCCAGTCCCATTTTGTTCCCTTCCCTCCGGATCTTTACACCTATCGAATGCAGAGATTCTACCACTAAGAGAAATTTCAGTTGTTACAGGCACTGGCTCCTGAGATCCCTTATTAAATGTTGAATATATAAAGTGGCTTTTGGAACAGGAATAATATGCCATGAGGCATCAATATTTGACATACAAAAATAACATGAAAATATTTTCATGTTATTTTTGTTGGGTGAATAAAAGTTTTCAGTTTAATATTATTTATTTATTGGTAACTATAGGAATTTTATTCTGTGAATCAGTATTCAAGGAGCTTAAGACCTCCAGATTTTTTTTGTCTAATCACTGTATCATAGTGACTTTTCATAGAATCAGGATTTTTCAAATCTGGGGTTCACAAGGGGTATGTGGATAGAACTAAGAGCAAAAATTCACATTTTATTTCCACTAATCTGTTATGAAATTTAGCATTTCTTTTATTTGGGAAAGTGGGTCACAAACCACAGTGTTATTAACAGTACTTGTGACTTCAGTATTAATAGGAACCATTGACATTCTCATATTAAACTAAAAAATTATTTACCCTCATCACTATTTTAATGTTATTAGAGTTTTGCTAGATATTGTTATTTAACAAAATAATAAAGAATTCAATTCTGTCTTTTAAGGAATAAGTTTATGGCATTGATAGTGGTGCTGGTTCTATGGATGCATACTCATCAAGTTGTATATATTAAATACCTATTTTTTTTGTATGTCCATTATATCTCAATAAAGCAGTTAAACTATTTTGATATTGAAATTTCAATATATTTGATTTTCTATGTGTATTTTTCCTTTGGTGAATTTAAAAGCACTATCTGAGAAGGGGGTCATGGCACAAAAGTTAGAACTCTTGTGCTAGACAGTGGTGCAGTGTGATTGTAAAGGAAGGCTGGTGTTCGTCAACCTGAAGCACGATACCTGAGGCTGCAAGTGTCCAGAGATTTTCTGAAAGAGTTTTCTCAGTTCTATATTATTATTTATTAGAGGAAGACTGAAAGACCAGCTTTGTTTATTGTGATCTAAGCAGTAGAGAAAACACGTGGAAATGCTAGTGACTTGTGCTGACCATGCGAAGGACAGAGGTCCAGATCGGAAGGCGAAAGCCCATGATTCGGGGCTGCGCTCAAACTCTGGGTAATGCGCTCTCTTACACTTGGTGTTCTTATCCGTAGAAGAAAGGGATTCTATTTGGTGATGTTAAAGATGCCTTTTCTTTCTGATATATGGATCCTACTATGAATGTTGCTGTGAATCGTTCTAACCAAGCTAGAGAAATTCCTTCATCATCATGATGAGTGTGCCGAGATCGCTCCGTCCCATCCTAGTCCTCCCACCCCTTGACAGTATACGTACATAGGTTTTTGATGGCTAGAAAGAGCAGTCACATAGTTGCTGTGTAACCGTAGATAAGTGACTTTATTTTCATCTGAGCATCTGATTTCCTCATTTGAGGAGGAGGATGATAATACAACCACCTCTGAGAACAGGACATATTGAATAAAATATCAGATGTCAAACACCTGGAATGGGATCTGGCACACAAGGAGATGTTTAATCAATCTTAGATCTCAATTCCTTTAGGAACAGAGGAAAACTAAATATCTCCCTGAAGGCGACTTCAGTGCCCCTCTCCTTGAGACTGAGCTCTCAGGCCTTAGTAAGTGGATTCTGTGTGGGTATGTATACTTTCATGCAGCCAGAGTTGCACTGAAGGAGTCTATACCTGAAGTCTGTCTCTTAGTAATTAATTAAAAATAACTGATAACTTCTCCTCCTCCTCTCTTCTTTTTCTTGCTCTTCCTGTTAGGGTAAATGTTTTTTTGTTTTTTTGTTTTTTGCAATCCATGAATTTTAAAAAAATGCTCTCTCTTGATGGCTACCATTCGTCATGATGAATAAACATGGTGTGGTTATTGTTCCGAAGAGAATTCTTTCTTTGGTAGCAATGGAATATGTGTGTATTATATTTATATACATACATATGTAACTATACATGTTAAATATATGTATTATACAATGCACATACGTGTGTGTGTGTATATGTGTATATATATATATATATATATTTATTCTGTGTAACTCCTTGGGGAAAATATATTCCCAGCTAGGGACAAATAACCTTTGAAGATGAAATCAAAGGGAGAAATAAAGTGGGAGAAACCTGTTCATTGTTTCCAAGCACTTGTCTACTTCTGCTCACCTGCGTCTCTCCCAGTCCCGCTGGGACCCCACCATACCTCTCAGGTCCCAGTGCACACTAGTTCCCCACCCATCTTGTAATCACCTATTGATACGGAGATGCACTAAGGCCAGAGGAGAGATTCTGGAAATATTTCAGTTTTACCCACATTAGCAAAACCTTTTCCTGCTTGCCATCAGTAAGTTTATTTTATCAAAATATACACTGGAAACATTCAAGACAGTCTAAAAATATTAAAATGCCTACAGAGAATATAAGTATATTGATGTTCCCTACTTTTAGATTAATCCTAACCTGATGATGTAATTTAATTGTATCATCCTAGAAATATACAGGATTTTATTTTAACGTTAAAAAGGTCAGTACCTTTGGAACTTAAAATCTTTCTTGTCTTCTTTTCTCTGCTGGAAACTCATTGTCATAGGATTACAAGATATCTTAAAGTAGAATTTTATAAACTTAAATTTACTTATTTCCATATATAGTTAAGTTCTTTTGATAAATACCCTCTAAACATATAAAGCAATATATACTTCATTGAAGTGAAATTTATAGTAATACAATTGATGTGGACATAAGATTTCTTTTGAGGCAATTTTTTGAACTCTATTATTGAACATTCTATCTTTTTATCACTTACAACCTCATTCAAATATTTTATTGCTCTACTTTAACCTGAAAATGTTTTGAATAGTATTCTACTAGAATCAGAGTGAAGGCCTGTTATTTTTCTGATTCTGCTTGGATTCTTAGAACTTTGTTATCATATACATTTTAATAAAACTTAAAAATTACCATTTATATTCATGGCTCTGTGTTGACCATTAAAGGGAAGATTTTTTTTCTAAGAAATATTCTTATCTTTATTCAGCTTCTAACTTGAGAATATAAATGTATTCCAATAAAATAAACATAACAGTATAAAGTAGCACATAAATGAGTTAGCACACAGCAAAGAAGTAAAAATAAGTAATTGATGCTGTTAGGATTTGGGACCAAATGAGCTTTATAGTAATAGGATGGCTTTCACTGAGAATTAGAAAATCTATTTTTTTTGAATCGGGGGAAAATAAGCCTAGAGGAGAATCAACATACTCAAGGTCACTCAGTAAATAATGCTAAAGTTGAGAATGTAACTCAAATATTTTGCCTTCTAGTACAAGGTCAGATTTCCTGAGAATCTGTGTGAACTAGACATATCTTTCAATGCTGAGTCAATCCATATAAGATTACCCGTAATGTGATCATATGAAAGTGACTGGCCAAAGCACTTTTAGCTCTGAGAAAGAAGAAATTTGAAATTTCTTTAATATAGATAGGCTTATTTAGCATTTCTGTTATAGGAGAGATTCAACAATAATAATGTCACTATTATAATGCCATTTCTGTAATAATAGCACTTCTGTTATAAAACACCATTATTATAGAAATGCTATTATAAAAAAAGCTCTGTTATTTAGAATTGCTTCTGCAATAGAAGTGCTAAAAAAGTCTTCTTGTATTATAGAAAATTATTGCAAATTTTTCTTGCTTTGCAATGAAATTTTCATTCTAAATCTTATTTGATTCTCCTGTAAAATGTCTCTCAGATTTTCCTCTGATGACTGTGGCCTCGGCCAGTTTGCTGTTTAGGACAGGAAATTGCTTGACAGCCCAAGTTGCTCGGCCAAGTAAGTCTGCTTCCTGTCTGTCAGTTTCTTTGAGGTCAAATGAATCTTCCTTCTCTGCTCTTTTCCATTTTCAAATACTGAATTCTTTTATTGTCTTTCTAAAAGTACTATGTGCTACTTTTTTACAGAAGGTTCAGATACTTTTCTTTCACTGAAGTTAGTTACAATCTTGCTTTCACATTAATTCCACTAAATTGAACAAAAACACAGTGCAACTGGTTAGAACAAAAATAATTTAAGGTTTAAATTTATACTTTTTATACTTTACATTATAATGGACAAGGTGAATTTTGATAATCTACATGTTGTAGATACGAAGTATGAACTGATGGAAAGGCATTCTTATAACTATGGAGATGCTTTTAAAAATATATCTTATCATAGTATTGAAACACTATGTGATTGTTTAATTAGGGCTGTCACTTTTTAGAAAAATCACTTAAAGGGCTACGTAAAGACAAGCTAGAGTTTTCTTATAATCAACAGTATCACATAAAGCCATATATTTACAGACTTTAAGGAATCTTAATAGTTATCCCAGTGGTTTCTATATATACATTTTTAAGCACCAGAAAATGAAATTTCTTCAGAATCCCCAGCATTTAAACAGAAGAAAATAACTAATTTACTAGCCTAAAGTATCATATATGTTCATGTTTACAATATTTTCTTATTATAAAATCAATCGATGAGTCCAGTGCCCTGGATGACCATGTATTTGAGATTGGAGGGTATGAGCGCTGGTTGTTTTTCTCTGACTGTTGCGGTGTGCAGTTGAGTTCTGTATTTTGACTTGGTTTTACAGTCTCAACACATCCTGTCATATGGACAAATATTTGCAAATGGTAACTGCCCCCCAAAAAGAGTGCCTTGCAATGTTTTCATTCTCTTTAATGAACAGATGTAGAAGCTTGAAAGACAGTGAAGGGAAGGAATTTTACTTCAAGATTAAATTAGTAACTATAACTGAAAACAGATCATATTCCTTAACCAGGAAGAAAATCAGCACCTATAACTTAAACTGAGCTCTAAAATTGTTTCTAGTATTATGTTTTTAGGACACACTTTAGTATATGTATTTACTTCTCATAATACAACCAACTTTTGGCTGTCAGCATGCTCTGTGCTGATACACCATGACTGTGTCTAGCAATTCAATGAATGTGTGATACACAGGTCCTGGGGAAAACACCTGCCAGAATGGTACCTGAATGGGATAACTGGTGTGGTGCAGGAAAACAGGTTGGTATGTAGGTACTCTTTATATTTAACACATTTCCGTGTGTTTTTTAAAGTTGTGAAAATAGATAAAATGTATTTTCAGTTAAATTTGAACATATGTATACAAGGAAATCCTTAAAAACACCAGGTTCTTCAGAAAAGTATTTTTAAATCATTAGCCAAATCCAAAGGGCATTTTGGTTTTTTGAAGCCCCCCCATACCATGTTGGTTCACAAAGCAGTTGTTCAGCACCCACACAAATATCCCTGCATCCAGGCACAGTCCATTTTGTCATTTGGCAGCCCTGACCATGAGGAAAATCCTTTATGGTGAGCTGAAATACGTTTTCCTGAAGCTTCTACCATATTCCAAGTTCTTCTCCTTGGGATCACACCGAACAAATCAATATGGTGTCCTTACTGTAACTCTTCAAATATAAAGGATGATTGTTATATCGTGTTTGATTTTCTCCTTCTGAAAGCCTAATATCCTTCATTCCTTCAATTGTTCTTCAAATAACTCGTTCTGTTACCATTTACTCTTTTGTTCCTTCTCTCCCACGTGAGTCCCATAAACTTGCATGCCTCTTAAGAAATGGTATCTGGGCCAAACACAGACCTGGATATGGTTAAACTTCACAGAGAATTGTGACTATCACCCTTCCCCTTCTGTATACGAACAAATTTTAAATGTTACTGAACTAAGATTCTGTTGATTACGCTTTTTACTCCATTTGATATTATCACCCCAAAATATTCACAGTATTTTTTCCCCAAAGGATGTATGTTTTGATGATGTCATGCTATTTCTGGCATATTTGGTTTCAGGAAATGGAATAAAAGATTTTAAATTTAATTCAAAGAAATATAACTTGTCCTATTTTATCCTATCCCTTTGTCTGGTTCTGTCATCCATTATATTTCTTTATGCAGCCTTGTGATTGGAAATGTGATAAAATTTTCTTATATTTATTCAAGTAAGAGGTGAAAGAAAATTTTTGAAATCACTGAAAAGAACTCTTTGAGTGTCAGTATGTCTAAAGTTTAGATACATTGTATCTATTACATTTCTAAAAGATTCCAGTTTAGTAACATTAATTTTTGACGTACTTACTAAATCCATGTTATTTCTCTAACATACTTAGAAACTACCATTTCATTCTAGAAATTTTGCATGGGATTGATTTTAAACTCACCTTTCTATTTGTGGAAAATTTTGACCTTTTTTCTTCCCCCATTTGACTATTATAACAACATTTGTTTGTTCATATGTTTGCTTTTGCTTTTTTGGTACTAATGGGGTAAAAAAAAAATGGTGTGTGGTGAAACGTGATAGTTCTAGAAGAAGGCTTATTAGTGTCCACCAGCACAACTCAGACAGTACAATTTGTCTTAGTGAATTTATGAAAATCCAAGTTCTGTTGTTCACTTTGAACACACCGTGAATGGATCTGTTTCTCAGGGACGAACTTCCATTAACCAAACCCATTTGATACAGATGTGCAAACAGTACATCCTATCAATTCGTGACATACAACTCTCATGCAGACTGTAGTATCTTGTATATAGATTTACATACATTGAAACTAAATCAAGTATTTAATGGCAAAAGATAATTACAGAAATTTCGTGAAGCTACATTAGATTAAGTTTCATTAGGTTATGAACGAATTGTTAAAGTTTGTGAGCCAGAACACCTTTTTTCTTCTGTTGTAGACCCAAATTCTGGTTTTCCTTGTTTCAGACATACCAATCTTTTTCAGACTGGCAAGTCCTTCTTTGGATATATTAATTCATTTAAGCCTTGATTTTGCCTGAGAGCTCTTCCTTTTCTTTAGATGACTTTTAGATCTATGATTCATTCTGCAGTATGTCAGCTCTGCAATTTTAAGGGAAATCTTACTTTTCTTATTTCCAAATGGAAGCAGCAGCAAACATCTATAAATTGGTGGCTGATAGCTGATACCTGAATCTGGCATAAGCAGAATTTTGTCATCTGACGTTTTATTTCTTTTGTGTTTGACTTAGTAAATACTTTTCAATTTAATAGCAATATTTAAATTAAAACTCTGGGTTTTCAACTACTCTTGAAAAATTGTAAGACCTGCCACTTAGCAGCCTTATTCTCTTATATTAACAACTGACTGGAACTGAGTAATGCTTCTTATTCTATACGAACCCTGTTCTTCCCATCTCACTACATTTCCTGCTAGTCCACTAACTCATTTATACTGCTTGTCTGCCTCCTAGAGGCATTGGTATTTAAGAAACCTGAATACTATCTTTGTAGTTCCATTTTCTTTTCCACTTCTCTCCAAGAACACCCTCAAGCTTTCAACCATTCCCTTAAATATGGCTAACTGTGGTTCAGTAATCTCACTTGCAAGTTCTGTCGGTTCCCTGATATATAATGTGTCAGATTAAAGACATCTGGACTCATTGGGAGTGGCTAGATACACTTTTACAGCCTCTTTAATCATGTTTTCCCTTCCTTTACAATGGACATTCTAAAAATGTATCTCTAATATCAAGCAGTGTATCTATCTCTCATTTAATAATCTTAAGTCAACTTTACATAACAATAGTAAAATATTTATCTTGGTGCAAAAATTTCCTATTAGGAGTAATCTTGTGTGATCATTTTATACAGTATTCTGTGTAAACTTGTTAATAAAATTATATAATATTGCTTTACTGTATAACAAAAATATATGGAGAAATTTGGCAATATTGCTAGAAATCTTATGCTACAGGCAATATAAACAAAAACTAGATTTAAAAACAGCTGATCTGACCAAAGGAGAAAAAGTAATGAAATGCATAAAGCAGATCTACCTATGTGGTTTTTACTGTGATTTTGCAAGGCTAGAGACACCAGTAATGGAGAGACGCCATATGGTTTAGTATAAAGATCAGTTTGGCTCTATATCAGCTGATTTCAAATGCTGACTGCTTTAGTCATGAGTGCTTGAGTAAGACTTATGAATTGAGCCTTGGCTTCTTCAACTATGGAAATAAAATAAGAAAGAAAGAATTTTGTTCTTGTTTTTGAGATCTCCTGTCTCCAGCGGATTTGGGAGTTCTGGAGAAAATGGAACACAAGTCAATTCAGCTTTGTAATCTCTGTGCAATCCCATAGGCATTTGCCCCTAATTTTCAAGGCATCTTTCTTAATACTTAGACTTACTTATTATGGATTTGCTTGTGGATTTAAGACAGCTTCTTTTGTTGGCTTCTTATTGCTATAACATATAATGAAATCTCAGAATAACTTGTTTGCAGGATATCATAAATTATAAGCACAGAGATATCAGTACTACTGTGTATTTTGTTTCAGTTTGGATCGACTTAGTCCTAGGAAGTTGAGGGAATTAAGGATTTCAATATTATTTGGTCCTGAGAAACTTAATCTGCAGTATGATTATATAACATCCCAGCAGAAAAATCCTGATCAGTAATTTTCAGTATGATATGACCTTTATAGGAGGCTTAAACACAGCAATGGTTTATGGAAGGTGGGGGTGAGATTGGCAGTCTCTAGGCAGCGTTTAGCAAAACTGGCCCTTCCTTCCTTTTAACACCTGACCTTTCTTTTGCTAGAAGCCACAAGAGACTACTCACCTCATTTTCTTTTACCTCTTTTCTCCTCTGACTGATTTTTCCACTTTTATCCTAACACTAAACATGGGAATTCCTCTGGATTTCGTTTTGGATCCGTGTTCCCTTCGACTTTCTTCCCAGTCAACTCAACCACTAATAATTTAAAACGTATATTAGTGGCACTTACATATAAAATCTCCCATCCTGAGAGCTTCGCTGTGCCCTAGAATCATATGTTTGGTTTTCCCCATTGTGGGGATGTGCTGAAGTCATCTAGCCAGTTGCTAACTCATCCTTGCCTTTTTTTCTTTACACTGTCTTCCCATATCCAATATATTAACAGAAGCAACCAGTTACCACAGCAAAATATGTTTCTAGGTGTTTTCTCTGCATGTCTATTTTTGCTGCCCTGTTCCAAGCTGTTAACTGTTCTAGGCAATTCATAACATCTTAAAAGACCACTCCTCTGACCTTCTGTGGTATCCTATACTTCTTTTCGTGGCATTTAACACAACTGAAGTTACTTATTTTTGTCTATTAACTTTCCAGTAGACTATAAGCTTACAAGAACAGGAAATAATATTGACCTGGTCTTCACCATGTTCCTAGTGCCAACCTAGCACATTACCATGCATATGCTGAAAAAAAAGAGACAATTCCATAAAAAACATGCTATAGTGAATTTATTTTTCCTTTTCATACATTTTTATAATTTTACCATGGATAAGTTTCTTAAATTCTTTGAAACAGGCTTATTAATCTTAGTTATATGGAGGAGGTTGTGTTAGGTAATCCAAAGCGTCCTTTACAAAATTCTTTGTTCCTATTTTAGACTAACTATTTGATCAAGTATTGATTTAGTAATTCAAATAAAACTATATAGTATCTGTTTAATTATTTTACTGATTATGTATTTGTATTTTCCATAACCTTAAGTTATGGAAATCCACATATATTATATGATCAGATTGTTGATTTAGAAACTTAAAAATAATTATTTTGTTGGCTCTTTAGCCAATGTAGTATAACTTTTTTTAATTGGCAGGTTGTATGCCATTTTGATAAAAGTTGATTTTTGATTGATTTCATTTCCTACAAATTAGTATTTTGTGTACCTATTTTATTCTCTAGGCTAGAGTATCTCTTTTCTTTTTGATGGTATTTTTTAGTTGGTTCTTACCACTCTTTTTTTGAATATCATCTGTTGTTTTGTACCAACAGTCATTTCTGTTAAATCTCCTAAGAATTTCTGACTTTAAACCTCTTTTTATTACTGTAAGTGACTTTGAACTAATGTTATACATGACAATATTTACAGTCCTTGTGTTTCTCTGCTTTATTTCTTCTGTAATATTTTCCTTGGTTAAGTGGTATATTTTGAATAATAGTATTTCTTGTGACTTATAGTGAGTCTTAAAATTGACATTTAGTGAAATCATTGTACAGTGACTATGATTGATTTCATAAATTTATCATTTATTCAGTAATATTTATTGTTCATTTGCTCTATATCAGGCAATGATGTAGGTATTTGCTATTTTTATAGGCATCAGCTGATGGAGATATCATTTTAAATATATTTTTTAAACTCTCACCAGTTTCATTAAGTCCAAATCCTTGGGCTATAGTAATTTCTGTGTTTAAATTCAAATGTTCTTGTTTTTTTCCAACTCTGAGCATCAATGTTCTGATGTATCTTTTGTGCAAACAGGTTTTCAGTTGCTAATTCTCAGTTAGCAATACTTGCTTAGTTTATACTATGTGTTCTACATGGAGAAATGAAAACAGTCATAGCTCTTCCCTTATGGAAACCAATTTGGGAAGAAGACAACATTCTAGTTAAGAAATAAGTATATATTTAAAAATTTTGATAAATGCTTTGGGGAATAATGTGTATCTCAGGAGAATAAGAAGGAAGAATTACTTTTGTTGATCTAGCTCAAAATACTCAGTTCAACCTCTTGCCTGAGTTATGCACATTTTTATATTGTCTGCTGCATATTCGCATCACATGTGAACATGCGGTGCCCCGACCTAGCATCTTTTTTCCCCTCTCTTTCTCCTCTGCCCTCTCCTTCCCTCTCTCTTTTTCTTTTTCTTTATGTTATTTACTGAATGCTTACTTTCTGCCATGAAACATGGTGGGAACTTTGCAAATGGTAACTCTGTACATTTTAATTGCAGGGTAGCAGTGTTATGACATTTTACTGATAAGATAATTGAGTGTCCTAAAGGGTGAGGTAACTTCCTTTTGGTCATCCAGTAGCAAATCTTCCAGCAGAAATGCTCATTTACATCTTCTGATTCCGAAGTTCATATTCTTTCCTCCATGAGGCCATTCATCTTCCCAGCATTCATTGTGTGCCCACTCTGTGCTAAGAAGATTATATGCTTTTCTTTATGTCATCATTACAACAGCCCCATGAAGTAGCTGCTGTCTTCATTTTACACATGAGACTCAGAAATATGGAACAACTGTCCCAGTATTACATAGAGAGTAAGAAGCTGAAGTGGGATATGAGTACAGATACATCAAAATCTAAAGACCCTGCTCTGTCTCATTGACCATGTATTATCATTTCCTTCTGGGACGCTAGGGTGTATTGTTTATTTTTTACTTTGCCTAGTAAGACTTTGAAGCCATAGATGAAGCCTGAGGCTTCTTTGACGCTATGAGCTAGGCCCTCAGGAATTGTCCATGAAATGAAAGATTCTGTAATAACTTATTGAATTTATTAAAATTGTATATAACTTGCCTGTGTGACTTTTTTTTTCATTTTGGAGTTCATGAGGTACCCTGTCTTTGTGTTCAGGCTACAATGTTGCGAACAGTTTTCCTCAGGTAGGCCTGTACCTCTGCTGATGCTGTCAGTACGTCAGGACAAGCTCCAGTTTCCTCTTCGGAATTTTGTTCAAATGCCAAAAGTGATTTTTCACAGTACATTTATTCACTAATGCAGTTAGCAGCTATTTGGGTATCTATTGGGTATCTGGCATAATACTAGGCATTATGAATACAATGACAGGAAGAAACTCACTTGGGTTTTGCTTTATGAACCACCTAGTGATAGAGAAACACAACAACCAAATTATAGCAAAGTACAAAGTCAGATAAATGTGATTAATTCAATGTGAAAATGTATCTGTCACTAGAAGGCAGGCCTAATATTGGGGGGTCATGAATGGAGGATGATCTATCAGGAAGAGAGATCTGTGAAGAAAAGATACAAATATCCTTTATCAAGGATAAAGGACTTTTAAGGCCTTTGTTATGCCTACAATGCCTGGGAAGGAGTTTGGAAGAAGCTGATCCCAACTCTCAGGATGACGTGCAGTGAGTGGCTCCAGACTTACGTGGAGGAAGTGACTGCAGGTGTGGTGGAAATAGCAAGAGAACTAGAATTATGAGTGGAGCTTAGAGATGTGACTGAATTGTGGCAATCCCAGGATAAACCTTGAGTTGTTGCTCATGGATGAAAAAAGAAAATGGTTTTTTGAGATGGAATGTACTCGTGAAGATGCTGTGAAGATTGTTGAAATGACAGCAAAGGACTGATGATAAACTTAGATGATAAAGCAGTGACAGGTTTGAGAGGACTGATTCCAGTTTTGAAGGACGTTCTGCTGAGGGTGCAATGCTACCAAACAGCAGCTTGTGCTGCAGAGAAATCATTCACGAAAAGAAGAGTCAACCTGTGCAGCAAGCTTCATTGTCTTATTTTTAAAAACTGCCACAGCCACCAAGCCTTCAGTAACCATCAGTCAATAGACATAAACATCAGGGAAAGTAACTCCACTAGCATAAAGATTATGAAAGCTCAGGTGATGGTTAGCCCTTATAGCAGTATTTTAAAATTAAGATACGTACGTGTTTTAGACATGTTATCATATACTTAATAAACTACAATACAGTGCAAACATAACTTCTATATGCACTGGGAAACCAAAAATTTTCTTTGACTCACTTTATTGTGGTGGTCTGGAACCAAATCTGCAATAAATCTGAGTCATGTCTGTATATTGGACTATATTTTAGCAGTTGCCCCTGGTGGCCCATGTCATATTCCCTTGATCTAATTTCAGCCATAGCTACTGGATAGAGAGCTCCTTGCTCAGACTCATCTCCCTTACAGTGTTTCATAGTTTCTATTCCATGACTTTTTGCAGCACCAAGATATTTCCAGGCCTGTGTGCAAACAGCCTGAGAGTGTGGGTTTAATGTCTTAAGCATGATCCTCAAACAATAAGACCTGGGATAAATGCTGCAGTTCCCTGCCCTTCCCACTGACAGCTCTGGAAGGCATTCTGTATAATTTCTTAGAAAATTTTGGCAGAATTAAGCCCTGTTTCCCTCACTGATGATATAAAAACCACACCTTTATATTAGTTTTTCTTCCCTTCCCATCCTAGTTAAACTACTATATGCAAATGTTTGTCCTGGGTCTACTTTTGGAGGAACTTGAACTAAGACAACATTAAAATTAAGAATCATTGCTGATCAATGGCTCTGTTAAAGAGTAAAAAGAAGCCTACAGTGGAATATTTCTAAAACATGTAACCAAATACAGCTTGCATCCTGAGCATTAAAAAAAGAAAACCTGTATGTAAAAATGGAGAGAGAATCCTTCAGAAAAATGGACCTGTTTTGTAAAAAAGCCTTTCAGCAAAGTTATATACATGTAGCCAAAAAAACATTAGGGAAAAAGTATTCCATTACTAACCCATGTTAAATCACACACCCACTGGAGGGGCTAAAACTTAGGATAAAGACAATACCAAACATTAAGCAATACAGATTCTTCTATGCAGTGCTATGGTCTGAATGTCTGTGTCCCTCTAAACTTTATATGTTAGAACCTTAATCCCCAAAGTTGATGGTATTAAGTGATGGGAATCTGGGAAGGTGATAAGGCCATGAAGGTGGGCTCCTCCTGAATGAGATTAGTGCATGATAAGAGACATCCCAGAGAGATCCCTAGCCTTTCAATTTTGGAGGAACTCAAACAAAACAACATTAAATAAGAATTGCCATTTATCAATGGCATTATTAAATAATGACAATATTCTGTGTCTCTGTGAAGACACAAAGAGAAGGTGCTTGCTATGAACCAGAAAGAGGACCCTTATCCATCCACTATGACTCAAAGGACCCTTACTCAACCATCTCAGACTTCCAGCCTACAGAACTGTGAGAATTAAATTTCTGTTGTTCATAATCTGTCCAGTTTGTGATATTTTGTTATGGCAACTTCTACAGACTAATACAGACTAAGACTAAGACAACTAGCTAGTGGGAATATGAACTGAACAATCAACTTGGAAAACTGACATCATCTACCAAAGCTGAAGATATGCATACCCTCTAGCCTAGTAATTCCATTCCACGGCACAAACCTAATAGGAGTATATGGACGTGTGTCCACTTAACACATTATCTCCAATAGCGCTAAACTGGAAAAGATCCAAATATCCAATCATCTTAGAATGGACATATATATGGCATAGAGTAAGATATAATACAGCAAGGAAAATTAATATAGTAGAGTGATATATAACAGCATTTATATATGAAATACAGATTTAAAAACATGCACATAAAAATATGTACTCTATGCTTCCATATATATATATAAAACAGTGCTTAACGATGAGTAAATAATGATGAACATATAAAAAAGCAGGGTGGTTAGCGATGTGATTGGGAGTGGGCATGAACTAAATGTCAAGGCAATCAGTTATGGTGATTTTCAAACATAAATAAAGGCAGAGAAAACAATTTTATATAGGTACATATACATACCACAAAGCTTTAAAAGTAAGCAATTATGGGCTATCTTATTTCACCTTTATTATCCCATTACTTTTACCTACATCCTGGATTGTTTTAGACCAAATCCCATATATCATTTTAAATGTGTAAATATATTTATGTATCTGTAAAAGATAAGGTATTAAAAGCACATATTCACAATACCATTAGCACACCAAGAAGTTTAATTTCTTAATGTTATCAGCTATCCATTCAGTATTCAACTTTTTCTGATACTCTAACTTTTTTAACAATTTATCAAATCAGGATCCCATAAAGACTGACCTCTTTTATTTGATGGTTGTACCTCTTGAGGAGTGGTGTGGCTGCATTCTAGATTGTCCAAAGAGTCCCATTTCAATAGGATCTACTTTCTCTTCCTAACAGACCTTGATTTAGATGAAAAAGCATATGATCAATCTATAATTAAGTCCTTTCTGTCTTAAAGCTCACACTCTTTCTCTTTTCCTTTTCTTACTTTTTATTTTTCTTGGAAGAAACTAGCCCATTTGCCCTATATGTGTTCTACAGTCTTGATATTTGCTAATTGCATCTCCCTGGTGTTGTTTAATATGTTCCTCTGTCCCCTGAATTTCCTGTAAACTGGAAGTTAGAATTATAGGCTTGATTTGTTTTAGACTCCATGGAGAGAAGGTGGGGGTAGAAATACTTCACAGATAATATTTACTTCTGTTTAAAAATCGCAGAATCCACTTGTCTCTTTTTCAAGGAGGGTTAGCAGTCATTGATAATCAGTACCTACATGTATTATTTCAAAAGAAGTTTTTTAGATGGTGATATTAATTTTCTGTTTCTAGGAAGTATTTATATGGGGCTTTGCTTTATAGTAACTCATTCAGCCATTTGTGAACTTTTTTATAGATATGTTATAGTTCATGAAAATATTTTCAAAATGTTTACTTGGGGAGGGATAGACAGATGAAATTGGTGAGAAATGTTATTAAATTTTAATTATGAAATTAACATGTTTTTCATATTAGGCAGAAATTATTTACAAAAAATAGGCCAGTATTTTCAACACTAAAAGCAAGATTTAAATAGTGATGATGAACAATAATTTATTCCAGTGTTGCCAGTTTAGCGTAATATCTACATTTGCTTTCTATGTTGGATTGATGGGAGAAATGTGGTAAAAGTAGAATGTGGTGACGGTGAACAGAAAGAAGGTTGGATGTGGCTTCCTGAGTGTTAAACCAATGCATGAGAAGAGGCTCTTATCTTTTTAGTAACATCTATTAATAAATAAAGATTGCAATGTTTAATGAATAATTAAGAGATAAACTATTTAAAAATGATAACTTTATTGGGCTTTTGGACATCAAAGAATCACAAATGTTTATTCAATTTGATGATCACAGAGTAATTTATGTGTTCATTACTCCACATTTCAATTGATTCTAGATACCATCTCCCAGGATAGACTGACCAAAGTGAATAGAGCTAGGTTTAAAAATATGCAAAAGCAATAAAATCCCTACTTACTTGTTGATAAAGATTGAAAACTGAAATCCTTTCTATTTGGTAGTAGGAGTGAAATTATAAGTCTACAACTTTCTTGCTAAGTGGTTTTGCTATTATAAAGAAAATTCCCATAAACTACATTTGAATCATATTTCCTGGGGTGGCCAGGTCACTAAATTTAATTACTTGTGGGAAGTGAAAAAGAAAAAGAGAAAAAAAAACAACCAAACTCATTGTCTTCTGGGAAAGTACACCACCATCTTCTAATTTCTATCCAGGTTGTAATGGTTACTAGTGGCCAACAGACTCCAAAGTCTCCAGTATTTTGGTTGAGATTTATGGGGGAAATTGCAGTGCAGCTCACATCTTCTTCCAGCCATCCTACTGATGAGCCATCTAGTTCTCTAGTTTCACAGTACTTGGTTGCTATTAGTCCAGTGACCTTGTACATTGGAGGCGAGAGAGCATGGGAAGTTGGAAGACTGACTTGAACCACTTTTAGCTATGTGAACTTGAGCAAGTTCTCCACCCCTTTATGTCTTCTTTCTTTCACCTGCACAATGATAATTATAGTGTGCCCAATCTATCTGATGTGGTGATTAATGTAGGTAACACCTTTGGCATGTAAGAAGTGTGCAACAAATTGTAGCTACCTCCAGGTGCTTCAGTATCTCATGTAGTCACATACTAAAATCATCTTCACTGCCAGAACTGCTCTACCACTCAGGTTTTGAACCATGGAAATATCAGCTCTGATTATAACATTCTTGTTTCCTAAATGCTGTTTCTCTTATCCCCTCATGACCAAGACTGCCCTTTAACAACTGATTCTTGACCTATGCTTACATTCTAATTCCAGTGGTTTCCAAATTTCTATACCTCATGGGCCAGAAGAAACTGGGAGACCAATATAGGATTATCAGTTTATTGCCAAGTAAAATTGTTGAAATGACCAACATCATTACATGTGGAAATTATGAAAATGTGTAATTGAAAACAATGTCTTCCCTGATAAACCGTATTCTCATGATGTAGAGTCTCATCAAACACAAGCTTTGATCACCTTGAATGTGCAGGATTTAGTCCCTAGTGTGTGAGACTAGATTCAATAAGTCAAGACTTTTTTTAGAATGAATAAAGTATCTCCATTATTAATAAAATCAAGATATTTTAGCAAACAAAGGAAAGTTGACATTCTTAAACCAAATATGTATATGAGTAATAGTGCCAAAAATAACTGAATTAAAACTGTGCTTTTATTTTGTTGATATAAACTGTCAAGTTGTTGATTTGTATTCAGTAGCGAAATACATTTTTCCATTTTTTCCTTCCTAATCCAGAAGAAACAAAGGGCTACAAGTTGGCTCTCTCAAGCAGGTGAGATAGATGCAGTTTTCAGATAAAAATTCTGGGTGAGCCTCCTAAACTAGTACCTCAAAATTTCAGGAGAAACATCGAGGGTGGGTTACTACCATTATGATCCTGAGCAAGTAATTGCTGTGAGCTATTCTTAATCTGTAAAATGGAAATAAAATAACACCCACCTCCAAGGTTGCTAGTATTTGGCACATACTTCAACGCCTAACACATAGTAGTTATTCTATTGAGTAATTTTCCCCTTCCCATCACCTGTATTCACCATACCCTCTTCCTAGCTAATTAAGATAAAGGAAAAACACTGAATTTAAAACCAAAGGTAAATCAATAAATAATTCAACAGGGTTATATCGATTACCCACTCTGTCTAGAACTATGTTGGATAATAAGGGGATTGGCTTTGTCCATTCCGGTTGCTATAAGAAAATACCATAGACTGGGTGGCTTATAAACAAAATAAACTTATTTCTCACAGTTTTGGAGGCCGGGAGGTCCAAGATCAGGTGCTGGCAGATTTCACATCAGATGAGGGCAAACTTCCTGGTTCACAGATGGTCATTTTCTCGATGTGTCCTCACATGGTCAAAGGCAGAGAGGAGCTCTCTGGGGTTCCTTCTATAGAGGTATTAATCCCATTGATGAGGCCTCCACCCTCAGGACCGAAGCACCTGCCAAAGGCCCTGCCTCCTAATACCATCGCATCTCAGGCTAGGATCTTAACATGCATTTTATGGGGACAAAAACATTCAGTCCATAATAGGGATACAAACAGGAAAAGAATACAGTCTCTCTTGGGGGCACCTACATTTTGGAGCCATGTATTGTCAGGATGGAGGTAAATCTTATCCAGTGCAAGTAGCTCTTCAGCAGGCAAGACCTGAAATGAGTAGGCAGCAATACACTATAGTAGGTTATGGGCGCTTAAGAGGTGCAAAATGTAAAATAGGGTGGACATTCCCTCACGAGGAACCTTGGACAGCCGACATGATGTTCCCTATTGGATGGTGGTATTACCTTGTCCAGGGGACTGTAATCCACATTGTAAGCATGCAGCCAGTGGCTTGGTGTCTTTGTGAAAAAACGTATGCTTAAAGAATTTCATAGTTATTGATGAATACCCTAGAATGCTGATTTATTAGGGTAAATGAACAATGTCCTGTGTGGTGTCCTGAAATACTAATTTATCCACGAATAGACTCTTTCTATGGCCTTATCCAAATAGGATCCTATATTAAAATAAGGAGGTAGAAAAGGCAGCAAAGAATTAATAAATGACATTTAGATGATCTCAAGAAGTAAAAGCTAGCATAGCTTGAAGTACATTTTGTTTCTCATAATAGGGTCAACCTTACAAATCAATGGTAATGCTCACATGGTTGACAGATATAGGGTAATATAAGGAGAAATGGTAGTACTTGAAGTAATGGGAGGTAAAATTTTATTTATAAAGTGATAACTTTATGGTAGGAGGTTAACTATGCACCCATTAGAAATAGAAATAATGCCTGTTGTTTCTTTTACTTTTCTATTTGAAATAATAGGACATTTTATGAATATCCTTTCAGCACCTTTTTTCCTGAAGATTTCTTAGATTTTCTTTCCACCCATGGACCAGGAAGATATCACAGAGTTAGAGAGAAAACTGTAGAATGTACACATTTTTCTTTTTGTTGTCTTAAATGGACTTTAATTTTCTAACTCTTCTCTAAGCATTTGTACATAGAGTGAAGTTCACAGGGTTACTTAATATGTTTAAGTAATGTATGCCACAGCAGTAGGCTTATGAGGGGAAAAGTTACATAATACAAGTGTGATTTCAAGTAGCTTAAATCTTTCTGGAAAGACAAAAATAGAAGTTTGAAACTGAAACTTTATCACATAATAATATCAGTTTACTAAGAATGGATTCAAGAAATATTTATAAGTATGTACTTTGAATGCACTTCTGGGCTGGGATTGGAGAAGCCAAGCTGGGGATTTCTGTCTTTGAGATACAGGGAAATCCAACACATGACAGATAATTGTCTGACTCAAATGGAGTATTTGTAGATGCAGAGAGGACATGATCAAAGGATGGGGAGGCTCCTTGGAGAAGATTCCTTATGAATATGACTTGAGAATTGGGTCTGGAAGGATATAACTTGATTTAAAAACAGCAATAGTGTGGGACAGGCACAGACAGGGATGGGGGTGGGAGTGGGTTTCGTAGTTACGTGATGGTAGAGAATCGCATAAGCAATGATGGGGGTTAAGAAAAGAACAATTCAAAGAAAGAGTGCCAGCTTTTAACTTACTTTTTCTTTAACAAGTAAGTTATGTCTTCTTTCGACTCCTATTTCTTCTATATCTTAGTTCCTTAGAGACAAGCGTAATAGGATACAGGTTTCTTCATTATTCAAAAGTAGGACGTTCCTATGAAAGTTTTCCTAAGCCAAAATGGCATAAGTGATGAAGCTACCATTAATTTATATGGAAAAATTTTTGAGCATTCTCAGACTCTCACAATATCCTCTTCTAGGATTTCCTGATACCTTAGGACACATCTGGCTAACAGATGCACAAAGCAGATCAAGATAAAGCACAGATGCTCAGAGATGCAGTTCAAACCTATGGCGGCTGGATGCTGAGATGCTGAGGTTCGTTGCTAGAGACGGAGCTCGGCAGCAACCCTCCTGCTGTTCCAGGTCCGTGCTGCCTCTGTAACCGCTCAAACCGCAAAGCAAACTTCGAGTGCTCTGTTTTGCTTTTTACCTATTTTCATAAAAGCGGAAGTCCTCTTTTGGTTCGGATTTCTCTTGGTCAGTGAAAACAGGTACCCGTGCTGGTCTTTCACAAAAGTGAAGTGGTGTAACCTGAACTTTCAAAACACAGGGACTAATTGTATTGGTTTCAAGCTTTTATGCATTTGGTTGCTAGACTACTCTTTTGAAGTGACCAGGGACTAAAGGGGAAACTCTTAATCCCTGGTCCATGACGAAAAAAGTGTAGAAAGTTTTGTACCGTCGTCATTCAGGGAT
Source organism: Manis javanica (assembly GCF_040802235.1). Classification (NCBI taxonomy): domain Eukaryota; kingdom Metazoa; phylum Chordata; class Mammalia; order Pholidota; family Manidae; genus Manis; species Manis javanica. The sequence goes on along the minus strand of NC_133168.1, from coordinate 9,803,032 downwards.
CCCGGCGCTTCCCCAGGATCGAGGAGACTAATGCTGCTCTCTTCAACATGCAGAGAGAGACTCATTCTGCTGTCCCACAGGCAGTGGATATAACAAGAGAGGTGGTGTGTTGTGCGGTTGGTTCTAGGGGCCAGGGTTTGCAGTGGTGGCATGCATCACTTCGTCCGCATTGCACCGGCCATCATTCAGTTACATGACCCTGCTCACTGCAGGGAGGGGTGGGAGACATAGACTGCACTTGTTAGTTACTGGGCCCCTGAGCCATGAGAATAACCTAGGTCCTAAATAGGACTAGGAAGTCTGGTTCTGGTGTCCAAGGATGTTATCAGGGTAGTCAGAAGCAGCTGCTCAGCCAGAGTTAGGCATGATTTGCCCTCTTTCCACTCTGGGTTGAACTAAAGCATATCTGGATGGCAGTAGGATATGAGATCAAAGTAGTATGATTAGTATGGGATCAAAGATCCAGGATTACTAGGAGAGATGAAAAGTGGGATTTATTGTATACTTTGTTGAAGCTGCATAGAAATATTGGAACTGTTGATATTATTAGCTTAGTAGGTATTACTATTTACGGAGTCCCAGTGAGTCACCCACACATCCTCAACACGCCCCTCCCCACTCTTTATGCTTGTTCATCTGTGCCTTTCTGGCTTATATACGTGCCCTTAGACGTTTATGCAGGGAGGCCCATTAGACATGGAGGCAGGTCTTATCTCTCCAGTTCTCTGTTTCCCCTGTACCTGACTGTGGGGGTGATTAATATATGATGACATCTTACAAGAATGAATTTATGTTTGTGCAAGGTGTCATATATTGCCTGTATATGCATTTACATTCATCCATTTCAATTCATGAGTTTATTTTCCTTTTTAGTTCTAAAGTCTATAAAAAGGGTATAGTTTTTCTTGTTTTTTTCAGAGTTGTAATGCACAAAATACCCCTAAAAAAATGGGCATTTACTCAGTAATGACGATTCTTCAGCTGCGCATACCATGTACCTCTAGCAAGACATTTTAAATAGACACTATCAATTTTAGCCTTGTGCTCACTTGCTAAGGAGTCAAACTTAAAATGTGTTTCTTTTATGGTTAGCTTTATTCCAAGTGAAACACATAGATATGTTCTTAACTTTTGATGCAGTTTATTTTCAGACTGTTTAATACTAGTTTTCTTTCACAGAATCATCATTGGATAAATTGAGGAGACTACTGTTAATAAAGGTGTGTGTGTGTAATGTTGGTATTGTATGGGTGAGTTTTCAGTAACTCTTTGTCTAAAGTAAACACAGAACATTCCTTGTACTAGCGTTTTTTTTCTAATTGATATTTATCATTTTCTTCCTGTATATGAATGAATGATAGCAGAAAAGTGATTGCATAGTGGTTTCATACAGCTCAATAAATTAGCCTTTGCATTTAGGAGATATACTGTACCTTAATCAATGAATAATTATTCCTTTCTAATCTCCGTAGGATCCCATAGAAAGGGGTTACACATGTAGCCGTGTTCCTTTGGAGACTGCAAACAAAGCTAAAAGTATTAGGCCCAGTTTAATTGCCTTTTGTGGCTATGTTGAGAGAAGCATCTATACCATACATATATGTGATCATCTCTTATGGCAGGGAAAGGAGCAGGGAATAAAACATGCTTCCTGTTTAACATGAATAAACTGTGTTTTGAATATAGTGGAAACAAGAAGACAGATCTTTGGAAAATGAGTTCATATTACATATGTTTTGATTAGCAGATTAAGGGAGTTCATTAAGAAATGACACGCAATTGATATATTTTGTGGATCCAAATGTTAAAAAGCTGTTAGCTGTTCCTCAGTCTTAAATTTAAACTGAATATACCTTCTTTTTTTTTTATTTAAAGCATTGGCCACATTGGTGAAGCATGGTACAGTGGGAAGAATACAGAATTTATGGTGACATAGCATGGGCTGGAATATTAGTCTAGTCCTCTATGCATTCTCACATTTAGCAAGTTATTTTCAATCCTCAGTTCCCTATTCCATAAAGCAAATACAATAATACCTTCATTCAAGTTGCTGAGAAAATTATAAATTACCTATGTAATATATACATGTAGTACTCAGCCCCTAAGCAAGATATTATATCATGTACACACACACACACACACACATACCACTCACTTACACATTCAGGTAAAAACGCCTTCTCTCCCTGCCACAATGAAGAGAGAGGCATATACAGGTTTCTATCTTGTAATAATCTACTTTGATAAATAAAAGCAGCCACCAAAAGGGAGCTTCAGGGATTGTTCCAGAAGGGATGTAAGGAGGGTGGTGCTTGATGCTTTGTGGGAAGACTGCTAAAGGCCAGCAGCTGGTTTCTGTAGAATCATAGTTTCTGGGAGTTGAGGAGGTTAGTTTTTGTTTTACATCCTTGGAAAAGTTAGCCTTGACCCTCACGTTTGGCCTAACCTTAAGTTTAATTTTAAATGTACAATAAAGTGGAAGGTTCAGCATCATAGAAAGCAGAGAGCAGCGGTCAAAGACATTTTTTCATAATTATTTCCTTCTCATCCAAAGCAATGTTACTTAAAGTTCTAATGTGACCTAGGAGATATTTAGTCTTGCTGAAGGTTGGTTGCAGATATGGGCATGGAAGAATTTTGCCTCAACCTACAGCCAACTACTACTAAAGAGCTTCCGCAAACTAGGAAATCATTCCTTGAAGAAGAGATGAGTGTCACAGCTTTCTCATCCCATGAAAGCACAAAGGGATGTCTCCTGTATTTGTTTCCTAGAGCTGCTGTAACAAATCACCACAAACCTGGCAACACAAAACAATGGGAATTTATTCTCTCGCAGTTCTGGAATTCAGAAGTCCAGTATAAATGTGTCAGTGGGCAGGGCTGCGCTCTCTCCAAAGCTGCAGCGGAGAATCCTTCCCCGTCTCCTCCAGCTGTTGGTAGCCCCAGGCGTTCTTTGACTTCCTTGGCTTGTGGCCACTTACCTCTGATCTCTGCTTCCACTGTCACAAAACCTTCTCTTTTGTGTGTTTTCTCTTCTTTGGTCTAATTAGGATACGTGTGTTTGGATTTAGGGCCCACTCTGATAATTCAAGATAACGTCACCTCAAGATCCTTAATTTAAGCATATCTGCAAAAGTCCTTCTTCCAAATAAGGAAACATTCACAGATTCTAGAGAACTGAACACAAACATACCTTTTTAGGGGCCACCACTCAACTCACTGTAATCCCTCTATTCTCTCAAATATTAAACAGAAAGTGGGATTTCTGGTTAAATAGAGACTTCCTACAGGAATTTTGCAAAGCTTGCATGTACCCTACTTTTGCTGCCATAGTTATAATTTATTTTGTGAGAAGGGCACAGCAAAATTAGTATGGCATGATAGTCACAAATTTTACATTTCATTTTTTTTCCCAAGAGAGAGGGGAAGAGAATTGTTAACTATATGGTGAGTGTTAGGGGCTCTTCAGGCTCACAAAGATCAAAGGTCTCCCACAATATCTCGTTAGAAGTTGGTGCTGACTTGGTCAGGGAGGAGAGAGTGGGTTCAAACAGGTGGATGAAGATGCCCTAGGAAACTTGTGCATCTAACACTTTACCTCTGTAGCCAGGAAGGGCTTGTTTCCCTAGAACTCCTGGATATGTTATGCACAATTCCCCATCTCTTTAAATCTTATGAGGATTTTATTGTCATAAAGCAGGTTAAAGAAGAGAGGGGAAATTGAGAGAAGAGATCCCTCGCTTCCAGTAAGCAGGCATTGATGCGTGTCTCTGTGTGTGTGTTTTTGCTGTTATACTTTTTAAAAGCTTTAATTATTTAAAAAAAGATACTGATTAACTTCTCTTGGGGCTATGTGACTTTAGGTCCATGTGAAGATGTGGCCAGAAATGTTGAAAATTACTGCTTTTAAAATTTGGCAAGGATCAATATTATCTGTTAAAGTAAATAAATCAAATAGAGAATGAGTAAGATGTATTAGTATAGAGGACGGTTGTGATGGTATGCTTGCATTCTTAAAAATTATATCTACAACACCTCCATGCACATACAGATATTTTTTTTATTTTTAGAAGTTGACATATTTATTGTGAAAACTATGGAGCTCTTTCTGCAGTTAACTCCAGTTATAATTATATAATTTCAGATCCAAAAGTTATCCTCCATTCTCCTTCCTTGTTTTTCTTTTCCCTATTATTGGCTTAAATAAACCTGTTTAGAGATATTATGACATTAAAATAACGCATGATTCGGTGATGAATAATATAGGTAATTATAGAATATTATAGACAATTTAGGTCTAGACAGAGGTACTGTTGTTCGTTGACTCAAGGTAACCCTGCTGACATCTGGTAAAACCTTGGGTAGATAGGGGCAGCTGCAGATAACTCATTAGCCCTCCCAACATATATACCACTTTCTTGATCACCTTCCAGTGATCTGTCATATACTCAGCAAACCTGTGCATTTGCTCTGAGTGTGGTTTACTTCAGGTAGCGAGCCTTATAGCAATCTGAGGACTGGCAGGAGACTGGACACTTTTGTGCATCACTTAAAAAGAATGAGGTGAAACCCAGATTACATAAAAATAACCATTTTAAATGTACAATTTAGTGGCATTTAGTACATTCACAATATTGTGCAACCAGCACCTCTATCTTGTTCCCAAACATTTTCATCACTTCAAGAGAAAACATTGTACCTGCTAAGAAGCTGAGACCCATTTCCCTCTCCCCCATCCCCTGGAAACTACCAATCTGGTTTCTGTCTGTGGATTTACCTATTCTGGACATTTCTTATAAGTAGAATCGTACAATATGTGACATTTTTGTATCTGTCCTCTATCACTTAGCATAATGATTTTCAAGGTTCATCCACCCTGTAGCATTATCAGTACTTCATTTTTCAAAAAAGGCTGAGTATTTCATTGTGTGAAGATTTGTTTACTTGTTCTTCAATTGATGAACATTTGGTTTGTTTCCATCTTTTGGATATTGTGAATAGTGCTGCTATGAACATTATTTACATGTACTGTTTGTGTTGTATTTGTTTATGAGACATTTGATTTGCAAATCATTTCTCCTGTTCTGTAGTACGTCTTTTCACTTTCTTGATGGTGTCCTTTTATGCACAAAAGATTTTAATTTTGATGAAGTCCAATTATTCTAATTTTTTCTCTTGCGACTTGTGCCTTTAGTGTCATATCCAAGTATCCATTACCAAATCCAAGGTTATTTACCCCAGTGTTTCTTCTAAGAGTTTTAGAGTTTTACCTCTTAATTCAGGTCTTTGATCCATTTCAGTTTTATGTATGATGTGAAGTAGGAGTCATTCTTTTTCATATGGATACTATTTGCCCCAACACCATTTGTTGAAAAGTTCATTTTCTTCCTATTTAATGTTCTTGGCATCATGTAAAAAATGAATTGACCATTAAGTTTATTTCTAGACTTTCAAGTCTGTTCCATTGATGTATGTCTATCCTTATGCTCCTTCCACATTTTTAGGATTACAGCAGCTTTGTATTAAGTTTTGAAATAAGTGTGAATCCTCCAACTTTATGTTTCTTTTTCAAGATTGTTTTGGTTATTCATGGTCATTGCATTTCTATGTGCATTTTAGAATAAGCTTTTCCATTTTTGCAAAAAAAGTCATTGAAATTCATGTAAGGATTTCATTGAGTCTGTTGATTGCTTTGGGTAGTATTCCTGTCTCAACAATATTAAGTCTTCTGGTCCATGAATATGGGATGCCTTTCCATTTATTTACATCTTTATTTTAATGTTTTGTAATTTTCAGTACACAGCTTATACCTCCTTGGTTAACTTTATTCCTAAGTGTTTAATTTTTTTGAGTCTATTGTGAATATAATCATTTTCTTCATTTCATTTTTACAATGTTCATTGCTAGTATATAAAACCTTAACTGATTTTTATGTGATGATCTTTATACTGGAACATTGCTGATCATGTTTATTAGCTCTAATAGTCTTTTTTGTAGATTATTTCAGACTGTACGTAAGACAATCTGTTTATGCATAAAATTAATTTTGCTTTTTCCTTTCTAAATTGGGCATTTTTACATTTGTTTCTTGTCAAACTACTATGGTTAGAGCGTCCAGTCCTGAAATGGTGAAAGTGGAATCCTCATCTTGTTCCTGATACTAAGGAGAAAACTTTCAGTCATTCATCGAGTGTAATTTTGACTCTTTTTTTTTTTTTATAAATGCCCTTTATCATGTTCTTTTTCCATGAAATTTTCTTCTATTCCCAGTTTGTTGAGTGTATTTATCATGAAAGTGTATTGGACTTTGAAAAATCCTTTTTCTGCATCATTTGAGATTATCATGTGTTTTTTTCCCCTCTTCATCCTATTAATGTGATGTATTACATTGATGGTTTTGTATGCTGAACTCTTTCTTGTTCATCATTTTAAATCCTCAACACTTATTTCAACCATGGCTGTTGCTATCAGTTGCATTCAGGCTTTGATTTATTTCATGTAGATGCAAATTAATAATGCTTCAGTCACACATGGCATAAGACCACCTGTGGGAACCTATTTGCTATTCATGCATGAGCAGCTTGGAATTGCAATGAAGGTGACAATATTCAGAGTGACCTTGACCACTAGGGAACGGAAGTCTATGGATTCCCCTTTCCTTCCCTTGGGCACATGGTTCTCACGTTAGTTTCATAAGGCTTCTCAGAAGGTCTTGCTAGATTAGGCAACCAGTGACTCATAAATGCACTGACTTGATAATATATCCATGTATTTATTTTCCCTTCTTCTGGCTTCATTTCCCTGATCCCTTGATCATATTTCCTGGGATTGCATTCAGATAAGTTACTTATTCATAGGCATTTCTGTTTGATTCTGGTTTTGGAGAAACCCAGGCCAGGATGGAACTAAGGAGTCTGCTGTACCTGTCTAGTGACCTTGCATGAGGTAGAGGCACTGACAAGGCATAGTGCAGATCCTTATACTTGGTCTCGCCCCTTTTACTAGATGTTATATAGTGCTGTGAAGCTGCTGGATTTTCATTTCAAGGGACCCTGCTACTGACTTTGGATGTTCATTTTGAGTTTGAGGTAGTCCCTGAGCTCACTGAACGTTCTTTTTCTCACTATTAAAACTTTATGCTGTTCTCTTTTTGACCACGGACAATCTTCTACAACTGTTTTCATTAATTAAAAAGGAGTGACTACCTGCAGAGAGAGTAAGAAGATGGTTCTTAAGTATCTATGAATTTTGTGTGAATGGGAACTAATGATTAAAATAATAAATCTCACGTTTTTAAAACACTATGTATCAGGTACTGTGATAAGTTTAATCCTAACATCCCTATCATGAAGTGGGTCCTCGTATTAGCCCCATTTTACCTTTAAGAGACTTGACTCCAACTCAGGAGATTCTGGCTCTTCCAAGCTTGTCTTAACTTTTGTATTATATATCCTTAGCATGTCTTCCTATGAGTGAGTTGAAAGTCTAGTTATAAAATTCATGAAATATTTGAATAAAGCTTTATAAAACGCAAACACCCTGTCTGAAATTCTATCCCTCTTGAAATGAAAACTGAGACTAACATAACCGAATTATAGAGGAGTTAAGTTTTTGATATAGAAAATCTCATTTCAGAGTATGATGCTGTATTTGATGAGATCTGGAAACAACAGAATATAACAAGAACTGTTCTTGATCCTCTTGATGGTACTCTCAGAGTTTAAAAATATGAGTTGTTCCTGTGTCTGCACAGACGGAATCTGGAGATGTTAATCTTTTGTCATTTGGCTTCTAGATGTCCTGGGCGTGTGAACCCCTGTGGAATCCACCTCACCTCCAATCTGTCAGGAAGCGTCAAAGGTGGTTGACTCCTTATGTCCTTGAGCCTGTGCGCAAAATGTGTGAGTACACTGAGATGAGGCCTTCTAAAATGACTTTATAATGGTTCTTATATTGGGATGAGCTTACCCTGTAGTTCCAGGCTGAGGAAAGAAGGGCAATATTTGGTTATGATTAGGAAATATCTTTCTTGGAATCGTCTTACATGGGCAGGCTAAGTTTTTGTCTTCGTTCAGGAGAGACTTTGATGGATATGTTTCTGAGTTAAATCCAATAGGTTTACCTCAGTGAGAAGCAAAGTTTCTTTTTCCCTATAGTTTTCAAATAGCATCCTAGCATCTCTGCTCTGAGGCAGGTTGCTGTCATCTCAAAAGAAACTCAGAACTTTGAGAGGCTTACTTGTTGAGCTAATAATTGCCTCCATGATTTAGAACTTTCAATGCTTTAGGAAATTAATTTTGGAATTACTGTATATATTTGTATGATGTGAGCTTTGTTCAAATGGGTGGATTATTTAAGGGAGACAAAATGATTATTCCCACAGGGGAGAAGATTAGGTTTTATGTTTTTTATTTTTCATGATTCAGACAATGATTTAAAACATGCATAGTCCATGAATTTTGAGCCAATTACTAAGTTTTCATTGCCTTGTGATGAACATTTGCTTAGTTTGTTGGAAACCAGAAGGGCTGAATAATAACCTAGTCAAATTAATTTAATTTGGAAAAATAGCATAATTTGACTAATTCAATGTAAAGTTAAGGAGATTGTGTTTGAAAATGGGGCTTCTTGTTGTTTTTACTAAATAAATCTATTTCACTTCTGAGCTAGACACCAAGCCTATTGTACATTTCTTTCTCACAATACAACTTCCTGTTTTTCTCTTCTTTTGATTTACTCAAAAGCAGAAGGCAAGTTTCCCACAGCAGCCAAGGTTCTTGATGAAGTTTGAATTCATGAGTTAGCATGTTTGAAGTGCTTTGGGAAGATCTGAGTTGAAGCTAGATTGAGGTGAAGGAGAAAGCATTTCTTTTTATACTTGCAGACTCCTCCTGTAGGAATGAAAATGTAATCAAGTGCTCTTAATGAAAGAATAATCATGAAAGAGCTAAGCTGAGGAAGTTTTATATGAAACCTTTTTCTATTTATGTTTTATTACACATATCAATGAGGGATTGTTGCAGGAAATAGGTAGCCACTCAAACTAGCCCAAGTTAAAGTTTTATTGTTTAAGGCTTCTAGGGACTCTCAGTGAATTTAGCAGTTATGGCAAGAATTTTAATTCCCAGCCAGTTTTAATTTTAGAAGGAAGGTTAAGGATGACAGTTTATCTCCTATTTTGCTTCACAATTTTTAAGAGAAAGGCACATCTATGACATTTATTTCAATAATTAGAATCAGGTACAAATGACACCTCCAACAAGCAGCAATCCTTTCTGCATAAACTAGCTGACACTGAAGAGGTATGTCAGTGTATTTCAAGAGCTTTTTAAATAAATCAATTAGTTCAACTTTGTCAGTGGAGTTGATTTTAAATATTTCCTCTCAGCGTTTCCTGCAGCCAGGCTTTATGCATTAAAAAGTGGTGGAATTTTCTCTCCGATCAGTCATTGAACACTCTGAGTCACGTTTTTAAATTTTAAAATCTCCCTTTGATAATTTGTGTGTTGGTTCTTCAACTAGACCCCCTTCCCATGCTAATACATCAGATACATTGAGTTTACCTTCCCTAGGCACTCCCTGTTTTGAGGGGCACATCTGTGGTAAATGAATCAGTTTACCTTCCAATCCTTTCGGACATTATTTTACTTGGAAATGTCCATCCTGCAGCCCTCACAGTCACCCTGGGACTCTTCTTGTATCTATTTCTGGGACTGGCTCTGTCTTTCTTGAATGTCTTTCTTAGGTTTCCTGCCACCACTTTAATGGAGTTCATTTTCCAGAAGATTCCTAAGAGGGATACATAGGGGGTATTTTTTGTGACCTTGAATATATCAGAATATCCATATTCTATAATTATACAATTATATATATATAATTATACAATTGTAACCATACAATTATATCCATTATATAAGTATAATTGACTTGTACTTATATTCTATAAGTACACTGGCTAGCTAATGAATTTTAGATTGGGAATAATTTTCCCTCAAAACTTTGGAGGCTTCCTCTTCATTATCTTTCAGTTTTCATATTTCTGTCTAGAAACCTGACCCCCTTCAGATTCCAGAATCTATGTTTAGGTTCCCATCTTTCCTGCTAGAAGATTTCTCTACGTGTTTGGTGATCTTTGGCTGTCTCTCTCTGTTTAATTATGTCTCTCATAATTATTTGGAAAGCCTTTATAATGGGGATACATTAATTGGTGAGGTTTCATTCTGGGCCTTTCAGTTGCTCTTGAGATGACTTTTCCAATTTTATTCTTGGAGGTAAAAACCTACTGGTCTGTATTCTTGGAACAGAATCAGGAAATGACTGGCAGTTCTCACCATTCAGTACAGAGATTTGCATTTCACCCCTATCACTCAGCAGAACATCATACCCTGTCTTCTGAAATGCAAACCTCATTTGGTGTAAACCTCTGATCATCTGTTGAGATCCAAGAAGGGATCTGGCATTTAACTGTTTCTTGGTAAACTTTCCATTGATCTTCTTGTTTTATTCATATACTACTTCCCCACTACACTAACATCTCACCTTCAGAAAGACCTGGTATTTCCATATCCTAAGACCTCTGGGTTTTTGTGGTAAAATTATCAGTTTCCTATTGGCTTCCTTTAATTCAGGTTGAAGTTTCAACTTCATTTTGCTAAGCAGTTAACTATTCGTCCAGCTCTCTTCCAACATTTCAAGAATGTTTTTTGATATTACTTTTCTACTATCTTATCCTCTTCTATCTTTTTGCATTCTTTTGGGTTTATAAGTCTTAAAATTCTTTCACTGTCAGTTTAGTGTGATTTTGAAAGGGTGAGGAATAAATAAATGCATGCATCCACTCCTGTGCTTAATCAGATGTTCGTAAAATACCTTAAAGCAGTATATGCAAAAGATTGTGATACCTCTGTGGAGGTATCTGTTATTTAAAGTATTATAAATTTATCACTATAGTATCTGCAATCAAAAGAGGACATAAATCCTATGAAAACATAAAGGCCTACCTTCTCCAGCTCACATGCTGTTTTCTCAGAAGAGCTAATTCACGCGGAACCTTTATAGAGCTTCCTGCCTCAGTTCTCCAGTTGCGCTTTTCAAATCCTTCCCTTATACATACATTTTCCTCTATCTGTTTATCTTTTTTTCACTAAGCTTCAGCTACTTGGAGCCAAATATGAAGCCTTATTCATCTTTGTACTCCCTGGGTGGAGCACAGTGCTTACCTAACGTGTAGTAGGTGCTTCATACATGGCAATGGAAAAATGTTGAATGACTATGTTAACCATTTGCCCACATTTTCAAGGAACTCTTGGACTCTCATACTCACAGTAATACTCTCCAGTCTTTTCATCTTTTCCCATTCCCAGCTCTCCCATGCGCAAGCAAGCTATACATTTGCTCATCACTTGAGCTGAATATATGTTTCTGTATATTTCTATTGCCTACTTCATCTTTACAATTTAACTGAGGCTGTTTAATCACTTGAGATATTTTACTAGTCAAAACAATTTTCTCCAGAATGAGGCAACATGGTTTTTTTCTATGTTGGCCATTTACTGACATTTATACCAACATCCTTGCCTGTTAGGATGCATATGGATGGCTTAGACACAGTTGTTAATTTAATTCAAGAGTTATTCACTCCTCATGTGTTTTCTTTGGAATATTGTACTTAGTACTGTTTGGAAGTCAAAATGAGTGAGAAACAAATCCTGCCACTAAAAAGCTTACATAATAATAAGTGAAAAGATATAAGATGGTGCCCTATAAAAAAGGTAAAAACTAATGAGTGCTATGAAATTCAAGAGGGAGATCTCACAAATAAATGGAATCACAAAGCATGTTTTGGGGGAAAGAGCACAATTCTTCAAAGCACAATTTGAAATATGGTGGAAAAGAGAGAATCCAATGGAAAGGGATGAGACATTAAAGTAAGAGACAGAAAGAAATAACTAGATGTACAGGAAGTATGCAGTTCATTTGGCTAGAGAGCAGAGCAGAGGCTATACAAGGATAAATGGAAGAAAGAGCTAGAAAACAGGCTGAGCCATTTTGTAGAGAATTTGAATTTCAAGCTAAAGTTGTTTTTTTTTTTCAATGAAAGAGCCAACGGGGAGACACTGAAGGTTTGAAGCTGGGGAATATTAATATCTGAAGTACAATATATAAGAATATTAGTGAGGCAGATGTATCAGAAGAGAAGAAATAGGAGAACCCATTAAAAGCTACTTTCATAGCTTGGGGAGAAAGAAATTAAGCTTCTGAAAAGAGTTAAGATAATAGGAATAGAATACACATATTTTATGTGCTCATTACTATTGACTTATTACTATTCAGCTGTTTACTTACCCACTGTCTGTCCCTTTCCACTGGAATGTAGTCTTGAGAGCTGAGGTTTTGTCTGTCTCCTTGAGCCCTGGTCTGCAAAGCCTAGAAAGGTGCTTGCAATATTGCAGTTGCTCAGGAAATGCTATTTGAAGGAGTTAAGGCCTCAGAGAAGGAAAAATGATAGAAGGAAAATCAAACAGGTCAGTGTCAGATACGTGAATTAAGTGAAATAAATCCAAATAGGTCAGTAATCCCAGTTAATGACAATGGAGTGAACTCTGCAAGTAAAAGAGAAAAATGGTCAGACCGGATTTTTAAAATCCCAGTTGTATGCTGTGTGAAGAGTCATCAGTAAAGCATAAAGAAAAAGCAAAGATGAAAGTAAAAGATGGAAAAATTATCCCAGATAAATACTAACCAAAAGAAAGCTCCTGCAAGTCTATCATTTTTATATAAAATAGATTTTAAATTAATATAAAGTTAGCGGACCATATACGTGTATGTTTATATATTTAGAAATTATGTATACCTAATACTATAATTAAAATGATGTAACACGTAAATGGACAGAACTACGTGGAAGATTGGCAAACTCATGGTCCAAAAACCTACCTGCTTCTCTTAGTGCCCAACCCAGCCTTCATCCAAGGGGTCTAGATCGAATTTACATAGAAATTCCCTTTTAATCACTAACGGAGTGTGTAGGCTGAGTGGAAAAAGTAATGGCATTACAGACTGCACGAATATCATCAGCTAAAGGACAAAGGGCAAAAATAAAAGTGGAAATGGCTGGCACACAGAGTATATGGTAGGTGAAGGTGGGCAGACAGGCCCTACCTGGCTGAAGAGAGTCTGGTGTGTGACCAAGATTTCAAGCCGGGGACAAGCGCAGTCAGACTGTTGGGGAAGATCATTTTGGCGAGTGTGTGGAGGCGTGCAGAAGGGAATGCGGAATGCAGAATAAGTGGGAAGGCTGGGATAAAAGGCAATAGCTGGGAGAAAATCTCAGTAATTCAGGCATAAGCCAATGAGGTCCTGAAAACAGGCACTATCAGCAGAAATTGAGGAGAAGATTCATCTTTGGTTGATGTTAAGGAAATATAATTGTTAGTACAAGTGGCTTTTGGAGGGGAAACATATCAGTATAGCCCCCACGTTTCTGAGATGGGTAGATGGTAATGTTAATAAACAGCACACGGTCTATAACAGGAGGGCAGGTTTAAGGGGATATACCTATAACACTTGAGGTTTAGCATAAGCTTTTATTTAAAATTAATTTTGTAATTAAAGAATATTTGTGATAATACACCAGAAAATGTCATACTCTCCTACTGAGTTTTTTTTCCTCATGGAACCAGGTGTTATGACATCTCTGTGACGTCTGTAACATGACATCACCTAAGAGATCTTCACCAGGAATTGGCAGACCTGAGCTTAAGTCCTTACTCAGCCATTGCTATGACCTTGTTTGTATCTTATGTGCTAGTGTAGGTGATTCTGTCTTTCTGTTGAACAACAATTTAGATAACTTCCTGGCTATGGTAGATTTTCCAATCCCTTCCTTAAAACTATCATCATTAAAAACCATCCCAACTTAGGTGCCCTCAAATATGCATGCTCTGAACCAGTGTTACCTCTATTGAATTCAGTGCAGTTCCACCAACTCTTGATAGACTGAATCACATATTTAAAAATCTCATGCTTCATATTTCCCATTCTTTTCCTATTTTAAGAACTAATTTTTGAAAAATCAAAAACTTGACAGTAATCATGGTGATGATTATGGTAATGATGACGATGATGATGAAAGTAGAGAGCTTTCTTATGGTTCAAATTAAGCATTTTAAGTGTAATTCTTACAATGACATCGCATTGCAGGTGCTATTAGCCCTGTTTTGTATTTGAGGAATCTGAGGGTCTGAGAACTTAAAAACTTTCTAGGGGTTCCGTAGCAGTTGAAAGGTGAAGCTGGAATGTAATTCCAATTCTCTGATTCCTATGTTTGCATTCCTAATAATTATACAGAATGCTATGGGAAATTGGGCTTGGATTTGATGAATCAAAAATGTTATTTGTAAGGTACCTTCCTGTACTGAGAGTACATCTACTGCCTTGGGTTTCACAGACAGCACAGTGTATTTTTTACGAACCAGGCAACAGTCTTCCAGTTCATGTAGAGAAAGGAGCTACGTCTGTGTTGGAGAGAAAAATGGTCAGCACAAATGTGTTCACAAAATTTATTCCCTTTTATAAATATAAATTCTTTTGTTGTCTTTTCATCAATATAATCACTTGAAAAGAGTTAGTAATTATGGCTTTTTACACTGTTTTCCTTTTTTCTGTATTAGTGAAGTATGGCCTATAGCATGCCTTGCAAGTTCCTCACTAAGAAATTCACTAAACCAAATTCTGTGTTAATTCTCAGAACTGAAACAAATTGACTTTTGTGATGTCTGCCGTAAAGTGTTCAATTATATACTGTCCTGAGAAAAAAGTCAACAATGACTATGTATTTTCTAAGGTGCTTGAAGAACTTTAAGACTCATAATTACCATTAAATGATAGGTTTTCTAATAATAACCTTACTGGATGTCATAGCTGTGTTGGGGTCTGCACCAAACAAGAGTCAGCTTTTGAGAATCCAGTTACACATTTTTTAAAAATAATTTTGTAAAATTAAAAGTCCTCTAATTGTCCTTAGTCCTTGTCACGTTCTGGGAAAGCCTCCAAAGGTTCTGTCAGATCATATGTTGTATTTTTGCTTAATATCAACACTAGAAGCATAATAACAAGAGTTTATGTAAGCTATGTACCATGTGCCAGGACTTGTGCTATGTGGTTTACATGCTTTACTTACCTCGGCTCCAGAATATTTGGTGCTAGTTACAATTATTATCCCTCTTTCACAAATGAAGACAAGAAGTCTCAGAGAAGTTAAATAACTTGTCCAAGGTCACACACACAGTGTATACCAAAACTGGGATTTGATCATATATTCTGCTAAAATGTGTTCAAAGGCCCTGTAACTGAAATTCGCGCAGTTGCAGAGAGCAGTGGAGGCACACAGAATGCCCGTTTGTTTCTGTGGCCTCACATCTGGATCATCATTCTTGACAGCTTGATGCACCCTTAAACGAATTCCAAGTGTCCGTTGAGAATGGCTGAAGCAGTGGCCCCAAAGCCCTCACATTTGTTGGAAAATTCCAAGTTGATCTTTATTTAAAAAACAAACAAACAAACAAACAAACAAACAAACAAACAGTTGCTTAAGTTTTCAAGGTCAGCTTTTTCCTTCCTGGTGCCTAACGTGAGTGCTGGGGCGGCGGCCTGCCTGCCGGAGGGGTGAAGATGGTGACGTCGTTCCTGCAGGCAGGAGGGCGCTCAGAAAGCAAGCAGGGCCATTGAACTGTCATTTGTTGTTCTTCCTACTCAGGCTTTTAAAAAAAGAAACTCAGGTCAATTAACTGGGAAACTTAACCTCTCTTAGCTTGTCTTTCTTTGCATAGGCTTTTCGCCTTTTAAATAAATCATTTTTCTCTTCTCTCCCTCCCCACCCGCTATCCATTTTGAACACGTTCTTGGGTTTCTCATGCTGGGCCTGAGGAGCCGACTGCTTATATTCAAGAATGATTTGGAGGGGATAAAGTGTGCAAGATTTTGAATTCTTGCCATAAGTCCCTGGCAGACAGCCAGGCAGCCTCAGAGGAATAAGGCTAATGAAGGGAGGGTAAAGAAGACCCGGGAGTGCGGCTGGTAACGCGGTATTCATTTAATTGGGAGCAGGTACCGGTGCAAACTTCTCCATTTTAATTGGAAAAAGGGAAGGGGATTGTTAAGGAAGAAGGAAAAAAGAATGCATAAAGTTTTCAAGCCGAGGAGCCAAAGGCAGCCCTGTCTATGCCAGAGAAAGAACTCAATTTAGGGCAATTTGCTCTGCAAGCTGGGCTGCAGCCTCCCCTGAGAATAGGGATGAGGAAGAAAATGAAACCAAAAGAGAACTTGATAAAATCACCTAGCACAGACAATCTCAGTAGAATAGGTTTTACTGAGTTAAATCTGCCCCAATCAATATGATTCTTTTCATATAAGTTACAAATAAAAAGCCACAAGATTACAATAAAAATCGAGCCCCGAGCTCTGCTGATGCGGCACCTGGGAGCCTTAAGAACTTGTTATGGAATATGTGTTTTTGCAACTAAAATGTTTGTTTTTCCTTTGGCTCTGGCCACGCAAATCAACTCTTCACTTTCCCTCCCCATCCATCCAGTTTTATATATTGTTTTAAAAATCATCAGAAGCATCTTTTTCTGCTTAATTTCTCTTGCACTGGAGGTTGGGGTTGGTGGTTTCTTTTTTGTCTTGAAATGTTGTTGCATTGAACGTGGGGCTGATTTCTCATGCTAATGATGAGCAATGAGATTCCTTCCTTGTATACATTTTTGTGACGTAGGGTTTATAACATTAAGGTATTAGTAAAACGATTAAAGAGAGATAAGGTTTCATGTAAGAATAAAAGAAAGCAATGCTTTTTGATGCAAGTAAGAAACTATTAAAATAAAACATCCTGTAATTTCATGTTTAATTACCTTAGTTGTATAAATAGGAGTTTTAAGCAGCTGATGGTTTTAATGTGATAGCATTAATTTTGGTCCTTCGTGAATAAGGAGGTCAAAGACCAAGCACAACATTTGGTCTTTCTGCCAGTGTGGTTGGCTAATCAACGAGCTGAGACAAAAGTCTTTATTTTAGCACATAAAAATACATTTTAGAGATAAATATAAAGAGCTTATTCAGAGCTTAAATTTCCTGGCACATTTTGTTACTGAATTTAAACAAGTTCATAATGGGGAATAAAAAGATCATGGTGCCTCTTTTAGATAGATCCCCCCTTATATACAGTCAGTTACCTACCCGGTGTTTAGTTTCACTAAACTTGATGAACGAAGTGACGGGCACATTTTATCTATGGTAATTTCATGTGTGATGTGGGAATATTTTTGCTGTTAAAAGATAGCTGACTATGGCGTGCCTATTTGACTTTATCTCAATTAGTAGAAGTTTAAGATTAGAAATTAAAAAATTTTCTGGACAGAGGAAATAGAGTAATATCTCAAAATGTGGTTGCAGTTGTCTGTCCAAATATTCCATCTGTTTTTTTTTTCAATACCATGCTGGGTAAATGAATTAATCCATACACCAAAAATATTTAAGGAGGGCCTCTCTGGTACACAATGTAAAAGATGCAGAGAGGAAAATAACACAGACCCTATCACCAAGAAAGTTACTTTCTAAATGGGAAACTCATACTCAAATGCACAGAACAAATACAAAATCAGGAAACAGGAGAAAATATGTTCCCAAACAATATATAATTGTTGAAGTCTCATCCAAATTATTTTCAGTTTACATTGCATACTATCTGAGTATGAACAACTTGTGCCATTTTTTTTTTCTTCAGAATCAGTAAATCCAGGTGGATTTTTTTAAAGGCTGCGAAGGGATTATGGAACTGATGGTACTTGACCTGGTATGGTTTGGATTTAAAAGGGCAGGAGAGAATGGGTAAGGTTGTATCAAGTTTATGAAATGACATACTTTGATCAAAGGTAAGGGACTGAGAGGAAAGAGATTAGCAAACATATTGGGGGAATATTGACCAGCAAAGATTCTTTTAAAAATTTCTTTCTCCTTATTTTTATTGGAATATAATTGACATGCGATACTATAGCAGAGATTCTTAGAGAATATTAAGGGGAATTAGTTGAGACCACAGTTTTGGAAGACTGGGATTACAATGTTTTGCCTCACAGTCTAGAAATATCTAAAGAATAAAAAAATGGATGAAGGAGTTCTTGGAGGTAGATGGACTTGGTGGCACCGGTGTAAATTAATGGGACAGGGACCTCATGTGTGCTCAAGTCCCATTTTCTCCCACATGACCAAATATTCTTTTCCTCCCATGTTTTCCAT
The DNA here is from genome assembly GCF_040802235.1 of Manis javanica. NCBI lineage: Eukaryota > Metazoa > Chordata > Mammalia > Pholidota > Manidae > Manis > Manis javanica. Next base: position 9,784,738 of record NC_133168.1, on the reverse strand, counting down.
TCGTGGAGCCTCCACCCACACCGCTGCTTCACAGACTGCACCTCCTGCTTGGGGTGACAGCTGCTCGCCTGTCTCACGCAGCGGTGGCTGCCCGAGACGCGGCCGGGTCCCCAGAGTCCCATGGGGTGCAGTGGGAGGAAACACCAGAGAGAAAGGTTTCTCCCCCTAACTCAGAATTTTACTTGTGCCGAGAGTTACACAAAGACTCTTACAAAAATATGCTAGCAGCTTCTGTCTCCTAAGCCCTCTAAGAATCCCAGTCAGTCTGTCATCAAACAGCTCTGCCCCCTTCTCAGCTCTATGTCTGGAACCACTGGCATTCACACGGATGGGGCGGGAGGGGAATCGCTGCCGTCTCCTTCATTATTCTTGTCTTTATGGACTCGGTAATTTCTGGTCCCAAGTAAACTTTTCTCTTTATCCTCAGTTATAAAATAGAATGTCCACCCAAGTCAGTGGTTGTAAGTAGGGACTGGTTTGTATCTGATACACGTAGGTGGGAGGAGGGGTCTTCTCGACAGTTCAGCCACTCGAAGTGTTGTGTTTGGTTCTATAACCTACTATTTATGTGATGTGGTTTGGCCTCTGGAAACATAGTGAATTAGACGATTTGCATGCTTTCACTTACTGTTCCTTTATTATAGCTTTTCCCATTGGAGCATATTTAAAAGAGGTGCAAATGATTAAAATGGTTTTGAAGGTGAGAGAGGCTTTTCAACTGCTGGTCTTTTCTATAGAGTTATCCACTCTTTTTGTTATTGTTAGGAAAAAGAGACTGGGGATCTTTCGGCCATGACATTTCTCAATATGCTACATAGGTTATTACCTCTTCATTCATGTATAAGAACTCTATTCTGATAACTTGGTTATATTTCTGTAAACAAAGGGGAACTAGAAGAGGAAATTTGCAAGAAGTATAATTATTTTTAGGTGAATTTATATTTTTGGAATAATAATATTTTATAATGTTTTCATTTCAGTACCAGTGTCACAGCTGAATAGTTATTAGAAAATGTATTAATTAAAAACATATTTTAGATCAATTATGGATGAGAATTTATTTGTTTACATATGGCCTTGTCCCTTCTTTGAGAGCTGTCATTTTATACAAATTTTAATTAAAGCTGTATCTCTGCTGGGGAGTACATACTCCTAAAATTAATCATATTCTGTCTTGCAGACAGCAACCAGTGACTTTATTAATACAGAAAGAACAAAGTTCAAGTGTCAGAAAGAAGTTAAACCATTTATTTTTATTAGGTAGTACCAGATTCAGATTCAACTAATATTTATGGATCTCCTAATTTGGGCAGACATTGTGCCATTAGATGACATCTATTATTTAACCTGTAATTCTTCAGCACCAGGAAGGAAATAGATGTTCATATTCACATTTTACAGATAAGCAATGTGAAGTCTGAGTAAGTTAGATGGTGATTCCATGTCTAGTGAGTAACAGATGTAAAACTTGAAGCCAGGGTTCATTGATGCCAATGTGGAAGTTAGTGACTTTGCTATTAAATGTACAGCCCTAACCCAACTTCTCTTTATTCCAAAATCTCAAACACACTTTTGGAATTGACCAAAGAGTGAACAGTCTTAAGAGCTATTACACATACTTGGTGGATGAGGGCAATATATGTGAAAATTGTGTTCCTTCTTCTGATATGAATATCTCTTTAAACCAGAGATATGACATAAACAAATGCAACATGAATCATGTTTTCACGATTGTTAAGGTAGGTGCTATGAGACTGTTACATACCCTGACTATAATTATATTATGATTGCTTAGATAGTTTTGTGCAGCTTAAAATACTTTCTGCTCTTCCAAGTTTATGCTTTTTAAATTTATTAATGACAAATGTTTAAAATAATTCCAAGTTTTTATTTCAAAAAATTTTCAACCTATGGATAAACTAAGAAAATAATATAATGAACACTCATAAGCTATTTATCTAGATTCACTAGTTGTTAATCAAATCACCACATTAGCAATATCTTTCTCATATATCTATATGGGTATATAGATACATGGATATATAGATATATAGATATATATTGGCTGAACCATTTGAAAATCTGTTGCAGATATCATGATAATTCATTCTTAATATTTCAATATGTATATCCTCAAAATAAGGACATTCTTATTACTTTATGCTATGTCACGTCCAAAATATGTAAGTGATGTAAGACTATTACCTGATATTAGCCTATATTAAAAATTTCTCAGTTATCCAATTAATATCCTATAATTGTTCTATTTTTCAACTTATGATTCAGTTGGGGATCATTCAATACACCTCATTCTCTTATCTTAATTTCTTTTAATCTAGAACTGTCCTCTTATTTTTCATTAATCTGAGACTTTTGAAAAGTCCAGGCCAGTTTTATATAATTTCCTACTAATTATTTTCATATTACTGGAATCAAGCTAAACATTTTTGTCAAGAATAATAACAGATGATCTTGTGTCTTGTTTGGCAGGCATATAATACTGACTTTTTCCATTGTTGATGACACTAAATTATTTGATTAACGTGACATTTATGAGATTCTTCCATTGTAAAGGTGTCCTTTCCTCTAGCGCTGATAGATAATTGTGGGTGATACTTTAAGATTCTATAAATGTTGTGTACTCAACAAAATTTAATTCAATGTTTTTAGCATCCATGATCTTTGCTTGAATCAGTTATTACGTTAGTGCTTGGGAAATGATGATTTTCTATTTATATCATTAATTTTATGTGTATTTGTAGACCTCCTTTAAGGAAGAACTTTCTCCCCCATACCTCTTTAGTTTTATTTTCCTGCTTTCTGGCTTAACAAGATGTTACAAGATTACCTTATACTTTCCATGCACAAATCCTGGAATCAACCATTTCTCCAAGGATCGCTGATTCCTTTTACTGGGGAATTGTATTTAGAAACCAATTCTGGGTTCATGATGTACATATCATTTTCGTGCACTTTGAGGGGATAGACTAGGAAAAAAATATATATATTACACATGCATCAATATGTAAATGTATAAATGTATAATGTACAAATGTATACACTACTTTTTATATGTGTATGTGTATCTTATTATGATAGTTACATTGCAGGGTTCTGCACACTTTCCACAGTCTAGGTTTGAATCTTATTTTTCCCACAGTGAAAATCCTGACTCCGAAGAACATCAATATTTATTTAGTATATCCTACTGTACCCACAAAATGTTTTCAGAATTGTTACACTAATACCACTACCAACAGCAAATTTGCTAGCAAAGTTAAGGTTTTAAAAAATCCTTTCTTAGTCTTAAAAATGTATCCTACTAGGAGTTTACAGTCACAATAGTATGTTTTAAAATTACTTAAATTGTTGTGTGTGTGTACATACATATACACATTATAAATGTGATATGCATTTAAATTAGTTTCTGTTTGTATTAGATTTTAGTGTTTTGTATTCTTCATTTAATCTAATTTTTGATTATATAAGCAATTTACATGGTTTACACATTAAATACTATATATAGTATGTACTATATATAAAATACATCACATATAGGCTTAAATACTATATATAGGAAGTTAAAGCATATATATTACAGCATATACATCTAAAGCATATATATTATATGCAATATAATATATATATTATTATATATATATAAAGCAATAATAATTATATTATTAATATATTAATATATTTCAATAAATTTATCAATATAGTAATTCACTAATTAATATTAATAAATACAAATGATTTATATTTATTTTTTAAATAATATATAGTACTTATAATTGCATTTTTATATAGTACATCAATCAGAAAAGTTTGATACTTTTTCCTTTGTCTTCTACCTTGTTCCCATTTAGGCAACTATTTTTGTTTCATGTTTTGTGTCTATTTTGCCAAATAAGTTAAAATACATACAGAAACAGAGAAACCTACCCAATGTATATCATCTTTATTCTTTTCAATCCTACACAAATAAAGATTGTTTTCATTTAATGGAAATCACACCTTTTTATTTTATAAACATTTTCTTCAGTCTTTTTGTATAGCTACATTGTACTCCATCGTTTGGATATATAGTAGTTTATAAAAACCTATTGCCTATTGTTGCTGGGTATGTAAATGTTTTCAATATTTTGCTATTATATTAATATGCTAATGAATATCCTTGCACATATGTTTTTGTTTGTTTTGTCTTGTAGTATGGAGATATGTCTTAAAATTCCTAGAAGTAGAATTGCTGAGTCAAAGGATATATTTGGTTTTGCTAGCCATTGCCAAATTCCCCTCTATCACGGTGGTATGATGTTGTTTTCACCAACAGTGTATAAGAAAGTGTTCTTTTTACTACAACCTTACCAGCAGGATGTATTGTCAAGCCTTGCATTTCTGTCAGTCTGATAAGTGAAAAATGGTCAGTATGTACAGTGTTAATCTGCATTTTTATAAACATCCTAAATGTATTTTAGGGTCATCTGTACTTTTTTTTTCTGTAAAGCATGTGTTCATGTGTGTAGCTCATTTTTTAGATTTCTTTATATTTTTGGAATATTAATCCTTTGCAATATGTTGCAAATATTTTCTCACATTCTGTCATTTTCTTTTGACTTTGCTTATGGTGTTTTTGCCCATATGAAAGTTGTTTTAAAATATTTTAAATAGTTAAATTTAGCTCATAATGATCAATTTGGTAAATTGTGTTTTCCTATGAATTTAACCATTTCTTGCAGAACTCTGTTTACATTATTAATATCTGCTTTTTTATTATTTTCTCTCTTTTATTTTATTTGGTTGCCTTTTTGGTCATAGCCACTCTAACAGGTGTAAGGTGATATCTCATTGTGCTTTTGATTTTCATTTCCTTCATGATTAGTCATAATGAGCATCTCTTCAGGTGCCTTTAGTTCATCTGTATCATTTCTTGGGAAAAATGTTTATTCAGGTCCTTCCATTTTTAATTGGATTGTTTCTTTGCTATTAGTTGTATGAGTTATTTACATGTTTTGGATATTAACCTCTTGTCAAATACATGATTTGCACATATATTTTTTCCCATTTAGTAGGTTATCTTTGCATGTTGTGGCAGTTTCCTTTGCTGTGCAGAAGCTTTTGAGTTTGATTTAATCCCATTTGTTTATTTTTGCTTTTGTTGTCTTTGCTTTGGAGTCAGATCCAAAAAATCATCGCCAAGACTGATGCCAAGGAGCTAACCACCTATGTTTTCTTCTAGGAGGTTTATGATTTCAGATCATACATTCAAATTTTTAATCCATTTTGAGTTAATATTTGTGTATTGTGTAGGATGGTGCTCCAGTTTCATTCTTTTGCATGTAGCTGTCCAGTTTACCCAGAACCATTTATTGAAGAGACTATCCTTTCCCCATTGTATATTCTTCATTCTTTTGTTGTAAGTTAATTGACCATTTATGCACGTGTTTATTTCTGGGCACTCTATTCTGTTTCAATGATTTATGTATCTGTTTTTAGGCCAATATCATACTGTTTTTATCATTATAACTTTGTAGTAGAGTGCATGATGCCTCCAGTTTTGTTCTTCTTTCTCAGGATTGCTTTGGTTATTTAGGATTTTTTGTGGTTCCATACAAACTTTAGGATTGTTTCTTCTACTTTGGTGATAAATGTCATTGGAATTTTGATGGACTACATTGATTGCTTTGGGTTATATGCAAGTTTAATTCTTCAAATCTGTGACCATGGGTATGTTTCCATTTATTTGTGTCTTCAACTTTCCTTCATTAATGTCTTATAGTTTTCAGTGTACATGTCTTTCACATCCTTGTTTGCATTTATTTCTATGTATTTTACTCTACTGTGGATTTCTTGTGTTCTTCTATTTCTAGTTCCTTTAGATGTAAAAGTAAATTATTTATTTGAGAGTTTTCTTATTTCTTGAGTTAGGCTCGTATTGCTATGAACTTCCCTTTTAAAACTGCTTTTGCTGCATCCCAAGATTTTGGATCACTGTCTTTCCATTTTCATTTGTCTCAGATTTTCTGATATTTTCTTTGATTTCTTCATTGACCCATTGGTTTTTCAGTAAATACATCAAATTCTTATCAGTTAGTCTGTGAAATTTCTGTGAGTATCACCATGTTGGCTGAAACATCAGGTCCAGTAGATTCCTAAAGATGTGCTTCTGGACAAAGCTTAAAACTGTTTTTATATAGACTGTATTTTAAGTATAGACTCATTGGATGCATATATCTATATCTCACAGTTTGGTCCCCTGAATTTCTTGAAAATATTGCTTGCTATTATCTTGCTCTGTAATTTGCTATGAGAATTTACATTCCAGTCTTATTTTCTTTCCTTTTTAAATTTCTTAATCTTTCTGTCTGGAGATGCTGAAGAATCATTTTATTTAATTTAAAATATTTTAGTTTTATTAGTATGTATCTAAGTTGACCATTCTGGAAAACTTTCCTAAGTATATGGAAAGCTCTTCTATTATATAGATTCATGCCTTTTTTTATTTCTGGAAAATTTTTTGGATTATTGTTTTAAATCTTAGTCTTACTCTGTTGCTTTTTTCCCCATATAATTCCAGTTATATGTGTATTGTATATTTTCTTCCTATTTCCTGTATTTCTCACTTTCTTAGCCTTTTTACCTCTTCATTTCATTTTTACTCTTGGTTATTTTTACTCTTTTCCTAGATGCCCTTTATTACTTTTCCAGTCAAACATATTCTATTGATTATGTTTTAATTTAGTCTTTATTTCTGAGGTGTCTGTCTTTGCTTTTTCTTTTGCTCATTCCTGAGATTACTTAACTCATTTCACATCTTTATTTTTTTCACATGTAAGCCTTAAAATTTCTGATTTCCATAAAGGTTATTTTTTAATACTTGAAAATACTTTTAAGGCTATTTGATTCTGATTAGAGCATTGGGTTATAGTTTGTCTGTTTCATGACTATTTTGGGGAGAAATTCGATCTGAAAAAATTTTATTCTCATTTTCTGTTTTGTTCTTATAGTTTTATGGATGTTTCTGATATTTACTGTTACTTTTTGGAATTCTTATGCTTCACTTTTTCATAATAACATGTGTATTTAAACATGGGTGATCAATGGGAGTAGCTTACTAGATTTATTAGTTCATGTGCACTGTCTTTTGTTAATATCATCAAGTACAATTTATATAGTAGATTGCACTTTGGGAGGAGATGTATGCCTTTGACTTTATATTTGTTTTGGTTTCTTTTGTAGAAATTAAGCTACTAGTTTCTCTCAACGCTGTCACCACCAAGCCTCTAAGCAACACTTTCACTTGTCACGACTAGCATCTCTTATCATACACATTTTCACACACTTTACTTTACTTCTCAACAGCCAGTCCTGTGCTCTACCTGGTAATAGACCTGCCCTCAGTGTTTACTCATTCCTGCCAGGTTCTTCTCCTGAGAATGAGTTGGCCTCAGATGCACAAAGATAAGCACCCTGCTTCCCTCCCTAATTTTCTGTGCACTCTCTGCCAAACTCCACACAGGTTTGGGCGCCAGTCTTAGTTCTGCTGGCCTCAAATATTGTCCTGTGGGTGTGTAATTTGAAGACTTAATTCCCTATCAGCTATCCCGTAGGCACGGACTCTGGGTGGACAGTATTTACTTCCCTGCGGATCTCTTACTCTTCCCTTAGGATGAATGGAGAGTTTCAGGTTTAGGTGTCTGTCTCTTTCTATAGAAACTCAGAAGACTGTTACAATATTTTCAAAGTAGCTTAAATTTTAGAAATAAAATATCAATTTTACATGTGGAAAACTGGTTTGATTGACGTCATATTAATTTACCTCTGTGGAAGTTAACATTTTGTATTACAAAACTCGTAAGTTAATTGATCTGAAAATGCTGTCGGCTCATAGACTAAAAATTTCTTCTAGGTCATGCAGTATTTTAGCTGTTCTAACTCTCACTTCTAAAAACTTTATTCCTAGTTATTTATGACTCACCATCTTCCAAAGTAGTATTTTATTCTGGTTAAGAGTGTGTGTTCTGGGGAGAAACTAAGTGACTTTACAGCTTGGTTCCATCAGTTGCAAGCTATATGACGACAAAATTTCCTTAGTTTTTCTATGCCTCAGTTTCCTTCTGGAGAAATTGGAGATAACAGGAGTGTTTACAAAAAGGATTTTTTAATGCATCTATAAAATGTAAAATCTATATTCAATGTTCCATTATTCTGAAAACCAAACTTTTGGTGAATAGGTCAAAGGGCCTGGGTTCTTTCCAAGATATGAATTTAGAATTCTCCTTCTCTAACAAAATGCTTCTTGAAAATCTTGGAAAATGCTATAAAAATAAAAATTGTTCATTTTTAAAAGTAATTTTTGAAGAGTAAATGATCTCTGCTTTATAGAAATGACTTAGTAACAAGAATTACTGTTTGGGAGTTACTAATACAGAATATGTGAATTCTTTTACAATTCTGATTCTTTCAAACACAAATCTTATTAAACATTAAACTTTTCTCCTTGAGTGTAATATGCATATATTCTTGTATTACTATCTTTCTTGTTAGTTCTACTAAAATTCTTCGAATTATAGGTAATTTCACATTTAATTAGGTTTGTTTTTCTTTTCAGACCTTCATCAATGTACGTAACTAGATAAGCCTTCATAGGTTGAGAGTACCTTGCACATGGGAGAGCTTGGTTGGGTGTTTCCTTGTGATTATCTAACAACGTCAAGTAGTAGATCATTCTAGATTCAGTAGCTTATTGATGGTATGGTCATGTGAACACACCATTTCTTTGAATTGAATATTTAAAATCTCTATCTGAATAGTGGGATCTCAGTCCTTTAAATCATAGCTGATAACCCTGGATGTTGTCGATGCTCCTAGATGTGCTCTGCTTTGACCAAATCTGTCTGCATTCGCTTCTCCTCAGGTCAGAGGGTGCAACTAGGGCGCAACTAATTAGGAGCTACTTTCACTGATCTTTCAGCCTGGGCATTTCCTAACCATGGATTAGTATGATTTGAACTGTAGACTGTTATACGAGCAAACCTAAGGTTATACATCCTTAGGGGAGATTATTTTTCCACCCTAAAACTATTTCCTTGTATAATTTTTGCCTCCAGCTCAGTACTGTTAGAATTAAGTTGACGCTTTTGTGATTTCAATTCACTCTTCAGTTTTCCCCCCAGTACCTAAGGATTTTCTCTATTTATGAGCTTATTAATACATTTGTAGGATATATTTGTTGTACTATATCCAGCCTGTGGGGTGTTTTGTAATAGTGGAGTTTTACAAATATTATTAAAATATTGTTCTGACTTTCAGATTTTTAATTCTACTTTTTCATTTCCTGGTCTTGGTTTTGTTTGTTTTTAGTAGTACATGATTTTTTTTTTTTTCCTGTTCTGAGAGTAGTTGTCAGAAGCTTTGACACATAAAATGTAATTTGGTGCAAGACTAAATTGTTGAGTCACCACATTTATATTTCAAAAATCTGCTATTGCACACAGTTCCTTCTGGCATTTAATATTACAAAGGAGAAATCTGAGGCCAGCCTGATTGTTTCATTGTAGTTAATTTTTTTGTTGTTTTGCAAGGTGGCTACAAGGTTTGTAACATTATTATTTTTATAACTTAAAGTTATTATGAAGATGTGCATTGGTCATTATGCCCCTAAACTCTGTTCAAAAAGTGCATTTTCCTGAGAGGACTTATTAGGGCTTCATGAGGAATAAAAAAGTTTCTCTTATTTAATTCATTGGGAAATTCTTCTTTTATTTCAGAAGGTATGTACTTGGGAATGTAATAATAAATTTCCCTGTTTTCTCATTGTATGAATGCCTGGGCCAGTGAATCCGGAGAAATACTAGGGAGAAAAAAAAAGAGAATTTCACTCTCTTTCCCCACTTATTTTCATTTATGAAGGGCAGCTTTGGCAGTCTTTGAGGTGGTCTTGGTGTCAGCTTTACTTTAGTTTGGTTTTAGTTTTTATTTATTTTATTATGTTCCCATTTGTGTTTTAATCTTACTTTCCAAGAGACTGCTTTAGGGATGAAGTTCAAATCTTCACTCTCGTAAGACTGCTGTCTGCATATACAGTACAAAATAGCTTTAAATATTTTAAACTCATGTCCCTGTCACAGTTTGTTCCTGCTATCTTGATCACTGAGCTTTTCTAAATTTTCATTTTGTCATTTTAATTGAAAAATATGATATTCCATCAATAATCAGAATCCTGATTGAATAAAATAATTTTTATCTGATAAAAATTAAAAATTATCTGGAATGTACTCAGAACAAGTATTAAAGTTGCAAAATTTTGGCTTTTTTTCTTTTTTTGGTTTTATGTTCCAATTTTTTACTAGAATAATTGGTAGAGACATGTCTTTTTGTAATAGGTGGCTGAACAATGCCGTACAGTAAAATTTAATATGATAGTTAGGAAAGACTTTAAAAATTTTATGCCTTCTTAAAAGAAGATAATCATAAAGTGTCAATTATGTATTATGGAATTAATAAAAGGCCAAATTTCCCCATCAACAATAAGCTGTTATTTCCAGAACTACTAACAAAATATAATGAATGAAGTAATGTGAATTTAAGCTAGATTATATCAACATTTAAGTAAAAATTAGCAATTGAAAACTCTAACACTAGCTTTCGTGTGGTACTCTGAAATATCACACTCTTAGAGTTGTCAACTACATCTTTAACGTGTTCTTCTAAATAATACAGTACCCTCTCTAGGAATGAACTAATTGAGGATGCGTCAGGCCTTGATTGCCTAATGTGATGTATTCCAGAAAAGCAACCAGGAAATAAAATGGGTTATTTCCCTCTACTCTTCGGTAGTCCATTTGGTTTCCTGTAACTGGGAGAAACTTTCCGTCTGCCTTGGTCCCCTGTTAATGATCGGAGAACACTAGGGGCTAAACAATCGCATTTCCCCTCTTTAGGTTTCTGCTACTCTAACCCTTGATTAAGTGTCAGGTCTTGGTTGCCATTGTTTTACCTTTTTTCTCTTATTTACATTTTTGACAGTCTTCTCTCTCAACTGAATACTGTTATCACCTATTTCAATCCTCTCCGAGCTGCCTATATTACCACCCCGTGTATGAGAGCCTGGTGACCACTCTTTAACCCCCTGATCGGCCTTATACCCCAGCCCAGTCCGCCTCCTCTCTGTGTGCCGGACCCGTCTTTCTATCACACAACCTGCCCACCAGGCTCACGGTCCTGTCAGATCTTCTTGTCTTGTGTCTTCTTTCTTCACCCAGAAGACTTTATTAATATCTCTCCCCAAAGTTTCGGTGAATATGACATCCGTTATAATATTTTTCCAGAATAAATACTACATTTTCCTGTCTTCAAATAAATTTTTTGAAGATATTTATTCCTGAAGTTTAAGGAATTTCTTATCTTTGGTTTAAGGCTGTGCATTCATTTCAGCAATGGAGAAATTTTGTAATTAAACAAACATTTATTTCATCCTATTTCTATTTATAGTTTCCTTTGGTGAGGAAAGAATATATACTTATTATATTTCAATAGCGCTTTTCTCTTTAATGTGAATGTAGTCAAAATATTTTTGTAGGGCATTAAAATTCATACTTCTTAGTAAGTTTGAACTTATGGCAAATCAGAATGTATGGAAAAGAGTCAAGACAATAAATTCCTTACAAAAGTTGACAGAGTAATGAATTAGTCAAGTAGTTCTGTAATATCTTCTCAGTATGTTCTAGGTAATGCGAGTATATACATTCTCCAAATATGTAGTGGAAAAAATGATAGCGGACTATGTTAGTATATACACAGGCTATTAAATTCAATGGCAACTAAAAATCTCAAATTAATACATAATTTGAAATCTGTATTATTATCTATGAACCTTTTAAAGTGTATTTTCTTTTTTTTTCACCAGTCTTGCTTTTCTCACATGCACAGACTGAAAGAGGCCTAGATTTCTAGTATAAACTTGTAATTCAGACAGGCTAATTTTATTGTCAGTAATATTCAAATTTTTGACTTGGTAGACAACATGTCACTGTTCAGATCACCAGGAAGAATTATAATAGGAATTCAAGACGAATAAGGATTTCCTCGGATTATGAACTGTATCCATGTAATAGTAGAATTCTAGCCAAGGGGACTAAAAGCGTGGAGTGTATGATCTAAGGTGAAGGAGGAAGGACCAGGGTGAAGTCTCATTATCACACAGCAGGCCAGGAAGTCTGAATACAAGATGATAAAACAAGGCTCTGGTACGTGCATTTCCTGCATTTCTATTCTACGAAGTAGGTGTTCAGGCTGACGGCATCAGGCCAACTGGAGAAAGTAAATTAGCACTGATTCATAGAAAAGAGCCAATAAAGAGTTTTCTATAAGACGCTAAGTCTGACATGAGAATCACCTCACTGAAATATAACTTATCAGGAGATTTAAGGAAAAATAAGTGTAAGGAAATAGGCCAGACGCTGCAGAATGTCACCGTTACAAAGAGCACCTCTGTCTACTGATGATACTTAAAGGGTTCAAGTCTGATTAAAAACTAAATCAGTAATCATTGCATAAGTAAATTATATGTATTTTTTTCTATAATTTCATTGATCTAAATGATCTGAAGTAAGATATTTTTAAATTAAACTCTAAACATTACCCTGTGAACTTGTTCTTCAGACGTATTTATGAAGCCTTTTTACTTCATATTCGGAACACTTTTGTCTCCTGTTTTATCTGAACATTTTGATTGGAAGCTCTGCAAGGGCAGGGATAACTTTGGCCACCAAAACATTTAATTAGATTTCAGTAGCCTGTGCTCTCTATGTGAATGCTTGTTAGGCATATAAATAGAAATTTAAATGGTTTAAATCAATAAAATAAGAGGGTTGGACCTGGAAATTATTGCTGGGTCTGTGGATCTCTGTGTTTTCTTCAATATGTCCTATAACTGCTATCCAATATAATAGTTAATCGTGATTCTTGAACACTGAAATGTGGTTTGGCCTGAGTTGTGCTGTAAATTAAAATATGCACTGAAGACAAAGTATAAAAACTAATAAAAAGGATTTTATAAATCGCTTTTCTTATAAATCCCTTTTTATATTAGTTCTACTTTGAAATAATATTTGAGATAGATTGGATTAAATAAAATATATAATTAAAACTAGTATCCGTTATTTCTTCTTAACATGTTCTTATTAACTTATTTTTATGTGGTTGCTCGAGAACTCAAAATTACATACTTGGCTCACATTCCATGTTTATTGGAAAGTATGGTTCCAAATAGTGCCAGATTTTTTAGAAAAATCATTTACGCTCAGTAGAGTTTGGTTATCTCACATCAATTGAACACCAATTTAAGCTTTATGGTATCAACTTCAGCTATATTTTGGTACATCCTCTGATTCATGTGTCTAAAATTTTCTTTCTAAGGAATATTTCCTTAGAGTTTAAAAGAAGAACAGAGAAAGAGCGTCATCAGTAGCAAAATACTGGTGTTCCGGAAGTTCAATTCAGTCTTTCCTTTGAAGCCCTCCCCGTATCAGTTCACTCGGGGGCTGTGAACCGTTAGAGAAATAAACGTTCTTATAGTTCCCATTTCTTTTCTCTCTCTTGCCTTCTGAAGGTGCATGAAAAGTGTGACGGTCCAAAGGATCTGGCTAAAGGGAAAGTAGGAGGCGATCATTCCGAGGGTCCTTACAGTGGATCTGCGACTGTGGGTCATGAAGCCAGTGTGCGTGTGCAAGTTTAAGTAAACTTAAAATGGTCATTGGAAATAGAGGTGATTTCTCAAAGGCACTGACGAGGAATCAAAGTTCCATTGCCTTTCTCCTTAAAAACATTTTTCTGCCCACCTTTCTTATTAAGAAATACCTTTGGTTATTAAAAGGTTTTTTTCATTGCGAATCATTCTCCTCTGCACTGTTTTCTAGAAAGTTTGTACTGTCCCTTTGACTTCTCTTTTCATCTCAGGATTAATGAGACATAAACGTTTAATTTCTCAGTCTGTAAGGTTTGCTTTTGCCTCCAGCATATAACTAGATTTTGCTTTTAAACTTCTTCAGATGTTTTTGTTGTTTAATGAGAAAACTTAACCTGGCAGTGTAGTGAAATGACTGATATACTTTATACTCATTTTTTGTTTTGCATCTTCCTGCTCCTTGCACTTTTCCCTATTTCTGGTGTCTTTTCAGCTAGATATGTATTCTGCTTTGATATCTCGATTCCTGAGAACTACCATAATTTACAGTTTCTGCTGTCACAATAAAACCTGTATTTTTTTCCAATTAAACATTCCCCCTAGCAGCATAGATTATTTTCTCTTTTGGTGTGCCTTTAAACAATGATTTTCTTATGGATCTATTTGTAAAGGGGGTCAATATCATCCTGTCGTAAGTGAAATTATTTTTTTCTAGCACTGAGAGAGGTTTCAAAAATTTGTGTGTGGTCAAACGAGGGTTAAGAAACAGTCGCTGCTCCAGATATCCACAACTCTTTTGGTCTTTTTAATCTATGAGGTTCTTTTACAAACAGGTACTTTTCTTCTGTGTGATATGCAAATCTCCCAGCTCCTAAGAGCAACTGGAGAGGGATGTGTGTCTCATCTTAAAACAAAGACCAAGAAAAAAAAATAATATGTTAAAGTTATTCAAAGGATTTTTCAGAAACAGGTGTTCTAAGTCTACACTAATTGGATTTTAGTTAATTATTCCTTTTACTTTAGGGAATATAAGAAATATAAAAAAAAGTTTCTAAAAAACTTCTCTGACATGTTAATTGCATTAATATTATTTAACCTAGGCAAAAAAAAAAAAAGAGAAAACCACCTTAATGTGAATGAAGCCTTAATTACCTTTTTTATTTCTAGTTTTTAAGACAAAATTTGTACATCTTTGCATATACTACACATTTCAGGGTGTTACAGCATACTGTATTTTTCATGTAATTATAATTTTAATTTTTCTTTGCCAGTGCAAAGAGGATGTTTTTATATTTAAAGATTGGATTTCTCACTAACCTCAGGGAGACCAACGTAAATCTCTCTTAGGCTTCAGGTCAAGAAGTCTGCTGCTATTTGATTTTAGACAAATTGTTCATTCTTCCCTAATCTCATTTTCCTTCTTTGCAAACAGACGAGTAATTGTTATATATGACTGTGGCCTTTAGCATTCCTCAAATGTGTGGACTGAACATGGCTACTAAAGGAATGGGGATCTCGTTTTGGGAATAGCAGATGAGTTCAGAATATAAACTCCATGAGGGCTTGGATTTTCTTGTTTTTATTTACTGCTTTTTTCCAGAGCATAGGAATGTGCCTGATGCATACTTAATATGCAATAAATATTTTCTGGATGAATGAACGAATGAGTGAATTAATGAATGAATGAGACATCCTAAAGGAAGTCAGCAATGGATGACTGGATTCAGAATATCATGCTATCTGAAAACAGACATTTGTTACGGTAGATACGTGTAGAAGGAGAATGAACAAACCTACCCTGTATATTGAGTTCGAGCTTGTCTTTTATTTATAAAGCAAAATTAGAATTATGGCCTCATAGTAAAGAAATCCTACCGTGACTTGATAGATTAAGGTGGAGAATTCAATGGTTAAGTTTACTAACAACTAGATACTTAAGAGTAAGGCACTAATTTTGTTTCTTTACAAATAAGTATGTTCAAGGGACATGCCACGTGCTTATTGATGATTTGTTGAATGAATGAGTGGATATTTATCATACAATTTATATTCCCCAATAAAGGTGGGATCCATATTTTAGGCACTTTGTCGTCTGTTACAACACAGTGCCTATTCCATAAGTCAGTTCTCATGTATCTAGTGGAGATGCATTTTTACCATTGTATTCACTGTTACATTTTAATTATCTTTGCAGTGATTTAAATCACCAGTTTTATTCTGGGCTTAGTTCCACTCATGACATTCTTTCTCCAAAGGTCTGAACTCTGAGGGTTGCCACTCTAGCCAGTTTTAGTAAGGTATCAAGGGCAAGATAAGCATAGCAATCCAAACATATTGTGTTGTTAGGAAATATATGAAAATGCTTTATAATTCCTTGACTTCCTCCTTTATACCTTCAATATTTTTTTATAAATTATATTTCTACATGGTGAAAACAATACAAATGGTTCAGAAGCATCTAAAATAAACAGTAAAAGTCAACTTCCCTAGACTTCTCACTTTCAGGGGCTATTATTTTTAGTTTCTATATTTTAATAATTTTGGTGATTACTATTGTATTTTTAAATGTTATTCACCAATTTCTTGATTTGTAATATTTTGTTAGTAGTTTTTGAAACCTTACTAGAAATAAAGATTTGGTACTTCAGTTATCTCCTCTTCTCCTGCTTTTAGTAACTACATTTTTATATGGTTTTATCATAAAGCTATATTATCATTTTAACATTGACAAAGTTTTATCTCTAACTACTATAATTAAATCTTCCAAACTTAACTATAGATTCAATCTAAGTATGATCCTCAATACATTGGTTTTATGGTCATATAACCATTACTGAATATAAATCAAATATTGGGTCTGGGTTCATAAAGAAGAAAATGTCCAAAGAGGTTCAAAGCCATTAGACCTTTAAGTTATTTTGAATTTTCTTCACTACTTCTTGGTTGTAGTTAACTGCAACTTTTTCATATACTTTTTGTCACCAGCCTTTCTATCCTTTTTCTTTTTGTTTTACTGAAGAAGATCCTGGAATAATGTTTCATTAGAGGTTGCATAAGAGATACATTTTCTTGTTTATGCTGATCCGAAATATTTCATTTTTCCCCGACCATTGATTGATTGAATGGCATGGACTAGAACTGTAGGATCAAAAAATAATTTGCTGTCAGGACTTTGAGGGAATTAGTCTGTTGTCTTTTAATGTAAATGATGGTTGTAAAAAATTTGATATAATTTTGAATCTCACTGCTTATTAGGTAACCATATTTTCCTCTGAAAAATTTTAGGTATTTTTTTCCTTATCTTTGGATTTTTGAAATTTAACCAGAATCTACCTGTGCCACTTACTTGACACATATTGAGTATTTTAATTCTGAAGGTTTGTTCCATTTTTTAGTTTTGTAAACTTTTCTTTTTTTATTTCTTTGATACTTCTTGTCCTCACTTGTCTCTGTCTTCTATTTAAGGCTTTCCATTTTTTCCTAATGATACCACTTCTTTGTTTTTTGCCCTCTGTTATGGGCAATATCCTGTTTGTCTTCATATGTCTGCTTGTTTGCTGGTATCTTTGATGATATTATTTAGTCCATTCATTGAGTTCTTTTTTTTTTTTTTTGATGACTGTACTTTTTAATTTTCTGGAACTCTTTTTCTATAATTGGTTCTTTGCCTTCATAGCCTGTTATTATGTAAAGAATGAAAATATCCCCTTACTTTACTTTATAATATGAATTATACCTGAAATAAATTGCTTCTGTCTCTTGAAGATTTTTTTCAATTAATATTGCATAGTTATCTTCATCTTTCACTATCATGCTATTCGATTTTTCTCTGGAACCAGGTTCCAGACATTCTATATTTGTTATCAACTGGCTGAGTAACCAACAAGTAACATAACTGATCTAAACTTCAATTTATTTATTTTAAAAAGGGGGAGGTATAATATGGGTGATGAAAATGGTGTGATTATCTGGCATAGATTCGGCACATGAGTTTTCAGAGCCATAGTGATATGATACCTTATTTTCCAAATTATAGTTTATTGATGGCGGTGGTATAATTCCACTGGGAACTTGAACCTTTAGTGTATCATATTCCTATAGATTATTCAGGGATCAACAAACTCTTTCTGTAAATGTAAAGATATGAAACATTTCCAGCTTTGTGAGTCCCATGATCTCTGTGGTAACTATCTTTGCTGTTATAGCACAAATACATAAAAAGTGTGTAAATAGAAAGAGATGGCTCTGTTCCAGTAAAACTTTATGCACCAAGAACAGGCAGAGGGCCAGATTTGATTGGCAGACCACTGTTTTCTGACCCTTAGAATGTATCCTGTAATACGTAGCACAGTCTGTGGAATTCCCACTGGGCTTGGAATTGGGAGTATAGGTTTTAATATTCCTTCCACATGTGAATTGGAGTAATTTAACCTCTTTAAGCTTCATTTTCCCAATGAATAACATAAGGAAATAGAATAAATGTTATTTAAGGTGATCATAGCTGTAAAATTCTATTCTGAAAATTGGTAGAAGCATTTCAGTGTGAAAATGTCAAAGTTCAATGGAAAATGATGGTATATACTGCATTGTAGTTGATTATGTTTTTGAGAGGACTAGATTGAATGTTTGTTTCCAGCATATCTATTTTAAAACAAGCTTTAAAGTTGAATTTGTTGTTTCAGACATAATAATGTACTACTACACATGAAACTATGCAATAAGTAATGAAACGTTTAATGGGTCTTCTATTGTTTGAAAAATGAATTAGGAAGACTTTACTTCAGGTTTCTTCAATTAAGTGAAATAAGGTTTAAAACAAGATGCTACTGGAGCTTGTAAAATGTTTATCACTAAGTATAAAAAAATATAAATTTCAAAGGAAGAAACAGGCCCAGTGACAGTGGTAATTACAAACGTCTTATTCGGTTCATAAATGCAGCTTGTTTTTGAATGATTATTTAAATCTGAATTTTAGCTCTCCTTTACATATCAATGAAGGTAATGTGCATGCCTACCATTTTACTGAAGCATTTTAAAACAGGAAATAAATACTTTTATTTTGAAATTTGAAGGCAAATCTTGATTTTTTTTTCTTGAAGGAACAAAATTATTTGATTCTAAATATTTTTCACATGCTTGCTTAAATTTATAATGATTTATTTTCAGTAGTCATCTCTATAACTCTTTGTTCATTTGTTCATCCATTCATTCAAGATGTAGTTAATCATGTTGAAGATGATAGTGTTAAGGTGGTGTGCCAGTCTCTGGGAATAGAGGCTAGATAAGAGTAACAGTAAGTAAACCGGCAATTCCTGGTATATTATACAGAATACTATGGTGCAGAGTTTGATTAGGGATAGTTTAAAAGAAATTGTGAGAAAATAGTCCTGGTGATGTGTCACTAGGCTGAGCTGTAGAGAATGCATAGGAAGGAGTTAGTTGAGCATGAGTATCATGTAGCGATGGGCACATGAGAACCAAATGAAATGGGCATATATGACTCATAGTGAGCATTTGCGTCCGTGGAGAGATGGATGTTCAAGCCCAGAGATCTGGGGATAAATTGTTGCCCCAATGTGCTTTGGTGGAAGAATATGTGCTTTGGAGGGAAGTAGATCTAATTTGAAACCTGTTTTTACTGTGGCTATGTGACTTGGGCATATTATTTTACCTCCTTGATTCTCAATTTCCTCATTTGACAAATGGAGAAAACAGTACCTACTTAAAGGGATGTTGTAAGTATTATATAAGGTAGCACCACACACAAAATATGTATGCCATTGAGTTCAAGTTCAATAAACGTCAGTTACGTATTCTTCTTTTCTTGGGAGTACAGAAAATGAAATGGTGTGTGAGAAAAAAAGCCCTGGACGAAAGAGCACCCACAGGCTGGTGATGCAAAGAATTCGGCGGTAGTCTCCCCTCTCCCTCTCTGCCCCTGCTCCTTTCTTCCTCCCCTGTTCCTTCCTCCTTGTTTCCTTCCTCACTGCCTTAGTTGTATTTGCTGTGTGAGTAGCAGTTTCTTATTCTCAGGTTTTCACTAGAATACACCGGAGGACACTTTAGTCTGTGTTTCTGCAGCTCCCAATGAATAGTGGACATTCTTAGTTCTGATTTAAAAAGCCAATACCAAAATAGGAGGGTCTTTAAGCAGGTTATGAGGCAACTACACTTGATGTCGGGTTGGAGCCCTTGATTGTGAGACACACAACCCGTAGTGTCCCCCGAGGGCGGACGTGACCCCAGGCAAGGAGCCCACCGCATGGCTGCTCTGTCCTCGACTTGTGACAGGCCCTGACACAGTTGAAGAGAGTGGCAGTTTGGACTCCAGGGGGAGGTATTGCAAGTGTCCCTTGCACAACACTTAAATAGTAGCCAACAGTATTTACTACTCATGTTGTACGCTCTGCTGATTATTAAGCTATTGTCCCTCAGCATCTAACCCACTCTTCTATCTTCAGCTTCACATACATTCCTTTAAATTAAATACTTATGCCAATAACTCGGTTAAGGGATATTATGATGACTTAAGAAGTGCAATCTTAACTTTATATGTTAGAAACCTCTAAAGATTTATATCTGAATCATTCTAAATATCCAAAGTAAAATGCAAACTAAATTTTCACATCGGGGACCTTCAGCTATTACTCAATATGCAGCTTTGCATATACATATGATTTTTTAAAACTAGAATTTCAAAATGCAACTTTATTTCCAAATCAAAGGTCTGTAATATGAAATTATAAATTGCATTGCTTTCATTGTTGTTTAGCTTTACACTTTCATATTTCTGATATTATAATTAATCTCTATTTGATGCATAAACAGATTTATTTTTACAAAGTGAAAATTGTAAACATCAGCTTTCTCAATCATTGCATTCCTTTGTTTTATTTGCGGGTTTTTTTTAGCTTTCTTATAACTTCCTTTTTAAAAAAATTCCTAAATATATTGTTTGCTCTAAGTTTCCCAACTATTTTAACTACCAGTCTCTTTATGTTCTGATGTGTTACAAACACACTTTTGCTTAAAACAAGAGCAACAAGATATGAATTGGGGTTCCTTACTCCTGGTCTTCTTGCTTGGTACAATTAGGAAGGTAGTGGCAAGTGGAAGAAAACTCTCGTATTCATTCTGTCAAGTGAAAAACCACATCATTTTGTTGAAAAAGCAAGTTAAAAAAGCTTTAAAACTACATAATGAAAACTTGATTTCCTGGGGGTGTTTCTAGGATCCTTCTTAACCCTTTCTTTAAAATAGTCATATTTATTATTTCAATAAAAGAAAGCAATCACATAAGGGGCAAGAACTCTTGCCCAAAAGATCTGTATATTTCATGCATTCTACTTGAGATACACGTGGAGAAATATTTACGAGTACCGTAAGATAGGAAGCTGAAACTGCAGTCATTTCTAAATGAAAATCATGTGACAGTTCATCAGTATTTAATGCTAACATTGGGTAATGCAGGCATGAAGAATTTAGCAGCTATTTATCATAACTGTGTGTGGTTAGATCTCTGCTATACTTTCCTTGAGTAGAATGGTGTTTTAATGGCAACATGAACCACAGCTTCAGTTTGAGATATTAAATAAATGGGGATGCCAAAAAGAGGATTTGTTTTTGTTATTGGGAATATGTATGTTCTTCTTGTTGTTTATCACATTCCCGTTAAAAAGTAGCCTGCCACACCTCGTACGGTTAGGTTTTAATCCACACCCCCGCACGCCGTGGCTGGGCTGGTGCACCAGATGCAGGTGTCCCCTTGTGCTGTCAGCCAGGAATGATTAATGAGGATTTGCCCCTACTGAAAGCAGTCTTTGGGCCATTGTTCAGGGCATCTGTGGAACTGTCGGGGGAGACAAGGACACAAGTGAACAACCAATTATTTGGCCATCACTGAGGCAGCATGAAAAAGACATCAAATTAGACAGAAAAGCAATGCTTTTGTTTGGGGATCAAATATTATTTTTTAGGTGCTAATAGTAAGATAGGGATTTTACCTTGTTTTTAAAGAATTTTGGTGAAGTCTAGACTTTATTCAGAGGTAGCTTCTCTGTTTCCTTTAAAGCTAATTGAATTCTTTGAAAGTAGTATAGAAGAAATAAAACATTACCAAATTGATTCCTAAGTGGTTGCCTATTAAATAAAGATATATCGTTTTGCTCAACTAACACAGAAAACAAGGACCGAGTATGCAGTGGGTAGAAGGGTCCTCCATGCAGAATTCCTAATTGCTGGTCACAGTTGGCAGGAACCGGGGGTTTTATAAGTGATCAGAGGGGCAGAGACACCACCCTGGAATGCTGAAGCAGAGAAAAACAAAACACAAAACACAACAACTCAAAGCTATGCAACATTTCCAAGCTAAGTTCAGCATTTGTGTGTTCCCTTCTTTTTCTAGATCAGAAGTAAACTTAGGTCTTAGTAAGGAAAGATGTTCAGGCCGCTACACTCGTGTACAAGCTCTGTGACTTAAATCACAAATTTAAAAAAGAATTTTTTAATAAAAGCTAAAAAGGGTTATACATTTTGACCATGATTCAAATGCGGATTAAGAAGTCTTTTCTTTCAGTAAAGTCCTTTCTTTCATACTTTCTTTCATGCTCTGTCCTTTTAGGCGTGTTGTCTTTAGGGTATTAAGAATTAAAAGCTAAGCTCTGAAGCCACTAAAACCTTCAAGGAGCAGATAATGATGTTTTAATATATAAAAAGTAATGGTCAGTAACAACTTGAACAACGTAGTCCATGTAACAACAAAAAATACCTACTTAACATTTTTGGCAGGTTAATACTTTTGTATTATCTTTTTTTTAATGACAAGGACTTCAGTCAGAGTAATTAGAAGCACATCAAGATTAAAACAGGGATTAACTGAGTATATATAGAACAAATGTCTGTGAAGAGACTGATTTTATAAGTGATTTTTAGGGGAATACCTTATTGTTCTTAACCAATTTTATCCTGTACCTGCAATGCCTTGGTATTTACTGATTTACATTTGCTTGGCCAATTCTGTATTATATAATTTTTCTGCACTTCCCAAGCCAATCAGAATTTCCCTCATCTTCCTGTTCAAATATGTAAGACAAGGAATATATACTATTACTCATATTCAAAAATTGGGCTATTTAGATTGATGCATTTCTATATGAAAGTGAGCAATGGGCTATGCCCAAATCATGAGAAATACTTAAGGTTATTATGACTTGAAATGGGCTGAATAGATAATTCCAAACCTAAGTGGACACTAACACTGCCTCCTTTCAATATCATGAAAACAGTTTCAAATTGTCTCCCATTTAATACTTATATTAAAATTGGCGTAGCCAATTTTAGTATGACTCAATTATTATTTTTTAATCAATAACCACTTTAAAATTTGTCAACAGATTTGCTGGACTTGTGAATGTGCGTTGGGCCTATTGACAAGTGATACAGTTTCCACAAATGGAGCGTTATTATGTAATTTTCCCATGCAATTCTGCTTTGAGTTTTGAACCTTTTAAAATCGTTTTGTTAGATGAATCGATTGTTTGTAAGAATATACACAATCTTAGAGATTTAGTCTCATTTCTTTCCTATTGTTTTTTTCTTTTAGCAACTCTTGTAGACAATTGTTGATGCTATCTGGTTGCCTATCATTTGGTCATTAAAATAATTCTTAACTCACTAGGAGCTGAAACAGGTTCCCAGGGAAGACCACTCAATGCCCTTGCATTGTTTTTGAGCCACTGGTGATGGTCTTTCAGCCTAGTGCCCCAAACATTTGGTCCCTGAGAGTAGCATGTTGTTCTAGACTGTTTATGAGTGTATCATGGGCAAAGCAAGTGCCCATTTTGTATCCACTCCTTGCTTCTCTTCACCTGCAACATCTAATCTTAGATTGGTATGCCATTATTTTTTTATTCATGTCATTATTAGTTTCTCTAGCAGCTCTCAATTTTCTAAAAGTTTGAAAATCCTTCAAATATTTCCCCCAGTTCCTTTTTGGATATTGATATCTTTCAGGTTCTGCCCTAGCATTTCATGTAACAGCGAGCCAAGTATTTTTCATCTCCATACTGATAGTAAGCCTCCAACTACCTTATTGAGATGTTGTGAAGATCATTTTAACTTGAACAAATTTCCTTTAAACATTCCAAAATTTTTTGACAGCAAATCATATATAAGTAAAAGGTGGTATAGAGATACCCTAAAGACCAATTAAAGGTCTTCTGAGATTGGCAAATTCAACCTACTTGACTTGAGAGAAACATGGGCCTGCCATCCACAAGAGTATGAAATGATTTCCATCATTTATAATGAATTGAGAGGGAAAGGAAATAAATTTGCTCTTCACAGAAAATTGAAGTTCCTTAAAAAGTTGAAAGGAAGGTTTGAAGTTCAAAAAGGTTTGGGGGAGAGAGGGAGCAGGGATTTGAATGAAAACTGCCTAATTCAAATTTCGTATGCAAAATTCACATTAGGGAAGAAACTTGTGACTTCAGCCTTTACAACCAATGTCAGAGGAGGCGGCAGAGTTTAAGTGCCTGGCTTTGTCTTAATTGCTTTTTTCAAAAGCATCACTTTAAAGTGATGTTCGATGACATAGTTGTTTAACTGTGGACTCTCATACGTGCACCGCTTTTTTTAAATGAAGAAGAGTAAGTGAAATTTGGTGTCACATCCTTGTCTCCCAGTAGCAAATATAGGTTTATTTGGACCTTTGCCTAACATCTCAAGATCACTGTAGTAACTAAGGAGTAAATTGCAATATGCAGTTGAGAGTATGCTAGTAGCTAAAATGAGAAGTGTTTTATTTTAAGGCAGATTAATGAACAAGGAATTGATCCACTGAGCATAGTGAATAGATATCATTGGCTAATTTTTTCTTATTTTAATACATAAAATCACATGGAGCAAACAACAGAATCTGTATAAATCAGGCAGCCTCCAGGAAATAGAAATGTTGGAATAATATTCTTGGTCTCCAAGTTTTATTTTGCTTTTATTGTTGCATGTGACAGCCCAGAAAAATACTTTAAAAAAGCTTTGAACTCAATCTCCTTAAGGTCGATTGCTATACCTTTATTCAGCTGTTAGCACAAGTATAAAAAGATATTTTTAAAAATAAGTCACCAAATATGTGTTGTTTTCCTATTGTGTTATATGTGAGCTATTGTAATAGATACTGGATAGGATATTAACATATGTTAGGCTATGTGCTGTTTTAAAAGTTTCATATCACTATCTTCTTTGTACTTATTGGAGATACATCTCCAGTGAGCACAGGTGTACCAAAATTGACTGAATTCATTACAAAATTGCACACATCAGATGAAAAATCTCTCATCTTCCTGACAGTTCCACCTACATACTTCCTGCATTCATTCCTTTATGGTTGAGCAAGTGTGATCTCTCCTTTCTGGGGTGGTCCCCTGACCTGGGTCTCGGATCCCTTCTCTTCCTGACCTTTCTTGGCTCTTGCTGTAGTGGTTATCCCTTCTGTGTTCTGTACCTTTGACCTTTCTCCATCGGCTCCTTGCCATGAGTACTCAAATATATTCACATCTCTGCTGCCTTGAAGAGCAGTTGCTCCCTGGACTGTGCCCATCCAGCTATTGCCTGTTTCTTCCTATTAAAGTCTCCAATCTTCTTAAAGGTTGTCTATTTTTCACTGTATCCTTATTCTCAGTTTCTTATTTCTGTCTTCGAGACTCCAATGGGAAAATGCTCTCACTCAGGTCACACAGGGCTTCCTTGGGGGTAATTGCAAAGGATATTAACTTCGCATTTGTTGACCTGTGGATGAATTTAGACTTAGCTTACCACGTTCTTCCTGGCTTTGAGAACACACCTACTCCCTCTCTCAGATGCCTTTACCCTTATGCCTCTGTTAAATGTTGATGCTCCTCAGAATTCTGAGTGGGAGACCCTTCTCATCCCACATTCATCCTGGGAATCATCATATACTCCTGAGTACTGAAGACCATCTTCTGACTTGGGGCTTAAATTGGTTTCTCCAGCTCAGACGTCTCTGCTGACTCCAGCCCTAGAGATTCAGAGTTCTTCTAAATGTGTTTACTTGATTATCTTTTAGACATTTCAGACTCACCACATGCAAGACTTCATTTCTTCCCTGCATTACTTGAACAGCCTTTAGACTGACTCTGAGCCCACAGCCTTGGTCCCTTCCAGTTTATGCTCCACAAACCAGCGACAGTCATCAAATGTAATCTGCCCATATCACTTCTTTGATCTGCCCCACATGAAATCCATCACCGACTTCGAGTCTTAAGAATAAAGTCCAAACTCTGTGATTTCCCAGGCCCTCTAAGATCTGTTGCCCACTGTAGGTTTGATCTTTGGCCTTGCTTCCCTTACACTCTGTGCTGAAATGATACCAAACATCTTTTCACTGGCCCTCAGGTGCATTCTATGATGTTTTATCCACCTAGTTGTCATACTCAGAATTGTCTCTGCAGAGAACATCTCTCCTTCCTTTTCATCTTGATCATCCTGTAGATCTCATTTCATTTGAGTTATTCCTTTCTCCTAAAAGCCTTCCTTGATTCCTGCAAGACTGTATTGGACACCCTAGGTTTTTGCTCCCACAGATGCTTAGATTTTCTCACCACAGACAGCACTTGGATACACTGGACTATAAACCTCTTTGTCCCTTGTCTCTCTGTCTAATGTAATACATATCAGGAACATAACTTCTGAAGCACTGGGTACCAGATTTTCCCAGAGACCAAAAATAATTTTAATATAGTTTCGTTAACATTCCATAATAGTTTTCTGAATTTACTGCATTGTGTCATTCCTTCATGCATTTATTCATTAAAATATTTTATGTGTAATAGTCTAGAGGTGGTTAAGAGGGCAGGCTCTTGGGGCTAGGCAGGCTGCTTGAGCTCAAATTTGAGCCATACCCATGATTTATCTTCAGGTCACTTAAACTCAGTTATGCCTAACTTCCTTGTTCACAAATTAGGAAACAATAATGGTACCTGCATTATAGGAATGTTGTATTACGTTAATTATTAAGTATAAGATTCTAATGACAGTATCTGGCTCGGAGTGAGTACTATGCAAGTATTAATTAGTGAGCACCGCTAGGTAAAGTGTATAGTGGTCAAGAACACATAGCATTTGTCATTGTGGAACTTGTACCTAGTGTGGGAATGACATATTTAAGGAAAAAAGATGAGTTAATTCTCTTTCCAGGAGATACTGAAACATTTCTTATCCTCACCCTACCTGCAGCTTATGATATCTGGGGTCTTTCCAGGTATTAAAGCAGAATTTTATAGTCTCCTTGGGAATTATGTTGATACACTCAGTCTTTTAGCTGCAGGTTCTCAGATGTCCTTAGCTTTCGCAAATTTGCCTTACAGCCACCTCAGAGACTCTCAGTGGGATGAGGACGTGCTTTAGGGAAACACCTTCCACCTGATCTTCTCCCTGGAAGCAGTAGTTACTCCACTAAGTTTGTCTTCATCCTAGAGCCACCACCAATCTATAGTGTACCTTTCTGTAAATTATAATAAAATTCTCTCCAGCTGGAAGAATTAGGAAAAAGTTCCCCTTCTGAGTAAGGCGCTGCCTCCTAGGCATACAAATAGAGAAGCGAATAGAAAAACTGTGTATCCGGGAGGAGCCCATGTCAGCCTCAGGGAACAGGACTGTGAGGAGAAGGAGCTGGATTTCATTCCTGCTGGACCCTCCTTACTGGATGCCGTTACTGCTCAGGGCACGGAAATCCCCACAAATGCAGCAGCCCTGCGTCGTATCGTGGGCCTGTTTGCTTCCTCGGCTTCAGGTGACCTGGACTTCTCCTGGCCCACCCTGGGCCAACTCCACGAGCGTCTTGCCATGCTTTGGCTATTTTCTCTGGCTCCCGCATGATCTCTCTGTGTCTCATGTTTTCATCACTCTGAGCCCTCTAAGGTGAGAGCCTTGGTCCGTCCTCCCGTGCACAGTGAGATACTGAAAAGGAGTCTCAGGATCATCTTACATTAACCTGTGGAAGTAAGTAACTGTGATGTCAGACATTTAAGGCAGAAAAGGTTCTGCGTAGCTCACACTGTTGGTGTCATCCAGGAAGAAGTTAACAGCTGGACGTCTCAGCCGAAGTATCCAGATTTCTCTGGTGAGCCTTCCTTGAAGCTCTCATGCTGAATAAAGAAAGAGGAACTTGGCATATCAGTATTGATGAGTACACACTTGAAAATAATACGGAATAGAATTGATAAGTATATATCCTGTATGCTGAAAATATCAGATTTAGAAAAAACAGTAGTAATTTACAAATCTATTCATTTGTCATTTATAAAGTACTTTTACATATTTTATCTTCCTTCATGCTCAAAATAGTCCTGTGGGAGAGGCAAATCGGGAATTGTTATATAATACAGATACTTTTTAAACATCTACATTGGTCCATTAAATAGAAAATATGATATTTAGCCTGTCACCAAACATTGAATCTCTAGGGAGGAGCAAGTTAGTTCTAATAGAATTTTAATAATTTATTTATTTTTATTCACCAGAAATTATTCTTAAAAATGGAATAAATATCCAAAAGACAAGAACCATTACATTTGGGCACCCCAAAGAAACAGATAAATTTAAAGCAAGATATGATAGTATTTCACTTCAAAGCAGCAATATTGGTCTTGTCTTACTAGTCATGAATCAGCACTAATGAGGGAATATGAATACAGAACTAACACTCTTGAATCAAACTTCAAAAAGATGCTTTGTCATTCTGCTAGCAGCAGCTGCTAAGGATTTGAGAGCCTCTATTTTGCTCAAAAAATAAAGTCTGTCCTTTTGATTTTGAATGAGCATTAGCACCTTACAAGACATTAGACATACCTCTAGAGATAACTGTAGCTAAGCGCTACCTAAGAATTTTCAGTATACACTCTTTCGGGGAAGATTTCTTCCTGAAGATTCAATCCATGCTTAACGTTGGCAGGCATTTCCAACCTGGCAGATACTTATATACATTTTAAACCAACATTGCACTTAGAATAGTTGAGCAAGTCTTAAGTTTTAGGTTTCATTAGAAGATAAAGGCGAGTTAGCTTAAGGACATTACTGTAATGCAATAACCTCTCATTTTACTTAAAGTAATTTGTTTCAAATTTGTTTCTTCTGCTTTTCTTCCTTGTTGGTTAAAAAATGAAAGCAGCAGTGAAGCAATTAATAGGTGCTCCTGAACATATTCAGAGAATTGATCTTTGATCTGGATTATTGTGAAAATTTATTTAAAACACATTTTTTCTAACCTAGTAACTGCACACCGTGTGGTATTTTGAGTGCAAAGTGGTTATATATGAAAGCAAATACAAACCATTGTTCAGGTTATTCAATGTCCCAGGACCTTGAATGTGATGAAAAGTATTCAGAATAGTCTCTCAGCTTTCATATTTCATAAAATGTAAGAAAACATTTCTCCAAATGCTGGTAGTTGAGAATTCTTGAGTACAAGGTGACAACCATACAATTCTGAATTGCTTGGGAACTTGCTTTTTGTCTGTGAACAATCATATTCCTCATTATGCTGTTGCCAGAGTCATAAACCCCTTGATCTAGAACCAAACAATTTTTAGAAAAAATAGAAATGATGGACAAATTGAGTAAGAGCATCTTATTATTCTTACAGGGTTATATTTATAGCTAACCTTTCCATTAGAGCTTTTACTCTTGTGTAAAAAATTTCTCTGAAGAATCCCATGAACTCCCTTGCAATTTTAGCTAAGGAGTATTGTTTGTCACCTTGGAGAATCTGAGCTCTAAACTTTGAGACAGATCACACTGTCTCAAAGTCAGAGACTCAAAAGAACTTTGCTGAGAGGTGGGCCAGGCATTTTCTTCCTTACCAGCTCTTAACCTCGTGTCCTCCAGGCAGAGTTCTGAGACCATTAATAGTTATCATAGCTCATGGGTCCAAGCCTTCCTACTGAAAAGAATTCTCTTTATTTCAAGGGCTTTTTAATCACTGAACAGTATAAGACAATTACTGTATAGGTCTGTTTAATTAGTTTATTTGATGCCGAGAGCATGTAAATTTGCAACCAGGTTGTTTCTGGTAGCTGTAGAATCATAAATTAATGGCGGTGTTCTGGACAGAAAAGATGATGCTCTGTGCATGCTGACCTCTTTGCACACCTCTAGTGGCTTAGGAAGAAGATTGGTACCATAGAGCATTTTACTCAAACAGACCTCTCACATCTTGACATTTTTGGTCATCGCAAACCATAATTTATTTCTCCCCACATTTACTAGTAGATTTCTAGTTTTCCATTAAACGATCTACTGAGAATATTGAGATATAGAGCTACCTAAAATCTGTCTATTTTTATGTTGGGTAAAAACGTATTTAATCTCTATGCTGCCTTTAAAACCTATACAACATTCTTCACCAAATCAAGAACAATTTCTGAGGACCAGAGGACCTTGAATTTTAAAATGTGTTTTCATATTTTCTAGTAGGTATATTTAACGGTTTTAAATTATGTTCCCGACTTATTGATCTAGTTTGATACTCACCTTTCTAGAAATTTCCACTTTTTACTTGCTCCCTCAATCATCAAAAAAAAAACAAAAAACGAAACGGAACAAAACAACAACAAAAATAGCCAAAAAACACGACCCCATACTCTCCCTCAGAAAATGCTGTTCTTCCACAAATGGAAATTCACTTGAGATAAAACCAACAACAAAAAAGAAACAGGAGGAAACAAATAAAGAGAACCTTTTAAGCTTTTGACTGGTTGTTTGAGCATTGTTCAAGCAGACATAGTTGCTTTATTCCTCTCGTGATTTCTAGAAGTTGTGACAAGAGCCATCCACAGTCTTTTGTGCTTGACTAGTGGCCCATCTGTGAGGTGACCAGCGGGGGTGGGGCTATGATTAGGAGCAGTTTTCTTTTTGTGAAGTTAATGGGCACGTACGGGGATTGAACATGCTTCAAAATTCTTCAGGCTCTTTCCTCTTCCCTGGTTATGGATTTGAAAAATTGCCATTGAGACTAGAGTCAGTCTCCCCTTTCATGCTCCTCTCTTTTATGTAAGGCATTGCTAGCGATAGAAGACACCAGGCATGAGTTACATTTGGCTGGAGGTGAGATTAGATCATGAGGTCTTTGCTGATACTTCGAAATTTTATTTTTCCTCTTTACCCCTCACACCATCCCTAACTTCTTCCTAATATTTACATGTGGTGCCCACAATGATCTGACTGATGTGGGCTAATATGATCATAGTTTGTGTGGGACCGTAGAAAACAAACCCTTCTTTCTGACTCATTTGCAATAAAAAATGAAGAGCTTGTACTTAGTGAATTAATCTTCATCATTTAGGACAATACATAGTAGTGTAGCAGCAATTGAAGAATAATTTTTTTTTCACAATGTTAATAGGGGTTTCTAAGTCAGAACCTTTAGCTCCAAATTTGAACAGAGCAGGTGTCTTTTTTTGCTTTTGAAGTTTCTGTCGGTGACACCTGTGCCTGGCCTGAATTAACTCTATGGTCGTTGATGCCAGTACTTGCACAAGCCACATTTAGACCATCTTTTAAATTGAGAATGAAGGAAAGCTGCCCTGGGCTAACATTTAAGTTGATGGAAGTTAGCTGAAGTTACTTCATATTGGAAGCAAATCATCTACTTAAGCTCACTGGAAAACCAGACACCCATTCTCTCGTGCTGAGTGGTTTGTGAATGCTCTGTGTTGTCAGTGTCAGAAGACATCCCCCCCCACCCCGTTTTTAATTCTCTGATTATTTATCTGTGAATCTTTGTACTAATAATTTGAAACAATCTAGCAAACATTTATGGAGTGCTTACCATATGACACACGTTGTCTTGAAAACTTGAAATGCTTTATCTCAGTAATTCCCATAATGACACTATGTGATGGATGTTTTTCCCATTTCACAGATGAGAGTCCCAAGTTTAGAGTGGTTCATGCTAAGGTTGCCTGGCCAAAGGCCATCTAGATAGGAGGGAGAGTACTCAGTATCTCTGAGGCTGCTCTGTGCTGCTTGACTTCATTTCTTAAGACTTTAAAAAAATCTTAGTTTTTTTTCTTATAATAACATTATGGACTTCTTAGGATTACAGGAGAGCTCTATATAGGTAGGAAATCTTGTTTAGCCATATATTTGTGTATATGCAATGATAGGCCCGAATTTGATTGTCCTCAAATAGTCTATAAATAGTTAATTCAGGAAATAGAGAATTTTATTAGCTTGGTAACATTTGTGGAGTCTGCAAAGAGACTTAGATAATGGGGTGGAAAACAGTTTAGCAGGCAAACAATAGGACTGTAAAAAGGTGGCAGGTCTACATAAAACCAAGAAATTAGAAAACTTCCTACTTTTAGAAATCAGTAAACATTTAACAGAATATATTTATTTTCATATTGTTTTGTTACAAAAATAAGATGCAGAGTCCTTTAACAGGCATTAGATACGGTGCCTCCTGACACAGAGTTTAATAGCTTGTGCTGAGCGGCTGACTGCCATGATCATGTGTGTTTTGTGGAATCAGGAGT